>NC_140605.1:3432459-4032459 GCF_057381915.1 Diplotaxodon limnothrissa
CACACACTGAAATATTAACAACTGTCCCAAATTCAAAGATGTGCACATCGCCTCATACAGTAATTACAAGACAAATGTTTAAGTTGTGTATTATGGAATGTTGTTGCCATGTGACATAAAAGAGTGCTCTTACATAGTATCAGATGTACTCTTCATTTCTCAACATGCTGCAGTATAAAATCTACACTCATGATAACAGCCAAACATCTAACTTACACACATGGTTACAGTTCATCTCTCATCTTTTCACCCTTTGGTCGGACCATCCTGCCAATGAACAAGATGGAGCTTGTTTTCTGGTCCTTTACTAGGAAAATAAAGGGGTGGTCAGCGTAGAACAGTTTAGGGTTTTTCAGCTTGTCTGTGCCAAAGATACTGGTATCAATTTCATTTCCATCAGTGTCCCATTCCAAAGCAGAGGCGTGGAACACACTTGACAAGTAGAGGTCCTTCTTCCCAGAGATGTTGGAAAAGTCAGCTTTAGATTTGTCCACAGCCTCGGTCAGGCCCAGCTCCTGGAGGTGTTTCTGAGGAGTAACATGAAATGTTTATAGTGACAATGTAAAAGAGTGTTCTGTGGTAAGGCACAAACTCTTAAATTGTTTACCTGCAGATCATGACTGACTTCCATGCTGACTTTGGGCAGAGACACAGCTATAGCTGTCTCCTGTAGCAAACCAATCCATTTATCCACCTGCTTCTTGGTCAGCATCTTTTCCAGTCTATCCAAAGGTTCCACACGGTAGGGCATGATGAATACCACAGTGGACTTCTTATGAGATAGAGGCATGCTCAGGATAGATAACTTATTGTCTTTGTCATCATAGAAGCCAAAGAGACCTGATGAAACAAATTAATTACAAATATCATCAATCTGTCCATGAGAGTCTCTTAAAATTTCTGCTGGTTACAGTTTTCAAAAAAAGAAAGTGTTACATTTATTACTCATATTTAGTTTTGCATAATGTTGGATATTGAACCGGTAAATGCACAGCTGTTAACCACAGTTTTTACAAACTCCCTAGATAGTATATACTGGAAATTGTTTCTGTATAAATGGGAAGAAATAATCTTACTGTGCCCAGCATTTGTAACTACTCAAACCATTTACTAGTGAGTTGAAAATTCAGCGAGTTATGATCTTTTTTTTTTTTTGTGAATCAAGTTCCTACCTACAGATACAGTATGATAATAATATTTCCCCAGACATTATTGCAGTTATTTGGACTCATCTCCCCAGTAAACAGTAGTGAGAAATATCAGATTTACTCATCAATATCTATGTTTAATTAACATGTGTTGTGATCTTAAAGTTGTAGTAGTATCAGTAATGGTAGTACCTATAAATACTTTCACATTTTTCGAAAAAGACTGATTTTATAGGTCACTGCACTTATGTTTTAGCTGAATTTGGCATAAAGACTAAACAGAAAGCTAGCTTAGCTATGTTAGCTAAAAATCCTTCTACCGGAAGTTTTGTGGCAGAGACTTGATGTCTCTATTCAAGGCAATGAGTCCCTAGTCACTCCCTCATTCACTAGTGAAACATGCACATGTAAAGAGTGGAGTTATATTGTTTGTGGGTTTGCGGGTGCTACTTTTTCAAGCCCTGTGATCCTCTGGAGCAGTAACTTTTCGATTTTCCCAAAATGTTCTACCATTCCTAGTCTCAAACTGTGTTTCTGAACAAGCTGATAGGAATGTCTCCAGCTACCTGTGCGATGCATCATCTGTACTGAAACAGTGTAGCTACGTGACACCATGAATCCACGGTTATCCACCATCTTATGATGGAACTGCTCATCCCAGTGACCTGAGAGAAAAAACATTCAGTTAATTTTAGGTGTCTTTTAGGGAACAGTATAGAATACTACATGTATACACAGCCTTATCCACTCACATTTGAAAAACATGGCACTGATGATCATCGCCCCATCAGTCTTTTCTACATTCTTGGTCACCTCAGGCAGTTTGCCATCAGTAGACTTGGCTGCCCATTCGTTGATGGAGTTCACAGCATTCTTCTTGTCTCGGAAATTGATCTTTGAGTGCTCACAATTATAGTGCTTTTTGCTGCTTTTGACAAAGTCTTCCACAAAAGTGACAGAGCTGGGTCCATACAGGCGGTTGCTAATCTTCCAGGTGATGTTGCGAGTCTTTGGGTCGCTCAACTCTATGAGCAGCTCAGCCAAACTGGGGTGGAGATGCTCATCTTTAACTTTAGCTACATTCAGGATGGTTTTTACCTGAGAGGCAGTGGAGGCCTTTCCCCCAAGAGCCACAAGACCCAGAGAGGAGGCCACGACGACAGGGGAAATGATAATGTTCTCTACATTTTTGTCTTTTACCATGCTCTGGTAGACACTGAAAGCCAAATTGGCAGTGCTGTCAGCCAGGATGGTGGCATGGTTACTCAACACTTTGTCTTTTGATGTGGAGGTTGCTGCCGAGGCTGCAGTTGTCAGAAGGACGAGAGATACGAGGTTTGTTGCCCACATGGTGTAATGTTACTAAAAGACAAAACCTAAGAGAAGACATGAAGACAAACAGTACATACTTAGGGTTTACTCTTGAGATTTAGAAGATGCAAGCTGTGGTAGGCTAGTAAGTGTGGTTTAGCCCATGCCATTTAAAGCAGCTCTCTGTGCAAACCTCAAGCAATGACTTGTATAACAGCCACGTAGGCAGCTTCAGGGTGCACTGTGTCTAAGCCAACACATTGGTCAGCAAGATTTGAGTTGTTCATGACTTGGGAGTGGGAAAAAACTTAACATACATAACATTCTCTAATGGAGGACTAAGTCTGGTTGATGCTCATTGGTTACTTGTGGTGAGGGAAAAGTGGCCACTCACTGACGCATGACACACCCCTACAGCAAAAGACGCGTTTTTTAGAGCAGTTCATGTACATAGAGCGAACGTGTACTTTAGGGAGGACAGGCTTTATGCATATCACCACTTAGAGATGTAGTTCAGAGATGTTTACATCAGTCTAATTGAGCAGGTCACAAGCAGTTCATTTTTCTGGACATGTGACTTAGGCTACGTTCACACTGCAGGTCTTAATGCTCAATTCCGATTTTTTGATCAAATCCGATTTTTTTGTCTCCTCGTTCACACTACAAATAAAATGCGACAGCAAACGCGCTCTAGTGTGAACGCTCAAAGCGGCCCGCATGCGCAAAAGAAGATGTCACACACAACGCGCTCTGTTTAGACCAAGAACAAACAGTATTGTTTGACTGATGGCCGTTAATATAAAGACTTCGGTCTTCACGTTTCCCAATTTTTGCTTTAAGTTATTTTGTTATTTACATAATAATGTAAATAACCTAATAATGATCCTTATTGCTGTTTAAGAGAGGAGCGGTGCTTCAAAGGATAGTTGCAGATTTCTGTCAGAATCTGCAGATTATACAGTACAAAGAAAATGTTTACGTTTCTCCAACGTTGTCTTCCCAACAGTTTCACTGACATCTACACTGGATGGCTAGGAAGCGTTCGCGATGTCTTCTCGGGCGCTGATAATTGGCTTCAGTCTTGTGTCGGTGACGTAAAAGGCGGATTTAATGCGACGTAGCTACGTTCACACTGCAGGCGAAAGCGCATCAAATCCGATTTTTTGACCCTATGCGACCCATATCCGATCATGCTATGACAGTGTGAACGGCGCAAATCCGATATTTTCAAATCCGATCTGGGTCACTTTCGTATGTGGTACTGAATCCGATACATATCCGATGTTTTAGAAAGCGACTGCTGTTTGAACGGTCAAGTCGCATTAAATCCGCCTTTTACGTCACCGACACAAGACTGAAGCCAATTATCAGCGCCAGAGAAGCGCCCGAGAAGACATCGCGAACGCTTCCTGGCCATCCAGTGTAGATGTCAGTGAAACTGTTGGGAAGACAACGTAAACATTTTATTTGTACTGTATAATCTGCAGATTCTGACAGAAATCTGCAGCTATCCTTTGAAGCACCGCTCCTCTCTTAAACGGCAATAAGGATCATTATTAGGTTATTTACATTATTATGTAAATAACAAAATAACTTAAAGCAAAAATTGGGAAACGTGAAGACCGAAGTCTTTATATTAAGGCCATCAGTCAAACAATACTGTTGCTCTGGGTCTAAACAGAGCGCGTTGTGTGTGACATCTTCTTTTGCGCATGCGGCCGCTTTGAGCGTTCACACTAGAGAGCGTTTGCTGTCGCATTTTATTTGTAGTGTGAACGAGCAGACAAAAAAATCGGATTTGATCAAAAAATCGGAATTGAGCATTAAGACCTGCAGTGTGAATGACACTGGCATTTAAAACATGTAGATAAAAGAAGGAGAGGCGTCCCTTGTTACAGATTAAATCAGGTCAAAAGGTGTAGCCAACTCCCTGAAAGTCTGGACTGTCATGCAGTTCTAGTTATGTGCAGCAGTTGCTTTGCTTTCGCACTACTTGGAGGAACTACATGGCTGTAAAGGAATCTTTAACCATGTTAAAGATAGACAGACTTTTTGGCCTCTTTTCACATGCCTGGACATTTCCCACCAGTTGATGGACGCCCTCTACTCTCTCCCTCCCTCTCCATGCTTCCCGTGCTCCGAGCACATTCATCTTACCTTATTGGGTCCTTTGAATAACTCGGCAGGTTTATCGTCAAGCTGCTTACAAAAAGATCCCCCCAGCACTGACCTGACCGGTATTAAGTGAAAGTATCTGATGGCAAAGACAGAAGTGTATGAGACGATTTCCCAGGCCCCAGAGCATGAAAATCTCTGCCCTGGAATCAGATTTCCAGGCCAGTCCCGCCCATGTGGATGAGTGGGTGAAGAATCCTCACCCTCCCAGGTCCTAAAGCCTAAAACTTTATTTCACGGAGAGTAATCAAACAGTTAACACTTAAATACTCAACTTACCATCTCATGACCTCTACTAAAGTTACTCCCCGTGACTAACTGTATAAGACCTCCCAATCATTAACAAAATCTGCATAATGTATGTTGTACTTTCTGTTATGATATTTTGATACCACGGTTAGCATTTACAGAAGATTGTTTTATACAGGAAAACTGTTACTCAATAAGGTCCATCTACTAGTTGTTTTTCTCTTTCTCTCTGACCCAAGAATTAATGTGTAAGACTCACAAGCTGGTACCCCAAGGTCGAAAACACCACAGAGATGAGACCACTTCCTTACTCCCATCCTCCCTTCCTTATCTCTTAGAAAAAGGCTCGTTAAAGGCCAGGTGGTTTGTTTCAGAATTCACTAATGAAAGAACTCTGTATTCTGTGTATTTTGCTGGGATGATCATAAATTGTAGCTGAACTGATAAACTACACACAGGATACTTCTTTGCTCACAAGGCAGGAAGACGTTTCCTTATTTGGTCTGTACTGGTTTGAACTGAGAACTTGCTGACACACGAACCTTTTTTTCCTCTATATAAACTGCTGTGTATCAAATAAACCTTTGAGTCGATTGGGAAGGCAACCTAAAGCAGTCTCTGTTTTCTTGTTCTCCCAAGCTGCTCCCGAGCTCGTACTAACACGCTGAATGGCATACCTGAGTGTTACTTTAAATAATTAGGAATCTTAGAAGGAAAGGACAAAACTCTGCTTATCGCTCACGCCACGGAGGAAACCCGGGACGGCAATTTCCTTCACTTTCAGTAACAGAGAGGCGTCTGGCTGAAGAAACCAGTATGCATAAATATAGTCCTGTTTATGTGGTAGCTTCATTACTGTTCTTCTTCACGATAAAACGACATGCCTGCCAGCGCAGGTGTTTTTGCCATAGTGGCAATTAACTGTCTTTATAATTATCTCAGTATTTGCCCCCCCTCAACTTTTTTTCTCTCTCTTCCTCATCCTGTTCTTTCCTCCTCTGTTGCATGATTTGAAAGCCGCACAGACCACTGGGCAGCGGAATGTGGAGAACACCACTGAATACAACAGGAAGTTCTGTGAAGCAGTACAACTGCAACTAAAATCAACATTAACTAGATATAACTGCCGGGTACATATTACACAATAAGAAGACTGACTGTCCAGAAAGTAGTTTGGCAGGCGTTTGCACTTTAGTATTGCTGTAAGTGGTGAACTCTGTACACAATACCGTCAGATTAAATCTGCAGAGATGGTCTGATTTTCAGAACAAGCTTCACTAAATACCATATCTGATTCTTTCTGATAGCTGTGTCAGTAGTCAAAACAGTATTTAGGCCCCATACTGTCTGAGTAGCTTTTTCCCCCATGAATCCTTCCTTCTTCCTCGTGTCATGTGCACTCTCACACTCCCACTTCTGTGTTTAGAAGTGGATCAGACAGCAGGAAGTTACAGAAGCAGTGGAAGCACGTCCGGTATAACACTCTCCTTGTGCTTTTACAGCACGCTGTTCTTTCTTGGCAGCGTTTTTCGATATGAATGGTTTGCAGAGAGACGCGGTCATATCAATAGGTAGATCACTCTCATTAAAACATTGCTATTTTAAATACATAAGCTGAGAAAGTCCTTGCAACTATCATTTTTATTACCATTCAAATAAGACAGGATAACAGTAACTGTATCTTTCTCGTGTTTGAGAGACTCTCTTGTTACAGCTGTTGAAATAATAATGTAATAATAATAATAATAACGACAAAACTCTGAGTTGGCAGAGTTGTATACCAGATGCTGTTACTGATGCAAACCTAAAGGGGATTTGTGTCTCTGGCTTGAATCAAACCAGTGACCTTCCGCTTGTGGATTGAATGTGTTACGACTAATGGCGGCAGAAAGATTTCAAATTGACAGTCCTTGTACTTTCCATGGCCACTAGAGGCCAACAAAGAGCTAGTTATAGATAGGAGATGAAAATAAATCCTCTTATTAAGCGTTCCTGCTGTCACTGCCACTACAACCACTTACTCAGCACAGTTTTGTTAATTCATTTCTATTCACAAAAACGTGTAGTAGGTTTTCTTTTGTGTGTGTTCATGTGTGTGTTTTAAGCATCACAAATATCAGGCTTTACAAAATCCCTCTCATGGCATTTGTTCACATTCCAATAAAGTTCTTGTCGTCCTCAACATTTGGTTAAAAACGCTGCACCTGAGCGTGCATTTCATGTGCAAAGAAGTTCTAGCTGAGGTACCTTCATTGCCACTGCTAAATTGCCAAGGATTAAAGGGATCTTATGTAATTATCCAAAGCCAAGGGTTAATCTCTGACTGCTGGGCCTGGAATAGCCAGATCTCTTACAAGACTTTACTCATCTCCTCTCCCGCTTTGCCAGGTGTTTAGGTAAGGCACTGCTGCCATAGTCCTCTGTGGCCGTGTACATAATTATGTTCATATTACAACAATCGTTTCAATTGCTTGAACAGTCTGAAAGGAGAATGGAGAGAGGAGTACTGGTGTGTTTCATTCCATGCGTCTCTTTATGCTGAGAGCTTTTTCTGAACACTTAAACTTACAAAAGGCTTTAAAAGGAACTGAATGATGTGAGAAATGTAATGCAGATGCAAATGTCGTGTTACTTTCTAGTTTTTGCTGATAACTCATTTTATCAGTGTGTTTTACAGTCAGTCTTAGCAGGAATTTTACAAATGGTAAAATAGCAGGGATGGGGAAAAATGGTACAATTACAAGAATGATTATGACTCCCTACTTCTGCACCTGCATGTCATCCTTTGAGCCTGAGATCTGGCGGCCGCCCGACCCTGACCCTGTTGTCTGGTAAATTCCAGGAAACGTGGACATTTCCATGAGCCTGATGTCACGCTTCCCTCCTTGGCAACCTCAGAACCCTCCCCTGCAGAGGTTTAATTAAGTCATTTCTCTCACTATGAGCTCTTATCTTGAGCCTCCTTTCCTGAGATCTCCACCCACACTTTAAATGTGCAAATGTCCCTCAACTCCCTGAGAAATGTGAGATAATTCCTGTCACATTTTTCCTCTTTGTCCGATGATCTCTCCCAGTAACCAAATGTGTGCATCTTGGTTGATTCAAGATACTTTGTCGTCCCCTTCTGCATCTCCCTCTGCCCTCAGCAAATTCTAATGTGTTACATTTTGCTTTGTTTTTGTGTGCAGAGAAGAAGTAAAGATGCACATTTGTAGCCACACATTGTGAACAATAATCCTAAAGCTTGTAGTCTTAAAGTCCTCTGAAATTATTGAAGAGAATATTTTTACATAGTTTGATTTTTGCATCATTACAAAGTATTTCTTGTCATATTTATGGAAAGTCTGCACTAAAAGAAAACTCAATCTGAAGCCTTCTCAGCTTGGAACGAAGGACTATTTGGATAGTTTTCAGTTTAAATTTTGAGAGAAATAAAAAATTAAATTCATTACTGTGGATTTAAAAATCTCAGATTTATTTCATTTGTAAAATGTAAATTCCAAAGGTGTTTTATATATAAGACATACACTATATATTTATATTACATATAAGGTATTATTTCAGTAAACCCCCTTGAATTAAAACCGAAAACCTGAACTTTATTCGCATCTTGATTGTTTCATTTAAAATCCACAGCAGTGATGCACAGAGGGAAAACTACAGACACTGTAAAACTTTGTCCAACAGATTATGGACCTAATTGTTGTTCAGATAAGAGGATTTTTATATCCAGCACATTTGGCTTTTAGCATTAGCATTTTGGGCTATCAGTTGCCCAAAAATGTGCAGCAAATTTCTCACTGGGATCCACTGACCGGGATCTCCAGACCCACTCAGAGTGAAAGTGCTGCTCAGGTCCACTTACCCGACAGAGAGAGAGAAGTTACCCCACTGCAAGAAATACCCCACATTTCAACAGGTGCTGCCGTGCATTGGTCAGGTGTAAAAACTGCGGAGACAGGATGTTTCTTGCAGTGTGGGCCACAGTTCCGCCCACGGAGTGTCACAGGGATTACAGTTAGTATTCACTCTGCTATGAACGCTAATGTAGGTGCATCTGTATCCAAGCAGAGGCAAGCCTTCCATTTATTACAAGGGTTGTTTTTTCCCCTCTCCTTTCTCCATTAGCTCTCTTGTCCGGATATAAAACACACTGATGCCGCTGCGTCTCTCACACTGCCACTCAAAGTAACCTGAAAGTCTTGTGTGGATCCATAAACTGCGAAGAGACGGCGTTATGTCAGCATCCATGGAAATACTGACTAACTAACAGAGGGACTGAGACTTTTCCAGCAGTGCCAGTGAAAAACAGCCTGTAGTGAAGACGAGGTGAGTGTTTGTGCGCTTTATGGGATTATTGTCGTGTAAGCCAAGTGACTGCTCCTCAGAACTGTCACTTGCATCGCTTTGTTTCTGTTGTGCGATCAGTTGTTGACACTAAATTGAGTGATCTGTCCCGTTTGCCCCCCACAAATAATCTATTTTTCCAATACATGCTTATGTTAATTTCGTGTAATTTCGACATAGGCACAGATAAATGGCAGATGAGGCAGCTAAAGATGAACATACAGTATGTGCGTGATATTAATCGAGTAAACTGTAATGAATTGACAGGCTAGAGCCAGAAGTCCACAGGTGAATACTTTCAAACTATTTGGATAACTGAATAATTACTTTCTTTCTTTGAATGCTGATCCCAGCGTCCCAGTTATGGCGCATTACTTTAATAGAACTGGAAGTATTATAGCCTTTTAAAGACTTTCATGGACAAAATGATTAAATGATCTGAATGTCAGATTAATAAACAGTGAAAATAATAGATTCATGTCTAACTGACATTGAATTAGGTATGAAACATTGAATTGTGTTGTTGTGCTGTCTTTACCTTCGAATATAAGGCGACTTTAGAATGTGAGGCGACTGTTGTTGTGATTTGGGGCTACATACTGAATTGAATTGAATTCTTGAAAGCCATTGGACCAGGTTTAGTAAATGTTGTGAGACTGTAAATTACAAAACTGTTAAGCTAATTTTTCCCAAGTGAAGCTTTAAAGTTACAACATCATCATCTATCGAACTTCATAAACTTTAATTGCACCTGTTTCTTTCTCTTTGTGCTTCCAAATGTGAGTGGAAGACATATCTGACCATCAGTTTTTATCTGTCGGTGTATCCTGGCCATCCTGCAGCATTACCTCCGTTATTTGTCACATTTAAATCACATTTAACAAATTAAAGACTGCCTCGTGAGACTAGCAGGTGCTGCTTGGATAGGAGAACTAGATCTCACTCTAAAAGATGTTTTTTCTGATCACCTGATGATCAGAGCTCACTGGTTACCAGAGAGGCTTTGTTTCTAGCCCTTGCCCCACTCCTCCTCCTTTTGAGTGCATAACATGTATGTGACACTAATGGAAATTCTATTTTGGGCAAAACCCACTGAAAGATTAGAGTATTATTAATGAATGCATATATAAATTTCATGAAGGAGTGAAGAATGGAAGCTTAAAAAAAGGAAACAGTGACCGAGATAAAGGGCTAATAATAGGCAGATATGGTAGTGGCTCTGTGGCAGTTGGTGGATTGAGATTTAGTGGATTATTGTATTGTTATTCAATGAGCGCATGTGTCCAACTCAACAGACAACCTGTGGCCTCACAGGCTTCCAGAAAGTAACCAAGCTACTTCTAGAAGCTGGCAACAAAGCAAAGAGAGGAGTAAAGTCCTCTCAGGTGAAGGGAATGTGCATGGGAGAAAATTCGCCCAAAGCCATCTGAAAGGCTGGCGAGAAGGAGAGCTGATGATAGAAGGACCCGGGTGCATTACAGATTTAAAATGAGACGTTTCCAGGCTTGTGCTGTCCTGAAACAATGGACACACTGTGACACACAGTAATATGTAACAGAAGTTAAAAGAAACAAGAGAAGTTTCATTAATATTTAATAACATATTAGACCAGCGAGTCCAGCAGCACAGCACCTGCTGCTGTAAGTATCAGCAGGATGCAGCTGCTGTAATGAGCTAATACTGATGACTCATTACAGCCCATTTTCTATAGACAATGTCATAAACCACACTGCACTCCTAATTATCATTTAACTAGTGAAAATAACTAGTAGTGAGTCAATGCAGTTTCATCAGAATTTACATTTACTAGTCAGGACTGTTGTTGTGTGCTTGTTCACACTGTTTTTACTCAAACTTTAGTCAAACTTTCACTGCAAACATTTAACTGAAGGAGTATTCAAAGCTGTCTTTTGTTTCCCCTTGAACGATGGTTAAAGTCATTATTGCGGGACTACGTTACCTGTTGCCTGGCTCCAGACCTTTGAACGTTTCATATCTATTGAGATTACTGCTTTTATCTTGTGTCGTGTCACAAAACAGCAATTTTTAGGTTTTAAAAAAATAGATGAATAGATAAATACATAAAATATAAAATAAAAAGTCTGTCCAATAAGTGTCAAAGCAAACGGTGAAACACCCCTGAAAACAGAGTAATAGCAGAATTCAGGTGAGGCTGCTCATCAGTGTTGGTCTCTGTTTTAAATCAAGTGAAAATGTGTTTCCACGTATGCAGTGTCAGAGTGAACTGCATGTGATATGCTCACAATTCTGTCTGTCATCAGGCTACTTTACTTTGGTTGCACCGACTCTACCTTTTGTTGGAGCTCTGTTAGGATATCTTTTGTTCTGCTGAGCATGGCATTTGTTCTTTGCAATGATTAGCTTGGTCAGAAATATCAGACCACAGTGCTTTAAGCCAGACATCAGCCCATAGACTCTTTATAAACGTTGGACTGTGACATGGGACGTTTTTTTATTACAGGTTTTGAAGCCTCGGTGTTATCAGCTTTTCTTTTTCTTTTTATTTGATAATTTAAAAAAAAAAAGATGTTGGAGGGCTGAGTTATCACAAACGGCTCGTGACCTGAATTCATAAGATGAAGGTACCTGCTAATTAGTGCTAAGTAACAGACTAATCACTACTTTTGGTTACTTAACTTTTCCAAAGTGAACCCCTTTGATATATTATTTGTTATATAATTACATTAAAAATGTTCCAAATGGCACCAACACCACAAACTAAGTAAGAGAGGCCCAGCGCGGTGACTTGAATTAGTGGAGACAGCTGTAAAAAAGAAAAAAAAAAAAAAAGCAGTATTGAATAACTGAGCTGTAAGTGGACATTAGAAGATGTGCAGTTTTTGTTGCTTTCACCGTGGCTTAGTTTTCTGTTCCCACATCACTGCTGCTTGTGTCAGAAACAGTTTTCCCTTTTAGCGCACGTACTGAGGCACCACTTCTTGCCAGCAAAGTTTTATTTCCTTATGCCCCGTTTATACCTATGTCACATACAGTATGTGGGTGAATATGAGAAGAGAAAGTATAGTAATTCTGTCCTTCAACCCTCAGAGGTCCAAGCCATCATGGGTGGAAACCCTAAACCATAAATAAAATGCAAGGAGTTATGGAAAATTTTTGAACATCAGTTACAAATTATTATATAATTTTCCCCCATATTCCTGATAACTGTGAGAGGTGTCTGAATGGTGTCCAAAACTATGAGGAAATATTTTCTCTCTAAAGGAGGGTGAACTCACTGAGAAACTGCACCCAGAATCTGACCGATGTAGGCCGTCCTTAGTTTAATGACCACAGCTCTGTGATGATAGCACCACGGTGACGCAGACAGACAATAGGCTAACCTGGCTGGAATAAGCCCACTGTGATTTCAGCTCCAGTTGGCCCTTGTCTGAGGACAGGGTGAGATTATGAATGCTGGAAATCTGCCAGCGCAAGCCTTCTTCAGGCCTGGGAGTTTCCATGTAATAGCCAGGCAGCAATAAAAGGACAGAGATATGTGAACAATTTCCTCTTTAAATACTGTTTATAGTTTTAAATTAGCAGTAAATGGTAGACAAATATTCACACTTAAACACTGAGAAGCCCTGAATACACAGCTCACAGTCCTTAGCGTAAGACACTTTCATTACTCAACAAGTATAGTTTAATGGGGGGGGGTATTATGCTGGCTCCAGCTCCACATACAGTTGCTGAGAAGTTTACACAGACTCATCATGGACATGAATGTCATGGTAATTTGCGGCTTTGTTGAACAGCTCTTTCCTGGAATGACTGTAAAGCATGAATCTATAATATAATCTCTAATCTAATCTCTTAATTTCTCCACAACGCCTATTAACCTACTGGTTAATAGTAGTTAATGCTCTTTGTCATCATAAAAAGAATTGGTTTTGGTCTTTTGAACTTATTGAACTGACCAATACTCAGAGCAAAGGGAAAGTCCAAGAAACTCAGTGAAGATCTACACAAGTTTGGAAGGTCTGACGGAGCCATTTCTAAATAATGGCTCCATCAGACAGACAATTATACATAAGTGCAAGACATTCAGATGTGCCATAGCTTTGCTAAGGCCTGGAAAAAGACCCAAACCATCTCCTCAGATGAGAAGCAATTAGTTTATGCATGCAATGGACCGGAAACTGTCTGAACACCAGTGTAACTGTCCACTGTGAACTCTGAGTTTTACGTTGCTATGTGTGCCAACCACGAAAGAAGCATCAGTATAATCTGGGACTGTTTTCTTGCTAGTGGTACTGGTGCTTTCTACAGAGGAGACAGACAAAATGCACACACTTAGACACAACTGCGTTTGGGACAATGATCCCAAACACACTTCAAAACTAGTTTTGAAATAGATAAAGAAGGCTAACATTAAGATTCTGGATTCTTCCTAAAGCCACTTAAACTCTGTTAAAAAGAGGACTGTGTTTAAAACTTAGTTCCATCCCAGGAACCCCAGTTAAATGAACTCTACCAATTCTGCCAAGAAGACTGGTTAATTAACCTGGCAGAATTATGCCCAAAGCTTTTTGGTGGCTGTCAAAAGTACAATAAAAAAGTATGACTTGTTTGAAAGTAGTCTTCTAAAAAAATCTATGTTGAAATCAACTGATTACTAAAACTGTCATGGTCCTGCGGCCATGACTGAGTGACTTTGTGTTTGTGTCCCTTATTGTTATTATTCTCTTTATTATTCATGGGCTGTTTTGGGATGGTTTGTGTTTTGGGATTTTAGATACTGGGTTTTGGGTTTGTGCTCCCTCTATTGGTCCCTGGTGTTAGTGTTCCCCTGTCTCGTCAGGTTAATCAGGTCCAGCTGTGTCTCCCACCTGTGTGTGATTTCCCAGTGTCTCTCTGTGTACTTATAGTGTGTGTTTGCCTCTGTTCCTCGTCGCGTCGTCTGTGTTCATACCTGGTGTAATCCCCTGCGTGCTCTCCCTGCTGTTCTCCCTTCATGCGCAGGTTTGCTATTTCTTTGTGTAGTTTCTCCCAGTTAGTTCATCCTTAGTTCTGTTTTACCATCCCCACTTTATATTTGATATTATCAATAAATCACCCTCACACCTGAATAAGTGCTGCGTTTTGAGTCCTCCTTCCACTCTCCACACGGCCGCTGCCAGTACGACGCGACCACAACATGGACCCAGCAGCGCTTAACCCATCCAGGGAGCTACGGGAAAATCTCATCGATGCCACACAGGAGCTCATCGACCGGTGGCTGGAAAACCCGGGTGGCACGTCCCAGCGCGCTATAGAGAGGCGGCTACAGCGTCTGGTGACTGGTCTCCCATGGCTTCTGGGCTCGCTTTGTTCGTGGGAGCGGGAGTTCCTCCTTTTGGACCTCGGACTTCACCCCCCGTCTGCTTTTACTTTCGAGCAGCCTGAGGCGGTGAGCGAGCGACATGTTCTGGCTTCCCCAGATTCCGGGACTCTGTTTTCTGGGGCTATTCAGAGCGGGATGAGAGACAGTGTAGATAGCTTACCTACCTTCGTGGTAACGGATCCTTCGCAAGTGGGCGTCTACAAACCCTCTGTAAAACCGAGAGACTTTTTCTCTGCCGCTCCTTCTGAGCCAGGACTTTATCACCATTCTCCGGCTCAGTTCTGTGTCCGGCCACAAGCTCTCAGGTCTGTGGCTCAACCGTTAGCCTCCCTAAGGGCTCAATTACCCGTTCTGCCGCCGCTCCGGTTAGCCACTCAGCCACCACCACCGCTAGCATCGCTACAGCCCACAGTTCCGGTAATGGCTGAGCCACAATTTTTGCACTGTTTTTCCACCGCTGTTTCTGGGCAGGGAGACAAACTGTTTCGCTACGGACCTGTTCCTCAACAGCTGGCAACATTAGTGACTGTTACTCACTCCGGGGCTTCCCCAGAGGCTGGGTTACTGCCCTCAGCTTACTCTGGACCCCTGGAGGCCAAGATGCCGGCTGTGAACTGCACCGGGCTGTCACTGCCTGAGCAGGGTCAGTGCTCTGCGCAGCTGCAGCCCTCCGTACGTGCGCCAGAGGCCCACGTGCCTACTGGTTTTGTTTCATGTGTGCCAGAGGCCCACGTGCCTCCTGGTTTTGTTTCGTGTGTGCCGGAGGCCCACGTGCCCCCGTGGTTCTGCGGCTGTTTTCGCTGGGGGGCCCAAGGACCCGGTCCGGCCTCCTGCTTCGCCTGCTGGGGGGCCCGAGGAGCCCGTCCAGCCTCCTGCTTTGCCTGCTGGGGGGCCCGAGGAGCCTGTCCAGCCTCCTGTTTCGCCTGCTGGGGGGCCCGAGGAGCCCGTCCAGCCTCCTGCTTTGCCTGCTGGGGGGCCCGAGGAGCCTGTCCAGCCTCCTGTTTCGCCTGCTGGGGGGCCCGAGGAGCCCGTCCAGCCTCCTGCTTCTCCACCTGTGGCTGCTTCTCCACCTGTGACTGCAGCGCCGCCTCCTGCAGTACCACCACCGGCAGTGCTACCGCCTGCTACGGCCACACCTCAGCCTGAGGACGCATCCTCACCTGGCCCGGCTTCATCCTCGCCTGGTCCAGCTTCAGTTTCATCCTCACCTGGCCCGGCTTCATCCTCGCCTGGTCCAGCTTCAGTTTCATCCTCGCCTGGCCCGGCTTCATCCTCGCCTGGTCCAGCTGCAGCTTCATCCTCGCCTGGTCCAGCTGCAGCTTCATCCTCGCCTGGCCCGGCTTCATCCTCGCCTGGCCCGGCCTCATCCACGCCTGGCCCGGCCTCATCCACGCCTGGCCCGGCCTCATCCACGCCTGGCCCGGTTTCATCCTCAGCTTCATCCTCGCCTGATTCTGGCCCAGCTTCAGCTACAGCTTCGCCCGGCCCAGCTTCAGCTACAGCTTCATCCTCGCCCGGTCCGGCTTCAGCCTCGTCTGGTCCAGCCTTCGTGTCTGCATCCTCGTCTGGTCCAGCTTCAGTCTCGCCCGGTCCTGGTCCAGCTTCGTCCCTGCCTGGTCCGGCTTCATCCTCGTCTGGTCCAGCCTTCGTGCCCGCATCCTCGGCCACAGCATCCTCATCTTCACCCGCAGCGCCTGGTCCAGCCTCCGCTTCAGCGTCCGCTTCAGCGTCCTCTTCAGCTTCGCCTGGTCCAGCTTCAGCTTCATCCTCGCCTGGCCCAGCTTCAGCTTCTGCTTCAGCCTCGCCCGGCCCGGCTTCACCCTCGCCTGGTCCAACTTCATCCTCGCCTGGTCCAGCTTCAGCTTCATCCTCGCCTGGCCCAGCTTCAGCTTCTGCTTCAGCCTCGCCCGGCCCGGCTTCACCCTCGTCTGGTCCAGCCTTCGTGTCTGCATCCTCGTCTGGTCCAGCCTTCGTGTCTGCATCTTCGTCTGGTCCAGCCTTCGTGTCTGCATCATCGCCTGACTGGCCGCCGTTGCCTTCCGCACGGCCGGCCCCCGGACCGCCATCGCCTGAGCGGCCGCCGTTGCCTTCCGCACGGCCGGCCCCCGGACCGCCATCGCCTGAGCGGCCGCCGTTGCCTTCCGCACGGCCGGCCCCCGGACCGCCTTCGCCTGAGCGGCCGCCGTTGCCTTCCCATGACTGAGTGACTTTGTGTTTGTGTCCCTTATTGTTATTATTCTCTTTATTATTCATGGGCTGTTTTGGGATGGTTTGTGTTTTGGGATTTTAGATACTGGGTTTTGGGTTTGTGCTCCCTCTATTGGTCCCTGGTGTTAGTGTTCCCCTGTCTCGTCAGGTTAATCAGGTCCAGCTGTGTCTCCCACCTGTGTGTGATTTCCCAGTGTCTCTCTGTGTACTTATAGTGTGTGTTTGCCTCTGTTCCTCGTCGCGTCGTCTGTGTTTATACCTGGTGTAATCCCCTGCGTGCTCTCCCTGCTGTTCTCCCTTCATGCTCAGGTTTGCTATTTCTTTGTGTAGTTTCTCCCAGTTAGTTCATCCTTAGTTCTGTTTTACCATCCCCACTTTATATTTGATATTATCAATAAATCACCCTCACACCTGAATAAGTGCTGCGTTTTGAGTCCTCCTTCCACTCTCCACACGGCCGCTGCCCCGGACCGTGACAAAAACAGCATAAAACTGCATTCATAACACTGAGCAACACTTAGGAGGACTACAAAAAGGTCTGTGAAGCTCCATATTCAGATACATCGAAGTATTAAGGAGTTAAATTATATATTTTGACCTGACCAGCGCACATGTCACCATTAGCTGTTCCACTATTAGCAATTACCAGTTAGCCACATTAGCCCCTTGTTATCGTTAAGCAGTTATCAGTGGGACATCTGGCTTGAGATTTATAGGCAGTGTGAGAATCTTGTAAGTCTTTTGCGAGGCCACTGATAAAGCTGATGAATGCAGAGGGCTCTGCTCTACAGTCGCACTTTCTAGGAATCTTTTCTAAGACTGAAATGACTGAATTCGTTGTTTTATAAAGCAGGAGAATGACCCTATCCATTGGGCTGTACACCTTTTGAAGAATGGGGTCATTTAGGACCCAAATCCTGTATTATTTGGATATTTATTGAGTATTTGGTTTGAAGGTTTGGGCGTCAGATATTCACTTTATAGTTGCTCACTTGGAGACTTTGTTATTAGATTTAAGCACTTACCTCTTTATCGTTACAAAAAAGACTTACCGGTACTACTTCACAACCACTTATTGCTCTCCTGGGAAAATTTATATTTTTCTTTCTCTCTGCTGTGACAAACCATCTGAAGACATTTCATTCTCTAGAGCACCAATGTTAGGTGTTTTATAAACCTAAAGGGCCTAAGATCACATGCTTAGAACATAAACCTATTCCCAGGATCCAGGTTTAATTATAGATAGAATTGACACACCTTAGGTTACCTGATTCATTATAGTAAATGGAGGTTATTCCATGGAGAAACCATCTGAAAATTCTAATTAAAAAATCCCGGAAAAATGCGACAGAGACCAACTCCTCGAGAGCCTTAAAAAACAGTGCTTTCTATGGCAGCATTTTTAGCTAGCACCAAAGCAGAAAGATGTTCTCTGAACCAGACGTGAGTTGAGTGCAACACGCTGTCTCCTTCTGACTCTTTTTTTTACAGATGTTCAAGGGCTCAGACTATACCACACAGACATGTGGTACCAGCCTTCTCAGTTCTATTTGCCACTCTTAAACAACCATAAATCCTCACATGTGTAAAGACTGACTCAGCAACTGTAATTCATGAACCATATTATTATGGCTGTTTGAGACAAGGCTTACTATTGACTGGTGTATTGACGGTCTCTCACAGGTGTTGTGACTCCAAACAGGGTGCAGGGCTGTCAACATCTTCTTGTTGTTTTGTGAAAATATACCTCAGCGACATGACATGACACGGCATGTTGCTGAAAAGGGTAATTACATATGTGAAGTCTGAGCTAATGTTCTAAGGCTTGTTTTGTTTAGTAACAGTTCTTATTCTTCTTCAGGTTCCCAGTCCTGTGTGGGATGTTAACAGACTGGTGTCACGTTAAGGCTGAAGGAGCATGGTGAAGCACCAACCCTTACAGGTCTATGAGAAGCAAGTCTTTGTCTCCTTTGTCACTGGGATCTATGGTTGCCGCTGGAAGCGATACCAGCGTTCCCAGGATGAAAGCTCCAGGGTAAGAATATAGCTCTAACCATAAAGTATGGATGCTATAATAATAGTTAGAACATTGCAAATGCTGTCTTCGAAGTGTGCTATCAACAACATGACCTTTGTGCAAACAGTGTTGCCAACTTAGCGACTTTGTCGCAATATTTAGCGAGTTTTCAGACCCCCTTAGCGACTTTTTTTCTAAAAAGCGACTAGCGAAAAATCTGGCGACTTTTTCTGGTATTATTGGAGACTTATTTCTGACGACTTTTTGACGTGAAAACGCGTATCGCTCTTACTCTCAACAAGCAGCGGTGGTGCCTTGGGCACCTCACCCGTGCCAAAGCGCTCACAGGCGGAGGACAGTCCTCCCCCAGCTGCTATCAGAGCAGGAGACGTTCACACCTGTGCATCCAAACGGCAAATGAATCGTGCATGAGCGAAGCCGCTGCTCCGCACTGACTATAACGCAGTCAGTTCTTCCTTTACTGTTATGCTGTTTTGTGGATCACAAGGTTTAAAACTACTTATAAACACACACACACAAAGTAACTCCACCAGAGTGCCAATTTCGGGTCACTTTTGCCGGTCCAGGCCTGGATAAAGGAACAGGGTTGGAATTGTGACATTAAAAAACAATAATTGCTAAAAGAAATTTAATTTGTAGTTCTAAATAAATTCAAACTGCATTTAGGACGTTTTTTACTCACTTTATGTCTCTTCCACGATGTTATTTCTCTCTCCAACAGCGTAGGTTACAATTCCATTAGCATGACCAATTATGCAAATTAGGCGATGACGTCATTTGGCGACTTCTAGCGACTTTTAGGACAGCCGATAGCGATTTTCCTTACTGAGGAGTTGGCAACACTGTGTGCAAACCTTTATGTAACCTTATTCTAATATGCCAATTATCACATAACAGACTGGTAATCACATAACACAGTCCTGCCTAGGCTGCACTGACACTGAGCACACCTCAGGCATAAATGAACTATTTTCAATGTTGTGGTTTCTAAGGCCAGATAAGTAGATCAGGCTGTCAAAAAGGTGACTACACAACGGGAGCCTAATATGTAATGTTCATCTAGGGTCCTGTTGTATTTATACCCTTATCACCCTTTATCTTTAGGCATTAGTCATTGTTAAAAAACAATATAATTTTTGACAACTTTACAGGCAATGTAATTCTTTTTTGAAATTCCAGGAAGTTCTTTGAATATGAAGTTCAAATCATGGTTTGTACATACAAACCACATGCGTACAAATACATAATGTGTATTTTCTATAAATGTGCAAAAGCACACTGATGGAAGCAGTATAGAGTTTTTATGCAGACTGAATAGCATCTGCTGAAGATCTTTCAGGCTCAGTGACTCTTATATCTTGTATGGATGAATTATCAAGTGCATTATACTGTACAATCCATACACTCTCATCCAAAGTATGGTGTATGTCGAATTAGTTGCCACTTAAAATGATAATAATTATTCATTGTTATATATTACTAAAAACTAACACAATCTTAAACTAGCATGTATTCTTATTTGTCTCACTGGCATCTTCCTGCTCAGTGTGTCAAACGGGAGTTTGTTTGTACCTTTGGACACCAGGCTCAGTGAATTAGAGACCCAGGTCTACACCGCTGCAAATAATCCTGTAACTAGCCTGACCCCAGTAGCCATTGTAGCCAAAACCAGTAGCTTTGTACCCGTTAGCTGTCCCTCAGCGTGTCGTCCAGAGTGAGGAGGCGTATTTCATGGAATCGTTTACATTTCCACTCAGTTTTGTCAGGTTTGGCTGTGTGGCAGGCAAGAGTAGGACCCAAATGCAGAACTCATAAAGGGAAGAAATGAACCCAAAGCAGCAGCTTTATTTGTTGTGTAAACCAGCGGTCCCCAACCTTTTTTGTGCCACGGACCGGTTTATGCCCGACAATATTTTCACGGACCGGCCTTTAAGGTGTCGCGGATAAATACAACAAAATAAAACTAGTACCGGTACCGAAAAAAAGAAGATTTATTCATAACACACGTGAAAAGACCCAGGAAAACCGAGTTAATGATAAAAACGATAACAAAATAACGCTGAAAACCGATAAAACCCCTGAAAACCAGACATTTAACACCTGAGCCTCAACTCTCGCGGCCCGGTACCAAACGACTCACGGACCGGTACTGGTCCGAGGCCCGGGGGTTGGGGACCGCTGGTGTAAACGAACTACAAAGTACAAAGAAATACTAAAAGAAGCAAACAAAAGATAAAATAGAAACAAAGACTCTTCCAACTAAGGAGCTTATGACTTGATGTAAACGAGAGACCATGAACCACTCCCTTTAACACACAGCTAATGTCGAGGACTTGAGAACAAGCAAGACAAGACAGTGGACTAAATACACATAACGAGGGGATGGGAAACAGGAGGGAAACACAGCTGAAACGAATCCGATGTAACGAGACGGTGAGGAAGCAACACTGGATACGCTGAACACAGGACAAGAAACTATCAAAATTAAACAGGAAACATGAGACACACATTCATGAGACATTGACTGAATCCAGGGAACAGAAACAAGAACCTAAGAGAACCTAAAATGTCCAAAAACTAGAAAACATGGGGTCACAGATAAATGGTAAATGGCCTGTATTTGTATAGCGCTTTACTAGTCCCTAAGGACCCCAAAGCACTTTACACATCAAGTCATCCACCCATTCACACACACATTCACACACTGGTGATGGCAGCTACGTTGTAGCCACAGCCACCCTGGGGCGCACTGACAGAGGCGAGGCTGCCGGACACTGGCACCATCGGCCCCTGACCTCCACCAGTAGGCAACGGGTGAAGTGTCTTGCCCAAGGACACAACGACTGAGACTGTCCAAGCCGGGGCTCAAACCGGCAACCTTCCGATTACAAAGCGAACTCCCAACTCTTGAGCCACGATCGCCCCTAAACTAAGATCCAGCGCCATGACAGGCTTACTTGTTAAACTGCAACAGGCTTTTGTGGGGTTTTCCATGATCCACTGAGTATTTCTCATTCACTCATCTCTTTTAACTTTCTATATTTATTCAACAGGACTGTGTTGAATCATTAGCAATGATTAAACTGTGGCTGTCTCTCCCATAGTTTGCCTTTCATTTGCTCTCATCTTGGTCCCCTCACCTCGAAAAGGTCATTTCAGATGGGTGCACCTCTCTGAGCCTGATTTTGCCAGAGGTTTCTTTCTGTTAGAAAGCAGTTTTTTCTCCCAGCTGTGACCAAGTGCTTGCTCACAGGGAGTTGTGTGATTGTTGGAATTTCCATCTAATATTGTAACAGCTTTACAATTCAATTACAATTACAGTTTTTTATTCCTAAAGGTTGAAGATAAATCTATTAGTCATTCCACTCTTTTCAGTTGAATTCCTAAGAGACTTCTAGACCAAGCCCTAGTAACTGGGGAAAACAATCTTCACTGCAAAGCAAGTGATAGAATCAGTGCAGTGTTGGAATGTGAAGAGCAGAGTCAGACACCCAGCTGTATTGGATACCCACTGGGCAGCCACAGCTCCTGCTGCTGGATGTCGTCTTTATCACAAAGAGCCAGTGGCTCACCCATAAATTAGTCTATTTACTGAATGTGTGAGCCGGGCACTGATGATGTGCTGAGCAAGAGGATAAAAAACAAGCCCACAGCTGCCTCTCTCCCCGCTCTGTCTCATTTACAAAGCTTCATGTAGTGACACACACTGTGCTTGAATATAACTAGAGAAGTTTGAATTTATTAAGTTTAAGGCTGTCTGCTTAGTCTGCTACACACGCTTTGATTGTATTTTGTTGGTAGACAGTCTTTCGATTCATGAACTTCTGTTTTGTTTAGTTTTTTTACTATGGGCTCTCTGAGTTTTACAATTTGACATGGTTAAAGGTGTGTGAAGCAAAAATGTAATAGTAGGTATTAAATCATATTGGTGGAGTCTTTCTGTTCTCATTAGCCTCAGAAGGCCTGTGTTTCAGTGTAAAAGCTCTCATACCTGCCCATTAACATACAGCAAGGTTTGTTAAAAAGTAGAACAGTTAACATATTAATAATAGTGGATTGCATTTATATAGCGCTTTTTGGGACCCCTCAAAGCGCTTTACAATACCACTATTAATTCACACACTGGTGGAGGCAGCTACAGTTGTAGCCACAGCTGCCCTGGGGCAGACTGACAGAGGTGAGGCTGCCATATCGCGCCATCGGCCCCTCTGGCCATCATCAGTAGGCGGTAGGTGAAGTGTGTTGCCCAAGGACACAACGACCGAGACTGTCTGAGCCGGGGCTCGAACCGGCAACCTTCTGATTACAAGACGAACACCCAACTCTTGAGCCACGATCGCCCGAACATTTAGCTAATGAACCTGAGACCAAACCACATCTAATATGAGAATAAATATTAGGTCTACCCTGCCCAGACAGCCACATACAAATAAACATAGCTATGTATCTGGTAGCTGAAAATGATGGTGCTGGATGATAAAAATCAAAAACCTTATCTGAGTTAATCTGGCTGACATCCCATTAAGGATCATTTTTCAGCCTGTTAGCTATTTTAAGCTCCATCTGTGGAAGTCTCATTATGTCCTCTTGCACTTCTGCCTCTATAGCGGACGCTGAAACTCCTCCACGGTTTATCCTTCAGTTTGATTTAATGTTGCCTTTGATGTCGGAAACGGGACGTTTAGGCTAAAGACTGTTTGGTAGCTGAATGGATGTCCACGTGAAATTTGTGTCAGTTTGTAAGAGAAGAATTGTACAAATTTAAGGTTCATGGTGAAATTACAGAGCACGCAGAGTAAGTGATCAGAGCTGGAACAATCTACCAAAATCATGCACACCGGATGGTGTCTGGACTTGGCTGAAAAGCTGATATTGAATGGTAGCTTTTAATTGAGCAAGGTCAGTGGTATGTTTACAGTTTGCTATACTGTCTTTGGCCAAAAGAGTTCTTGACTTTTGATCAGAATAATAAATTATAATAGTTTATATAATTTGCTTACTGCTTCTTTTTGTTTGCTCACTTTTTCACATTTTACCAAAAATCGTTGACTCCTCAGAATGAAACAACTGCTTTAAATTGAGGGGAAAAAAATAAAACCTGTTCTTTATTTGTATACAAATTGTTCAGTTTTCCTTTTTTTTAAATTTTTTTTGAGGGTATATGTGTCCTTGCATTGTCAGTGACTATGTTCAGCTCATACTGGTCTGATATAGACCAGTCTGTAGTGTATATAAATACCTTCTCCAACTTCCAACTGTAAGAGGTTCAGAGATTATTACATGGGCGTGCAGGTAAAGACCAAATGGCCGCACTAATGAATGTGTTGAGCCATCAGTGAAAAGCCTGTGAAAGGTTTTAGCCAGGAGAAGAGAGGCCATCCATCAGTGAAAATCTTCTTGGCCACAAAAACATGACAGCAAGGCGGAAATATCACAACAGCCAGAGGATCTTTTTAGTTTGTGTAGCAGCTACCGGGATCTTAAAGTTCCCTACTAGACCCCCACCATTTGTCTTACTGTATGAGTGCGAGACATGTTAAAATCCAGTGGCACCAAGGCATCATACAATAAAATAATGTGATTAATACATAAGTAAAAGAAATTCCTATACATGCCCCTTCCTGATTTCTTATGTTTTAACATGTTTGTTACACTTACATGTTTCCAATTTCAAATGTTAACACAGATGTTCAGAGTAAATACAGATTGTAGTTTTTTAAATGATGATTTCATTTAGTTTGGGGAAACAGCTCCAACTTTACCTCATGTAGAAAAAGTCATTTCCTTCTAAACCTAATAAGTGGTTTTGTCATCTAGCAAGAACTGCAATCAAGCATTTGCAATAACTAATAAAAAAAGCACTTGGGACAATTGTGTTGGTGACAGCTTTTGTTATAATATCAATAATATTCATATGAATATGGGATACTGTTACATGTTTGCACAGACTTTTGTGAAATATGGAGACACTCCTGGCATTATATGAGCAAAGTGAGACTCATTTTTTAGGGTTGGTGGAGATGAGTGTGAAGATCCAAACAATCCCTGTCAGTGATGGAGAAGCTTTGATGGAAATATTTGGTAAAAAGTTCACCAGCATGAAGGAAATGAAGTTTCAAACTTTCCTTAGGAGGAGCCCAGCACGCCTGCTTAAAGAAAAGTGAGTGTGGCGATGTGGATGCTTGCAGTGACTGCTGTATAGAGGCCATCCTGCTACACATGAAACACATCAGAGTCATAATTGTTATTTTAGTCACGTGTTTGTTTATTATCCTTATTGTTTTATCTGGGACTGTTTGCAGACATCTCAGAGAGAGGAGACACCAGCATCTGAACAGAGACTCAAACCAGCAACCTGCAGCTCCCTGCTTGGCTGCTCCAGTTTTCTCCTCACTCATGTTGCCCACCAGTGATTTCTAGCTGCCCACCCACACAGCAGGCTAGAATATGCGCTGAGCCTCAGCACCCAGTACTTGGACATGTTTTCTTTATTAAATAATGAACCAGACCCCAAAAGTAAACAGCTGTTATTGCTAGGCAACGGGAGCAGCATTTGGTGATGCAGCACCTGACATTCCTGACCATGTGGGCGGAGCATGCATGAAATGGAATGTTTAGTAGAACTGTGCAACACAAGCACTTAGTTCCAGCATGTTTCATTGTATCCAGACACAGCTAGAGACACATCTACAGCAGCATCTCTGTGCAGGACAAACGACAGTTGACGAAGAAACATCGAAAACTTCACTTCACTCCTCTACAAAACGTTGGCTCCTTTGTTTAAAAGGCCAAAATGAATCGAGGGAGAACAAGAAGAGGATCGGCGAGTGCTTCACCTCACAATTCAGTACAGCTGATTAACCTGCAAGAAGAACTTCAAATGATACAGGCTGAAAATGTCAAATTAAAAGAAGAGGCAGAAAAATCAAGAGGAGAAGCTAAAAATTCAAAGTTTGAAACTGATGTAGTATTGCAGGAATTACTGCATGTGGGTCTCAAACTTAAAGGAGAGAAAATGGGAAAACAACAGGCAGAAAATGAGAATGAAAAGATGAAGAAAGAACTGTTGGAAGCTCAAAAAGCATTGGAGGAAGAGAAAAGCACAGCACAAGAAGCCAAAAATAAATATCAAACTGCAAAGAAGGAGGCAGGAAATGTGATGCAGGAATTACAGGAGGTGCAGGAAGCTTTTGAAGAGGGAAAAAAGAAAATGCAGTTGGCAACACAAGAAGCTGTAAATGTAACGGCTGAAGCTGAAACACTAAGGAAGGAATTACTGCATGTGAAGCAACAACTTGAAGAGGAGAAAAAACGTAAACACGAGGCAGAAAATGAGATTGAAAATTTGAAGAAGGAATTGTTGGAAGCTCAAAAAGTGTTGGAGGAAGAGAAAATTAAAATACAGGAAGCAAAGAAAGAAATGGAAGATACAAAGAGTCACAATGAAAACATGAAGAAGGAACTGATGAAAGTGCAAGAAGAACTTGCAGAAGAGAAAATTGAGGTGAAGGTATTCAAGAAAGAAATGACGGTGACCAAGAAAGACTGCAAAGACGCACTTAAAGAAATGCGAAAGCACAAAAAGGAAGCTAAAGAGCTCCTCAAACACAAAGTGAAACTGGCCAAACAGCAGCTGAAAGAAAAATTTAAAGATGCCGAGGAGCAGCTCAACAAAACCTTAAAAGAACTGAAGGCAAAAGAAAAAGAAAAGAAAGCCGAGGACAGGAGGGGATTCTGGAGCAGACTGCTGAGAAAGAACTGACCCAGCAGCATCAAGTTTGAGGAGATCAATAGTTTCTTCCTCCTCTCTCCACTTTTCTTTCTCCCCATCCTTCTTCTTGTGACATTTGTTTGTTTTTTAAAAACTCTAATCTACATGTACTGAAATACAAAAATAAAATTGCCATAACTTGACCTCATGTTGCCTGCTTCTTTTCTTGTGTGTCTGTGGATGTAAAACAGTAACACACTTTCTGCTCTGTGTCTTTAATTGTAAATAAATGCAATATGTTTTCATTTTAAAATTCAGTGCAAAAAAACTTCTGCTCTAAATCTTTTTTTTTAGCAAAAAGCTTTTTTTTGCCTGTTGTGGAAGTTTTCCATTTAAATAAAGCCTGCAGACGAGCGGTGAGCGGTAGCTAACATTCTTTAACTGGCTGCGTTGCAACGTTTAGGTAACACTCCCATGACCGCACTGCCACTTCCACAAGAACTGCTTCTCGATTTCCTTCCTTAACCCTTTCGTTTGGAGCTGATCTGACCCACTCAGATCAATACTTTGATTCCATTCAATCGATAAGCGATAGCTCTCACTCCACCTAGTTTGTATGTTGTTGTACATTTAGGTTTCCCAATATGAATTACCTTAAAAACAGAGGTTTGTGGTGTTGTGAAGTCAAGTGGAGTAAGAAGATCAGGACCTATAAGCACTGTCAGTGGATGGGTACCAGCAGTGCTAAATGGAGACTTGGAGGGATCTTTGAAAGCCATATATCACTCAGGAGAAAGCACCATGTGCTGGACAGCTAGACTTCAAAGTAAATTGAAACTGCACAATGAGAATGACTTGTTAAAGGTTACAAAGTGAAAACAACAACCAGGCTTTGGAAGAGTGGATGAAAAGAAATATGTTTAATAGAAGCTATATAACAAAGAAGGTCTCTCTATTTTATTTATTCAGTTCAGTTCAGTTTTGTTTACATATAAATAAAACAAATTCCATCATCTTCATTACTTTGTCCATTAACTTTACATAAAATACTGTTATATGTTGTCTGTTGTACACTGATGGTACACTTGGCTTAGGCCCTTACCTAGGGCAATTTTGCCACGCTTGTCTCTATTACCATTTTCATTACCAAGGACTTTTCTCAGCCGGAGATTACTTCAGCTGCTGGTCACAACCCTTTTCTGACCCCATGAGTCACCCCTTAATCCTACCAACAGCGGGTGGTAGATTAAGGAACTAGAACCCTTGTCCAGCAAATATATGGTTGTTTTTTATAGAGGTGAGGACTGGATATTGCTTTGGATGCTGTATTTTTGTAAAGAGATCATTTTGACTCCATAACAATGACTCATAGCTTGGACTGCGTTTCCACGGGAGCACGAGGTAAATGTGACGTTGGCTCAGTGTCACATAGTTCTTTATTATATGCTCACTACTTTAAGATCCCGGTAGCTGCTACACAAACTAAAAAGATCCTCTGGCTGTTGTGATATTTCCGCCTTGCTGTCATGTTTTTGTGGCCAAGAAGATTTTCACTGATGGATGGCCTCTCTTCCCCTGGCTAAAACCTTTCACAGGCTTTTCACTGATGGCTCAACACATTCATTAGTGTGGCCATTTGGTCTTTACCTGCACGCCCATGTAATAATCTCTGAACCTCTTACATAAGCCACTGGAAATGGTGAGTCCAGGCACGGTGTGATGCAAAGCTGATCAGTGCTCAATAGGATCTGTTGACTGGCCTATCATACTCTACACCTCCCCTTATATGGAATTAGCTCCTTAGCCTGTTAACTAGTGAAGGGAAGAGTCCTTGACTGGCTGCTCAGGCTCTCCTCTCTGTTTTTGCCCCACATGCCCCAGCAAGCATGTAGATTAAGATTAGGCTTAAAACGTTCCTTTCTGATAAAGCTTACAGTTAGTGCTGGATCAGGTGACCCTGAACCCTCACTTAGTTACACTGCAATATGCCTTGTCTGCTGGGGGCTTCCCATGATGAGTGTGTCTTCTTCATTCACCTCTTTTTACTCTTTATGTGCTCATAAACCATTTGCATTTAATCTCTGGCTCTCGTCCACGGTGTGTCTTTGTCCTGTCTCCCTCCCCTCACCCTCAATCGGTCACAGCAGATGGCTGCCCCATGCTGAGCTTGGTTCTGCCAGATGTTCTTCCTGTTAAAGGGGGGTTTTTCCTACTACTGTGGAAACCCTGAAATATTTGGGTCTACTTATGTCTTTAACCACTGCAGTTTCCAAATGGGCCATTAGTTAGTTTAAGATCTATTCAGGTTCACAAAAAGGTGTGCAAAAAATGCAAAAGATTGAAAATTAATAATAATAAAAAAGAAGTATCTTTTGGAGTTGCATATATGGCGACTGGATGAACATGATTTCGTCTAAGCAAGACTTTGATAGTTAGAAAGAAAAACATCTGTCAATTTTAACTCTTCAGATTTATTTGTGTAGCACTTTTCAAAACCAATGTTACAAATGTTTCCCAGAAACAATGAATAAAAGAACAAATTGAAGAGAAATTATGTCCACATAGTCCACAATCAGCTGTTTGTGTCCTCTTCCAGTGGGAGTGTACGTGGTTCGTCATCCTGTGCAGCTCCTTTCTTCTGCTTCTCTTTTGGGGTTACTTCTGGTTGATGGCTCGAAATGATTTTAATGACTTCAATTGGTGAGTCGTATTTTTCATTATATTACTTTCGCTGAAAAGCTGTTTAAGACTTGCATGTTTGGTAATGGTTGATCAAGGACAGCAGAGTGGTGACCTTACCACAGTGGGGTGGCAGCAAGCCCCTTCAGCATGTGTATTTTAAATAAATACCACGGACAAATAGGTTGATGCATGCAGGTAAGTAAATCCCACAGTCTTTCAGTGATGAGGAGTGTCCACGTGGACACTTTCAAGGATGAGGATGTACACATCCTGGACAGGGAGCATCATGAGTGTCACGATGTCATGTGCAATTAAGGCAAATTACTCTATTTGACAAAACTGAATTAGTCATACCACCAACATTCGTTCTGTTCATTCCAGGCTGGTGTACAACCGTTCTGGAGAATGGAGAGATGAGACAATGCCCATCCTCGCTTCCACCACCGTGGGATTCAGCTACGTCACATTCTTATTGGTAAAACTCGCAAATGTTAGCAGACTTGTTCATTGATCAGTTAAGACATACAACTTAACGAATCTTACTCTTTTTGCAGATCTTAGCACTTTTCCACATATCTTTGGGCCAGCAGCTGAATCTCTATTGGGTTCACAAGGTACGGTGTGAAAAAACAATCCTGCCATTGATTTGCTCCTCTGATGCTTTCAAAGCAAAGTCAGGTTCATCGAGGTGTCTGTTCTCCACAGATGGGGGTGCTGGCTACACTGCTCACCACTATCTCTGGTGTCATTTTTGTCGATGACTTATGGGGAGACGAGTGGGACATTCTGCTTGCGTCACTGCAGGTTCGTCTACAGTTAACAACACTGTACTAAAAGTTGATTATATTCTCTACTTTTCCGATCCAATTGGCTAAAATTATATATTTAATGCTCCATGAAAATAATTCAATTGTAAATAAACAATAAACTGAGTTGAACTGCTTCAGCATATATTAATTGGAATTTATACTGGGATGGTGAGGTCTGCATTTTCAAAAACATTATTGCAAAAAAAGAATTTCCAAATAAAAAATCTCTGCACTGGATTCATGTTTCAAGCTCTGCCAGGTCTACAGGCAAGTGGTGTTAGGGTGAGGTGGGTCAAATATGGCCAAATATGCAAATATGCTCAATTAATTCTATGCAGTTTTCTGGATCAGATAACTTTCATTACAAAAATATAAACATGTAGGTTTCATAAACATCTTCTCAATTGTTCTCTGATCGGTGACTTTGAGGCATTGATATGATGTCAAGTGTGTTACAGATGTCCTGTCCAAGTGTTTAGAATCCATATCAACTCCTCCCCTACTATTTGTTATTTAGTTAGTCCCCCTGAGCCTGGTTCTGTCGGAGGTTTCTTTCCTGTTAAAAGGGAGTTTTTCCTTCCCACTGTTGCCAAGTGTTTGCTCGTAAGTGTTCATTTGATTGTTGGTGTTTTCTCTCTGTTATTGTAGGGCCTTCACCTTACAATGCAAAGTTATTTGTTCTATGGAACGTAACATTTGATATATTCTCCTGTTCAATCATTATACTGTGTGTGTATTTATCATAACAATGTGGCAAAGCTTTGCTCTGATGCTGTGTAATGACTAACCATCTTTTAAGGCCAGCATTTCACATTTACGCTTTGTTATCAGTACACAGCACCTTTCCTGCATCTTGGCGCCCTGGTAACAGTGACAGCTATCAGCTGGCTGGTAGCTGGATATGTTGTCCGCAGAGAGAAATCCAGTAAGTGCTGCCTTGTGTTTCAAGTAAATATCATGTTGGGGATTGCTTTTGATGTTCCTATTTGAAACGTAAAGTTGCATTCAGTATTATTTGTCTGTACACGTATGTCATTGTCTAATTTACCCTGCTTTAGTGGATTGTTTTTCCTTATTCAAGCAGCTGCCTGCACTCTTACCACCCATCAAAGCACACAAAGCTAACTACTGTTTGTTATTAGGAGTAGATGGAATGAGCTAAAGTTGCATTATGACACTAACAACCCTTTTTGCACTCTCTTAGATATCCAGGTGATGGTGTTGTTTATCTACATTGTAGTCCTCCTTGCTCTCTGTTTGGCACCGCTCACATTCACCTGCCCCTGCATCATGGACCGTCATAGCCTCAAACCGCGACCAAGCGTCATTGGCCGAAGAGGAGCTCCTATGGTAAGTTGGGGCTTTGCCAGACTTTACTACCTGATCCACTTAATTGTTCAAATCGGCTCTTTGTGGAGAGGCGTGGCTGCCAGGAGTACCAAGTGTTCGGTTTTTGCTGGGTTCCACAAAGCTGTTTGGGTAATAACAAAGAAAGGAAAAAACAGAAAGAAGAAGATGCAAGAATTTTTCTGTACACTCTGTACAACAAATGCGGTGTATAGCTACAGAACACAAGTGATAGTGTCAGGCTCAGTGTGAGAGTGCGTCAGCAACATACTGTCATTTCACAGCTGGGCAGGTAGATAAGAGATGCACAGAGACGTTCAGAGCTGTGTTTGCTTTCCTTCTCGAGGCACACGCGCTCTACAAACAGTGATATTCACAGATATGCCTTGCTTTCACCTCAGTGCAGTGTACCAAAACTGCACGTAGGTTTTAGATAAATCAACACAGACTAATATAAAATGCATCTCTCTCTCTGTAAGTGGACGCTCACATTGATCGTGCTGCTGCACATAACCCTCGTATGTAACGAACAGCATGCGTTGATATGATAATGAAGAACTCTTATATTTCTTCTGCCTGTCCCTTACTCCAATTGTAATGTAATTTATGGAACTAAACTATGATGTGTTGTGTAGGTGTCATAGTAAAACCAAGGCAATGTTGCTGACATACCATTTGCACACATCTGTTTGAAACAGCCTTAACAATTCATAATTCACAGGACTGTTTACAGACTAAATAATGTATCAGTTTTGCAAGGTGTATGTCTGAGCCTGTCATCATTTATATAGAAACAAAATACAGTAAAAACATTAGTGTGTGATTCAGGTTTAGCTCAACTACACCACATACTGTACTGTACATCTCAGTGTTATTATCTCCATCACGTTTGTGTGTGTGCGTGTCATTCTGTCTGTAAACATGATAGCTTGAAAAGCTTTGAATGAATACTGGTAAAACTTTGAGTTGGGTCATGGTAACAATCCATTCAAACTTGGCTTAGATCCTCCAAGGTCTTCAATGTCTACTTGATGATTTATTGGTCAAAAATTTACAAAAAGCCTTAGAACTATTATTAAACTATGATTCGGTTTGTGCTCATGGAGCGCTATAATTTGTTATGTTATTTGTATTTCATACTTAAATCTTTTAGTGTTTTTGCAAATGAGTTTATGTCGCACTCTAAGGACCTGAGGGGGGTCCCACAGGGTTCATGTTGGAGTCAATTTGTTGAATGTTGTCATTGTGTTTCTTAAATTTGTAAAGTCTTAGTGCGAGCAGCAGGATCAAAGACATTCCTTTGTCTCTGACCACCTCTCCAGCTACTCTGGAGCTGGGGGAGGCTGAAGAGGCTTCATTTTAGGCACATCCTATATGAAAGATCTGTTTCTTGTGTTGTAAGCTTCCTGTTGTTATGATCCTTTTGGTGAGCAGGAGGTCACACCTATGACACACACATTCTCACATACACACACACGTTCTTGCACATGCATACAGGTGCTTACACATACACACACATACTGCCTTATCTTTTAGAACCATAGGGGGGTTTTATGAGGGGAGGTGCTTGTGTTGTGCAAACTGTAACTGTCATGGGAATAAAAGGCTACGAGGAGGGCTGCTCTTTGAAGAAGCTGGTTTAAAGACAGGTGAGGAGCGTTGAGCCCCAAGAGCCTGGTTCCGACCAGTCTTCCATCGCTAGCAAGTAAAAGACCGGTTGAAGATGTTCTGTCTTGTTTTTGTCCTTCACGAGAATAAGTCTCTAAACTAGCGGAGCCTGTGGAAGCGCAGACCCAGCAGTTCAGTTCTGGGACCTTTTTCTCCTGTACATGTTACCCCTAGGACTTACCATTAGGCAATTCCCTAATGCAGGGGTGGGCAACTCCAGGCCCCGAGGGCCGGTGTCCTGCAGGTTTTAGATCTCACCTTGGGTCAACACACCTGAATCACATGATTAGTTCGTTACCAGGCCTCTGGAGAACTGCAGGAGCTAATTTAGCCATTTAAATCAGCTGTGTTGGTTCAAGGACACATCTAAAACCTGCAGGGACACCAGCCCTCGAGGCCTGGAGTTGCCCACCCCTGCCCTAATGTGTCTTATCACTTCTATGCTGTTGATATTCAGCTTTACTGCTCTTTTAAGCCGATGGAAGTCCATAAACTGTCTTCTTGAATAAAATGTTTAGCTTCCATTAAACAGTGGCTTGGAGACAACTACTTGCAGTTGAACTCTGAGAAGTCAGAAACATTAATTATTGCCCCTGACAGCCAGATATCTATAATCAAACAGCATCTTGGTTCTCTTGGATCATCTGTTCACATGAGCCTCAGGTATCTCGGTGTTGTTTTTGATTTTGCCATGTCTCTAGAGCAATACTCTCAACAGTTAATTAGGAACTGCCTTTTTCAGCTTAGAAATATCTCCAAACTGGAAACTTTTTTGTCTAAATCTGAGTTAGAAATGATTATTCATGCTTTTATTTCTTCTCGTTTAGATTATTGTAACAGTCTTTTTCTTTGCCAGTCAGTCCAGAATGCTCCTGCAAGGCTTTTAATAAAGACACGAAAAAGAGAGCACATTACACCAGTGTTACGCTCATTACACTGGCTTCCAGTACATTTTAGAATTCATTTTCACTTAACACAGACCTTTAAAGCTTTGAATCGTGACGCTCCTGTCTATATTTCTGATGTTTTAGAACCTCACGCTCCCTCTCGCAGCCTAAGATCATCTAATCAAAGGCTGTTGGTCGTCCCCCGAACATGTTTTAAAACCAGAGGTAACAGATCTTTTAGAGCAGTGGCCCCCAGGTTGTGGAATTCTCTCCCTCCATCTTTACGTTGCCTGGATTGTATTTATTCTTTTAAGCATCATCTTAAGACTTATTTATTTAGACTAGCTTTTAATTAGATTTGTGCTGTTTTATGTTTATGTTTTATATTATTGTGAAGCACTTTGTGGTTTTTATCCTGTGAAGAAAAAGTATTATCTCTACATATGAGAAGAATGTGAGAAAGTTGTGATATTAACATTTAAACATAGGATTGTGAAAATAATGAGCTGCTTGGCTCATAAAGAATGTTTGATGACTAGATTTGAAGGGAAGGAAGCCTTTTGCACAAGTCGAACATAATGTTCTTATAATTCTATTATTTCCTCTTGGTGTGTGTTTTGTGACTGACAGTGACTGACATCAAGTGACTGACAGTAGTCTTTCTGTGATCTCTTTGCTCTAGCTGGCTCCAGAGAACACCGTGGTGTCCTTTAACAGAGCCCTGCAGCATGGTGCCAGCTCCTTGGAGGCTGATGTCACCATAAGGTTATAAATCACACATTCACTTTTGTTTGCATTTAATGCATGTAGCTGAAGCGACACGCAGGTTGTGTGGTAGAAATAATTACAGTTAATGGGAAATTACGAGAGAAATGTGTGATTCAGATCTGTTGCCCTTCAGTGTTTGGTGATTATTAACACATTTCGCTGCTGCTTTTTCATTTAAACTATGTTATGTTTAGTTTTCCTATAAATTTTAAAGTGCTTTACTTCTTCCAGTGTCGATGGGGTTCCCTTCCTCATGCGAGACCACACTCTGAGGCGGACCACAGATGTCACTAAGGTGTTTCCAGCCAGACAGTATGAAGATGCCTCCTTTTTCAACTGGACAGAGATACGCTCTCTCAATGCAGGCCAGTGGTTTTTGGAGGTACTAAAATCCACTTCATCTAAAGCCACCTCAAGTCCATCAGCTCTAAAAGAAATTTTGCCCTCAAATAGCAAAACTGTGTGTCTCATTTTCCTTTTAGAATTTAAGGGATTGAGATCTAAAATCTGCAGACGCTTTAAAAATTTTCTAGAACATTTTATCAAACATAATTTAATGCCAATTTCAAACTGCTACAATAAGCTGCATATAATGTGGAAAGATAAACAAATATGCTCCACCTCAGTGTCTACCTCGCTCTTGTTTCTTTCCTCTGCTTGTAGAGTGACCCCTACTGGACAGCAGCATCACTGACAGCGAAGGAGCGGAGCAGAATAGGCAACCAGACGGTTTGCAGTCTGGTGGAAATGCTTCGTCTGGCAGCCAAGGCCAACAGCTCCGCGCTGCTCAACATTCACAAACCTCCACCAGAGCACCCACGCTACCGCAGCTGGTTCATGGACACGCTGCGGGCTGTGCAGAAAGCGGGGATTCCCCTGAAGAGGGTGAGGACTGTAGGTCCCTCCACAATGATCCTTAAATGAATTTAGCTGTTGCCTGTAGTAGTGTTCCCCCTTTAAACACACTAAATATTAAATATTATAAATATTCCAATGAGGAATTGATTCTGTGAATTGTTGTGACAAATCTTTCGTCCTTAGCAAGTGTGACAAATATTTTAATTGTTTTCCTTAAATACTGTATACCAGTGTATGACAGCTTATGATATTATAATAAGCACCTTCACGCAAAGCAATTAAAACTACATTTTATCTGATCTGAGTCTTTCCATGTGATATGTGTTTGTCCCAGGTGACGTGGACCCCCGACACAGACAGGGGGAGGGTGCGAGGGCTTCACCAGACCACAAGTGAGAAGCTGTCAGTGGAAGCGATAAGGCAGAGAGGAATTACAAGTCTGACCCTCCACTACAGCAAGGCTAGCCACAAAGAGCTACAGTAAGAGCAAGCAGCTGCTACTAAGCAAAGGAAAAAAGGCTCAGAAGAACCCTAAAGAAATGTCACAGGAGGCGTTTTGTGTTATTTTAAGCAAAATAAAAAAAACAACAACAATTTACAAACCTAATTGTTTGCTTAACTTGTTCTGTAGCTTGATAAAGTGTATTTAAAAGGGGAACTAATCCCTGAAACAGTTAAATATAGTTAACACTAAAGGGAATATCTTCTGACTGGTTTTGGATTTAAAAAGCTCACTATTTCTGCTCCAGGTTAGCTGCTTCAAGTGACATTTATCAGTACCAAGCTCAGGGCTCCAGGGCTGAAGAATTACACCAAGAATGACCTAAAAGTGCTAAAATCTGAACTTCCTCTAGTGGTTAACGTTAAGCTGGCTCCAAAGGTGAGTCAGTCCTCAGAGACTCTCATGTCATCATTAAAAAGTGGTAGAGTTAGTGCCCCGTTCATTGACAGCTGTAGCAGTGTTGCAGTCTACTGGGTGCTGTGTCTTCTACACATTAAACAGGAGAGTTAAACTGCCAACTACCAAGACACTGGTTACTTCGCATTACATTTGCTCTACAATGTTAAACTTGGAGGATGGATTCTACACAGCACCTAAGAAAAAAAAGACAGTTTTCTTTGAATTAGCAAAAACTTGTTTTATAAAAACAGGACAGTCTGGTCAATGAGCTACAATACCCAAGTAAGCCCAGCACACTTCTAATTGCAGAATTACACTGTTATGGTCCTTGAACACAAGCTCTACCCTCCTCTGGGACCTCTGTTGCAGCTTTAGATGAAACAAAGTCAGCTTCACGATGCACACAATATTTTCCAGTGGCTGCAGAATGATAAGAGGTGAATGTTGACAAGGGAGTAAAGAGGTGAAATGAAGTGGACCTCTCTTTCTCTCTTTTCAGTGCTGACTTGTATTTTTCTTTCCCCCAGGGAGTACCTGGGCAATAATGTGAGTGTGACTGTCTACCCGGTGAATGAGCCCTGGCTCTACTCTATTCTGTGGTGTAGTGGGGTGCCTTCTGTGTCTTCTGATGCCCCCCATGTCCTCCGAAAGGTGCCTTATCCCATCTGGCTCATGGTAAACAGCTCTCCGTTCTTTCAATAGATGCAACACACACACGCACAGTGCACAAGCAAACAAGGTCACACATCGAGATGAAAGGACAGCAGGAGAGCGGACAGAGACTGACGATGGCCCAGCAAGACTTGAGGGCTAAGGCGCAGAGAAATATGAGCCCAGCAGCGGGCTTTAGGTGCACTGTGACATTATAGAACAAAAGGACCCTGGCAAAAAAGTCTGAGAAAATCTAAGACAAGGGCACAGATCTGAAGAAAACTGCAGCCTTACTCACTGCTCTAGAAGACATCAGTGTTTATGGGGACCTCTGATGGCAATGAGCAGAAACTACTCTTCTTCTCCTGTCTTGCAGAGCCAGAGCGCTTACAACTTCATCTGGATGACTTCAGATCTAGTGTCCGTCGCCATAGTCATAGGGGTTTTCTTTTTTCAGAAGTAAGTACAACACATACATGTAATGAACAGGGACTTTAAACACAGTATAACGCAATAATAATTTAATGAATACCATCCAAGTGACTCATGCATGCTCCATAATACATGAGATACCAGCCTAAGAATGGTTCTTTACAAAGACATAGATGTCTGGGTGATGACAGCAGATGATTTACGGGACAAGAAATATTACTGCTATTCTGTCAGTCCTATAAATGAATGATTGAAACAACTGGGTGGGAAAGGAGTACAGAATTCCCAATACAGCGGTCCCTCGCTATAACGCGGTTCACCTTTCGTGGCCTTGCTGTTTCACGGATATTTTTTTTGTGCAATTTTCCATGTTTTTTTTTTTTCTTACAGCGCATTGTGTTCTGCGTCCTGATTGGCTGTAGACCATTGTCAATCAATCTCGTGCCGTGTCTCCTGTACAGTACAGAATGTCAGCTTGTCAAATTTACATACATCTGCAATCGCTAGCAGTGTGACTCTGTGCTGTACTGTATGTTGTACGTTTTCTCCCATCAAACACAACGACGCCGATGAAACGTTTTGCACCATCAGAGGCTCCTGCCTTTGGTTTCATTCTATAATACTGGACTTATGTTTCTACAAGGTTTGAACTTTGAGAGTTTAAACAAAAGAGAAAAGTGTATAAAGTGTGTAGTGAGAGGTTTTCCAGCCTTAAAGCATCTATAATAATTGTAAAAAATAAAGTTGACTACTTCGCGGATTTCACCTATAGCAGGTTATTTTTAGGATGTAACTCCCGCGATAAATGAGGGACCGCTGTACTGAATTATTTTAATAATAGTATTATTTTATTTTAAGGTCACTATCTAAAATGACTCATGGTTGTTAAAAATTATACAGCTTTTTTTGGTTTTTCTGCCCCCAAAATGGAGATTAATACAATTTTATTTGCAGTGCAGAGTTTGAAATGAAACTAAAGAGGCATTAGTAGAGGGCCCTGAGAAAACATACATTTGGGTAAACTGGATATGTGACATCATTAGATCAGTGTTGTGTGTGGGAGTATAGTTGTTCATAATAATCACTTCATTTACTTTGCAGTTTTGAAATATAAAATTCAAACCTCTGAACGATTCGGTGTGTCTAAATGTTTGTCGGTGTTGTGAATGCATTCACCGTGTTAACATCAGCCGGGTTGAGTCGTGGCTTTGTCTGGTCTGCTGCTTCGACACTGACTGTTCATTCTACTCTTTCTTTTCTTTCTTTTTTCTCCTTGTCCTCTGGGTATTTCCATGTTTCTTCTCCTTTCTACAACCTCTCCCTGTCTTACTGTCCTCTCTTTCTCCTCTGACATTCTTTCTTTGTCCTGTGCTCTACCTGATCTGCATGCAACCTTCCTCTGCTGCCTTCTGGCATCTGTCAGCTATCATATGATCAGGTAACTGCTATGTCTGCCTTGGCCTTTGTTTCTGCCTCCTTGTCTGTCCTCCTTGTGCTTTTTGCGCCCAACACCCCAAACCTTCCTATCTTTCACTGCACTGCCTTGCCTTTTACACTGGGGGAAGTAATTATTTGATCCCCTGCTAGATTTGTACATTTGCTCACTTGCAAAGAAATACAGTCTTTAATTTTGTAGTAGTTTCATTTTAACGGAGAGAGAGAGAATAGCAATCAAAAACAGAAAGTTATAAATGGATTTACATATCACTGAGTGAAACATCCTACAACGCATCTGGAGCTTTGGCTCGCACTGACTGGCTGTGTGCACATGTGTGCACACGTCCTTCCCTCAGCCACAACACTAAGATGGGTCATGATGATGAGTCTTTCCAGCATCAAAAACAAGTCCAAGGCAAGTGACTAAAGAAGAAGCGCATTACGGTCATGGGGTGGCTTCAGTCTCCAACTACAACAAACTTACTGCTTTTGCTTGCCAACAAGGGTTTCTCAGCCAAATACTAAGTGTTGTTTTGCTTGGGGATAAAATACTTAAGTGACATGCAGGTCAATTTATGACTTTTATGTGTTTTTTTTTCTCTTGATTGTTGTTTGATATTCTGTCTCTCTCAATTAAAAAAAAACTGCCATAAAAATTAGAAACTGTTCATTTCTTTAAAAGTTGATTCTGTTCATCTGGATGTGGAGCTTTCAGTGAGAGAAACGCTTATCACTCGTGCGAGTGACTGACTGAAGAAGACATTCGGATGAGAGTGGGATTTCTTTACCTGGATGATCGAGCACAGACCAACACAAGTGCATTTCTTTGTAACTGAGCGAACTTACAAATTCAGCAGGGCTTCAGTAATTATTCTAAGTGTATATATTATGTGTAAAAATATTACTGAATTAAAGGATGTCTTGATCAGTGTTGGTCAAGTTACTTGAAAAAAGTAATCAGTAACTAATTACTGATTACTTCCCCAAAAAAGTAATCCCGTTACTTTACTGATTACTTATTTTCAAAAGTAATTAATTACTTAGTTACTAACACGATTTACAACCTGAATAGGTAATAAAGCGATAGATCTTTCAGCCCAATTCTACTTTTTCTGCATAATCCATCATAGAAAATGTAATCAAATGGAAAAGTCTCTTTTTAAAACTTGTTTTATTAGTTTTAACCTTTTAACTTATTTTCTGCACATTCCAGCACATAAAATAAAATATTTTTTTTGTGTTTACACTCACTCTTTCGGTAATCTAATTACCGTTTCTACAATAGTAATCCCGTACTTTACTCGTTACTTGAAAAAAGTAATCGGATTACAGTAACGCGTTACTGCCCATCTCTGGTCTTGATAACAGCTGCAGTTGCTGCCTTTCATGCGATGTAAGAATCTATCTGTGTGTGTGCTGTAACAGGTGGAGGATGAGCGGGATGCAAAACTATAACCCAGAACACATCATGCTGAGCGCTGTAGCACGAAGGTCCAGTCGTGACGTCAACATCATGAAGGAGAAGCTCATATTCTCAGGTGAAGCTTAGATAGCAGTCGCACATCATCACAACTTATCGAGTCAGCTCCTGTGGGAGGCACACACTGTTTTTATTATAGCCTGTAGAGATTTGTTTATAATGCGAAAACACACCTTCAATAGCAAGGCAAGAGCAGCAGCAAAAGAATGAGCTGTAACTCTGTTTGTCTGGGTTTAAGTGGGCTATGTTTTTGTAAGCTGTTCGTTTAATTTTCATAGAAGCCCAAGAATGAACTTCAGAGTTTTTGTATCGTAGCCTTTGAACCTGGTGGATTAAAAAAAAAACACTTTTTGTTTGTGGATACTGTTGTTGGTATTAATTTGGCCCATATTGACCAAAAGTCTTTGGATATGTGATGACCTAAACTTAATTCTAGACCAGGGGTGAGGAACTCCAGGCCTCAAGAGCCGGTGTCCTGCAGGTTTTAGATGTGTCTTTGATCCAACACAGCTGATTTAAATGGCTAAATGACCTCCTCAACAAGTCTTGAAGTTCTCCAGAGGCCTGGTAATGAACTACTCATTTGATTCAGGTGTGTTGACCCAGGGTGAGATCTAAAACCTGCAGGACAGTGGCCTTTGAGGCCTGGAGTTTGCCACCCCTAGTACACCTATTAAGTACAAATCCAGCTAACACGCTTTGCCAATGCGTGTTCATGCTGTGGCCTGACTGAAGGTGACTTTGCAGTGTGTATGAATCCTGTTTGTTGTTGTTATTTCCAGAGCTTAACAATGGGCTCAGCAGTACAGAGGAACTTTCTCTGTATCCCGAGAATGGCTACGTCAGATATTCTCATGGAGGCCTCAGTCGCTGACCAGAACAGCCACAGCTGCAAACTTGAGTTTGACGTCAGAGATCTGACACGTCTTCTTTCATCAGGGTACTGATCTGCTGAGCACATATCACGTTTAAGTCCTGACAATTAAAAGTTTTCCATTTATGGCCTGTTGCTTACTTTTCTTAATCTTCCATCATAATTGTCCACTGGGTAGTGATTTCTCCATGATGACAAACTTGGGAGTGTTTTAATATCATGTATTTGGGGGTTTTCTCAGTTGTTCTATGTACTATTACCAGTTTCAGCCAAATTCTTCTGATATGGTTAGCCATTAACATTTATGTTCTAAGAAGATATTTGTTTGGCTTAAATTACCGTATTTTTCGGACCATACGGCGCACCGGATTATAAGGCGCATTAAGCGAAACAAAACAGTCAGATAAGTCAAACTTTACTCATTCTTCTTGCTTCCTCCACTTCCGTACCATTGATTCGTTAAACAAGCTAGCCCAACGTCAGTAACCCTACAAACGTCACTGCTGTTTAGTTTTCTGTCTTCATTTATGTTGGAAGTGATAGCAGAGCTGTACGTTTAATTTTCAGAAATCTCTCAGTCAGATCATGCTATATCATGTTTAGGTGGAAACTAGCAAGCTAACTGCCTGGATGTTAAACTTAATTGTTACACCTGGTAAAGCAGCAACGCTGATCATTTTATTAAAGATGAAAGAATTTAGACAGTTTTTAACTCTCAGTGATCATTTGACTTTGAGACCTGAAATGGACGGAGTTTAGGACCCAGATTACTCCGCGAGGCTCCTGACTACGGTAGCCGTAATGTTCCAACAATCCATCAAGCGGTGCGGCTTCGTAGTTTAGCAAAGTCGTACTAAAACATTTTTTGACAGATTTTTGAGCGCTGTGCAGCACATAAAATCAGTTCGAGGGTTAGTAAGCACAACCAGAATTCATACATAAGGTGCACCAGATCACTGTGGATTTTTGTGAAAATTAAAGGATTTTAAGTGCGCCTTATTGTGCAGAAAATACGGTATTTAAAATCTGTTTACAAAAGTTAAAATAGAACACGAGTTTATCATTGGCTGATATGTGCCTGTGGGGTTAATTAATGGGCAAAAGCTCTCAAAACATTATGGTATGGAGTTAGAAAGGAATTCTTATTTTATTTATTTGTTTCATTTTAGCCAGTTATGTCAAAATTGGTTTTTAAAAAAAAGAAAAGATTTGAAAAAAAAAATCCCTGATTAGTCTCACTCATACTTATAAAGCTGTACAGCTGGATTGTTCCACGACACTTACCTTACTCTGGTTTTATAAGAGGACACAGACTGGAGAGTGGTCTTTACATGTTTCTATTGTAATTCCCCCTCTGAGAGGACTCTGACTTATTTGAAATTGTATATTTTATCCTTGTGTGACAGACAGAATAAGGCACATGTGGAAACCTGTTTCCTTGCTAATCCAATCTGCCTCTGCCTCTTCTGTTACGCCATGATTGGTTTTTTTTCTAGACGTATCAAGTATTATAACTTTCACATGGCTGCCTTTTTGTTAGAATATTTTCATCTTAGTTTTATAATAGGGCAAAATGTTGAAGTGACAACTACAGATTTAGCTACAGGTGAGTTGACTGTTCAATAAAAGTGAGAAATTCTTGAAAAATGATCTGTTTTGTGGATTCTTCTTGAGTGAGACAACAAACTTCCATTTGTGTGTTTTGGGTGCTTGACTGCAACTTTTATTTTTATATGATAGTCATTACGTTAATATCGTGTGATAATTCTGGATTTGTTTTCTGCTGCCTACTGGTTAGAGTTACCAGTATAGGAGGAAGGCACATTTTACATGCATATATACACTTACCAGGCTAAATTTCACATAGTTGTTTACCTTGATTCACAGACCAATAGCCGCTCAGTTTGTTCGTTTTTGCCATTTGCACATTTCATGGAGTGTTTCTCTCTGATTCTGAGTCATTTCCATAAAAATGGTAACTATGGTGAAAAAAATTAAATGGTTTATAAAATGTCTTACTTTAGAAATCAAGCCAACACATAGCGGAGGTATTGGGTCAGAGTGTGCCTTTTATTGTATGTTTCCATGTTTCACAGCTGTGGGAAAAACAAGTCAACAGCAACAGAAGAAATAAAACAAGCATGTCAAGGAATAGTTTTCTCTTATTAAGCCGTCACGTTGGCTGGTAAAGCATGGTCAGAGAGAAAATGAAGGTCTGCTTCCTCTGTGATGCTGTCAGGGCTGTCAGATGGCATGGGGCAGCCAGAGTCTCTGGGGCAGTTACTCACATCTGCCTTCATGTTCTCAGTGGAGCTCTCGGCCTTTTGATCAGCTTCATTCTCCAACTGACAATCAGCTGCAAAGTAGAGAAGACTGCTTGGTCACACGTACTGCTGCAGAGCTCAATTGACGAGCAGTCGGTAATCATTCAGTCACTTTTATTTCTGTGAATTAGGATCGAACAGGTTATCTGTCTCCTTTATTCTTAGAGCTACTACTCAAAGACCTGTTGTCTTTAATCTCTTTAACTTTGGTACCTTTCCAGTCTCGTCTAGGAAAGGATTAATGTGTCTTGTTCTTTTTCCTTTCTGGATCCAAACATCCCAGCATATTTCTTTGTGGTTCTATTATAGCACATCTGTCCTTCAATGACCTTGTCTGGGGTTCATTACTCACAGCGCAGTTGCTGCAGGGAGTTGACAGCAGCGAGCAGACGCTGCCTGTGCTCTGGATCAGTCACATTCAGCTCCATCAGATGATTCTCCCTCAGCCTCATCAAGTCGTCTACAGTTTGGTAACCACCCAGCTGCAAACATGTGTAATATTCCTGAAAAAGAAAAAATGGTACCGTTCAGAAGAAAGCTGAAGGAACAGCTTCCTGTTGGAAGGATGGTTGGGTTACCACTGAAATCAGTTCAAATAAGAGCAAAATACCTCAAGACTGAGACGCTTCAGCACTTCCTGGACAGTTGATTTGTGTCTCACTCTGTGGATTTGTGTTTCCAAGTTCTCCGTCCTCAGTATGTCCACGTAGATGAACTTGAAATTTCCTATTCTCCCATTCAGCATGCCTGTCCATATTCCCATGGAAGGCTTGGTTATGATGTCAATGACATCTCCCACCTGAGTAAAATCATTCCATTTTATTACATTTCTTAATAGATAATAGTACGTATAGAACATTGATAAAGATTCAAACTTTAATCTCAAAGATAAGGGAGCAAGTACACGTTTTGGGCCAATCATTGTTGAGATATTTCAGAAAGGACCAAGGTGATAAAACTGTAGCCAGCATGGCTCAAAATCCAGCAGAGATTGCCCTAAAATTAGCATCTGAATATCAGTCATAACTTAAATCCACAAATATCAAAGATAATATAGTAATATAATAATTTTCCATTTGCTTGCCGTACTTGTTTACCTTGAGTTTGAGGGACTCGGTGTCGTATGGACTTGGCACATACTCTGTATGGACTCTGGCTCTGCCACAAAACTGTCTTGTGCATAGCAGATCGTCCTCTAGCTTCAGACTGTTTCTGTTACTGGAATAGTCTGACCCACTGGTGACTCCACCTGGGAAACAGAACACAAGAGGCTTCAGCAAAGGGCAGCAGAATTAAAATGCTCATCCACATTTCAGTAACACAGCAGCACAAGTGTGAGATGGGGATTCTGTTTTTGATATGTCAGCGGTCAGTGTAGCTGGACAAATTAGTGCATCAGAAGAGGGGTAATAGGATACTCAGAACACAAGGATTGCATAATTCATTGGGTTGTGGTGTGAAGGATGTGCTTGGGTCTGTGCCCAGAGGTGCTTACTTGAGGAGCTTTGTCTGCTGTTGAAGCTGTAGAGGCTTTCCAGAGAGATACTGGACCTATGGTGCGCTTTAGTAATTGGTCTCCCATGGTCAGCATCCGTCTTCTCTGCTTCACCTTTCTGCATGTCTCTGCTCTGCACAGTAAAAACATTCATTCGTGTTGTTATCTCCAATGCAGTATATGCTTTTGGTTCTCTGTCATGTTCTCTGTCGATTTTGTGCCACAGGAATTTTAGGATAAATAAAAGACAAAGCTAACCAAGCAGAAAGCTGAGTCAGGGCCCTAGGCTGCTGTGTTTGATTCCTCATGTGACTGAACAGCTCAGTATCCCAGACACGTCAGCTCCTCTGGCAAGCAAAATACCTAATCCTGCAAACACTGCTTTGCTTTTTATAGCAGAAGTCCAGGAGCTGTGCGGTGAGCTTAATCCCCAACTTCCTGTGCTCAGCTTTTAACATCCTGCTTCTCTTAGTCTGAAATCTAAATGAGTTTGGCTAAACTGTATACTGCACATCATCTTTAAGTGATTTCTTTAAACTGCACTTTTTACAGGGTGCAATGGTTGTACTGCATACATGTCAAAATGATTAAAAAAACAACAAGAATTGGGTACACAAGTGTACATTTTGGGGGATTTTATCTTAATACACATGGTCAAAAATACATATCCATACAACCCCACTAATAGTCAGTTAGTAACCTTTAGCAAGTTCCACCAGATGCTTTTGGTAGCCATCAACAAGCGTCTGAAATAATTTGGCTGGATATTTGAGGTTGTGGTCGGGGCTTGGGGAAAGTCATTGCAGAAGCTTAACTTTAGCCTTTAACCAGTTCTGATGTGAGTTTGGGATCACTGTCTGTTAGAAAACCCAGTTGTGTCAAGTTTCAACCATGTAGCTGCAATTTGTGGTGAAGTTGAAAAATTTTGAGGTACTCCTTGTCCTTTATTATTTCATTTACTTTGTGCATTATACCTGTACTACTGGCAGCCAAACACAGCATAATGCTTGACAGTGGGGACAAAGCCTCATCTTTACACCTCCAAATATACATCTTATAAGTATCTGGCTCCCAACATGTGCAAATCTACAATTCTCTTTCACACTGTTCTGAGTTTTGGTCAGTTAAATAAGTGCTGTGAAGGTAATCCTAAAGAAACTACCTATAAGTACTGATCACTATGCATTCATCGTGTGTCTATGATCAATGCAAAGAAAAATTCTGGGGCGCTAACAAGAATTTAAGTTCCCTCAGAAGGCTAACCTGGCCCAGCATTGTCCAATCATACTGAGCTGAAAATGTTAGTAATGCTAGCTGATGATAGGATGTCATTTAATGCATTTAAACAGAAAAATTATTTTCATATTGGAGTGTGAAGATGTGTTTCACAGCTGAGCCTGGATAACTAGATCATTTTGGTCCCTCTCCTACTATTGTTTGTTATTTCATTACATGAAGCCATGAACAAATTTCTGCATTAACACAACATTTGCAGATGCATGACTTACAGAGATGATAGTTTGTGTTCCCTCTGGTGAGGCCTCGATGTGTTTCCTGTCACTCTGAGATAGATGTTCCAGCTCTGTCCTCCACACTCTTGATGTGGTCAGCTCACCGTTCTGCTCCCGCGTTCGCTTGAATAACAAAGCACACTGTAAACAGAAGGATCCAACACAGCTCCTGAAAATAAACATTTAAGAAAGAAAGTTTGAATCCGTAGACGAACGAGCTGGCAGGACGAGGAGGCTGGGCTCTCTTACCAGACAACTTTCATTATCCTGTGGTTTCATTAAAGGCGAGTGCTGTCTTAAGGCTTCAAATCTCTCAAATCTGGTCAACTGTTTGAATAAAAGACAGATTAAAATGTGTGTTTTCTGGTGGGCAACATGAACACCAACAATATAAAACCTGTGTTCTGAATTAGGCTAAACCCTGGAAGCTACACAGCTTGCAGAAATGCTATTTTTGTTGTGGTTGGAGTTTCTTAAATATACATTTTACAAGTTATTAATTACATGTGCTTATTTTTGATCAGCTGCATATATTTTCTAAAGTGTCACTGAAGCTGGTGAAGCATGAAGCAAAGCATCCTTTCTTATACAGGTTGCCCATTAGCATCAGGTTAGCAGTAATTCGGTGCTGCTCTCAGAAATCTGTTACAGTGTGTGTTGGCTAATTTCCCAACAAGGACGTAAACTGAGCCCTCGCTGTCATGCACTGAGTGGTTGGATAAGCACCTCTTAATACCACATACAGGAAACAAGTATAATAAGGCAGATGTTTCTGAAAAGTAAATATCTGCCTCTCCTGACCGTCCTGCTGCTTCATCAGTACTGCTCTCTGAACTATGTGCTCTGATGTATGATGTTGAGTCTGATTTCAGTCAGTAATTTGGCCACATTGGCAAAATTATATTGCTGTAGTCTCGAGAGTCACTCTAACTCAATTCTAAAGAACCACTTGATAATTTAAATGTAGGCTGAAGCCACTGAACAAGATTTGTGGTTACTGTCACAGCCTGAGGTGCTGTGTGGTAGACTTTAAAAATAATTCATTACTAGTTACTTGATTGCATCACGATCTCGAGTCTTCAATGAATGTGTCATTTACCATTATAGATTTTTGGTGTTGGCACAGAGGGAACTGAAAGATATCTGAGAGTGTTTGTAAGTCTGGATGCAAGTTGAAGCTGTTCAAAAAACTCCACTAAGTTGCCAAATTATACGGACAAATTAAGTCTACACAGTCGATGTCTAAAACGAGCACAGGCTAATATGTTGCAGTATTAGAATAGATTAGGTTTACTTAAATGACAACAGACTGTATAAACTGCAGAGTGATAATATTACTTTGATATTGTGAAATTAAGCGTTTCAGTGTACACTACTGATAAAATTGTATGTAATGCTACTATCACATCAATCACAACATGCACATTAACAACAACAAAAATGAATTGTGGAAATCAAAATAGCAGCAAGATTTGCAGGTTTAGGCTTCAGTGGGAGTCAAATGGCAAATCTACCCTACCCACAATGCAGTGCAGCTTTTTCCTGATTACAAACTTAGGCTATGTCCACACGTACACGGGTATTTTTGAAAACTGAGATTTTCTGTTTTCGTTTTAAAAAATAATCCCGTCCACACATAAAGGCAGAAATGAAGGAAAACACTGCTAGGAACATGCCAAAGCAGCAGGTGGCGATATATTCCTAACCGTGCAGAAATGTTGGCCAATCAGAAGTTTAGAAGCCTCGGTGGGAAAAAGTAAACAAAGCTGGGGCATAGAAGCAGAACCGAGTCGTATGTGTGGAGGGACAGTAACTGTGTGTATATGTAAGCATTTAAACACTGCAGAGAGTAGAATTAACAGTAACAGTATTGTAGAAATTCATTTCACCGAAACAATAACATGGCGCACAGTGTGACGTCAAAAAAGGCGCACACCTTTGACGCTGCGTTTTCTGCGTTTTTCTCATCCACACGTAAATGCAAAAACGGAGTTTTCAAAAATATCCACCCTGGCTGGAGTTTTTAAAAATCTCAGTTTTCAGTGACCAAAAACGCCGTTTACGTGTGGACGAAAGGTGCAAACGCATAGAAAAATCTGCGTTTTCAAAAATACCCGGGTACGTGTGGACGTAGCCTAAATGTGTAAACATTACATTCTGAACCAGCCACTTTCAACACTGTGTGGAATCCCTTCATAGAAACAGTCCATTATTGATTTATTTTAAAAAATTATGATTATGATGTTTTGAAGAGCTAACGAAACATTAATGATAACTGAGGCTGGAAATTAAAACCAGTACTTAAAAACCTCCTGATTTCATTAAAACAATGATGAAACACAAGCGCTAAGCGCTAATTTCAGTTACAGTTCAGTTAGCTTAAATGTTCCCAAAAGAGCCCTGAAGCACATTTAGAACGGTGAGCAGTGTTGCCAACTCCTCAGTAAGGAAAATCGCTATTGGTTGTCCTAAAAGTCGCTAGAAGTTGCCAAATGACATCATCGCCTAATTTGCATAATTGATCATGCTAATCTAATTGTAACCTTTGTTTTTGGAGAGAGAAATAACATCGTGGAAGAGACATAAAGTGAGTAAAAAACGTCCTAAATGCATTTAGAGTTTATTTAGAACTACAAATTAAATTTCTTTTAGCAATTATTGTTTTTTTTAATGTCACAATTCCAACCCTGCTCCTTTACCTGGGCTTGGACCGGCAAGTGACCCGAAATAGACACTCTGGTGGAGTTACTTTGTGTGTGTGTTTATAAGTAGTTTTAAACCTTGTGATCCACAAAACAGCATAAGAGTAAAAGAAGAACTGACTGCGTTACAGCACCCGCTGCTTGTTGAGAGTAAAAGCGATACGAGCTTTCATGTCTTTTTTTAGCGACTTTCTTTAGAAAAAAAGTCGCTAAGGGGTCTGAAAACTCGCTAAATATAGCGACAAAGTCGCTAAGTTGGCAACACAGATGGCGAGCCCTGCAAAGCACAGAATAATGATACTTAGGAGAGCTGGGAGGAGGAAGTAGGTATCTTGGATTGGTTTGCTCATTCAAACAGAAAGCTTCATTGGCTGACAGGAAGACATAACTCCATCAGTGTATCTTGATGCATGCTCAATCATCCAGGTAAGGACATCACAATTATGGGGATTTGGGGGGTTTCCAAAAATATAAAAAAGAAAAAGAGATTTAAATTCATAATCATTTGGGGAAAATTACATTTGATAAAAAAAATTCTGCCAGTCTGGTAAATACTTGTACCACTGTAAGCTACTAGTTAGTTTAGCATAAAGTAATGGAACAGGGAAACTGCTTTATTATACCATATGCTCCCAAATAATCTGGTATAAGGACTTTAAAACACAACTTGTTGTTATTTTTATGGATTTAATTTAAAAAAAAAAAACATTATGCTTTAAGTTACCGTATTTCCCGGACTACAAAGCGCACCTGAATATTAGCCGCACAAGCTAAAATCAGGGGAAAATCCTGTTTTGTACATACATTAGCCGCACCTGACTAAAAGCCGCAGGTGTTTCAATGTTGACTTATCATATGTAAGAGAATATGCACAAAGGGAATTGTCAGGAAAGAGATGGCTGTTTGGAGACACACCCCTTTTATTAATATTTTGAAAAACAAGTTATGGGTACATATTTGCACATGTAGTACATAACAGTAACCTACAGCACACCAGAAAAATAGATTCGGACTACCTTTTAGGCTCAGGTGCAGTGACACGGCTTTAACAAGAAGAAAAGTCAGTCATTCACCATCTTTCTCTTCTTCCTGCGCACTAAAACCACCAAAGTCCTCTTCTCCAATGTCGGAAACGAACAGGCTCAGGATGGCTTCGTCATCCACTCTCCGCTTCTCTCCTTCGTTGTCACTTTCAAAACCAAAGAAATCCTCGTTGTCAGTGTCAGAGTCGAACACCCTCAGAAGGGCCGTGGCGGTGTCCTCCTCTCCATCATGCAGCAGTCCAGCCCTTCAAAATCCGTTGGTGATCGTGGATGTTTTCGCACTTTTCCACGCTGTCAGAATCCACCGGTGGAGTTGGGCATAACTTGCTTTTCGCAAGTTTATCGCCGCTCGTCATCCACGCCTCCTGCTGAATGCGTAGCGCTACTTTGAAGTTTGTTTTTCGCGCTACTTCGTACGGCACTACGTTGCCTGGCGGACGGACATGTGACTAACATACCACTCTTGAACCCCGATCCTTCCGCCAGGCAACGTAGTGCCGTACAACAGCGGAACAAACAAAACAAATCGTCTTACGATATCACAAAAATCATGGAAAATCCATAGAAAAGCCGCACCTGACTAAAAGCCGCAGGGTTCAAAGCTTGTGCAAAAAGTAGCGGCTTATAGCCCGACAATTACGGTAACAATTATTACAAATTATTAATAAAGTTAATGATGCACCAATGTTCTCAGCTAACGAGTTGCCAGGAGGTAAATAAGCCGACCTTCTAAAGTGTTGCATTGAATTGGATAAATTACTCTAGACTTTCCTAAAGAGCTTTTGGTCAAGTTTCAAGTCTTATTAAATGCAAGTTGATGTTCATTGTGTAAATTATGGTCTGGATATGATAGTATATAATTTAGGACATGGCATTTGACTACAAGCCGTAATATCCTGGCCCATATCACAGATACTCCCAATCAAATGTTGTTAGTTCCTGATTTACAGCTTTGTTTTCTCTCATTTGCTTAGAAGCTTCACTGATGGATGGTAATAATGACAAGGTTATAACTTACAGTGTTTTGGTAGAGATGCAAATCTGTGATGGAGCGGATCATTTGGGGAGGAGACAGACCCGACTGTTTTCTATCCAGCTCTGTCCAGTGTACGAGGGTCTCAAAACGATCCCATTCTGTGGTCTGTGGCAGCTCACAAAGTCCATGTCGAGGTTGGTAGCAAGTCTGAGAGAAGAAAGTCTGTGGATAGTCAAAAGGGCTCCACAGGTAATTTCCAACCCTCGTGCTCCAAGCTTCATCCTCCTCTGGATCTTTATGGAGATTCCTGGCGTGTTGCTGTAACAGCTGCTGTGGCAGCGGAGCAGTTTTGGAGAGCCTCCTCTCAGTCTTCCTCCTCCGGCCGATGCAGGTTAGGACTGAGTTGTTGTTGCTCACAATTTCTGCATCTGCTACATGAGATCACCAGATATTGCATGTATTATAAACAGATTCATTGAAAAACTGGAAAGCATCCTCACGAGTAGCTCACCGTTACTCTTAGATGTGCTCTTTCCCTTTCCACTTCTTGCTTGCACAAAATTTTGTAATTTCCTTAGTCTTGCTGTAGTTTTTATTGATTCCGATGCATCAGCTGATGTCTTACTCTCCTAGATTAAAGCAAATAAAAACAAATGCATACATTCAGTGCAGTGTACAAATATTCAACACCAACCATGTCTCCAGAACAGATAGAACAACACTAAATACTAGAGTAATAGGGTTTTTAGTTTTATGAGGTCTTCCACCTTACTGCCAGTAAAGTATAATACTTTCTATGTTTAACATAAAGTCTATGCCAGGGTGCTGGAAAGGAGAGTTCGTCCGTTAGTCGAACCTCGGATACAGGAGGAACAATGCGGTTTTCGTCCTGGTCGCGGAACACTGGACCAGCTCTTTATCCTCTCCAGGATACTTGAGGGTGCATGGGAGTTTGCCCAACCAGTCTACATGTGTTTTGTGGACTTGGAGAAGGCATTCGACCGTGTCCCTCGGGGTGTCCTGTGGGAGGTGTTGCGGGAATATGGGGTGTCTGGCCCATTGCTACGGGCCATTCGATCCCTATATAACCGTTGCAAGAGCTTGGTTCGCATTGCCGGCAATAAGTCGGACTCGTTCCCGGTGGGTGATGGGCTCCGCCAGGGCTGCCCTTTGTCTCCGGTTCTGTTCATAATTTTTATGGACAGGATTTCTAGGTGCAGCCAAGTGGCGGAGGGCTTTCGCTTTGGTGGCCTCAGAATCTCATCTCTGATTTTTGCAGACGATGTGGTTCTGTTGGCTTCATCGGGTGAGGGCCTCCAGCTCGCACTGGAGCGGTTCGCAGCCGAGTGTGAAGCAGCGGGAATGAGGATCAGCACCTCCAAATCTGAGGCCATGGTTCTCAGCCGGAAAAGGGTGGAGTGCCCACTCCGGGTCGGGGATGAGTTCCTGCCCCAAGTGGAGGAGTTCAAGTATCTCGGGGTCTTGTTCGTGAGTGATGGGAGAAGGGAGCCGGAGATCGACAGACGGATTGGGGCTGCAGCTGCAGTAATGCGGACGCTGCACCGGTCCGTCGTGGTGAAGAGGGAGCTGAGTGTAAAAGCGAAGCTCTCAATTTACCGGTCGATCTACGTCCCTACCCTCACCTATGGCCACGAGCTGTGGGTAGTGACCGAAAGAATGAGATCGCGGATACAAGCGGCAGAAATGAGCTTCCTCCGAAGGGTGGCTGGCCTCTCCCTTAGAGATAGGGTGAGAAGTTCGGCCATCCGGGAGGGGCTCAGAGTAGAGCAGCTGCTGCTCCACATCGAAAGGAGCCAGCTGAGGTGGTTCGGGCATCTGACAAGGATGCCCCCTGGGTGCCTCCTGGGTGAGGTGTTCCAGGCATGTCCCACCGGGAGGAGGCCCCGGGGCAGACCCAGGACACGCTGGAGAGATTATATCTCTCGGCTGGCCTGGGAACGCCTTGGTATTCCCCCGGATAAGCTGGAGGAGGTGGCTGGGGAGAGGGAGGTCTGGGCCTCTTTGCTTAGGCTGCTGCCCCCGTGACCCGGCCCCGGATAAAGCGGATGAAGATGGATGGATGGATGGATGGATGGATGGATGGATGGATGGATGTTTAACAATGATTTACTTCATGCTAAACGACTGCTGCCGAACCTATTCATGTTAATTTTCGAATCATACTAAGAAGATTAAAATCTGTGGCCCACATTGTAATTTGTTTCAGTACAGCTTTGATTTGAATCCACTATATACAGTTTAGTCAACTATATTTATAGCACATATAGGTAATATATATCATATCTCTACACTGGATCAATGGGTCCCACCTGCCTGGCTTTCCTGACAGCCTCAGGATTTTCTCAGCTGTTCCCCAGCACTATGATTATAAGACATGACAGCGTGGCTGGTAGTGTTTCTAGTTTGTAGAAACACTACCAGCTGCATCGTGGAATATGTCTAGAAACCTACTGTACCATAAACCACTACTGTTCCTCCAAATGAAAGCGACATCTGTGTTAAAGCACCTTTTTTGCATTGAATTGCTGGTACACCTGACATTCAGTTTGAGGCTACATCTCATTCCCACAAACAACTACAGGGCTTGAGATCATTCCAGTGATCTTGGTATGCTCATTTTATACCACAGCCAAACTGCTGCTTCCTCACATCTGCCCAAAACAAGGAAAAAACAGTCAGAGCTGGTCAGACTAGTGTGCAGGTGTGACTGCACCAACTGCATGTCCCGTTTCCAGGTTTTCAATTTTTGCAAAATGTGATATTTTGACTCGCTACTGCTTATGTGAAAGTGAGATCTAACTGAGGCTCATTCATTAAATGGTAAATGGCCTGTATTTATATAGCGCTTTACTAGTCCCTAAGGACCCCAAAGCGCTTTACATATCCAGTCATCCACCCATTCACACACACATTCACACACTGGTGATGGCAGCTACATTGTAGCCACAGCCACCCTGGGGCGCACTGACAGAGGCGAGGCTGCCGGACACTGGCGCCACCGGGCCCTCTGACCACCACCAGTAGGCAACGGGTGAAGTGTCTTGCCCAAGGACACAACGACCGAGACTGTCCAAGCCGGGGCTCGAACCGGCAACCTTCCGATTACGAGGCGAACTCCCAACTCTTGAGCCACGATCGATTAGACTTTGTCCCATTAAACCTCGGGGTGACACTCTTTAATAACCGTTATAAATATGTGTATATTTTTTACTGGTACTAATTACACAAAATGTAAGGTATTATTTGGATGATATTGTAAATTTACAACTGGTTTATAAAGATGACTGGTTGGGGGTCATCTGCCTGAGCCTGGTTCTGCCGGAGGTTTCTTCCTGTTCAAAGGGAGTGTTTCCTTCCTTCTGTCACCAGGTACGTGCTCATAGGTGGGGATCTTTATTATAAGGTGTTACAATCTTCTGGATTAATTAAATCTAAAGACTACTTTGTCATGTTGCAGTTACAGTCACTTAAAGCACTGAAGGGACAAAAACTCCATAGGTTGGTAACCACTGGAACAACTGCTAAAGTAAAAGATCCGAGCATTTCCTGCCTACGTTCCAGTTATATCATTAAAAAAGTGTAGCCGTGGTGTACACAGGTCTCTTTTGATGCATATGCTGCCTCATTGTGTATTTGTTTTTTCTGTGATGTTAGCAATGTTCCATGCTCCACTACTTTATCAGCAGCTGGCATGAAATGCGGTAAACGGTATCAAATTCAGGTGTTCTAAAGACCTCGGGGAAGATATAAAAGGTCCTTATAAAGGAGATTAAAGATTACAGAGCAGATTACAGTGGACTCTGTATCTGATTTGGTTGACATACATTTGACCTCTCAGAGATTTTTTTGAGATGTTGAGTTCTTACCTCCATCCGAACCTACGAAGCGTATCTTTTGTTATAATTTAATTATTATCTGACAGATGTATTATATTCTTATATCTTTATTGGTACTTGACACTGTTTTTATCGAATCCCCCTTTTTCCTTGGTTACATAAGCAGAGCGTGGATCGTGAGCAAGGATAAACATGCACAGTCGTTTTGCTCACATGCACACATGGCAAGTGCACAAACATCCAGGAATGCCAGGTATTTGTAAGCCTGTCTGGCACTCGCATCCATGTGGGTACAGGATTACGAGACCTTTAACTCTGCCATCTGCACGGCTTTGCAAATAACTATCATTTGTGGTGCTAAAGTGATTGCCTCCTTATCAGAAGACGAGTGTGAGAGTCCCTATTATACAACGTACTGCCCTGTGTGCTCTGGCTCCATTTCAAAATGTAATCATTATAGAGAGACTACAGAGTTGTGTTTTCATGGCTTTTGTCTTATACTCATCATAAATGTGCTGTAAAGTGATGTGGTTGTACCTGAGTAGTCTGTGTCCTGTCAGACCTCACATCCTTCACTTTGTCTTCTGTTGTCAGTTTGCTGCTGTCACACATCTCTGCAGGATCAATCCACATATTGCATAATAATTTATTCACCTTAATTTGTATGAAGTCCAACAATCAAGTGAGTAATGCAGTTTAACAAATTGCTTTTCATCATACATATCGAAGAGGAGCTGATTCTCCTTACTTTGCTATTTTACCCCAGCCATTGCTGCCAGTGGTAAATTCTCCTGTAATGCATCAGCTGTTTGGTAAACCTCACTGGACTTCTGGTTTCTGCTAAGTGCTATGTTTTAGGCGATGTGCACACACACACACACACACACACACACACACACACATATATACATATTTTTTTTTCTTTTTTGGTACCTTTTTCTTGGACTTTCATTTGATGAAACAAGTCCTTCTTGTCACCACATGACAACCAGCAGGTATGATGAATGTCTGTTTCTGCAACACACGGGGTGGAGAGGGAAGAAGCTGTCACATTGTAGCCGTATAGAAAGGTACAGCTACGATTAGAAATAGAAATGTGAACATCTGAGACGTGATCCTTTTGCACCAACCTAACATTTCATTGTCCAAGGCTGATTTTGGCACGCATGATCTAAAATCACAAGTAAATAATTATTGCCTGAATGAAATTGAAAATTGAGATAAACTCAAGATGATAATAAAAATATATGTAAAACTCACCTTTTGCTCTCTCTTTTAAACTTCATCTTTCCCAGGGGTCGGTTCTTGGTAAAACAAAGAACACAACTTTTAGTAAGCAAATGTGCACAAAAATTGTGAACACACTTATTCCATGTGTTTTGCATTGTGTGTTTATAAGTTAAATGTAACAGTGAACGTTTGAGTATTTGATTACGTCTATAAAAGCTCAGAGGCAGCAGACTTACGGAAGTAATTGAAGGATCTGAGCCGCCCCAGTCAGCATTGCGCCTCAGAAGAACAGGACTGCAGTGGTACTTGGGCAGGACTTCCTTGAGCTTTTGGTTGTTTGCTGGTTCATACATGCTTTCTGTGGAGCCCTCCTAAACAGAAAGCCAGCACGCATGTTGTTAAGTACTGTAGTATTTGACCCACCTAAGAACTTTAATAATAATCAGGACAAGTTCATAATCAGTCACAAGGCTAACAAATAGAGACAGACAACCATTCCCACTCACAGTCAGTTTAGAATCACCAGTTAACCTGTCTCAGTCATTGTCTTTGGATTGTAGGAGGAAACTGGAAACCCAGAGAGAGAGAATACAGGCCCCAGGCGGGATTTGAACCTTTTTTGTGTACGCAGGTTAGCACGGGGCTTCCTCTTTTTGCTACAGGCTATGCAAAAACCACTCGTATTAATTCAAACAAAATTCAGTCGTGGATACAAATGTTGGTGGCCGTTAAGTTATGTACGGGCTCACTTAAAAAATAAAAATAAATAAATGGGGAACACGACATTACATTCCCAGAGAGATGATGAAATGAAAATATTATATTGGAAAATCAAACAGCTGCTCCCTGTGTGCTGATGTCTGTTTAGTTCAGACTGACCCACCTGTTAAGGCAACAATAGGATATATGCAGACATATACGCACTAATCCTTCATTATAATAAGATAATACAACATTTGAAAAAAGTCATCTACAGATAGAGTTACTGCCCCCTCGGTGTGTGAGATCAGCTACACCATATAATGTTCCCACTCATGAAGGTCTCACTTCCAACAACAAATAAAATTTGACACATGATGATTTCCCTGCTCCTTAATATTAATATTTATTTTATATGAAACATCAAGACCAACTATAAGCTCATCTGTTGATATGATAATCAATTCTCTAACGCTGTTGTAATAATGGAATCATTTATCCAACAAAATGCACAAAATGCAGGAAATAGAAGGATAGTAAAGAAGAAAAAGACTGCATCAAAGAAATCGGAACGAATCTTGGAGGAAAGTTGTTTGCTGTATTGTCTCATCCCGCAGAGAGACCTGTCAACAATAATAACATCAGCAGTGTCTCCCATAAGAGTACCATGACTTTCCTCTGTTCACCAGTTCCTTTAAGTGTCTCCTCACAGGCTAACCTCAAGTTTAGAGCAGTTCAAAAGATGAATCTTACCAGTGTGAAGCAGAACAGGTTCATGGCTGATGGTCTGGGTCGAAGACAACGAAACCAAGTGGAGACAGGCTTAGCCTCCGGGTCACGTAAGCGCACTTTCACGCGCCATCCTCCATCTCAAACCCACACAAGCACCCTACCACACCCCCGTGATGCAAAGGCTCACGCAGCCCCTGTGCTGTCTCCAGCCTGTGGCCTATTCCTAGAGTCAAATCCCTCACCTAATCCAATAGATGCAGTGAGCCGTTGCTGTCCAACGCTGGCCTCAGAAAGCATCAGGACACCTATAGCAAGAAGACAATAAACCACACAGGCTGCCTTTGTTTTGCTCGTGTCTAAAATGATTATGATAATGACTTCATGGAGATTATGTAATCGCTGAGTGAGGTTAAACTTCCAGTGACCTTTTTTACTCAGTTAAAAAGTGTTTTGGATGTAATTCAGGGAGAATATCAGGATTTATCGCATTATCAAATGTGTCTTTATGTCTGCACACATGCTGAAGTCAAGCATGCTTTACACAGATGATAATCACTTAGGTAATACTTTAACCTTGTGTTACTCAAGTACGCAGCTACAATTTTATTTTGATTTTATTGTACTCTGTTTATTAGACAATGAGAAACTACTTACTCTCATAGACATCAGAAATATGGCATTTTTTATGGAAGCGCACATGTGCAATACTGGGAGCTGTGTGTGTCTGTGAAATTTCAGTCCAGTTTGTTGTCATTTGTCCATCAGAGATTTTTAATATGCTGCTTATGTAACAATACATAAATAAGCAAATAAATACAGCAGATTTTGGTAAAACCAAACAACAGCTTTGCTTTTTGTCACAATCAGCAGGAGCTGATTCTTTGTGGAGAGAATACTAGACTCAAATGCAGACCAAAAACAGGGCGTGAAACGTGACTAGAACAAAAAGTGAGCCGTTTGTTGTGGCTGATAACAAGAGTACATAAACAAAGCAAAGGCGAGCGGGGCGACAACTAAACTAGAACCTAAACTGGAAAAACTCAACTATGATAACTGTGACAAAAACATGAACATGATTCATAACAGGTGCATGCGGGAAACTATGAGAATAAACATGAACATGACCTGAACAGAATCATGAATTACCTGAAACTTGACATGATATGAAGGGAAGAACACAGACAGCCTGACAATGGCTACGTTCACACTGCAGGCGAAAGCGCATCAAATCCGATTTTTTTGACCCTTTGCGACCCATCTATCCGATCATGGTGTGACAGTGTGAACGGCACAAATCCAATATTTTCAAATCCGATCTGGGTCACTTTCGTATGTGGTACTGAATCCGATACATATCCGATGTTTTAGAAAGCGACTGCTGTTTGATGGTCAAGTCGCATTAAATCCGTCTTTTACGTCACTGACACAAGACAGACGCCAATTATCAGCGCCGGAGAAGCGCCCGAGAAGACATCGTGAACGCTTCCTGGCCATCCAGTGTAGATGTCAGTGAAACTGTTGGGAAGACAACGTTGGAGAATGTGAACATTTTATTTGTACTGTATAATCTGCAGATTCTGGCAAAAATCTGCAGCTATCCTTTGAAGCACCGCTCCTCTAAAACAGCAATAAGGATCATTATTAGGTTATCTACATTATTATGTAAATAACAAAATAACTTAAAGCAAAAATTGGGAAACATGAAGTCCGAAGTCTTTATATTAAGGCCATCAGTCAAACAATACTGTTTGCTCTGGGTCTAAACAGAGCGTGTCGTGTGTGACGTCTTCTTTTGCGCATGCGGCCGCTTTGAGCGTTCACACTAGAGCGCGTTTGCTGTCGCATTTTATTTGTAGTGTGAACGAGCAGACAAAAAAATCGGATTTGATCAAAAAATCGGAATTGAGCATTAAGACCTGCAGTGTGAACGTAGCCTAAGACTGAATGAAACACACAGACTCAATACACACAGGGGAAGTGGAAACACGTTGGGAAACAGCTGAAACAAATGAAACAAATGATGGGAGTAAAACTTGAACAAAGAAGCACAAGACTTTCAAAATAAAACAGGAAACATGGAGAGACGTAGACATGACAACACAGGCTTGACAACATAAAACGAGCGGATGAGAAATACATAACAACTAGCACAGAAGGCCTGGGTGAAACAGACTAAATTTAAATTCAATGAATAATAATCCCAAACTCCACATTATCTTCAAAATATAACATAAGAGATCAAAACCAACTGAAATCACGGGGTCACAGACTTTGACACTTTTCTTTCCTCTTGCATTTGCTTCCTGTCACTAAAGTGATTTTTAAATTTTGATTGTTTTTTAAAATTATTTTATTTCTTTTCCCGGGTTACTTTTGTACTTTGTTGTTTCATTGTATGTCCTTAACTAACAGTATTAGTATAACTTTTGCAGTTTGTCTTTCTGTCTGTGCCATCACCTGGTGACGTGGTGAAAAGAAATATTAGTGAAAGTGGTGTTTCTTACCAGGCTGGTGGAAAATGCACTACTTCCCCTCTGAATATCAAAAAACACTCAGTCTTCTTTTGCTAATCTATCATCTGGTGGGCACTCGCTCACTGCTCTCAGCTAACAGTTCTTTTTTTTCAAAGACCCCCAAAACTGACAAATATCACTGCAGCTCTTCTTCTTTCTCACAGTGTCACTGAATGAAATCGGTCTATAATAAAACAGCTTGGACTTCAATAAAACCCAAACAGGCCTAATGCTGTTCACTGCAAATTAAATAGCTGCAAAGCATATTACACAAGTATGTGATAAATCAAAGGTACTGCTGTCTTCACAAATTAGACACTAGACTAAGTCATTTTCCAGATAATTGAGCTATGATACGGAATATAAGTGAGGGTTCATTAAAGATTTTTTTTTTCACTTTCTTAATACATTTGGAAGAAATGGAATAGACAGACACATCAGGCCTGGATTACACCTACACACACAAACAGGTGAACCCAGGTGCATGAAAACACCGTCACAGAGGAGAAAGACCTAACTGATTTATTATTGATTTCTACTGAAAGGGCTGTGGATTGCCAGCAGACAAGAGGAAACCACACGTGATGACTTGGCTGATGACTGAGAACTGGGAAAGGCAAGTGTGTGCAGAGATAGAATGTGAAGGCAGAAGTTTGAGAGAGATGCTGATGCTGAAGAAGTGCAGCATAACAGAGTGGAGCAGGGCAAGCTGGCAGCAATCAGAAATGGAGACTGATGGAGAGACTACAGTCTGGCAGCATGTTTGAATACAGAGTTGTTCCAGTATAGAGTGTGTTTACTGCCTGGACCTTGGAGATATAAATCTGTAGGAATGGCCTCACGCAAAACAGTGCCACCTTAAACAACAGTGCTGATGCATATTTACAGTCATATACAGGCAAGTGAAAAAGACACTTTTCACAGGACTCTATACAGGCCTATGTAAAACTAATTACATATCTAAGGTGTGCAAAGTTTGATTTGTCTTCTGAACAGTGTTCTTTGGACAGACCAAAGTGGAGATGTTTGGCCATAAAGTACAGAGGGATATTTGGCAAAAAAAATCAACAACAACAACAACAACAACAAAAAACACCTCATATACAGTATTAAACATAACGGTAAAGGAATAATAATGTGTTCTTGTAGCCACAGAGTTAGGAAACCTGGGTCGTCGCCCCAGAGTTTCGAGTTGTCATTATTGTTGAACTTTGATTTGGCCATTATTTATCATTTCTAGTCTTTTGGTTTCTTTTCTGCCTTCTGGTTTCTGTCTGTGTTCCTTAGTTGCTCTGTCTCCCCTGTCTGCTGTATCCCCTTGTCAAGTCCGCGTCTCTGTGTTCTGTTTCCTGTTTTACTTTGAAAGTCTGTGTCCTATGTTAAAGTATCTGGTTTTGCCTCCCTTGTCTTGTTAGGCCTGATTTGTCCCATTTGTTTCCCTCCTGTCTCTCATTCCCTGACTGCTCCCTCTGTGTATTGAAGCCCTGTGTTTTCCTCTGTCCGTGTTGCGATCTACCCTCATCCTATGCTGTGTGTTCTGTCTGCCTGTGTAAGTTTATTTGTATTCTCAGTTTGGTTATATTTGAGTTCAGCATTAAAGTTGTTTTCAGTTCATGTTTTTGCCTCCAAGTGTCTGCACTAGGGATGGGTACCGGTGTCCGGTGCCATCTGACATAAACGGTAGTAACCAGACCGAAAAGCAGCGCACATTTCGGTGCTTTATTTCGGTGCTTTTTTTTCCTGAGCTGTGATACACTTTAGATTCTAGCCAATCATTTTACGTTTCCGAGGATAGTAGGCGGGGCCAGGTACGTACGTTCAGTTAGAGCAGAGCTACAGATTAAAAATGTCCAAGGCGAAGCGGTCAAAAGTCTGGCTGTACTTCACAGCAAAATATGCAAACTCAGCAGCAACAAGTGCTTTAAGCTGATACTGTGATACTGTCAAAGGAGGTAACACCAAGAATCCGATGAAACACCTGGCGACGCATAGCGTTTTTTTAAAAGCCCAGAAATGCGCCGTATTTGATAGCTTGCTGCGAGACCTCACACCGAGCACATCTACTGCGGGTGGGTTGGCTGTTATGCAACATCCCCCAAAAACACGAAGAGGAGAGTCCTGGCCCCTAGCCCTGCCAGTGTAGCAGAAATGATGACGGATGATGATGCAGCAGCAGCAGCCGTTCTTCTCTGCGTGAGTAGCTAATTTACGTTGAGTAGGCTAACCACGTTATTACATTAATGCATGTAAGGTGAACTAGCAAACATCATCATAGCTACATGCGGCTGTCTTCTTGTTTGATGGCAGATGCTCCCTTCACCCTGGCCAAAAAGGCTAAAATGACCAAAGAAAAAGTGGAAAACAGTTAAACATGAGAGGTTTAGGACAAAGTTTGTGTTTTTTCCATTGTTTAAGCACTGCTTCCAGCCAAGAGTGATGCCATATATGCCCCATAGCTGCAGAAAAGGCTAACATTGTTATATTTTTACAAAAAACAGCTGAACATGAGAGGTTTTTGGACCAATTTTGTGTTCTCCATTCTTTAAGCACCGGTTTAAGCACCGTTTGAGCACCGGCACCGTTTCAAAAGTACCGATTTGGCAGCGGTATCGGATAAAACCTAAACGATACCCATCCCTAGTCTGCACATTGGGTCCTCCTTTCTACCACTCCTGCCTGCACACAGCCCTCACATGACACACAGGACCTGGGCATCTTGCAGTCACCATGAATTCCTCTTCATACCAAAATATTTTAGAGTCAAATGTAAGGCCATCTGTCTGACAGCTAAAGCCAAACTGGCTCATGTTTGGGACAATTATCCCAAGCAGAGGACCGAATCTATAAAAAAAGAAAAGAAAGAAGGTGTCGCACTGGCCCAGTGCAGACCTCAATCCAATTAAAATGCTGTGGCAGGATCTTAAGAGAGCTGTAAATAAACGAATGCCTGAAAATAACATAGAAAAAAATTAATATGAATAGATAAAGTCATACAGAAAGGGATTACTCCAAGTTGCTGGTAAAGGTGGTTTTACGTGTTACTGAATCATTGGGATACACTTTGTTTTTCACAGGACTGTATCAACCAGCCAGGAATATGTATTTTTTTTCTACAACACTACTACTTTTACTTTTCTAAAAATATTTCTGTGATTTTGAATGGAACAGGGCTCCATTTAACAGAACAGAAATACAAAAAAGGTGAAAACGAATGAATTAGAAATGTCGAAGAGAAAGAAAATCAGGAGGAAAAAAGCATAATTTCAATAGTTTATCATACTGTATGAGACGGGGGAGCTTCACTGGCATGAACCTATTTTCATAACTGTGCCACTTGCAAAATAACTATGCTTCACTCTGACAAATCCCATAAATCCTTAAATATAAACCTCTTATTCCTGTCACTCCTTCTCATCTATTCTGAGGATAAACATCGTTTCAGATCTTGAGGTTGGTCTCATTCTCTGCAGGTGAATCAGCTTCTAACAATGACGTTGTTACAATTACTACTGATGTCTGGATTTAAAGCCCCGTCCCCCGTTGCTCCACGGTACAGTTGTCTGCGACTTCTCCTACCCTGCTGTCTTTTTGTCTCTCATCCAGAGATAAAGAAGCGCTTTCATGTTGCTGTGATCGGGGCTGGGCTGAAAATTAGGTCAGAAAATGAGGACAATATTTCTCTGCTAATAAGAAACAACGATGCTACTCACAGTTTGTTCTCTTTTCAGAAAGAATACTGAAGAATCTTGTAGAACATTTACATTTTAAAACCATTTATTTTATACAGATAGTAACGCAAATCAGATCAGTGTCATTCTTTTAGTTACAGTTCACAGACTGCAATAATGGCTTTTCCTGATGCCCAGCATCATCTTCTTTCACACCAAGCCTCTGCATGTCCTCCTTCACTACATCCATGAATCTTCTCTGTAGTCTTCCTGTCTTCCTCCTGTCTCGTGTCTCCATACTCAGCATCTTTTTTCCAATATATTGACTTTCTCTTCTCTGCACATGTCCAAACCACCTCAGCCTCGCCTCTCTAACTCTTTCTCCAAACTGCTCAACCTGAGCTGTCCCTCTGAAGTACTAGTTTCTAATCTTGCCCATCTCTGTCACTCTCAATGAAGAGCAGAACATGTTCAGGTCAGCGTCCTGTCTTTTTTGTCAGCACCACCGTCTCCAAACCTTCTCCTTCACCAGGGTTAAAATCGTCTGCCCTCACTACATCTTTATTGTTACTGCTGTTTAACTGTATAACTGTTTCCCTCTTATTTACACACCTGTATTGTGTTCTGCTTTTAATGAAGCTTATGTGTAAGCTGGGTGTTCCTGGATTTTTTTCTGTTAGTGTATTCTTCACATTACTTCAACTTTCCCACACTCATTGCTCTAGTGCAATAATTGCCTTGCCCACCTTCTCCAAGCCAATCAGCATCCATTCTGCATGGTTTAAATCTCAGTGCTCTTTCCTCATTCTGCCATTCAGGCTCTCGCAAACTGTTTATAATATCACGGTCCCGTGTCTCTCTGGCTGGCCCACACTGGCAGCAGGGTTTGTTTGTGTTTTTCTCTCTCCCCCTGTCGCCTGGGCGGAACTCGTTACGGGTTCCTGCCTTTGGCCTACACACCTGAGAAGGATGATGTTCACCTGTACCTCATTTGCCTGCCACTATTTAAAGGGAAGAAGCACGGTACTCCTCGCTGGATCACGTTAATGAAAGCCTGGTTAGAAACCATCAAAAATGAATGCCTAATCCTAACCATATTATCTACCATAACCTAACCATAACCTAGTTATACCCCTAAAACTAAAATCACATTTTGAGCCTCAAAAAAGCCTTCAAACTTATGGGGACGGCATTTTGTCCCCATAAGTATAATACCATGCCAATTTTCTGTCCTCACAAAGATGTCTAAACATGTACACACACACACACACACACACACACACACACACACACACACACACACACACAGATATATTCCTCACTTTTTCCTTGCTGTTGTAAGGGTCAGCTCAGTGAGCATGAAAGCTGTTTTCCATCCTACTTCACACTCACCCAGTTGAACACACTCACACCTGGGAGCACCCATTCAGCAACAATCTGGTTTCTGTAGCATGCGCAGATTACAACATGTGCCTTGCACCTGGATTTGGATGCTTGCTACAGAACACCTGCCACAGGCAGAAGGACATTTGGTGTAGAAATCGTGGTTTAGAGTCTTGAATTTAAACTGTGTCACTGATCTATTTTGCTGCATTCAGCTTTTATGCTCCTTATATCTGGAACAAACTCCCAGAAAGCCTCAGATCAGCTGAAACACTCAGTTTATTTAAATCCAGGTTGAAGACTCACCTGTTCTCAGCTGCATTTAAATAAAGCACCAAATCCACACTTAAGCTTAAATTTCAAAACTTACATTTTAACTACTAATTTTATCTACTGTTCTGATTTTATCTGTTTTGATTTTTGATTTTATAAACTGTTTTGTATGTTTGTTTGTTTGTTTGTTTGTTTGCTTGTTTTAATCAATTTTAAATCATGCCTTTTATTTGTTTTTGTTTCTAATGTCTCTGTAAAGCACTTTGAATCACCTTGTTGTTGAATTGTGCTATACAAATAAACTTGCCTTGCTTTTTTATTCTCTTCTCTTTCTCCTGACTTACCAGCCAGCTGAGGCAGATGACTGCCCCTCTCAGATTCTGCTAGAGCTCCTGTTAAAAAGAAGTCTGGAATTTCTTCCTCTCCATTGTCACCAAGTGTTTGTTCAAAGGGGCTCATCTAATGTTGAAGTTCTCTTGGTGATGTTGCAGAGTCTCAGCACTCTGAGATCAGATCAGATAAGCCGTGTTGAACTTTGTACTTTACCTCTCTGACCTGTGACCAGGTGAAACATTTGCTGTGTCATGAAATAAAATAGATGACATAAAAGTCGCAGGACTGCAAGAATCCTCTATCAGAGAAGACTGTCCCCAAACTCCAGCAACTAACCAGTTCCCAGATGTTTATGGCCACAGTGGTAAACACAGTTTTCTGAGGTGAGCTGCTGCCATCAAATTCAAAGTTTTAAAACTTGCTAGTTTTGACATCGGATGTGTTTTCTGTGTTCTATTACAAAAAAAAAAAAAGTTATAAGATTTGCAAATCATTACATTCTGTTTTTTTTCTTTTTGTTTGTTTGTTTTTTCAGTGTCCCAAAGTTTTGGAATTGAGTCAGTAAACAAAATAGAATCACAAAGTTTACTGAGTACAGCGACGTAAATGAGCACCTCTCCAAATGTCTGATGAATTGTTGGTGTAACTGAAATTAAATTGTATCGTATCAAAACCAAATATTACTGCATAATAGAGATTTTCTATCTGATTGCTAAAAATCTGTATTTACAAACAAACATTTTTTTAATCTTCATGACTTTTTCATTTGACCTTTATATCAGATTTATTACCTCCAGAAAGGAGGTTATGTTTGTACACATGTTATTCTTTCTGTCTGTAAAAATGATAACGTAAAAAGTTTAGAATAAATTCCGAGAAAACCTCGTAAGGGTGTAGAGTGGGATCATGTTAACAATCAATTAAAATCTGGCGTATAGTAGCTTATAAAGATTTAAAATATCATGTAACATTTGACCTCTGACCTCTCCTTCAGGGCCAATAGATTGATCTGATTTAATAATCCTATATACAGCTATGTTAAAACTATGTCTCTTATAGCCATTGTTTGTATTGACAACATATAGGGGATGATATATGGGGATTCTAAATATCGCCTTACTTTGGACCTCTGACCTCTTCTTTGAGGTTGAAAAAGGTCAAACTTTCATAAAATGTCTTTTATCTTTAAAACTATGTTTAAAATTCTACTGCTTTTGTTTGTATTGGCAACATTTAGAAAATGATGCTGGTATATGTGGGAATTTTAAATATCACATTTGACCTCTGATCTCATCTGCCTTTCTTTTCAAGCTGACACAAAATGTGTTCTGTCTTTAAAAAAGTATTGTCAAGAAAAAGAGAATGAGCTGCCTGGTTAGTTAGAAAGATACCGTAGTATAATATTATATAATGAGCTTGAAGTTATTCATGTTCAGGTATTTACAAAGCTATTATCCATTACCTACTCCTGCATAAAGTTTGTGTATTCAAAGCAAACATCTGTCATGCTACACTTATCTGATTTGTACGGCACTATAAACTTATTAAAGTACATTTATAAAGAACAAAGAAAACAAAATCAAGTTTACTGAATACAATATTCTTCCCATAAACAGAAATACTGCCCAGAGAGTGAGAAACAACAACTTTTTTTAAGCTGTTCTTGTATAGTGTTACTATTTTTGCACAATGGTGTGAGCTATGATTTGTAATGCTTTGATGTTGTTTTATATGGACTCTTATATGAATATTAAAGCCTAAACACATCAAAATGCAGCTTTTAGCCATTTTCATCTCATGTTGAATATTTGTGTATTGCCCTCTAGTGGAACAAGTTGGGAATGCAACTTCAAAAATTCCCAACCTCAGTAGCTTTAATCCTTGAATCTTCCAACCTAATAATCAGCAATGACAAAAATAGCCTTTGTTGTTTTTTTCTGTCCGGATGAGGCTCGAGCACAGATTTGAGATCAGCCTCTGGGTTTTAGAGCACAATCTATCAGCAGTTATAAGTGTTAAATGTAACATTTTAGCCATTATTGACTGTAGCTGAGTGAATAAGGAGCAGTTTGGTGTCTGGGTTTTCTTATAGCGAGAACAGAGAGATCTACATCTGAAAGCAGGGTCTAATTAACACGTTAAATCACCGCGATTCACATTTTCAGTCACTCTGCTGCAGCCTTCTTGTTTTGTGTCACCACATTAAACTCTCCTAGAAAAGTAATGTTCTGTAGAGCTCACTGGTACAGTGTGTAACAAAGCTGGCACCACCCTGGCTGTTTCATGTTGCTCCTGCAGGTGGCAGTATCACACCTACTCATTCCACTGCAGCTTTGAGCCCGTCTCAGCGAGATGGATCTCACAGCCTTCTGCTGTTATAAGTGATGTTCAGAGAACATCTGAGGAGTGTATCTATCTACTTTATTGTCCACTATCTTAAACCTTTTACATGTTTTCTGAATTATTGAATAGCCTTGGTCTTGCAATAAGTTATGCAACCCACTAGAATCTTGTAAGAATGGCTGTCGAGGGATCTTATATTAACTGCATAAATTTTATCCAATGCAGCAACAGTTAATCCTGAAAGGTTTAATTAAACACTGTAATTCTTCTTTTGACAGATTAAATATAATGTGATCCATCAATTCCCATAATATACCTTCCACTGTGTGTAATTATTAAAGATTAAATCCCAGTTACACCTTCAGCCTAAACCTGCTGCTGCTGTAGGTAAAGTTTGATCTCCACTTGCAAGAATAACACCGAGTTCAGTTCTCACTCACTCAGACATGTTCATCCAAACGGGGAATGGAGACCACAGCTCTGACCCGGCTCACAGCTTCTGGTTTTCCCGGCATTCCTGCGCCGACCTCTGACCCCAGGACGCATAGAATCGCAGCCCAGAGGCTACGACCTTGTGCTCTTTATTGTGACCTTTTGAACTTTCAACACCCTACAGCCAAAAAGCGAAACACTCTGTTCCCCTTGGAATAAATGACCTCTCATCCCTTTGCCTGGCAAAGGTATGCGAGTTTGCTGACCTCGCTCAACCTTTCATTTGCGCTTCCTTTTATTACGCCGCTTCCTCCCTGCTGCCTCATCAGCAGAGCGGGGGATGGCGGAAGGAGGGAGAGGTGGAGGGGGAGCAAAATGAGAAAGAGGAGGAAAGCAGAAGAACAGTGGCAAAAAAAAGAAAAAGTAATGCAGAGACAGCGAGAGGCAGAGAGGACGAGATAGGGATGCAAAATGAGAGCAGGAGATAGAGCCCAGCTATGACAGATTGGCAGCATCTGCTGGGTTGACTGAAATGTCACCTTTAAATGGCTTCCCTGTCCTTGATGCCGGACCTCCCTATCTGATCTCTATTCTCCTTGGGAGTTGTAGTTCTGATGACTTATATAGGACACAAAACAGATCTCTTACAAAATATAACCCCTGTTCAAGATAAGCTTTCGGCACAAGGCAAAACAATTTCTCCAGCCTCCCGTGGCGCTGCGAGTTCTGCAGAAATGGACCATTTGAATGTTAGGTCAAAGGTCGTTGTGTCACGTATGAATAAGATAATTGGATTTTGTGGTTTGCTGATACTCCAAGCTTACCCGGTGATGCAGCTATTCACCCCGACAACTGTAACTCATTTCCTGCCGTTTTGATCTCACATGATATAAAATCTGTTTTCCTGAGCACGGCTGTTACAGTAACACCTCTGCTCATACTCAGCCTATTTAGCTTAAGTTTAGCTGAATACAGCGGTCGCGTATGTGCTGTTAAACACAACAGTCTGAGCTTTACTTTAATACTCCAAATATTTAAAAAATAACAAATATAAGAAAAAAGCCCAAAAAGCATACTTCATGTAAATATCATGCAGCTAAATCCGCCTCAAGGGGAGAGCGGCACATACACATCTGGAAGGTGGCACATCTTGTTAAGTGTCACTTGACATGAGAAGCAGCTGACATGTGTAAGAGAAATGTGCATGTGTGTGGGTGTGTTCACGGCATCACAGGGGGTGGGAGTCCATAGCATTTTGGGGCTAAGTCAGATCACGCTGACATTGTCTCCATGTGGTGGCTTGCCACAGGGCACAGCAGTACCGTACTTGATGTCATTTCTATCTTAAATGTCACTCTCAGTAAGCCCATCACCATCTATTGGCTCGCGTCCCTGGGGCCACGTTCACCCATCAACCTTACAGTATTTGAGCAGAGGAGAGGGCAGCCAGAACTCCTCTCCGGCTCTCTTAAGATCGCTGTTTACTGCTCTTTTACATAATTCATCGTGTCACTGTAGGACAGTAAACTGAGAGATACACTGAGAAAAATATAATGAGGTACAGCAGACCTAAGACATCCATACAGTGTGAAATTAGGTGGACACTTGATGTTTGCTCACCACTCATACTGTTAGCCCTAAAGTGACCCTTGATCCAGAGTGACCCAGGGGTCATGCAGGGCCTTTATATGGTGACAGCAGGGCTAATTACCTACACTGTGCGTCTGTGAGAGCCATAAAAGCAGTTATGGCTGTAAGATGACAAAGGTGTTTGCGTGGGAGGGAACCCACGCAAACACGGGGAGAACATGCAAACTCCACACAGAAAGACCCCGGCCTGATGGTGGAATTGAACTCAGGACCTTCTTGCTGTGCGGCAACAGTGCTAACCACCGTGCTGCCTAGCTAAAGAACCAGTAGAAGACAAACAGGAACCTTTTACATGTTTATGCTTTTATGAAGAAACCAAGTTGTAGTTTAAATCTACGCACATCTCATTAAATGTGCTGTATCTCATGAGGACTTTGAAGCGTCTAAATTCATTGAGAAATAAAATTCTTCATATATGCTCACATTCCTGGCATGTAGAGTTGACTGTTATATAACACAAACTTGTAGCCATAACAATAGACAGCTTCTAATATGGGTGATACTGCAAAGAACAGCTGATTACATGTTTCTAAGGTCCATGATTACATGTTTCTGGTTATATGTGTGGAATCTCGTGTGACAATTTTTCACTTTAATGTAATGGCGTACTTGGTAACAGATGGTCACTTTCTGCCCAAAATCCTTACATGCACCTCTTAGAACTGGAACACGCAGAGAAAACCCACCAGAGAGAACAAAGGACCTTGAACCCGGAACCTTCCTGCTTGCAGACAAAAGTGCAGAACTTTGCAGCACCCGTCAGCACACGGGGCAGAAATACAGTGAAACTTGTCAGGATGTCACCACAGCAGATGGATTTGCATTTATGATTTCACACAGATTACTCCGGATGACGCAATGCGATGTATCCAGGCTTGGGATGTGGTGCTGTTCAATGTTTTACACACTCTAACTCGATGGATTTAGACATGTAGACGTGGTCAAGAATGAGGTGGTAACGTGATTTAAACTAAACCTACACTTTACACAAGCTCGCCAAAATAAGACTCCAATGTGAAGATAATAAACATGAAAGCACGCTAAGTGTGAGCATATAGTATAAGTACCTTTTATACTTTTAGATAGACACTTGAAAAGTTACCTCTAGGTCCAATAATGTGCCCTTTGAGGTGCATTCATATAGATTGAAGCTGTGTGCATGGAAAGTGAATTTTACTGTCCCCTTATTTTTGAGAATGTAGTTTTATATGAGCATCACATTGATCTGTATCAAACTTAACACAGCTGTTTGCTAGCTCACGATAATACATCAAATTATAATTATTTTACAGCTTGTTATGGCAATCTAAAAAAGAAGATGTAAAACATTATGTAAATCCCTAAACATTCAGAACTATGAGCTTTCACGTTAGTTAAGCAGTCCGTTCCACATTCACACTTTTATTTGTCCTCTACAAAGGGCTGCTCCTACATTCACATTGCATCAATTCCTGAATAACACCAGTGATCAATTTATCAATATTCCCTCCTGTTGTAAGTTGGCTGTGATTGGATGGATATTTCCTAGCTATTTGTGTGTGTTATTCATAACAGATATGGTTTTCAATATGCAGAAGCACGAGGCTCTCTGTACAACTGTCTTTGTAAATGTGGTTCAGGTCGACTGTCGTGAAAACAGAATTTGGTGACTTGTATCATTGTTTAACCCTGCAGGCTGGCTGTTGGGCTCTGATGGACCTATTTTCATTGTCTGCAGAAATGATGCTTGATGATGATCTTGATATGCACTGTCCTTGGCTTTTTTTCTTTCTTTTTTTTTTAGTAAAGAAAGGACGTTTGACTGAATTTATAGTGTGCAACTCCTGAACACATTGATGTGCTATATGTAGGACCTATAAGAATGATCACAGTGTGAGGAACTGTAATATTACAAATGAGCAGACTGCACATGAAGGTGTAGCCTCATGAATGTGGCATGTCCACCCTATGAGACCAAAAACAAAAAATCCCCATGACATGAGAAATTTTATGTTGAGAACGTGTTAAAGGTTTGGATTAGGGTTGGGGTTAGGTAAAGATATGGTTAAGATATGGGGTATGGTTAAGAAGGAGAAGTATGGTAAAGGTTTGCACACAGGAAATGTGTTTTCTTTAGATTTTGAACACAAGAGCCATCATCAGGCTCCACACTCTTTCCACTGTGTAGTGTGTGACAGTACAGCCTGAATCAAAGCTGGAAAAATTGTTATGTTTAAAACAGTAAGAGCTGTCTGCTCACAAACACACTCTACGCAAAACTACAAACTAGATAGATAGATAGTATAGATAGACATAAACTGTATTAAGGCTTTAAGTCATATAAATATAAATATTAAAAATGTGGTTCACTCATCCTAAAAGACTCTTGTAACCCTAATGAAGTCAGCAGTTAAATTTGTGTAATAAGTAACCAGGGCAGACTGACACAATAAATCTGGGTGGGACATCACACACTTCTCGTAGTCAAATTAATTTTCAAATAGAAAATGAAAATGCATTTTAAGACTGAAAATACAAAGATTAAGAAGATGAGGATCAGTACAAAATATTTCAAAAGCTATACAAAACAACAACGATTAGCACAACATAACAAGGTGGTCTTCATTTTCTCCCAGGGAGAGTGCGAGAGAGTGATGGCTGTCAGAGCTGGTAAGAACACTTTGTATTGCTAGCAGGCAGCTAGCTAGCAATGCTCTGATCAGAACAAAGGAGCACGAAGGCATAAAGTTAGCAATTAGCAGGTAACCATTATATGCAACTATTTGGCTACAACCTCAAGCGGTTGTTTAGACCCCTCAACCAAAAAATAGTGTAAGAGTACAATTCTAAAGAGTGATTTTTCTTGATCATGTGACCACAAATACGATTGGAGAATGCTAATTTTGCTTCATAACAAAGTTACCTGCTGCAAGTTTAAGTAAGCAGATATCTGTACCAAATGTATAAATATGATTTAAAGCCCAAAATACAGACAGTTTAACCTAACAAAGCCAACGGCTCATGTATCATGTATGATGAATAATGCATGCATGCAATTTTCAGAACTAATGCATAATTGAAGGCATCGGCTGGAGCAGATAACTTTTCGTAGCACAAAATAATCAATCAATACTTTTCCCCAAGCAGAGCGATGTGACTTAAGGGTGTTTACGTTTTACTGTAAAATTCATGTCATAAGAGTGTCTGTGTTTTTATTTCACCACTTAAAGCAACTGGGCCGCTCAGCTCAGCTAGCGCTTTATCAAAGGCGCAATAATGAAATGCATCCTTACATCTAAATATAGAACGCAATGAAAGTGGTGTCAAAAAACAAACAAACACAAAATAGATAATCCATTTGTGACCTATTTCTGTCCCTGTGTGAGCGCCATTGTTTGGAATCATAAAAATTAAAAATTAAAAAATTTCCTTCCCCAGGCACCTAAATATGTACAAAGCCCTCAGAGCAGACAAAGAGTTTGCCACTGTGGGACTGTGTGGAAATGAGGACTCCTGCGCGAGAGGCTTGTTCAGCAACCAACACCCCTCATAAAAAAAGATAAAAGAGAAGAACTGTCACTTATACCACCAGTGTGATCCCACTTCTAATTTTGAGATTCCCACCCCTACGTGTGCATCCAAGAGTGTGAAGCCGAGAGCATTAGTGCTGCTTCTCTGATTGTGCACTGGCACAGGAAGGACATTGTCACCATGTGTGTTTTTAATAGGATAGCAAAATAAACCTGTTTTCTGGTCAGCAATTAGCCATTCTTCTAGCTCAGTGTAAATTAGGAAAAGCTCCAGAAAAGAGGCTTTGAAGGCTAGAAGAAGGAGGGGAAGACATAGACAGGATCTCAAATTAAATCCTGGTTCATTTTATTATTACTGTGGCTTACACTCGAGCTCCATCGAGTCCCCCTAACTCCTGTGTGAGCTGTGCTGCAGCGTCCTGTGCTCCCTAAACACCGCCAGGTTTCGGGTCTCGAGTCATCGCCTAGTTCCATGTGATTGCTTGTTATCAAATGTGTTTGCTGGCTTTGTGTTTTTTCTTTTTCTTTTTTTTAGGCGGTTATGCTGCTGGCAAGGGGGAAATCAAACACCTTTCTCTCCTGGCAAACCACAGAAAACTGGAGCCCCACCTCCCCCACTGCTAACTGCTGAAGAGCAATGCACAGATTTCTGATCGCGTCACGATTTGGCTTTCTGTACAGGAGTTACAAACTGATTTCTTTAAAGTGATGATGCTGCAGTCAGGGTTTAGAAAAGGTGTTCGATCACACTCCAAATAAGGCCATCGCTCAAAGCCTGGTGGAGACAGTATGGACACAATGCATGTGATGTATGTCACTTGGGAAGTCTTTGGATAGAGGTTGTTCATAAAAAAGCAACTATATAGAGAGGCCTCAGGGGCAGGTGATGTGCCACTGTGATGCCACCTGACATCTTCCTCAGAGGTGTTTCAGGCAACAAATAGCAGGTCTGTCTGCTGTCAGCCTGTAGGCCACCTAGGAGGTCAGTCCTGACACTCTGCACCATGACAGCACAAGCGTCATCCCTCCCCCACCCGTCTTCTCGCAGTCCAGGGCAAGGCCGCAGCCCCCAGAATGCACCGTGAGCCGTCATGACCGATGAGGAGTGATGTCCGTGAGGAGGGAGAAAAATCCCTCTTTCCTTAAGGTGCAACAAAAGGTCAGAAGCCCGGTATCACTGGGAGAATTACTCACCACGCTGCCTACCTTGACATCGACAGAGAGCTGACCTGCAGGGAGCGAGTGAGAATGAGAGGAGGAGAGAACAGGTGGAGGGCCGGAGCGCGGCAGCAGATAGGTGGTGAGGGAGTAATCAGTCGGGGTGGGGGGGGGATGACAGGGTCAGGAGGAGGTAGGGAGGCAGGCTGAGGTAATGGGCTATAAGAAGTGTGTATGTGTGTCCTGATGTTTTGAAATTCCACTGTGCGCGTGAGCTCTACTCGGAGGTTAGGCGCGGATGGGTGGTGACGGTGGTGGAGGGGGTCGTAGAAGACGTCTTGCCCTTGCAGCACTTCATCACATTCAGTTTTTTAGCCACGCTTTCTGAACTTCCACTGCCTTTTTCCGCTCCAGTTGGCTCTCAGCGGACAATGCGATCAGAGTGTCCCTGCGTGTGCATTGTGTAAGCATGTTCCGCTCTTCAGTTAAGATGTCAGTGGTGCGTGCACCTCCCCAAGGTCACCACCCTAATGAGAAATCTCTAAGGACGCCTGTAATTATCAAATAACGAAGTGCTAAGCCAGTCAAATTGTGATAATTATTCCCGAGTTTACCCTTGAAAAAGATCTATTGTATCCCCACTTTCCCCCCCAAATTCTTTCTCAACCAAGTCTGCGTGGATGTCACACACTCGCAGCTTGTTATGGCTCGCCACATTGGAATTCTGAGACCATCTGCTAATTCATACATCCCCACTAATAGCTTTCCCTTTTCCATCAGGGCTGTCTCACTATCTGACACAGTGTAGTTTTACAGAAGACGCCCACTCAATATTCAACAAAACACTGTGTGGCATTCTCTCAACCTGCCCGCCCCAGAACATAATAAGAATTTAAGCATATGAGCGCTTGGTATTTGACTGCTCTGGAGTCTGAATAGGCTGGAGGAGAGCTGAATGGAGGACTGAGATTGATCAGCATTGAGACAGTGGTTGTGCCGCTCGCTGAGTGTCTCAGATTTTTTAAGGTCACCCTCACTAAAGCCAAAAGGGCACATCAATTTTAGAGCCCTCACGAGGAGGCACCGCGTCTCCTCCTCGATCACTCAGCCCCCCGTGGAGAAACGACATCTGAAGGTGCACTTGATTTGTGTGGATCCCAGAAGCGTGCATGATCAGAATGAAGAATAAACAGGCACAACCGAGGTAAACAGATGGATACACCCCAACATCCGGTGCTACACGGCTTGCAACAACTGGATGGTGGCTGATTAGCAACTTGGCAGTTGTCAAAAGCAATATGGACCTTTCGTACTTGCAAAATATAATACGTGTGGAGACAGCTGCATATACGTGTGTTTAAAAGTCAGCAAGGGATGTAGCTGAACAGTTGAACTTTTCTCTGCCAGATACTCCCACTGAGCGATAGTTCAGTTATCAGAACAAAAGCGTGTTTAAGTCTTTATGTCATCGAGACAAAAAGACGGCAAAACAGCAAAAAGGTTTGTTGAGCACTGCCAGGGTGTTATATATAATGACTGAGTCAAAACTAATTAAATTACTTTTAATATTTGCAGTGGGTTTTGGTGTAGTACGAGCTTGTATCAGCATCAGCTGTGTCAAGTCAAGTACACTTGTTTGTAAGGGTTTGCAGTACAAGCAGGCAGCTCGTACAGCTACAGGAAGCCCTGAGGGGGAAACACAGATAAGCCAGTCCCCAGCTGCACTGCGTAAAGCTAAACTTTAAGTAAAAAAAGTGAGTTTTTGACACCATTTAAAATTCTGTATAATTACATTTGGACAGCTGGTTAAAAAAAGAAGGAAAAACAACTGGGAACATGGGACAACCAGTCTCCAGTAATAAGCCTCATGACTGTAAGTGAATTTATCCATGTTTACAGTCAAATATATAATTGCATAAAGTGTAATTGGCCTAGACACGACCTCCCCTCCCTTGAAAACAAAAAGGTCAAACAGAGTGCAAAGCTGCTCAAAGTTCACATCCAGGAACGCACTTTTGGAAAGCGGTGCAAGGACAAAAACAATGAGGCGTTCATCCCCGAGACAGCTTCAGGGAACAGCAGTGAGAGGGAGGAGAGTGACAAGATAACATCACAAAAAAAAAAAAAAATACAGACAAGAAGAGGGAGAACGCAGGCAAGAGCAGGAGGAGGAGGAGGAGAGTCATCAGAGATCAGGGTGACCCTGCGCCACTCAGGAACATGTTCTGCCTATAAGCTAAGGGAGAGGCCCGAAGTTTGCCACCGAGTAATCTCTCCACTGTCAGTGTCCCGGAGATTCGGCCTTGACAGTGTCCCAGCAGCACAGGGCCACACTCCTCTCAAAACTCTTCCTGCCATGAGTGAAGCATGTTTTGGCAGAAATGTTTAGTCACGTCTCTGTGACCTGACAGGAGAGACTAGACACACATACATAAGGGTGTTATTAAAGTCACCACAGGCTGACGATATCTCAAAACTAATATTTCTATGGTGGTGTCAGAGCACAGGGAGATTAAGAAGCCTACACAACATCACTGCAAACAATGTTTGCTTGTATATAGGTGTGTCAGGTTTAATAAAGTCTATCTGCCAGGTTGAATATACCTCACCAAGATCTACAGGGAGGGAGCTGTATATGGTCACAATAGCAGTGTTAACAAATTATGAAGAAATTCAGCCTAAAGTAACATTCAGAGTTCACTTTGAGTGATGTTTACATGTTTCAGATGATGGGTTCATCCTTTCCCATTTTGCAAACGCTGTGGTTTGTTTGATTTTGTATCATTTTTATAGGTGCTACCTTTAGTTTCACGATTAACCACATAAGGAGAGACTGTATGGCTATATTAAAATAAAATTTAAAAAGTCTGGAATTGTGTTTGGACCACGACGGATCTCTATAACACAGAGAAAAAAGACATACTTTGGCTGTTATGGGATGGATTCATGGCCTAAAGACGAAGGTGAAAATTTGACATGACAAGACTGGAATCATTTGCTTAATGTAAGAAAACAGGTTAAATATGATGATTTGTCTGTAAAGCAAAATCTAAAATTCTTCAGGGGTGCAGACCTTCATGCTGCTCTGGAGGAAGCTGAACTACGACATTATGCAAGATGGACAGAATTACAAGAAGATTACAAAGAAAAGTGTTTGAAACATGTTTTAATAAAACCAATATTATGAACACATAATCAAATCGAGTCTTTAATCTTGAACCTTGTTAGAGCCAAATTGTATCGAGGAGTTGAATAAATGTGAAACCCTTCCTGATGCCCTGGAAACAGGCAGACTTGCAAACATCAAGGACATCAGGTTGTGTGAATTATGTGAACAAAAAAAGGAGAAAAATAGTCAGATTTTCTTTTATTTTCCTTATTGTGATGAAATAAGAATATTTTCTAAAATGTCTTTTAAAAATTCCAAACCGTTTTAGTGATTTTGATGAGCTGCCTTTGTTTTTCAAAGCTTAAAGGACTTCAGGTTGGATTCTTCAGTATTATAATTTAAAACTTGTTTCTTTTTAATGATGTTTTGTAAGGTGATGTTTTATGCATGGCACAGTAATCAAATCAGTCGATCATTCAGTCACCTATAGTTACTGACAACATTTTTTAAATATGTACTTTCATCCTGATACATTTGGATTTCCTCCACTGTGTTTTTAAAGAGCTGAAATGATTGAAGATTATACTAAAAAAAGACTTCTATAAATCACACATTTTAAAAAATCATTCCAATAAGTGATTTTCATGAGTTAATACCACTGGGTGTTATTAAATACAGTCTTTTCAGCTCTAACCTGATTGTAAATGATGATTATAGTTACTTGTATTTTTCTAATCTGATGACGTAATCCTAATTAGGTTCCATGCCCTCCGTCACTACACAAGTCTGTTATATATACAGTCGATGTTGGATTGGACATTTTGTTTTCTATAAATAGAAGCATATCTAAGATTGAAACTGGAATCTTGGCATGCTGTTTTAAGCTATAAAGCATCCAGCTGTCTATCCTTTCCACTGCATTGTGAACATCCCATAGTCCTTACCTCTCCCTGTCAGATCTCTTTTAATTTAAATTCAGTATTTGAAGTTGCATCTGATTATTTGAAATGCTCTTTTAGCCCACTTCTTCGAACTGTTGCATATTTATGCTGCTCTTTAAAGTTTTTTTTACACAATGTCTGATAAATGGATTAAAAGCTGACTGTCTTCCAAAACATAATCTCATATACTTCATAGTTCACCTCTGCAGTACCCTCCCTCTGCTCCTATGCAAACTAATAAAGCTGCTAAAGCCAAACAAGGGCGGCTTAAAACGGATAACCCCAGCAGAAATGACTGGCCCATACTGACCTGATACATAAACAACATGGGTGCTGAGACCTGGGGACATGCTGAAATCTGTCTAGTTAGGATTTAATGCGGCGGCCATCCCTCCTTTGCCTGACCTCTCTGAAACACTGCTGACCTCTCCCTTAGGTCCTTTGTTAGTACAGCAGCTCTTGAGTGTATACAGTCATTTGCATTTTAGAGTTGTTAAACAAATACCCACCCATGGCTCCTTCTCCCTGTCACCCACTGTGACCCTCCACCCACACTCTTCTCAAGCCGGCCAAAGGTAATGCAGTCATATGGTGCTGTGAGATGAGGGAGGGCTGCTCCAAATGTTAGTCAGAGGGAGTGGAGTCAGCGGCTGAATAATTTGTATGAGTAAAAGAAAGAAATACTCAACATAAGGGAAGAGTTGAAGAAGCTATCCAGCATCACCAACTTGCCAGAGTCCTCAACTTGACAGCAAATGACTCAAATGACATGGAGTCATGTTGTTTCATTTATTAAAGAGCTCACTGCAGCACTGCAGACATGGACCTGTTAAACTATTGCAGTATCGAGCAGGGGCCGTGTGGGTTTGACATGACACATTGGGCGATGATGTCACGGACAGGGAAACGTGTTTTTGCCACTTGGCATTTTGGAAACGCCGTACGGCTAATGCTGTCACGGCCCGAGTGCGTGGGACTGCGGATCAATAGCACAGCTATTGGGTAGACAGTGGCAGTGCACTGTGGTGCAATCTGGGAGTTTCCTCTGGAGAGGAATAGGTCACATGGGGTACAGAGCTTCAGGCTGCTCATGTTGTTTAAGATGGGAGTACAGGCTAGTACTGTGTGTTTGTGTTGCAGCTGCTGATGCGTGAAATGGAACTCAGGTAGCTGGGCGGGCCTCGGGCCTTCGCTGTATCTTCCGCCAAGTGATTACTTTACTCCATTGATTTTTCTTCCTCCTCCACTGATCTGAGAAGATCACTGGAAAGAGAGTTAGGCAGAGAGACGGGATGGGGGGGGGGGGCACTGAGTGACCTAGTAGCAAAATTCAACGACTGAGAGCAGAACCTGAGATCCCTGCTGCACTCACAAGTCGTGTTTGGAAATCCTTACAGATGGAGGCCAAACCTTTCATATCCAAACATGTTGAGGTGCAGAAAAATGAAGCTGTATTTGATAAACGCATCTCCATCACATGGTCTTGGGAGAAGGTTGCATTTACTGCACATTATAGTTTCTTTCTTTCACAGTCTTATCTGTGTTGACCTGACAGCACTGAGGAAATATATTCATGAGTTTTTGAAATGTTTATTTTATTTTCATCTTGCAGTGCATCTCTGAGACAGCATGTCATCTCCAGGTATCTAAACCATTCTTCATTTTCACATAAGACAGATAGCATGAACATATATGCAAAATGAGCATGTCAGGCCATGTGATGGCCAGTGATGGGTATAAACATTACATAACTGCGTCACTGTAATCACATATGCGTTAATAAAACATATTTTACTAAATTCAATTAAAGTCACATGGCTTAGACTACATGCAGTCTTTCAATTTAATTCAATTCAATTTACTTTTCTTTATATAACACCAAATCACAGCAACAGTTGCCTCAAGGCACTTTGTAAGGTAAAACCCCTGCAATAATAGAAAGAAGCCCCAACAATCGCATGACCAGCTATGAGTAAGCACTTGGCAACAGTGGGAAGGAAAAACTCCCTTTTAACAGGAAGAAGGAATCGCCAGCAGAACGAGGCTCAGGGAGTGGCAAGCGTCTTAATCATCACTAATGATTAAATACAGCAGTGGTGTGTAAACATGCTGAGAGTAAAAAGAGATGAGTGAAGAAGAAATGAATGCAGTTAGACTTCAGTGTGGAACATCTGCAGAGCCACATTTATGCTTATATCTGGTTCATTATGTATTGGTTTCCATGCGGTCACTTCCCAATGCTTTTAATATTTGTCAGGGGCTACTTTTCTTTAAAAAATGTAAATACCTTCTTTTAAATGCTCTTGGAATGCATTTAAAAATGGCTCGTTTCATGCACAAACATCCTGTGATCTCAGTTCATGCTGGAGAATAATCGCCAACGTTTAAGGAGTGACAATATGTACATTTGTTCTGATTTAGTGCACTAAGTGATGTGACAGCAATCATGTGATGAGTCCAGTACCAAGTAACAGGACCAAAGTTCTACAAGCCCCTCTGAATGCAACTAAAGATGCATGAAACATGAAGAAGCTTGAGGGATTAACATAAATAAATACATTTTATGTGAAACATAAACTTTGGGCTGTGTCTTACTCACTTTCCAGGCAGGTTTGTGGTAATAAACCTGTGCCCCGTTTAGCTGGTTTGGAAGTCGTGCTCATATCGAAGAAGACAAAGCGTTAACTGTTAGTTTGTTAATTGGCAATTACACAGGCAAGGTTATAAAAAAGTAGGAAAATTAGTGCAGCGAAGTTCTTTTGACAGTCAGAAAAGAAATAAAGATAAAAGTGCAATAAATAAACTTTGTGTGCATTAAAAGATGGATGCATTTAATTTGATAATTGTGTTTAATTGAGTCTAGGGGGAGGGGCATCTTCTGCCAAGGTATCAGTCTGAGCAGAGGTGAAGTTGAAGAGTCTGTAATGTTGACACAGGTTGACACAGCAGACAAAGCAGACAGAGTCAAAAACACTTTTCTAGGGAGTGCAATGTGCAGTGTGAGGCTATGAGCCACTTTAATTACATCTTACTGTTTCTAAAATCTGCAAGTCTGCTTGTCCGGTAACATTCTGTAATATTCTCCTAGTCAACCAACACCAACACAAAAGACGACAATGATTATGAAATGATTGAACTGCTTCTACTGTATATACATCATTGAGTGTTTGAAGATGCATATTAGTTTTAAACACTTGCACTGAAATATATTACTTATTAATATAAAGGTGTCACTTCAGGATTTGATCAACTTTTTAGTTTCTTTAGTTTGTGGAATTTTGCAATAATGAATATAATGTATACTATGGTGGATCAAGGCTTAATCACAAACAGTCTGCCTTCACTCTTACCTCTAATATGTTCCTTATTTTCCCATATGCAATGTAAAGATTAATAAAATAAAAGTTACAATTAAAATAGATTAAAAATAGCTTGATAAATACATGTGCAAAGCTTTTATCGTTAAAATATGCCTGAAATATCTAAAGTTTGGTTTATATGGAACTGCCTTTTTAACTGTAGTACATGTCACTTTATTTGAATATTGTTAGCAGTACATTAACACTTATTACAATTATTTTGGAGTTTATTGTAGTGACTTTATTAAGCAGTGGACCAGGGACGTGCAGAGGGGGGGGCTAGAGGGGCTTGAGCACCCGCCCCTTTCCTGATGAGTGCCCAAAGTGCCCTTTTGTTGAGGCAACTTTAAAAAAAATTTTATTTATTTATTATTTTTTTTATGTGTGTGTGCGTGCGGAGTCCTGTCTGTGCCCCTCAACAATAATATTTAACTATTAATCATAGTTTTGCTAAATAAAAGGATCTGGCTTGCATCAGTCACATGATCACATTTAACCAATGATCGCCCTCGACGGCAGAACGCGCTGGTTACGAGCCGGGAACGAGCTCACAAAGAGCACGCGCATTTTTAGCGGTCTGGAGCTGTAGGAGAAACACACATTAACTCAGAGACACAGACTGATGCGACAAACCCAGTAAGTAGGTGTACAGCGCACACTGTAGTGTGTAGCACACAGGAGTATCAGCTTATTACGTACACGTTGGTAAGCTGTCTTGTTGCAACTGACGAACTGAAACAAACGAGCGTGCTGTGTGTGCAACAGCGCGACAAACATTACCTGTCCTTTTATTAACTGCACAAGTAGTGCTGGTCATAGCTGCTGGCTACCTGTGTAAGGCTGTCATGGGTCTGTAGCTCTGTCACCGTTTTAGGGAACATATTTAGTTTTAAAGTAAGTTTCTGGGCATTTCCTGCCTTTCTGGAGGGATTATATTTCACTAAAAACGATCTAATATGCATGTCCACATAATAATAATTATAATATATTAAAAAACACACGCTGTATTTTAAAGAACATACATTAAGAAGCAGATTATATTAGATTTATATTTTAAATAAGACAAAAGATTGTATCTCTACAGTTTAAAAATGTAATAAGCTTTGCCCTGCACAGAGTGGATAGTGAAACAAATGGAATCATCATAAATACATTATTTCATATTTATTACTTCCCCCTCCTCATTGCTTTATTATTGTAGCTCTAGTAATAAATAATAATGTAAGGATGCCCATAGTATATACAGTATTCTGAAGAAGGTCTAAAATGTCACTGTGCGTGCATGTGTGTGTTTTATGTATATAGATTTTTTTAAATTATTACTCATGATATAATATTGTGCAGACATGGCTGGTAAGGACATGAGGAGGAAACAGTAGGAGCTGTGTGAGGCTACTAAAGGCAGGGCTATAACATTTTTCTGTCATCATTTAGATTAAGTGCAAGAGTTGTTAGGTGTGGATAATTAGATTATAGTTTATTGCAATAGCAAGTTGTGCCTTGTTCTCAGATAGACAGCAAGTGGAGAGTGATATATGAAATGATGGAAGGAAGAAGAGAAGCAAAGAGTGATTCACAGGCAGAGCCGAGTTTATGTCACAGTTTTTCGTTGCCTTATGGTTCCAAGCGCTGTCACCAATCTTTGCATTTTGTTATTATCTCATGACACTTGTTTAATCAGCTACCATCTCTCCTGTGGACTTTTTAATGTCTACAGTCTCAGATCAACACAGCCCTGCCCTTCCCATATTAGATTCTTGATGAATGTGTGTTGTTGTTATTCAGCATGGTTCAATGTGCCCCTTTTTAACTTTGAGCACCCGCCCCTTTAAACCTCTCTGCACGTCCCTGCAGTGGACAATGTAGTCTATTGGTGACAAATGATCATTTATAACAGCAGATCATGTGTGTAAACGCTCCGTGTTCTCAGGTGTTTTGGATCTGGGTGTACACAGCAGAAGTAGAGAGGGCACAAATATGAAAAGTATAACAAAGACTGGAATCGCTGAACAGAAAATTTAATTTTGTTGCAAGAACGGCACCTTTTCCACGCCAGCTCACAGGGAAGGTCAAACGTAGCAATGTTATTGGAGCATCATTAGACAAGGAACCATGTAAAGGCCACTATCGTAATTAAGACCTGAGACCTGCGCTTAACACTGCCACACTCTGGGTCTGGAGAGTGATAAGTGCTTGATCCTGATCAATAAGATGCACAGCCCCGTTGCCACTTGCAAAATCAATATTGTTTTATTTGCTGTTACAATGGGCTTGTCTGGTTGCAAATGAGCTCTGAGCCGCAGAGTTACTTTGGAAATGGAGACCTTACCCTAGACTTCTGGCCCAGTGCTCCTTAATGAATAGGCCAATAAAAGGCTGCACTGGTGACCTCTTCGGTCATATGCATGGGTGAAGTCCTAAAGGAGAAATCCACCAAGGAGGATGTCATCATCTGTACACACACAAACCTCAGCTCAAAAACGGTAAAAATAAATAAATAAAAAACTAAATGCAATGATTTGCTCATAAACGCATTTTTTATTACAAACAAAACACAGAAAGCATTTCCTGGGAGTCCCATAGGCCTCATCCCACTGTAAATGCAGGCTTTTTAAGCAGGTGCTGATAACAAGCTCAATGGTCCTCACAGTTTTTTGCAGATTCGTAAAACCCTCCTCGTCTTTACTCCTAACTCTGCCTCTCTAAGATGCTCTTTTCATACCCAATCATGTTACTGACCTGTTGTCTAGAACCTTGTTTCTCCACTTGTTCCTTTTTGGTACCTCTTATTTTTCCAGCCTTTAGTTGGCCACAAGCCATCTTTTTCCATCGTTGCCGCCATCAAATTCAAAATAATTTTTGAATTAATAAACATCTGGTGTCAGTGTGACAAGAGGGGAACCTCTATCAGCTTTATTTCATATTTCAGTTTTGTATAATATAATGGTATATTTATATATTAGTGCCATTTGTTTTATTAGAGCTAGTTGCTATGTTTTGTACTATATTGTATAATAACTACTATGGGTTTATGAGACTTGCAAAGCATTGTATCCTTGCACATAGTCACTTTTTGCATTTTATGGCATCTGTGCAACACATATAGAGGAGCAGGAAGTCCCATTTGTGTAATGTCAGGGATGAAAAAGCACCACAACACAGTCTCAAGTAATGGATGGTATTGTAACCATTAATCCTCCTCATATGTGCTATATGTGAGTTAATCTGGATTAAGCAAACACGGATCCTAGCATTGAACCTAATTGTCACGATAGTGCAAAGATGAAAGAGAGGAACAATGATTTATAAGATAGGAATCAGCCAGGTTATGGATGGCTCTGGACAGTTCAGATAATAGGGAAAGAGGTCTAGAATAGAAGGTCATTAACAGACTCAACAAATCTGTTCATTCAGAGAAAAAGTGCCGTGTCCTTCCACCAGTCCAATCATAGATCATGCTAATGCCCTGGCAGATTTCACCTCCTTTCATGATTTGCTCTCTGCTGTTTAATTTTGGATGATATCAGCTTCATCAGCTCCCCCTGACGCACTCTTACATGTGCTGATTTCAAAGCAACATTGTTTCTGTGGGTTTTTTCTCATTCAGCTACAATTAAATGGTGGCGGAAGCTTCTTTCATGGGCAGTGCCTGAGCAATATCACAAAAACTGTGTCAGTGCGTATGTTATTATCATTGTGTGCTAACCTAAGAATCTGATTTAAAAGTGTTTTTTTCCTGGTTTGTTTGTTTGGACTTGGTGGAAATGCAGAATTATTTTTTTTAAACTGCAATATTTAATCCACTAGGGGTCTCTGAATCGAAACAATAGTAAAACTTACTTTAATAAAATAATGTGAGATAATGGTCTTCTTCGCCATCAAGGCTGAGCGCACATTGCTGTAATCTTAGAACTATAGCTTAATCCGAACCCTAGCTTAATGGCTAAGTAGGTTGATGGTTGTATGACACATAACCTGTGTACAAAGCACAGATGCAGCCATGATTATGTCAACACGTCGTTTGGCTCTAAATTTCGAAGTGTTTGTGCTTTGACTGCTGCCCTTATATTGTTTTGGAGCCACAATAAGACCAAAGCGGGAAGTGCCAAGTTATCAGCCAACGTTAGCTTGACTAACAAGAGCCATCAGTAAACTTTGTGGGTGCAATGCATAGACAAACATAGCTGCTATTTAGTGCTACATAACAGGCTAATAATACTAGAATTTCACTAACAAAAAATAAAGTAAAAACGTGTTTGGACCACACCACACACCAGCCCATGTCTAAGGTAATTCCATTAGAAATACTCTTCTTAAAGGCACCAGTAGTATTCACGGTGGAGAACTCCTGTTTAGCACCTCCTAGTGGAGGGGAGGCCTAGCAGAAAAAATATTAGTTACAGCTGTCTGCATTAGAGCGCCTGCCAACCACCAAAAGTTTTGTTATGGGGAATTTTTCCATCACGGCCAATGTACCAGTCTGCTTGTATTAAAGCTAAGTTTAACCATGGAACCCTACTCTAAAACTGGATTTAAGAAATAAGTGTTTAAAGTTAACCTGATTAACTTTAAAGCATTCGTATTCTACTTTTATCTTATTGTATATTTTTATTCTATTTTATTCTACTGTATATAGTATATTATTTTATGCTATTCTGTACAGCTGTGTACTGTATTTATTCTTGTTGTATTCTAATTTTTGCGTCATAACTTTTGCACTGTCCACTACCTGCTGTGACAAAACAAATTTCCCACGTGTGGGACTAATAAAGGTTATCTTATCTTATCTTATCTTATCTTATTAGAGCATGCGTAGCACCAACCCTGTACGTTTCAGTGCAGAATGTGATGTCACTGTGTTTACTGGTTGGTTAGCTAGTGATAGAGCCAATAACCCAGTGGAAAACAAGGAAACTGAAAGGGAAGATACACTTGTTCGCCATAATGCTTGAGTTTGCAGAGTACTTTATAAATGAGGACTGTGTGGAGGAGAGGCTGCGCCACATGCTGAAGTCTAACACTGTCCCATCTAAGTTTGATTGTTAATTGATGATTGAAAACACTGTACAAACGTAAAAATGCACATTCAAACATTTTTGTCATTTTGGGGCCTAAATGGTAAAATGCAGCATATTGGAAGTTTTTCAGGTGTTTGATATTTTTAACAGATTCTGAAGATGACAGCTGGTAATATAACTGGTCACACAGCATGTGGATAACTCACATTTTAGTTTAAAATGAACACATGTGACATTGATATCTATTTCTTAGTTTTCTAGTAGTTATTTCTTTAATAAAGGCTAGTGTGTTATCTATTGAACACTTGGTGTTTGTTTGTTAATAATGCCATTTTTGCATTATTTTGTAGAAGGATGATATATTTTGCAACCACTGAATATCTACATGGATATCGGACCTGTAATACATGACTGATAACCCTGTCATTAGCTGTCTCCAGCGTCTGACAAGCGTAGGCCCTGTGTGGTTTTCAGACTCACCTTGTAGTGACCCTCCTCATGCAAACTATTCCAGGAAAAGGATAAGCGTGAAACAGACTGCAGCTCACCCTTGACTACGGCACCTTTTCTGCCACCCTCATCTGCCTGTCATTGCTTTGCCTCCTGGATTCTCCATTATCACCAGCACACATACAATCCAATCAATAATTCTGCACTTAAGGCTTCTTCAGCCCTTGAAGATTTAAATTCTGTGCTTTTTATTCACACAGACTCTGGCAGCTTCATTACAGCACCATGCCAGAATATATCTGCGACCACTGCTGTAATGCTTTCTGTCCTCCTGCCGTAATTCACCTGGGTTTCACCTATGGGGCGCCATTTTGTCTCAGCCAAACGGCAGCGCTAATAAGGCTCCATAGCTCTCTGTGATTATTATCAGTGACAGGCACGGCCAGGCTACAGCAGCTCTCTACTGCCCCCGATCTACATCAGACGCTGTAGGCCACTTGCCCCTTTGGCTCTGGCCTACTCACCCTCTTGCCTCTTGCCTGACACACCAGTGCACCACATAGGCTTGTGTAGGGGCAGAAGAGGTGCAGAGGTTGGCTGCTACTGGTGCCCAATGCACTGCCTGCTACAGCCAGGCCCTCCAAGGCCCTGAGGCTGTTCTGTCTGTTCAGCATCTCCCTTTAACCTTCATCTAGGAAACAATAAAACAAGAACAGAGTGGAGGAGGAAGAGGAGGAGGGAAAGAGAGGGTGTGAATTTGTGTGTGTGTGTGTTCGTGCTCAGAGAATGTGTGGGAGGAGATAGGGAGAGATGCTGTGGACATTTGACACATCTCCTTAAGCCAATGTCTACTTTATTATCTTTGGCAGTCCTTATTGGTTGCACTAATCAAGTGGAAGGCAGTAGTGCTGTGTCGGGGGCTAACACACTGCGTGTGACAAATATATTATTAACTGGAGGGAGACGAGTGACCTTGGCCGTGTCACCTGAGGACCCCGCCGGCACTTGCTCTGCCAGCAGGAAACGACCTTCATATTAAATCCCCACAGAGGTCAATAAACTAAATAATTCACAAAGGTTATATGCTTTGCACTGAAATCTGCTAAAAGAGAGAGACAGAGAGAAAGAGGGGAAGAGGGAGGGGAGATGGCAAATCTTTTAACTTGTGAGCAGCTAAACGAGGACCGCTGTCCTTGTCAGAGTCTAGTCTCTTTATCATGGGGGGCGTTTATATGAGCGTGTCAGAGGACAATGTAAATCCCGAATCTCTCTCTATTTCCTCACTGCTGTCACTCTTCAATCGATCCGTCATTCTGTGGCAGTGGGAGAGCTGGTGGGGGTTGGCCAGGAGTTAGTGGGGGGTCAGTGATGTCTAATAATATGATGGGCTTTTTTAACATAACACACAGCGCTCTATTTATAACCACACTGAAAATCTGTAGCTAATTGATCTTTGCTTTAACCATGTCTGCAGAAATCTATAGGGAAAAGCTGTTTGGCTATTCAATGCTATTTCCTGCTCAACATACACCTCATGCAGCTTTTCACAGTGGTGCATGAGGTAAAACCTGGAAATGAGTTAGTATTTTTGCACTTCTGGCTCCTGTATCTACAATAATACATACAGACAAAAACCAACAATTATATGACCCCCTATGAGCAAGCACTTTGGCGACAGTGGGAAGGAAAAACTCCCTTTTGACAGGAAGAAACCTCCAGCAGAACCAGGCTCAGGGAGGGGCGGGGCCATCTGCTGCGACCGGTTGGGGTGAGAGAAGGAAGACAGGATAAAGACATGCTGTGGAAGAGAGACAGAGATTAATAACAGATATGATTCAGTGCAGAGAGGTCTGTTAACACATAGTGAGTGAGAAAGGTGACTGAAGAAGAAACACTCAATGCATCATGGGAATCCCCCAGCAGCCTACACCTATTGCTGCTTAACTAAGGGAGGATTCAGGGTCACCTGATCCAGCCTGAACTATATGCATAAGCAAAGAGGAAAGTTTGAAGCCTGATCTTAAAAGTAGCGATGATGTCTGTCAGAAAGGACTCCAAGGTTCCTCACAGTGTTATTGGAGGCCAAGGTAAGAGTAAGAATCTGCTTAGATAGCATATTTCTAAGATTTTCAGGGCCGAGTACAATAACCTCATTGTATCTGAATTTAGAAGCAGGAATTTAGGAGGTCATCCAGGTCTTTATGTCTTTGTCTGCAGTTTAACTAATAGGTGTGTGTTATCTGGCTTCATGTATACACAAAGTTGTTTGTCAAAAAACCTAAGTAAATAGCTCCCTTGGGAATCCGGACTGTTTTTTAGAGTCCAACAAAGACATTTGCTAACAAGTGGCTAAAAGATGTTATGAAGAACATGTAACGATCAACACAGGAGCTTAGAGGTGGTTCCACTGAAGCTGTATAACTATGACATCCTGACATCAGTGTTTTAGTTTTGGCAATTCAAAATATCCAAAACCTTTATTTTCCACAAATTTTATTTCAATAATTGAAAAACCTGTATGTGGCCAAGAGATGAGGCTGAATATTTCTGACTACAAAATCTGGCCATCAGTGTAGCATGATCACACTTGAGCATAATGTGACCTGAGGCCAAAACTGGGATGAACACCTCAGTCCACCTACAAAGTACCGAGACAAGCCCTGAAAAATCAATAAAAGGCAGCATTATGTTAGTGACTCTCAAGGAGAAGGACTGTAATTAGTCTGTATGGCTACATGGGTTGATTCCAAAAGACGGAGCTCCTACAAAACCTGATGGATAGAAGTGTATCCTCTGTACTGTGCTGCTTAATTTAAGATCTTAACATCAGACTTTACACTAGACTTTGAAGCTCTTGCAAACAGTCATTTATAGTCTCATTAAGACATTCAACACAGTAAATACTTAAGAACTTTATTTAATTGTGATGTAGGTCTGCACTGTAATGCACAGTGGCTCCGAGAGCTCAAATGCATTACAACTTTTTCTTAAAAACCCACTGGCAAAAAGAAATCTGCTGCAAAAGCACACAAACCAGAGTGGAAGTATCATAGTGGGCATTGGTTTGTTTTGAGTTCCTCTCTCCTCCAACTTGACTCTCTCTCTGCTCCTTCCTCTCCTTTCAGTCGAGCTCTTCAGCAGCACACATCTCATTGTCCTCCACTTCATCAATGTCAATATGAAAGTATCAGCTTTATCAGCCAGTCTCTGCCAGATAGTCTGCTTCCAGTGAGTGGTAAACAGCCAAAAGCTTGTTCTGGCTACCTTGTGTTTTTGCTCTTATGTGCCTCTCCCTGTTCTTAGTGTTCCTCCTCCCGGCTCAAATGCCTCCTGTCTTCAGTCTTTGCCATTGCGAGCAAGCAAGCTGCTTCACCCATCAAACCAACCTGGATCATCCTCCACAACTTCTCCACCTGCCTGCTTACCCTCTTAAAGTAACACGTTTCCCTCTCTGGAAAGCCTTCCCCTTCTCAAAGTAAAGTAATTCTGTTCCTCACTAACCAACCTCTGTGATTACTATAGATCTGGATTTAACACTTGTCTCCTTTCAGTAGATATCTTACTTGGAAAAAAAAAACCCAAGCAACCTCCCTGTACTCACCTCCACCTTTTTTGTCTCCACTGGTTCTGCTTTTGGGTCCACCTTTGCTATTCAGCCAATGGCCACAGCACAAAGTTGATTTTAAAAAAACTATTTATTGTGTGTTTTAGTGACATTTCTTATGTTTTATTCAACTTCTGTTGTATTATGTGTACCTTTCCAGGGTTTCTTCAAAAATTGCTGGTATCGCAGGACCATTATAGCAATGGAATAATGATAATAATAATAATAATAATAATAATAATAATAATAATAATAACAACAATAATAATAATAATAACAATAACAATAATAGTGGCCCTGACAGTTTGATTTAGCTATACAAGTAAACATAGTCTCTGAAGCAATAATAGAATATATTCATGAATGTAACATTATTATTATGTTTTACTATAAAACAGTAGACATTTTGGCTATTTGTCTATTTCAAAACATAGAGTGTGTTTTATTAGTGATTAAATCAGTCCAGCCTGTGGCCCTTTGCTTACTTTAGTTTAGTCAGAAGAGCCCTCCAGAAAATAAGAAAGAAAAAGTATCTCATCTCTGCTGAGGTGTTGCTTTGTTTTTTATGTGTCTGCACCGTCTATATCTGTGGCCACAGGCATTATATTTACAGACTGTTGATCGCAGCTCATGACTGCAAGATGTCAAGAATGCCTAGTAGGAATTTCTTTAAATTTAGCATAAATATTCATTTGACTCAAGGATGAACTGATCACGTTTTAGTGGTTGCTGCTGTCATGGAGCAACTTTAAGTTAAATGTTACAAATTTCATCTCTCTTTTGTTGTGGTTAAAATATTTATCAAGCACACATGGAAGGAATGTAATTATGTCTGGCACATATGCCCTGTTGAAGTCACGGTGGAACCACAGCGGTTAGAAAAGATGGACATAGCTACCAGTAGAATGCTCATCTGAATCCTCCAGCTGAGCATATGTTGCTTAAATTTGTTGGTCAAAGGTCGTTGATTGTTGGGATTCACAAAGTACATTTTTGTTAATTATAATGACATTTCACAATAATAAATAAAAAATGAGGACGTTTCATATTCAAAAGGTAAAGGTCATCTTGTGACACACTGTGACATCATCGTGTTCCCAAACAAAACAAATCTGGCCGTCCTACGATGATATAACTCCGAAACAGAGACTGTGGCCATATTTCATGTAAGGCTCGATACTGAATCGCTAATCTTGTGCACCCACCTTGAAAATGTGCTGATTGTGTAGATCTTCTCTGCCACTCAAGGTTTGTGTGAAGCAGTCATGTTTTACAGTGTTTCCTGTACTGCCATAACTACAACCTTGTATTCGTTAGAACCAGCTTTACTGGCTAAGTATGTGAGCACATCCAAGCAATTTAGCTTGTTTTGCTCTTCAAGTCTTAGTGATCCTAAACGCTAGTACAATGGGCACACAGCACAATTCAAGTCATACACATACACATGGCACACACATGCAACTGCAATGTGATAATTCTAGTTTGTTTTATGCATTTCAGAGTGACAGGAGTCTTCTTTTTGTGGTATATGTGCCAATATGACACATGTAAAGGTCACAGCTTGAAAAATAAATGCCTCGATTGCAAGGCTACAAAAAGAGTGTGCTGATGTTTAATCGGTGACATCATAGAATTCAAAAATACTGCAAATCTGTTTTTAAAAAAGCCCCGTTCTCTGTAAATATCAGGAATATCTTCTAGATTTTATATTTACATGGAAATGATCCTGTGATACCCCCCTGGCAGTAGTGGACATGTGCATATGCACTGGAAATAAATTCGATGCTTAGATCTAACAGAAGTAGTAGTACACAGACTACTGCAACCAAGTCAGCTTTAGCTAGTAAAACAGGTCTACAGCCAGTGAGTGGCTCAGTGACACCGAGTGCAAACCTGTGATGGCATATTTGAGCCAATCGAGGTCAAAAAGGTCAACTCTTTAAAATAAATGTGCAAGTGCACGCTCACACACACACACACACACACACACACACACACACACACACACACACACACACACACACACGTTTTCACATCTTTCCCTAGCCGCTTACCCTAACCATCAAAAATAAATGCCTAACCCTAACCATAACCTAAAAGTAACCCTGACACTAAAACCACATATTGAGCCTTCAAAGCCGTGGGGACGGCATAAGTGACTGTTGGTCCCCACAAGTATAGTAGCATGCCAATTTTCTGTCCTCACAAAGATGTCTAAACATGTACACACACACCAAATAAAATTAGAACGGACCACACTGCTTTTCAGCTTGAATGAACTTTGTGACACCACGTGTCTGAAGTGATGACCTAATCAAACTTTGTTATCAGCTATATCAGTAAAGGTCTTGTGATTTTGTTTAACTTTTCATTTTTTGCCAAGAATTTAAAAGGAACCCCGCCTATTAAGACATGTTTGCGCTAAAATATGCACTGTGCTTTCAGTAATATATATGTGGTATTAAAATACGCCAAATGTTTTCCTTTTAAGCACTTTTTTGTTTTTACTTCTCAATGCACTCTGGGTAGTGACGTCATACGGTTGCACCGCATCGAGTTCACAGTTGGCTTCTGTTGAACCGTTCCAGTTTGAACCAGAGCAATCTGAGGGAAAGGATGAAAATAGTCAACCAGTACTTAGTTTAGATAAAGATGAAAACAATCCGTCACACGAGGACGCGAGAGTGAGGGAAAACTACTGGTGTCTATGCGGCTACTGAGAGCATCTGTTGTAAAGAGCTCAATTTTATGGCAGCAGCTATCCATGGTATCACATAACCGCATGATAACAACATTAATAGAATTCTGATTTTTATTATACAGTGAAATTACGATATCGTCATTTTTACAGATTCTCCATGCAACACAGTGCACCAAACTTTGAAGCCGTATGTCTTAATCCAGATGTTCTTCGGGCAGCCCTTGTTAGCCTCCATGACCGGTATAGTGCTGGTCTACCAAGTCGTAACCAGGTCACTAATAGGCAAATTAATTAATATCGTTGCTACACTATAAAAAACAAAACAGGTTAGCTGAACGAAAGCACCTATACTGCTGACAACAAATACATGTCATCGTCCCAGAATGCATTGTGTGCAAAAAAACATGGCCACTCCCACGGCTCCAAAAAATTGTAGTTATTCTCAAGTATGTTTTTATGTAGTGGAGATCATTTGTTACATATTTAGAGTAATTTGTCATAATAGTCGGGGTTCCTTTTAAAAAAAAATTGGATTCAAATTTGTTTTTCATCAACAATTTCACTTTCTGCTTTGTGCTTGTGTTGATTCAACTATTTAAAGTGAAGCGATGTGGTTCACAGAAACCAGAACGACAGTGGCATAGTAACTCATCCGGTTCACCATTAATCACACTCCGCAGGTTAGTGTAGTGTGTAAAGTACAGAAGGAAAGTGACTCAGCGGTTGGCTGTATTCCACGAACTAATGAGAACCAAATCCCAACGAGGAGTCAAGAAGGCTCACAAACAGTCACATTCAGGGCAAATTAATCAACAGCATATGAAGGTATTTAAGTTTAGGAGTAGTATGATCACATGGTCAGTAGTACCCATGAATAAAAATGGCATGAAAATATTTGAACATGTCAGGGTGTCACAGCGTATTACTGATATTAAAATAATGGTGATAGGAGGCCCTAATTACACCTTTGTAATGTGGGAGGCAGACAGCACAATCTCTGCTTCCATGATCATGACCATTTAATCATTTATCACCATGTAACAGGATATAAGTAGCATGCAACATGTTTGTCAGAGCGATAGCCCAAGCTTTTAAATTTTTCCACATTTAATGAAGATTTTTCTTTTGTGTCATTTTGTGTATACAAAATGTATCACTACGAAGCATGTTAGGTTAGCCACTAAATTCTTAAAAGTGACTTTGACCTTGGTCTTAAGCAGATTTTGGATGAAGGCTCATTAGGTGATCAGTGTTTTTAAGACTGGTTAAATTCTGAGTAATGATTCTGGTGAACCACAGCTGGACGAACCAACACCTCACAACAGCGTGAGCTCATTGGTCCTTTCATGAGAAGGTAAAAACAATTTTACAAAATAAGTTAAATTTGTATCAGTACTCCCTCAGAGTGCTTGTGATACACTAGTAAGCTTAAAATACAATTAATTCTTATTCTTAATGTGGATCAAGACCAAGAGTCTACAGCTGTGTACTCAGACATTTTTAAAGCTAGATGTCAATCAAAGTGCTTACAATACCGCTAGCATGCTAATGCTTAGCATCTTTATTCAGTGTGCTTTGCTTCTATGTAAATGCAAAAATACATATATTTATTTGACTAATTATATGAAACATGTCTGCTTAAAATTATAGCTCAGTTCACGCAGTGGTTGCTGAGACATTTTTAGGCTGATTGCACATTTTGACAGATAAAGATGGCGGCGCGCACAGACGCAGCGGCCCGGAGCTCCTACACTTTTGCACTTTTGGTGGTACTGTGTATTATTTCACACAGTCTGGGGTTACTTCAATACAACAGAGATGATCTACTACAACTAAGCCGTGGAGATCTTCAACTAACATCCGAGTATCTCATCCCCCCGGAGATCGTTAAGCAACCCCCGGGGCTACCCGCAACAGCAAGCCGCAGGAGGAGACGTTGCGAGCGGAGGCAGAAGAGAGGCAAGCGGGGAGGCCTGTGGGCACGGCTAAAGACTAGTCCGTTTAAACCACCACTCCCGATCATATTCCTCTCCAACGCCCGTTCAATCCGTTACAAACTGGATGAAATACGACTGCAGATCGCCACTCGACGGACTTTTAATAACTGTTCGTGCATGATTTTCACTGAAACCTGGCTGGACAGCGCCATTCCCGATGCGGCTATCGATCTAGCAGGCCGCACCGCCTATCGAGCCGACAGGTCTGCGGACTCGGGTAAGAAGACTGGCGGGGGGCTGTGCATCTATATTAACAACCTTTGGTGCACGAACGTCACGGTAACGGAAAAACTGTGCAGTACAGAGGTAGAACTGTTGGTGTTAAAGTGCCGTCCATTCTATCTCCCTCGGGAATTTTCTGCCGTTTACATCTGCGCTGTTTACATTCCACCAGATGCTAATGCTAAGCTAGCGTTAGCACAATTGAGCAGCAGCATCAATAACAGCCTGGTAGCACACCCGGACAGTGTCTTTATTGCGGCTGGGGATTTTAACCACGCGGACCTGAAATCTGTACTTCACAATTTCCACCGTAATGTGAAGTGTGCTACCAGAGGAGATAGAACGTTGGACCAGGTGTACACCAACATGGCGAATGCGTACAGAGCCCAGGCTTATCCCCACCTGGGTCTGTCAGACCATCTCTCCCTTCTGCTACACCCAATATACACACAAAAGATCAAGAGCACTGGGATTACAACCAAAACCGTGAGAACATGGCCGCAGGATGCTATTCCGATGCTTCAGGACTGTTTCCACTGCACAGACTGGGATGTATTCAAGGTGCAGGACACTGACAATCGTGTCGCATTGGACAGTTACACCTCCACTGTCTTGGACTACATCTGTTTCTGTGTGGACAATGTAACAACTTGGAAACGATTCCGTGTGTTCCCTAATAATCCACCCTGGATGACACACGGAGTTCAACAACTTATTCGAACAAGGAACAACGCTTTCAAATCCGGGGACCAGGAGGCATACAGTGCTGCCAGGGCCAACCTGAGAAGAGGCATCAAGACTGCCAAGCAGCAGCACAGGAGGCGTATCGAGGCCAGGTTTGAGAACAACACAAACCCAAGGCAGGTCTGGGAGGGCATCAGGGCTATCACGGACTACAAAAGAAGAACACCATCACCCTCAGCCGACAGTTCTACTCTGGCTGAGGATCTAAATCTCTTTTATGCCCGTTTTGACAGGGAGAACACCGACCCTGTCCTGTCCCCTCTCCCCTCAACCGACCCTGCTCCGGTCCTGAGCACTCATGAGCTGAGGCGTGTGTTCCGGAGCATTAACACCAGGAAGGCGGCCGGGCCGGATGGAGTGCTGGGCCGGGTGCTAAAAGACTGTGCTGCGGACCTGGCGGACGTCTTCACCTCTATATATAACACCTCGTTGTCCTGTTCACTGGTACCATCCTGTTTCAAAGCAGCAACCATCGTTCCCATCCCAAAACAGTCAAATGTCACATGTCTGAACAATTTCAGACCTGTGGCACTCACCCCCATTCCCGCCAAATGCCTGGAGAGACTGGTCATTAAACACATCAGAGCTGCTTTTCCACCATCCCTGGACTCGCACCAGTTTGCATACAGGGAGAACCGGTCAACCGAGGATGCGATCGCCACAGTGCTGCACACATTACTGAAGCACTTGGAACACAGGAACACCTATGCACGGCTCCTCTTTGTAGACTACAGCTCGGCTTTTAATACCATCCGGCCATACAAACTCCGTCCCAAACTCCACCAACTGGGACTTAACTCCTCTCTGTGCAACTGGATTGTGGACTTCCTCACTAACCGTAGACAGAGTGTCAGAGTGGGTAAGAACACCTCTTCCACCCTTGTGGTCAACACCGGTGCCCCTCAGGGGTGTGTTCTGAGCCCTCTGCTATACACTCTCTTCACCCATGACTGTATTTCCTCCTGCGCGTCCAATCTCATTGTTAAGTTTGCAGATGACACTACAGTGCTCGGACTTATATCCAACAATGATGAGACAAACTATAGGACAGGGTGCAACAACTAGAGTCATGGTGCCACGACAATAACTTGGTCTTAAACACCAAAAAGACCAAGGAGATCATTGTAGATTTCCGGAAGAGGGGTCATAACAATCATCTGCCTCTCTTCATTGGCAGTGAGGCGGTGGAGAGGGTGAGCAGTTTTAAATTCTTGGGGGTAACTGTGACCGAGGACCTGTCCTGGGGCAACCATATCACCTCAGTTGTACGGAAGGCCCAACAGCGCCTCTACTACCTGAGGAGACTGCGGAGCGCACACATTCCCAGATCTCTGATGTTGAACTTCTACAACTGTGCCATCAGCAGCGTTCTGACGTATGGATTTCTAGTGTGGTTCCCCAGCTGCACCAAGGCCGATCAGCAAGCACTCCAGCGGGTGGTGAAAGAAGCTGGCAGAATTATTGGAACAAGTCTGCCAGAGATCAGTAATATCTTCCCCACTCGCTGTCTGAGGAGGGTGCACAGTATCCTGCGGGACCAACATCACCCTGCGCGCCACCTTTTCCATCTGCTGCCCTCAGGGAGAAGGTACAGGTCTATACAGGCCAGAACATCCAGACTGGCCAACAGCCTGTATCCACAGGCTGTGAGGCTCCTGAACTCTCTGCCCCCCTCTCACGGACAATAACCATATCCAACTTCTTAATAGCAATGAACTGGTCTGCATTGGTGCATCATATCTTTATTCTCTTCCCCCCCCTGCCCCCCCCCCCCCCCTCTTTCTTAAATAGATAACTATCATATCTGATATCATATCTCACAGTACAATAATATTGAATGGGTTGCATTGTTGTATTTTGTCATGTTTCTCAGGTCTTTGTCTGAATTTCTACGAACATTATTGCTAAGGATTGTCTTATTGCATTGGAGTCACACTGGGTTAAATATGTACACTTGGGTTTTAAGGGGTATTTATTATTTTCTTCTTTTTTTTGGGTTGTATGGAAGCCCCAAACGCAATTTCATTGTTCTTGACAATGACAATAAATAAATAAATACTAAATACTAAAATACTAAATACTAAAGAAATCAGAAGATCAAAGTAAAAATGCATCACAGGAATATTTTAATGTCTCAACAACTGCAGTTCTTTAAATCAGGAAGTGCCTTTTATGACAGGAGGCGTACTTTTTGTTTTAGTCCTAATGGCAATGCTATTAAACTTCAAATACCCCTTGCCATTGTTGTCATATACTTTCTAAATATTACTCGCCCGTTCAGTTTTAAAGAGATCTACAATGTGACATGCTCTGTGCTGTTAGGAGTAACTGTTAATACAAATACAACCGACTGTCATCTTCCTAAGGAAAACGGTAAATAGAGATTATCTACCTTTGAAAAAGTGTACAGTACTGTATCTTTTTATCTAATAGGCTTTATAACAAGATACCGATAAGCTATAAGTAAGGTATGCTAATAGGCCTTAGAGATCTGGGGATTAACCTCTCACTGCTTTATTCACCCCAGTTAACCTCAGATGCTGTGATAAATCTTGCACCGTATATCCTGTTATTTATTCAGCAGCTCAGAGAAAAATAACTGTTGCACAGCTGCTGGTTGGCTTGCAAATCTTTCCATTCAGTTTTATGGCCCTGACAAATGTTAAAAGTGTGAAAATATCAGTGCAAATTCACCATCATGAATCCCTCGTTGGGTTTTTGCAGTTCCAGAACATAATCGGTAAAATGCGCGCTTTACTTTTAGAGTGAACGAAGCTGTGGGCTGAGACAATGACTTCCAAAATTCTCGTGAATTCAATGTGTACTTGTAGCAGATTTAAAATGCAAAAGAGACCAACAGAATTCAAAAGGCACCCTGTCTATTTGAAATGCAAACTTCAGTGACCCGCCATTTAAAGGAGCACATGTGCACACGGGAGCACACGCATCATCTAGGTAACGCTTGCTGTAATTAAACATCATTGCATAACTGACATCTGGAACTTGCTGACACAGTTGCAATTTCCAGTGACTGCAGCAGCGAGCGAAGCATCCTATATAAGAAACGGGAGGGGGCGCAGATAGGGATGAGAGGGGGTTGCCAGCTCTCACCTGGCAACCTGCTTTGGCTGCTCTCTTAAAGCGTCAAACATTTCACAGCTCAAAGAGTTTGCGGGGGAAGTCTTTAATATGGCTGGTAGTATCTGCTGCTGCCGCCTTTGCGTCTTGCTCGTCTGCCTTTGAGGCGTAGCGGCGGATCAGACACATCAGTGCCATCGTTGCTTGTCATGAGGAACGATCACGTCTTGAAAAAACACAAACAGCCATGTTCAAAGAGCAGACATGAAAAGATGACATGCATATCAAGAGTTCTGAATGCCTTTGTGTGTGTGTGTGTGTGTGTGTGTGTGTGTGTGTGTGTGTGTGTGTGTGTGTGTGTGTGTGTGTGTGTGTGTGTGTGTGTGTGAGCAAGAGAGAGAGAAAGAGAGCGTGCCTATATGTGTGTGTGTGTCACTTTAAGACGAGCAGATGTGCAGGCACAGACAATATAGAGAATAAGTTCTGCATAAGGTGCAGAAAATAAGGGATTTAATGTGAATACAAGTGTTGTAGAAGAAAGGGAAAGAAAGAGAGGGAGAGAGGAAGGAAAGAGTGAGGCAGGCAGGTGGGAGTGAGGGAGGGAGGGAGGGAGGGGATGAGAAGGATAGACTTTAACTGTCTGAAGGACAAAGCTACTGACCCGCGGATCATTCAGAGGATTGCCTTTCAGTTTCAGAGCAAGGTCAGGCTGCTTATTTTACCTCAGTGTTTTCACTAATCTGTTTTTTGTGTGACACAAACAAACACTGAGCCCGTGTACACGTACATAGACACACGCACACACACATGCATGCATGCAGACACTGACACTAAGCCTTCCCATACTTGCCTTGAAATAATAACAGCCTATGTAGGCTTTGCTATCAATAAACATGTGCAGGCTTTGTGCCTACATGAGTATCACACTACCTCGGACCTGTCATGAATTTCAATTGCTGGAAGGGGGCCGTCACAGACTCCACACGACCACACTGCATTCTAATGCCTTTAAGATGGTTTCCTAGCTAATGATGTGGCCTTCAGATGAATACAATACTGTGAGCTTTAATCTATTGTTAGACATCCTTGTGTAATGAGCTAAAATCAGCCTCCGTTTTGTATTGACAGGTCTTAAGAAGCTGACAGTGGCTGCTGGTTGCCAGCTCATTAGTAGCCACACTACATTTATGTCGACACATTAACTGACAATCAGCGTGGTATGGAGGGAAACAGTGGCCATCCCACGGGGCCTGCCAGCATCTGTGGAGGAGACTTACCGGTGGGTGTTGAGCTCCTGGTGGATCGCTCTGTAGAAACACAACAACAAGAAGGAACGATCACTGAAACCAGCTCAGGGTCCTGCTGCGGGCTTGACGATAGGGTTGCTGCGAAGCAGCGGGCCCAAATAACGTCGTGAGACCAGCGTGGAGTTTGAGGGTGTTTGTGTGTGCGCGTATGGGGCGGCTAAAGCGCCCCAGTGTGTTCTGTGCTGATCTGATAATGAGTGAGCAGGGTCAATAGGATGTTAACAGCCCCGTGGGAACAACTGGCTGGTGGTGGATGGGTGGAGCAAGGACGAGGGCCCAGGGACACAGAGCTGTTTTCACTGTCCTCACTCGCCACCATCTGTGTGCGCGAGTGCGGCGGGGACAGTAAGGTGCCTCTGTCCCTGATATCTGACTCTTTAGCTCTGCCCCCACTGTGCCTTCCCAGCAAAGCCTCATTCAAACAAAGCAGCTTGTCCAGCCCAAAACTAACATCATCGCAGCAGCTTTGACTAAGGATTAGTGGCAGCTCTGCTGCTACATTTGTCACACAAATGTTAGCAAACATACACATACATACATATCATAAAACAGTGGCAGGAACTTTGTCCTGGCATTAAAATTAGGCCTTTTTTTGCACTTTCACTCCTGGCTTGAGATCATTCTGAAAGTGTGTGGACTGATAGCATATCTGTGACTCATTACTGTTGCAAATGGCCCATACTGAGTGAATGAGTGTGTGAGAAGAGCCAATAAGTAATTGGATCACCCACATATAGAAAAAGACAGCATGTCAGCTGCAGCATAACTCCTGTCGCACATGGCACATGGATGGCTACGTGATTAGGACTACAACCAGGGCCTTTAATTGTTCCGAAAACACACACACACACAAACACAATGAGCATATCGGTGTCGCTTTGAATCAGTGGGTCAATATGGGCAGAAAATAGGACTGCCTTTTATGTCAGACAAGTGGATGAAAGAAGGAGACCTGTGATAGCACACAAGAGAGAGCAGGAGGAGGAGGAGAAGGTGCAGGGAGCACTAAAAAAACATTCCATGTTGTGTTGGCAGGCGCTCCAGTCAAATCCCTTGGCAGTTTAGATTTTTTTTCCAGGCCCCGCCTTTGCCATCTGATATTCAAATGCAGAGGAAACTGGAGGAGAGCTCCTCCCAGACCACCCACAGTATCATCAGGGATTAGTCAAAGAGCACCAACTAGGTCAACAAGATGCAGGGCCGGTGCATGTTCAGGGGGACGCGATGCAATCCACGCACACACACAGTAGAGTCAGCCTAGTCTTGCCTGTGCTCCCGTCTCTCTCGCTCTCAAACACACACATGTACACACAAACACGCAGAGGCAGCCACGCTTACGCAGTGACCTGTTTTCCCATACTTTGACAGTTATCCAAAAACAACTCCAAAATTCCTCTTGATTTTTGTGTTTCACAGCAAGTGGGTATGGGTTAAGCATCAGATATGAGGCCAGGCGTAGGGAGATGTAAACATTCCCACTGCTGTCAGCAGCCCTACAATTGATTCCCTGGCAGAACATTTGCTTTGCTTGGTAAAAAGCAAAATGATAATATGATGAAACTGGTTTAAAGAGTGAGAATGTCCTTTATCGGAGCAGATTAGTTGCTTCAACTCTAAACTGTACATGCTCTGTGTCTTCGGGTCATGTAGACTGTTAAATAGCATCTCTGTAGTTTCACAGTCACACCTTAACAAAACAGCTCCAGGCAGATTGGCCTTGGAGATTTTTTTTTTGTTGAAACAACCATAGTTGTTTATGAAGCCTGTTCTGCTCTGTGCCACTAGTAGACTGAAGAAACTGTTGAATGGGAAAGCAGACACCATCCCCATTGTGAGGCCAACATAATGATATCCCTTCGGTAGGGCGCAGCACTCTATGCGGATCCTTTTAGTTAGATCTCTGGCCCCCTAGAGAAACTCAGCACAGAGCTGTTGCAATAAATAACACTGACATAGCTGGACAGGGAACATAGTCTCAACCGTCTGAGCCTCAGTACCCCAGGAGACATTTCTTAACATCCTATAGTGACCTTAGTCAAATGTAATGTTGCTTTATTCAAGGACCGGCAGCTCAAATTCAAATTACTCACTCATTGTGAGTCTGATGAGGAAAATAATGTGAAGCAGGAGAGATGGAGGTCATCACACTGAATCAGTAGCTTGGTGCACCTTTTCTGAATGTGGCAGCTGTGACTTTCATGTCTCTCCTCTGTTAGCGCGGTGCTACGTTGAACTGGAATTATCTGTCTTGTCTATCAGGCGCAGTTTCATCTCCCTGACACACTTCAAGGACAAAAGTGGAATATTTACTGAGATGGCTGTTTAGCATGTCTGCCATAATCCACTCATAATCACTCTTGTCTGTTTATTTTGAGCAGAGGTCATGCATTTCTTCTGCATCCGTAGTTTGTTGGGCCAATAAAGACAGTTTCACTTGTTAATGAATAATCCACGCATCTCAAGGCTCGAGTTGAGTCTGTAAAAGAGGATGGCAGTTTCACAGCGTAGTTACGACGCTGACCTTGTCATTATTACTTGTGAATGTAGATTTGGTTCATTGGTTTATAGCTGTATGAATTGGGTTCATACATATAGATACATGGAAGGAAGCAAACAAGTGGAAATGGAAGGAGCAAAATAACATATAACATTTAATTATTAAAATAGAATAGAAATAGAAACATGGGGGAGAATAATAGTTTCTTCCTCATTGCACAGCTGTGTTGGTTGGTTTTTCCAGCAGCACTGATATGTAGACGGCTAACTGTTGTAATAACAAATCTGCAAAGTTGGCTTCTTAAATAATCTGTTAGTAAAACTAGAGGGATTCAGTTCAGTGTGTCAAATTAGCTGAAGTGAAGGCAGAAACCTGTCAGTCAAAGAATCCACAACTGTAATGAGTTTCAGACTTCTAATTTTAAAAGGTGTTTCCGCTGTAATGTGTCGGAATGTAAACGCTGTTATAAAATGCACATCAGTGTTAATGTTAACAGAAAACTTGGATTTATTTACTATTTATTTTTAGTCATAATTTGGGCATCTAAATAATTTTACTTTTAATCTAATTTTAGTCGACTTAAGATGATAAAATTAAATCTAAAGTTGGTTCAGTTGACCACAAGTGTAAAAGTTTGTTGTTTTTCCTCCACGTGGTTTGCAGCGTCTTATTTTTATTGACATTTTATTGCAAAATGTCTCCACTTGTCTTTTCTTGTCTTCCTTCCAAGCGTTGGCATGTTGTTGCATTTTCATGAGAAAATGAGTTAGTTGTATCTTTTCCCAATTTTTATTCTATTTTTATTTTTTACACTGTACCGTTTCCCAGTGAACGGATGCGTGCATTTATCTACGTTTCGATACATTTTATCATCGTTTTTGTCCTTGTGTATTCGTTTTTATGTAGTCATCTTCTTAGAGAATAAACAGTACAAAAAAATATCATTAAATGAAATTAACGCAGGATTTTATGGGGAATTGGCTTTTTGCCTCTAGTGGCCATTTCAGGAACTGCAGTTTTGGTATCACACCTGAACCCTCAGGTTCCTGCTTGTTCCAAACCTACAGTGATATCAGTGATAGAGGTTTGGAGCATGACTGTATCTGATCACCGCTCTGTTATACTTTATTGTTTAATAAGTGAAAAGTGCATTTCACATATACAGTAATGAAAGGTTATGTGCTTTTTTGTCCTCCATAATTTGTGATGTTGTTGTTGTTGTTGTTTAATTCTATATCTATTAGTTGAAACCAGCTAGTGTTGTATTATTCCACATTCATAACACAGCATTCCCTTGTAAATTGCAGGCTGTGGCACATAAAGCTTTAATATTTTCTTTGTTTGTTTTGTTGACCTCAATCATTCAAGCAGAACAGTTAAGCAATCCAAATACGCCTCATGTGTCTGTGTGCAGGCAGGTTTTGCTGTCTCATATGGTTTTAGTAAAACCTCCCCTGCAGCTGTATACGTGGGGAATGTCACAACCATTTCGTACGCATTCCAGTTCAAAGGTTACAGTATGGTGTGACTTCCAGCAGGCCCTCCCACCGCAGCTCGCACCTGCCTCCTCCCCGAGAGGGCTTTAGCTCACTCCAAACCTTAGGAGATACTGCAGCTGAAATTGGGGAGTAGAGGTCAAAGGTGGAGGGTTAATGTCTGCTGACTCTCCACCTCCCTCCTTCTGAGACAATCGGGCGTCTGATTCTAAACTCTCCTCTGATTGTACTGCAGGGCCGGGAGGACGCCGGTGCAGAGCTGACCCTTGGCCGCGGATTCATATGTTTTCCATCTATGTTTTTCCTTTACCTTGAAATATGCACTGGGATACAGTTTAAATGTATGGGAAACCAATTCCAAAGGGTCCTGCGGGGTCAGATTACTTCATTTCTGAAGAGATGAACAAATCAAATCTGCATATCCCATCCAAACATTTGAATGATAATCTGCCCCAGTGACCACTCAGTGAACTCATGCAGACCGACAAAAGATGAGTCACAGATGAACCGTCTACACTACCAGATTTTACACTAAGAACATAGTGCAAACTTTGGAATATATGTTTGCCAATGAGATCTTCTTTTTCACTAATTACTGCCAAGTATTTGCTTGTTTAATTAGAGAAACAACCTTCTAGAAGAGGCCGAAGTTATCGGAAAAACTTTTATTGCTTCCTACAGTTGTTGAATATTTAATATTTAATTTAATATCTAGATAATATCGTATTTCAAAATGACAGCTCAGCACTTTTGAACACACTAAAGAAGACACCACGTTAACGAGACAATAAAGTTAGTCTTGTAAAACAGCAACTTCCATTTCCTAATGTCTTTCAAACACTTGGTGAGCTTCCTCTTTTTTTAAAGCTTTTGCCATTTTCTGCACTTCTATTTCCCTCACACAGCTGCAACCAGCCCGTGAGCATCTGTAACCAACCTTCACCACACAATGTGTTAAATCCCATACATAAATAACATCAAGACAAACTGTTTTCACATGAGGACCTCAGACTTTTTTCTTTTTTTTCTTCTTCGTCAGTCACAATCTGTCCCTGTAATTCAGGGTCAAAGGACAGAGTTTCCTGAAACCCATTTCTGTGAAAAGCTTCAGGGGCAAAGTTCGTGGAGGGGGAGGGGGAGGGAATGAAAGGGAGAATATTGTATCTCCATTTATGTGGCATTCGGGGTCAGAGTTCAAAGATGAAAGGTCACTCCAGTTCAGAGGTTACAAGGTACAAGATACCGTCCAGATTGCCGAGCGGAGCCTGCTCGTCCAACTTTTGACGTCTCGACAAAATCGCGATCCTGAGCGGCACTCGTGGTGCAATCAGACGGCAACAATAAAAACAGCAGCAACATCAACTTTTTATGAATAGCACTTTGGCGAGGACTTTGCTCAGACTTTTAACTGCTGCTACACTCAAAATGCAAATTGCAGGTAACACCTATTGTGAACAACAGCCTTGTAAAAGAAAACTATCTAATTTACCTGACTGACATGTTGAGTGCCGCCTCTGTTTATACTACTGGCAATGAACTGAATTACTGTTTAAACACCATAGTGGGGTTACCGCAGGTTAGAAGGCACAGTATCCAGCTGGCTGAATACAAGTGGCCAATAACACAGCATGATGTGATAACACAGCAGTGGGAGGAGGAGGAGGAGCAACCCCCCCCCCACACACACACACACACACACACCCTTCTGTCTCGCTCACATTCTCACCCACACAAACACACACTGCCCCCCCCCCCCCCCCCGATCCTGGATTTGAAAAGGGGAAATAGAGACAGGAATGGCTGGAAGTAGGTTATGTTGTTGTGTTCTCATTCACCAGAACACTGATGTTCCCCAGGTCCTTAGAGACATTTTGTTCAAGGCCATGTTGAGTTGACAGACTGCAGGCCAGTGGACCAGATAGCACAGATTAGCACAAGATGACACAAAGAAAAGGGGGGGTATTTGGAAGCATAAGGTGCGTAATCATTGGTTTAGATTTACAATGTTTACGATAATGGCGAGCGAGAAACATTTTAAAAGTTTCCATGAGCGCATCTTCTGCTCGGTGAATGGCTCCCTGCTTCACAGTCAAGTGACACACTTGGGAGACGTCTCATATATCCAAAGGTGCTTTGATGCCATTTATGTTGTTCTTTTCCCCCACTTGGTCACTGTGAGGCAGACAGTAGAGCTCCAGCACTATGGCAGTCTCATATGGAGCAACCTAATGATTTGTTTAGGAATGCTCACAACAAGGTTATTTAGGGTACTTCTTACTTAATCCTCCATCCAACTGAAGAGCTATAATTGAACCTGCTTTAGATGGCTAGATTAAGAAATGTTAGTCTTTTAGATTTACTGTAGTCTGCCTGTGACTGTTTCTGTTAACTCATCTAAAGGGGAAAGCAATTTTTATTCCAAAGCAAAATGTGAATCGTGGATTATCTTTTACTACAATGCTATTTTTAAGGAGAATTTAAAAGCACTTCCTTAAAGGGGAAATTCACCAATTTAGTATTGCAATTTGACAAAGTAAGGAGACTTGAAGTTCTTGCTTTCAGGCTCATACATTTCCTGTAATGCTAATTTCTCTCAATACATTTTAACCAGACTTCTCTGGCCACCTAAGTGCTCCAGGCATGAGCATCCAGGCTTTATGTTCTAGTCTTTCTAATTTTTCCCCTTTTTCTTTTTTAGCTCTTTTTTCCCTGCATGTCAATTCTGGCATTGCCATATTACACATGCACTTCTGTGAATAACAATAGAAAATAATAAATAAGAAAATAAAATAAAATGTGGCACTCATGGTGACAAATAAACCAGTTTTTGTACAGTAAAGTCCCTCTTTAAGAATTGCTGTTGTTTTAAAAAAAATTATTATTATTATTATCATTTTAAAGGACCTTTTGGAGATTATTACATATCCAGCTGCTGTTACATTTAAAACTGCAACTGTTACCACTATGGTTGATGTTAATGTAGCATTTGTTACTACAAGCATGATTCTGTTAACCCTTTGGAACAAATTATATTGATAGTATTAAATAATTAGAAAACAAATTATACATCCAAATACAGTTAAATAAAACAAAGACTTTAAGAAGGTTTCAGACTACTAGTATAGTAGTCTGAAACCATCAACCACCAATTTAAAACTCAAGTTTGCGAGCTAGCTAATAACATATCACTCCACTGCTTTGTCCAAGAAGGGTCACTTCAAAATGGTCATGGCTGAAATGCTAACACTGAGGGTTCAATATGTAGAATCCAGTTAATATACTTGGACTAGAGTAAGGCTAGCAAGCAGCATTCATAATTTGTATGGGTGCAAGAACACATACAGATATGTGCTTATTAGTCCTAAGTCACAGGCTAATAAAAAGCACCAATGGACTTGAGATGTTGTGTGCCTTGCAGAAAGGCCACACCTGTTAAAGAAAGCACCCTTATGTTAAGCTACAGAAAAAAAGGTCATGAAAAAAATCACCCAGCATAATAGTTACGATGGTGAAAGCTATCCGCAGGCTGTAAAAATGGTGATTTTTGTTGTAAAGTCAGCCATTTTTATTAAGGATGTTAAACTGGGACTTGACCGTCTTCTGAGGCAGCCTCAAGTGGCCATTTGAGGAATTACACTCTCTATTTACATAGACATGCTTTTATTTAAAAGAAGAAGAAGAAGCAAAAATAATAATAAAAAGAATGAATCTGAGAATGATCACTCACTCTGTGGGCAGTATTTACTTTTAAGAGAAAAGTGCTGTATTTTGTATGTAAGCATTATGTAGCAGTAGGTAATGGATAACAGGTATTGATTATTATATAACATTATAGTACAGTATGTATCTAACTCACCAGGCAGCTCATTCTCCTTCTCTTGACAGTTCTTTCTTTAAAGATAGAACACACTTTGGATGCAAGCTATAATGTGATATTGAGAATCTCCATATACCGGTATAATTTCTTAGTTGTTGACAGACAAACACGGGCAGTAGGTTTTAAAGAAAACAGATATTTTATGAAAGTCTGACCTTGTTTGACATTGAAGAAGAGGTCAGAGGTCCAACGTAACGTGATATGTAGAATCTCCTTATATCATTGCCTTTTTGCCTATGTGTGGTCAATACAAACGCTGACAGTAAGAAATGTAGTTTTTAATAGGTGTGAATACGATTATTAGTACTTTTCAGATCAATCTATTGACCCAGAGAGGTCAGAGGTCAAATGAGATATGATATGACATATAAGATATTTTAAATCTTTACATGTTAATACACACCACACTTGTAAGAATCATAGTTTCTAAGTTATAAGACTTTTTTTTTTTCCAGTTTTCAACCAACAAATCGTTAACTTGACCTCGAAGACCTTTGTGGATGTTGGTGGAAATTTTGGATTATTACCATGACCCCACTCCACACACCTACAAAGTTTTATCAGCATTTATTCATAACTTTTTGAACATTCCTTTTTAAAGTGAGACAGAATGAGACGTAACCAAAAAGATCCCCTCCTTGGTAGGTTATTTTAGCCCAGCTTATTCTTAATAATTGAAATGATTAAATAATAATCTGCTAATTAAGCATTTCCATTGTATGTCCCTTGGTGTGAGACAAACCGTAGGCGGTGTATATTACTTAGTTTAAAATGGGGAAAAAAACAGCGTTAAGACCATTTGCTGTACATCTAATGTTAAAAAGTGCTTCCTTGTTGGCAGAGGGAGTATGTGGGCAGCGGTGAAGGCTTGTTCCTTTAAGGGTGGTGTCAGCGGCAGGCGGAGGAGGAGGAGTGTAGCTGTCTGCGCTCACTTCTCCACAGCGAGGGGACTCCGAGAATAAACAATTTCCACAGACTACGCACTCCACACCTCGGCTCGCTCACAGGCGCAGCATTCATTTGTAGAATTAAAAAATCAAATCAAAAGGAGGCTTTTTAGAAATTATTTCGGACTTGATTTTTTCCTCCCTCGAAGCCTGCCTCGCCATTTCTGCTTCCTGCCAAAAGTGTCGCGACCGTTTTCATTGGATTTGCCTCCTCCTGTCGAATGATAACGATGCGCCTCTGTGGGGTGGACGAACGCAGGTAAGGGGATCTGTAAGCGAGCGCACTGTTACGTCTGGACAATATTATTCTTATACTGCTGCGGGTGGAAACGTACACGGGTGCGCGTATGTCGGGCAGTGGTTAGATCGTGCGCTTTTTTTCTGTGTGTGTGTGTATGTGTGCGTTTGTGTCGGGGATCGGTAACGCTGTTTGTGTGTCGCACGGCGACCAGGGGCGCTTATGGATGTGTCGCTGAAATCGCTGCATAAAGAAGCGGGGAATAAACCTGCCCGTGTGGCTTTCCATTTAGCCGCACAGCCGCTCAGTGACGGCAGCCAGTGCCCGTATCCTTCGGATCAGTGACTCAAATTAGGCCCACGATAGAGGCATTTCTCTATAAATGTTCTCCCCATACACGCACACACCGCCTCTGAATCTCTTGAAACCCTCCAGCTAATTTTCACAGTGTATTCTGGGCTGTCAGGCTGCTTGGCAGTACGAACACCGAATGACTAATGTCACCCGTTGGCTTAATTTAATAACAGTGCGCACCGTCTTCTGCTTGGAGCGCGGCAGCTGTAATGTAACGTTAGTACAGTTAATGTAGTTCATCACGTCGGGTCAAAACACTGCACAGCCCCCCATCTTGTAGTTTTAGCACCACCAAAGGGAAACGCTTCACAGTTGCACCGGTGTGTAGATTACAGTTGGCAAGTCTTAAGGGGTTTTTAATGGCCCTCCGAGCGTAAAGGGTCTTATACGTTGACTCATATGTGATTGTTTCAAGGTGCTAAAAGCCACCTGGGCCCACTGGGTGTAAAAATGAGTTTGGGTTGAATATTCATTGAGCAAGACTTTGTATGTGTCACTGCAGTAGCACTCAGGGGAAAGCAGGGACAGTGACACTAACCCCTGAGCATGTACAGTAAACACAGTGTAGGCGAAGGTTGTTAAAAATGTTGCAAAGCAGTGTTGCTACAACAACTTTATTACACAGTCAGGATCAAGGTAATGCTTTTTTTAATGCACTCAAAAAGGTGTGCACTTGATGTGTGGCTTAGTTGGTGATTCCCATTAATACTCTTTTTTTTTTTTTTTTTTTGCTTGTTACCTACCCCACCTCTGAAAATGTCTGAATGTCTCTACCCTCCCCAGGGTCCTCTGATAGAGATTAGTCTAGTCTGCAGACTAAAACACCCATCATTTCAAGTTGGTCTGTTGCAGCCTGTCACATCACCCGACCGTCATGTCAGATGTGTTTTGATAGATCTCAAAGGCTTGGATGTTTTCTCGGCGAGAGTTTCTGAGTGGCCTTTACGTAGGTGTTCCTTTTTTTCACAAATATCTTATTGCTTCATTGGACTTTGGATCCGTGTGGAGGCAAAAGGTCAGGGGCTGAAGTTTTCTGAGACTTACCGGAAAGAGGGCAGAGTACAAGCTGCAGTTCAGCTTCTGAAATAACCTGTTTGGATGTTGGAATATGAGGCTTTTTAAAAAGGGTTCAGTTAATTTCCTGCCTTCCACATAACTACTTAGGCTACCAATCTAAAGTAACGCAGAGAAGAGTCAAACTTTTTTAAAGCCTTCTAAATACTGCCTGTGTCTGGGGGTCTGCCTCTTAGCCTCTCTTTTGTTGAACATTTAAGCTGCTTAATTATTTGACCTGAACTTACACAAGATGTTCAAGGTAGTTCGGCTTGTCCTCTGTTGCCACAGATAACGTAAAACCTCCACGTTTGTAGCCCAACTTTTTAAGTTGTGCTTTATGAGTGTTTGAGTGCTGCAATTCATAGGATCCTCTGTGTTGGACGGGGCTTGATTTGACTCTGCCATCTGCTATTGTCCCGGGAGCTGCTGTTGAGTGATGTGCAGTAGCCTGCAACAGAACCAGAGGACATTCAAATGGCCAAATGCAAATGATGCCGAGGCTGCTCAACAGTCACAAGACTGGACTCTGAACTCTCTCCTCTCTTGTCCACTGGCTGCCTTTCATTACTGCAGAATCTTATCTGCCATCAAAACACTGCTGCCGCCGCCGCCGCTGCTGTATGAACGTGGCAAGTTTTGACATGAGTGTTTATGTGTGTGTGTGTGTGTGTGTGTGTGCTCTTGCAGGTGTGTTCTGCACATCTCTTTTGCACATTGTGGAAAACACAGAGTAATTTCAGAATCCACCTGCTTGTTGCTACTTTGTGACATTGAATTATGTAAAGGAGAAATCGCTGTAAAAAATGTATTTTTTTTTCACACAATGACTCCACAGAGTACTTGCCCAGCCACTTACCTCTACTAACAGCTTCTCTAACTACTGCCACTGTGCCAGCTCAAACCCTTAGTGTTTGTAAATCTGTCATAGACCACAGCACGAGCACAGGGCGGACAGAAATTGAGAGTGGCGTCCCGCTTTTTGATTGCTGAGATACTCGGCAGCAAGAAAAAAAGAGAAAAACTAATGTGCAATCTACCAGAACAAGTGTCATGCATTTACTGCAGAGTTTTTGATTTATTATAGACCTGGGAGATGCCCAGCACTTGTGTTGTTGGCCACCGAACATTGTTCAAGGGCACTTTGACAGTAGATGTGAGGAGCAGAAGTGCATTTCTCATCTACTTACAGGCCCGCGCTCTTGTCAGCCCACTGAGGATTCGAAACCAGACACCTTTGGGCCACAAACTCATTTCTCTAATTGTTTGGGCTCCATAATGCCAGTGCGGGGCGTGCATTAAACCAAATCATTTTATTGTTCCATTTATCGTTTGTTTGTTCAGCAGACACTCTTCTAATAACAATGGTCAGAAGTGCTGCTGTAACAGGAAAAAGATTTACACCGTGACAGTTGTGCTGTAAATTTCACAGTCAGAATGAAACATTTACCTCTAATTAACAAGACAGAAGTCAGTGTTGTGTTCAATCAACAAACTGAAATGATCACTTCTCTCTGATTTACTATTAAGTACTGGTAATCTTCTGTCCTCTCTTCCATACAAATTCTTGCCCAGTGCCTGTGTCACAAATAAAGGTTTGCCTGATACTCCATATCTATACTGTTTCAGTCCTATTTTGTTATGTTTACCATTTTTTAGAGAAATGCACCAACCTTACCCACACGCCAAACCCCCTCCAACCTGTAATCTGTAATGACATTTCTCCTTCTCCCCTTTTTCTTCCTGTCTTATAATGTGATTATTTTTCATACTAAATTCAAAATCTGAGTAACTACAGCCTGAAAACCCCCCAAAATTAAATGCTCAAACTGATATCAGTAAATGCAGACTTATCTGCTGATATCTTATCGGCCGATATTCAGCTGATCTGTTAGTGCCTCCCTAGTACCGATCGTCTGTCAGTGGCTTTTACATAAGCAAATTTCTTGAAAATGATGGTGAGCACTAGGCTAAAATATCAGGGCTTGAGTGACTAAAGCAAAAATGCAGACTGATGGAAGCCAACAGTGCTGAATTAAAATAGACATTCAAATTACTACTGGAACACCGCTATTCTAAACCAAGCAGAAATGGGGCACGCAGATAAGCACACATAAAGATGCATGTGTACCGTTTACTGATCGGGGTGTATTTTCAGTGCGTTTTCTCTGAATTTTCTCCCCCTAGAATGCCTACACAGTCAGAAAGTGATGTGGAAGTACAGAAGTTTGCTGTTGCTTTTGGAAATGACATCACCGTGGGGGCAGTTGTGGTGTCTTCCCACTTAAAAGATTTCTGCTCTCAGTCATAGCGAGCCGCTGTGTCTCATTCAGAGACAGCGCTTCTGCCGGTGCTTCTGTCGCGAGCAGAAGGCAGCCAAAGTCAATGAGACTTATTTTGATGACAAAGCAGTAACTGCTAAACGCTCCTGGATGCAGGCTGGAATGACGAAATGTGAGGAAGAAAGATGGACTCCTTCTCTGCAATCCCTGAAAGCTATACTAGCCAGAACTCAGCTGTTGAATGATTCGCGCCCCCCCTGCACCCACCACCTTCTCCTCCTCCCTTTTGACTTTCGCCTTCACCTCCAACTCTCCGCCCCTCTGCCTTCACACCTCACAGGCCCTTCAATTATCTCCCCCAATTGATCGCTGCTGATTGCAGTTGCCGTGAATTATTTAGACTTTGCTGAAATTACTCGCTAAACGGGGACGGAAGGCTGAAAGAGCGAGATACCACGGGTCAAATAAATTACCCACATGAAGCATCGGCCCCTTTCGAAAACAACCGCCGCCAAGGCCCAGTGTGCAGATCAATGAAGCGGAGGAGGGAAACAGCATCAAGCTAGCCTGTAGTGTGGTAACATCAAGTCTCCACTGTACCGCTCCTCTGGTACGTTAAGTAAAGACCGAGGAGATGTAGCGTGGAGCAGCAGACCTCCTGGGTGATGTGAGAGAAGCTGACTCTTTTCCTGGCCAGGCTGGTGCGGTCACAGCGGCGGAGCGGAGTGGAACTGACTTCCCCCTCCCTCTGCTCTCTCCCTCCATCTCTGGCTCTCTTTGCCTCTCTTGCACCTATAGCAGAGCTGCCACCCCGGGGGCTGTGGAGGTGCAGTAGGGAGGTTTTCTCTACTCTTGTGGTGAGTGTGCAGCCAGGATGCTGCTGCAGTCAGACGAGGGGGGGAAAGTGCTTCGCCACAGGCAGGCCAGTGTCACAGGCGTGTCAGAGTGGGCAGGCTGCAAAAGGGAATGAGGACAGATGCTCATAGACGGCAGGCATGCCCAGCCTGTTTGCGTGCACGTGATGGAGGATGTCTGTCGTGTTGTCCTGCAGTGGCATAAACAGCATAATGCTAGTAGATGCTTGTCTGCATGTTTGTAGTTTTGTTAGAATTGTTTAGCTGCAACAGTTGGAGGAACGGTTGTAATTAAGTCTGTGATAATCCCGAGCATCACAGCAAACGTGGATTCACTCGAGTGTGCCGTGACTCAAACAAAACACTTTCTGACAGGCATCAGGATAGGCTGCTGCACCTTGTGCACTAAATGCTATTTATGCGACCTCTCCATGTGTTGTAGCGAAGCCCCCCCATCCCCCCGCCCGGGGCGGTGGAAGAAACCTGAGGGTTGAGGAGTAGAACGATGGGTCACAGAGTCCAGTGACTGAGGTCAACTGTTCTTCAACTGTGTCTTATTTTAAGCAGGTTATGTGGCAGGACTACAGGGGAGAAGCTGGGGCTAAGTGAAAATGCCACTCATTCCTGAAGAGTCCCTGGCCTCGTCAAGGTTAGTGCCTTGTCTTTGTAAGTTGAGGGATTGATGCATGAGCCTGTCTGGCGCTGAATTCAAAGTCCAAGGCTGTCACAAGCAGCAACCCACCCTCCCGCCTACCCTCTCTTTTTTTTGCAGGCTATCACAGGGCCCTGTCCTTCCTAACTTCTTAGCAGCCTGTCCTTTTGGGAACCTTGAGCAGCCCAGGCAAGGACACAGCGTCTGGTGCAGTAAGCCTGTGCAGAGGGGGAGGCTTTACGTAACGTTCTGCTTTAAACATGGGTGCATGACTTCCCTGACACGGAGCAGTGCGGTGCAGAGCTCCACAGCTCACAGCACACGTCCCCTTGGCACCCCTGGACGGGGGGTGGGGGGGCAGGCAGAGAGATCCCTGCAACTTAATTATATCTTTCTCTTTTAAAAGCTTTCGTTTGAAATTAAATTTTCCCAGGCAATTAACTAAAGAGGAGTTTTTAGAATTTATGAATGAATGATGGATATATAGCGCAGCACAGTGGAGGGGTGGGGCGGGGGGTGAGTGGTGGAGGAGAGGGAGCAGGGCATACATATATATACTATAAGCTATGAGCTTCTGTTTCAAGACCAGTTTGAGACTTTGTTAAACTTTTGTTGTACCCGGGTGCAACGGCTGGATGCCGTCAGCCCAACGACACCTCGTCCTGCAGGGCGGCGTTGTCACCCAGCGAGCATTCACACACTTCCACGTTGCTTGGTTCCTGCAGGAGGAAAATGCATCACCTGGGGTTTCCCCGCTTCCTCATTCACTCAGACCCACACCTTGTGAAAGATGGCTATATCTCGCTTAATAATGTTACGCACTGCACACCTCTAACCCTCGTTTGGCTTGAACTGTAATTGTGTAACTTTTTGGCTGCTAGTGATGAGCTGAATTGTTGCTGAGCAACAAGAGACCTGTGCGGGTGGCCGTGGAGAGTCGAGCTGTGCGAGTTCAGATAGATCTGCAGCACATTATCCTTTTTTTTCTTTTTTAAATAGAGGAATGTCAAAAAATTTCCCTTGAAACACTCAGTGTCTTGCATGCAATTCCAAGGTAGATATTTGTCATTCATCCAAGATAATATTCCATTAGAGCTTCGTGGAGAGCAGCCTTCTAATGGCTTGGACATTACAGATTCCCTTCGGTCCATTTAAAAATTGTCAGCAAAGAGAAATGATTCATTGCACTTTCAATAAATATCTTTTTAACAGAACATGGCTAAATAGGAGGTACACAGCTAAATGAGAAACGAATGCATGCCCGTGCTGCAAAGGAAGGACTGGGGACATTTGGCATAACCCCAGCATCCCTCCTTCACTCACAGTTGTCTCTCGAATTTCTGAAACATGCCGTCCTTTTGTGAACCTTCAGCCCACTTGTAAATCCATTAGCGAGGTGACGTTATTCACTGTAGTCCTCACTACAGCCGGGTAAACAGACCGAAAGACTGGGATTCAGCAGTACAGCTTTCTCATAACTGTGTTAGAAGGCTTCCAGTGGTAGAGAGGCCATTTGAGAGGAGATGGAAAGCACTGGGCTGATGACTTGAGGCTGCCATATGACCTATTACTTAGGGAAAATGGACTGGTGACCAGAAGATTGCTGGCTCATACACTGCTCACCCTCTGCCCTTGAGCAAAGGTAATTAACCTGGATTCCTCCAGTAAATATCCAGCAGTAGAAATGGGAAGAGATGTGCAAGAGTGATAATCGTGTAAGTGACTTTGAATAAAAGTGTCCACTAAGCAGGAAGATTAATACAGCTAATAGAATTATAACTTGTGTTTTCGAGTTGTCAAGGACCCAGGACTGCTGAACATGTAGTCATTCCTCCTCCCCTCTCTATTTATGCACTCTTCCATAACACACACACACTCGCGCGCACACACACGTACGCACATTCACAGACTTCTCTCTTTTCCTTTGGCATTAGGGCTAGAACGTGACCTTGACCTGATTGCTGAGGAGGCTCTTTAAGTAACTCTCCAGAAGGAGATCCAATCATGTGACACCCTTCACCCAGCCTCACCCCCTGTCCTCTCTCCCAACCTTGTATGTCTACCAGGATGAGGGGGCGGAGACGCTCGCTACAGGCATGTGTGTCGCCGCGGGGGCCGTCGTTCAGTTTGGTAGTCGCTCCCAAGGTCAAACAGGGTCGAGGTTGTGTCAGACCCAGTAGTGCGGCTGCAGCGAGCCTTTATCTGAATTTGAGAATGGCTGCCACAAGTTTCCACTCTGACTGTGCTGACGAAAGGAGCAGGTTTAGTCATCTACTCGATTCTCAATCACTGATACCAGCATATGTCAGGGAAAGGTCGTTTCATGTCCAGAGCGAGCTGGCTGCTAGGATGTGTGTTATTGCAGTTGCCTTCCCTCACTCCCCACAGCTGCCCCGCTGTTTTAAACCACGCTGGCTCACTGTCTCACTTTAGAGCAAGCTCCTGTCTCTGCTTCAGAGTATTTTTATGCTCAAATGTTAACATATCTGGCCCCTGGATACATTTACCATATGGCTGTGTAAATAGGGATCCCAGCCCACTTTGTTAAAGCTGCTTTAATAAACCTTAGGCAAATGACATGGAGTCCCCCCCCCCAGAAACTTGTCTTGATATTACGCTGGGAGAACTGGACAGTCAACGAGGGCCACTGTTTCTCAGCTCGTTTGAGGCTAATTGGGACCTGTTACGATGCTTCAGTGTTGTGTGTGTGGTGAAAGACAATGGGACTCTTTTATTTATTCCTTAAATTCCAGGATGCTTTGATATCAGGAGCAACTTGGTTCTTTCAGAGAAAATGAAATATCGTGTCGCATCAGTTAAATGAGTCCTACATTTAGCATCAAAATGCAAAAATAATGAATCTACCTTTATATGATTATTTGTTTACCTGTCTATCCACGATAGGAGCGTGAATGCGGCTTCAGTGGCACCTGGGATCTGTGGCAGCTTTACGAAGAGCCAACGACTAATTTTCCTGTCTTGTTTTCATGACAGGAACGTACTCTTCCTCCTTCTTCTCTGTGGAGCTCATTCTCATGTGTTTGTGCCTCTCATCTCACTCATTATTAGAAAGCAGACTGTGGCATACCGTATTCTAACTGATCCAGGAGGGAGTTGGGAGTTATACAAGACTGTGTTCATTAGCTCCTTTATGGCTGCATATAGTTCTGTTTTTTTACTGTCACAGTGGTGGGTGTTCATATTAAACATGGTTTCATGGCATATGTGATCCCTGTGAGCCAAAGGTTTGGGGTTCACACTGCTCCAATTGTTCTGTTTCAAACCTTTTTTTCTACTCTTGGCTCTGTTTGATGTCACAATATGGTTTACGAGGGGCAGCCAATCAGAAGAAAGTTCACCTAAAGTGTGCCTGATCGTAAAAAGAGCTGAAGCGGCTTGCTGAGACAGCAGATGAAAGAGATGAACTGAGTGGCTGCACCGAGGCCAAGAAATAAGGATTCTTTTAAACTGTAAATCATGCAAATCTACTCAAGTGAAGTCCACAAATAAAACTTTGAATTTGGAAATTAGCCAAGTTAGTCCCCTTTAAGTGGACCAGATAATATCCATCGGAAAATAGTTTATGCCACTGGAAGAAAAGTGAGAATGTTTATCCAAAACAACCAAAAACTATGAATAGGTTTAATTTTCATACATGGTGTTGTAATCTCTACTACAAGTAAATATTTGTTGTCAGAACCATTTTTCTTTGTACCTGCATCAGGGTCTTCCACCTTTATAAGGGCCAAACAGTCTGCTGCAGCAACAGCCAATATGTCGACTAATATCTGCACATCAGCAAATGAGATAATGCTGATATTTATCTGTTGGCAGTTTTGGCCAGTAATTTTGAAATCAAGATTTTGAAATGAAGGAAGAGTAGATAAAATGAAAACATCAAAATTAATAGAAAAAAATGGCGTATATTTTGGTATTGATGTTGGCTATTGGCCAAATTGTGATTGTAAACGTCAGTCACCATCTGCGTGTCCTCTGTATTTTGAGATGCATCATTTCTTCTTTTAAAGTTAACTTTAGCGTATGAATAATACTTTTTAAAAATTTGGATAAAAAGTGAAAATCAGCACTTGTTTGTATTTTTTAATCACAGATAACCCCCAGCCCCCACCACCCAGTGGGCCTCCCCTGCAGTCCCAACTGCTCAGAAGCTTTCTTGATTAAGTGCAGGGAGTTCGCTTGTTAGGAGCAACTTAAATTAAGGTGATCACCTGCCAGGATGTGACATTTTAAAATCAGACATCAGCCGCCACCCGCCTGACACGCTTTTAGCTCGTGTACACACAAGATGAACCTGTAGCTTGTATAATTTGGTTGATTGTTTACAGCGTCAGCCAGTTGGAGGTGTTCTTCACCTATAACTGTGTTATGTAGAATAAAACAAGTGTCACCAACTTATGTGCCATTAAACAGGGAGCGTTTGGACTGTTAAAGCAACAGTCGAGCTTTTGTAACGTGTGTGATGTTTTTTTTCACACTAACACACACACACACACACACACACACCTAGCGTTATCACTGAGGAGCTGTGTGCTTGTGTAACTTTGTTTACACGTCTAGGGCCAGCGCTGGCACAAGAGCCAGACGAATGTGGTTTATCCAGGGCCTCTTTCTGTCTAAGCCACCTTCCCCTTCCATTCAGCGTTGACCTCACGAAGAGGCAGGGCTTGACCTACATCCACCCACTTAGCTAGAACCTCCACCAACCCCCGTTGAATAAAGAGACCTGACACCCTATTCTGCTTTTTTTCTCCTTTTTTTTTTTCCAACAGCCATTTGCTCTCTGGTCATATTTGGTGCACTTAGAGGGATACAGCACAGCTCTGCTGCTTTTGCAGCATGTCTGGCAGCATGGGAAAGTGGAGCAGCGTTCTTCATGGCTTGTCTCTGAGGCACCAACATGTCTGTGTGCACTAGGTCACCATTAGCATGCAGGGGCTTAGCACCAAGCTGGTGAGAGTTTAGTGGCAGGTCAACCCTCCTCTGGTTTTTAAAAGTGTCAAACTGTGGCTGATGCAAATGAGTACACGCAAAACACATGTCGTCACTAGCATCTGGCGGGACTAATATTCTAGCTTGGGCACACTGTGACGCCGGGGTGCCAGCATAAGGCACGCTAATGTCAGGAGAGCTATTCGACAGTCTACTTGTAAGAGATTTGTGTAACCAAATGCTCTGCAAGTCATCCTGTGGTTTTAAAAGGCCTAATGTGTATTATGCAAGGTAACAAGTGGCTTGCTGCAGCAATAAAAACGAAGTGGAACACTATCATTCAAGCTGAACTGTTCAGTAAGTCGCTTTAAAGGTTTTTAAAGGTAATTGTCAGGTTGCCTCCTACAAGTATAGGTCTCGAGGAGAAGCTAAGCTAAAAGGTTGCTAAGCTACAGCAAGTAGTGACTAATGATTGGTGATTTATTTATTTATTTTTTGACAGATACATTCATACTTAAATCAGCAGCAAAAAACCGTGTGCTTTGGCGAGATATTTCACTGTGGCTTCAAGCAGGAATCCAACACTGAAAACGCAGCGAGTCCCACAACAAACGTTTCTAAATGAATGAAACTCTCAGCTGTTCTTGACTAACCTCAGAGAGAGAGAGAGAGTGATGATCATATACTGCGGGTGCAGCTTACTGAGGATTGCATGAGAGGACCATGCATGTGATCTCAGACATGTCATGAGCTGGGCTAACCGTGGCGAAGACATTCAGAGAGCACTAGTGTCATGCTACCAGGCATTAAGGCAGCTCCTGGCTTCAGCTAGCCTTCTAGTAAAGCCACCCACCACTCCGGGAAAAATTTTTTTTAGGCTGTATGACAGGTCATCCTTTCATGGGTGTCAAATGACTGCAAAGTAGCTCGTGTGCGTCTGCGTTTAAATAAGGCAAAGGGTTCCTATTTAGTATTCTGAGTAAGAGGGGAGATAATGGCCACCTGGAAGAGGAGAGGTAGAAGTGGGAAGGGGGAATGGTAGAGGCCTGTAGATGTATTTAACCTCAGGAGCAGTTGTTGTTTCAAGGCGTGGGAGGGTTTTTTGCCAAACATGCAGCAGGCCAGCTGATAAGGGTCGGCTGTAATCCAAAGGCCGCCAGAATGTGGGGAAAGATCAGAGAGAAGTCTGAGCCTGTCTTTTTAACTTCTTTTATTCCTTTGTTTCCCTCTCTCTCTCTCTATCTCTCGCCCTCACCCTTTCACTGTCTCCCTCGATCATGCTCTGCAGAACTCCTCGCACGACGTTAGGGGAGGGGAGAGAAAGGAGAAGAAAAAAAGAAAGAAGAAAAGTGGGTCAGGGCGACCTATTTTTTTTCCCACAGTTCACGAAGGCAGAGGGTGGTGGTGTTATCGTCAGTTAGACGAGGAGCAGGGCCTGATGGGGAGGCAGGGCCTTGTCGCGAGACGCAGCCACTCAGAACTGGGTCAGCAGCAGAGGCTATGTCTTGTAAACGGCTTGTCATACCGGGGAGAAAAGCTGCAAATGAACCATAGATTATACGCCCCAAGCTGAGCGCTGAGGTCTCTCCTCACTCCCCAGACCCACACTTCAAAAAGCACACACACGCACTCGCGCATATAGTATAAGTCTTACAGTAGTGCACGAGTCTCTAAAGTACTGCCACCTCCTATAAGTTCCTCTCTTCCCCTCTCAGTCTCCAGTAATAGCGTTTGATTTCTGCAGTCAGACCTGTCAGGCTCAAAGCCCGAGCCACACATGCTTTTAAGCAAAGGCTCTTTTCTGGTTCTGTTTCTCTGACATACGGGCTGCTGTTTGCTAAATATAGCCTGCCTTCTCCAGGATTTTCTTGACTTTATTTGGGTCAGGTTATTTACTGTACCAAGTTCAACTGTGGTTTAGAGGAGCAGCGCACATGCTTGTTCAGCCGGACTGACATGGTTGTAAACCATGGCTGCAATTTCTCCCAACTACAGGTTAATTTTTAAGACGCTTGAATTAGGGTTCGATCACTTTTGCTCGTGCTGATTCTTGGCAAAAGGACCCAGTGTGGCAGAGAAAGGGACTAGCCGCAGTAACCATGTGTTTTTGATATCGATCCTACGCGTTGCTTGTTATTTCATAGCCTTTGTGTCTTCCCGCTGTGCCTCAGAAAGACAAAGCGGGATAAACACTGGGCTTGATCTCCTCCTCGCAAATAATTGCCGCGGTTGTCATACTGAGCTAAGACCTTTAGGACTGAAAATCGGGGTTTCATTTTGGCGTCAGGGCCTGCTTATGGAGCAATACAATTTTCAGGCAGTAGAGCTCACTCATATTTCACTATGTGGAACAAATCTGCCTGTAATGAATCTCTCAGGACACTGTGGTGCCTCCACAAACGAGTCTGTTTTTTTGGCTCTTCTGGAGTTAGGGGGGAGGGAGGGGTGCAGGGGGAATCTATAGTGGGCCTTTTAATATTTCAGCACATCCATCTCCCTGATATGAAAAAAAATCTGTTTTCTTTGCCTGTATCAGTCCTGGCTCATGTTAATCTTATTGGTTTCGCTCTCTGTAAAAACAGCCTTATTAGCAGAGGTGTCCCACTAACAAACATAACATAATATCCCGAGGTGGGGCTAAACATGGCGGGGGATTGGATTAGCAGGAAAGACTCCGTGTTAGTCCGCACATGCAGCTCCCCTCTGTGGCTCCCGAGCTCTTTCTGCCACTGCCGGGAAGCAGACCTGCCTAATGTTATTCTTAGCCCCAGAACTTCGTGTCTCTGCGCGAAAGCCCCTAACAGTAATCGAGGAGAGCGCTCGTGGCTCATGTCGCTCAACGACAGCCTCTGAGGGCGTGTGTGCGTGGCCCTGTCTGTTTTTCTATGTGTGTGTTTGTGTGTGTGAAGGTGAGACACGCTGAGCAGTAAACCAGTCGGAACCAGTGCTCGGCCAATCTAGCCGGTGTTTCCTTTTTTTCTTTTTCTTTTTGGTGATAGGGAGCCACCGCATTGCCTTTAGCAGATGGTTTCCAGCAGGCCTGCATATGACATGTGATAATATTACAGTTTTGAAAGGTCAGGCATGAAGAGAACCAGTAGGAGGGCTAGAAGGAGGGCCTGTCCTCTGTGCACACACTGTTCTGCAGCGTATTAGTGTTACATTCAAGAGAAATGTCCTTTTATGAATTTCCAGCTCAGTATTGAACATACTGCCAGTAACGGGGCGATGCAAATATTTATAGGATCACTTGAACCTTGGTGGCCCGCGTGTCAGTCGCAGGGAGGGTGTCCCAGTGTTTACTGCTGATTTACAAAAAAATAAATAAATCTCCTTTGTGCTCTCGGGCAATAGCAAGATTTGGACAGCGCAGAGTCAGACTTTGGACTGTGGACTGTGGTGTTTACTTTAGAGAATCAGAGGTCCTCACTGGGACACAGCAGATCATCATCAAACCGGTTTAAAAATAAATCTGCGCAGGGCCGGTCAGACATTTTGAAATTCTGTTTCTATCTCCGTCTGATAGAGAGGTTAAAGATACAGCATCCTGATAAATCTCTTCCCACCAGGGGGAACAGATAAGGAGTGGCGTAGATTGAATAAAAGAGCTGAGGAGAAAGGGGGAGGATAGGTGCAAGGGAGGGGGTTGGGGGGCAGGAGGAGGAGGAGGGCTGAGATGTCTATCAGGCCGCATGAAGGGTTTTTTTCTCCCCCCGTTTTTTTTTTTTTTTTGTCTTGCAGATCCAGTTCAAGGGCGCCCGCAGGCGAGGCAGCTCCCGCTCTTGCCGTGCCAACGCTGCTGCTCAAGGTCATATGAGCCAGCCCTGTGACATTAAAGAGGAACAGGAAAGGGGGCTGGAAGGAGCGGGGGGCGGGTGCAAAAACCATCCTCCACAGACAAGCACACACAGTCGCATGTGACTTGAGTTGTAAGAGGGGTGAAAAAGTAGCCTTTATTAACTCTTTTCAGTCTTTCCTGTGACTTTCTGTGCTGGTGTCTGGGTCTACAGTGGATTTTGTGAGGGCAAGAGCTTTTTAAGGGCAGTAATGAGAGTGTCTTATTCTCTCTGCACAGAGCCAAGAGATGCTTGGCTAACTGCTTTGTAGTTGCCAGCCACACATACAGGCAGGGTTTGTGTGTGTGTGTGTGAAAGAGAGGAGGGGGAGAGAGAGGAGAAGATGGAAGAGAGAAGAGTCACTGTGATAAACCTCAGGGGAGGGAGGTAGAGAAGAGAAAAGGGGTCTCAAAGTTATTTAAAGGGACAGGGAACCAATGGCAAGTGCCCTTCAGTTCTGAGTTTGAGCTGAAAGGTAGTCCTAGCATTTGTGAATCTAACCTGCAAAGAGCGCACGCTGCCGTTTGGGCTAAGTACAGTGCACCGGCAGGTGGTTTCAGATGGGAAGTAGAGTTGCGGTGGCACATCCAGGAGTGTCATGCTTTTAACTGTTGCTCTTATTCCGTATTAAACTGTTTTCCAGCTGCAGCTAAGCATCTGCAATAATTACTCAGCAGTTTAATGTCAAAAAACGACGCCATCCTTCAGAATCCGGCAGGTTCCTAAAGTGCACCTTTCAGCATCAGTGTTTGGAGTTTTGAGTGTCACGAGTTTGAAATATAGGTGCAGTCGGGTGAAGGGAAAATGTGACAACAGGCCGTGACGGTTTGGCTCTATGGTGTCAGAGACAGAGGTGTCAGAAAAATTAATGGTGGCTGATTCGGCTTCTTTCAATGGGAATGTTATCATAACATAAATGACATGAAACTGTTAGCGTGTGTGTGTGTGTGTGACTGTATAACGTGATACAGGAAAAGTGTAGCTCTCTCTTGTTTATGTTTAATGTAGTTGAGCCTGGAAGCTATATTACTCCTTAAATATTACCAGTAAATAGTGGTCTGCTGAAGACATGTAATCATCTACGTGTCCAGTGTCCATTATGCACTTGGATATGAAATTTTATTAAATTTAGAGATGACTTCTTCACATACTGTGGTGCAACAGTTCTTAGCTAATTCATGCTAACTGATGCTTCCAGCCAACATTTGCTCTTAAAAAATACCATCAGAAGTAGCATTTTTGGGCCTCTCGTGATTTAACGTAATCTACCTTATGGCATTTATTTATTATCTGTTTGTTTTTTGCTTCACGTCCACATTACCATAGTCGAAAAATGCACAATATTGTCTCAATATCTCTTGATATTATTGCATGATATCGAAAATTAGCAATAATGCTGTCATTCCTCTATAACTCTGTGTTCTGTGTTGCCTGTGTTAATTAAAGTCAAAATCCATGTACATGCAGGTGGAGGGGATCTTCACTGTAAAAACATACAAAAAGAGCAGCTACATTATCATATCTGCATTACTGCCACAATATCAGTCTTTGATTTTAAAATGACACAGTTACAGTTATCCTGACAGCTCTGTCCTGGGCAGATCCTAGGTTTCTGTTTGCAATATTAAACTCGGTCATTAATAGTGTGTGTGTGTGTGTGGGGGGGGTATTGTAGTATCTACAGGCTCACCATCTCGTGTGCTGCTTGTTTACACTGTCATCATGTGTTCGCTGGTCAATCAGGTATCAGTTTGCGGCGCCAATTACGCTGCGTGAGAATATGGCCTTGTCCTACAACAGCACACAGCTGTACATTTCAGGATTGCACTTAGGGCGGCAGGCTCGTGGTTGACTTAAGCCTGAGGATCTGGGTTCAAGTCCTTGTTTTTGGCACGATGCTACGCTGATTTGTCCTGGGGCCCTATTACGTAGCTGACCTCTGACCTCCAAGTGACAGGAAAATGTGGGGAGGATTTCGCTCGTTAAAGACTCACATGATGAACAGAATCCATTTAGCGTATTATTCTATGCAATTTAGCTTCGAGAGAGTATATTTTGCTCCTGAGCTAGCCCATCTATCGCCTCCTCATGTATCATTTTACACCAATATACAACTATTGGAAAAGAAGTACAAGGTGAATGTAATGGAGAATGGTTTTTGGACGGAGATAAGGCTATGTTTTCTGGAACAGAACTAATAGCCCCACTATCATCTAAATTTCCTTGTAGATGTAAAAGTACAGGCAGACATTGTATGAGTCCACAAAGTCAGTCTCCCGGGCCGCTAATGGAGCTGCTTCAGGCTATGCATCAATATGACATCACAGATTACAATCTTTAGACTTTGGGAGCACTTTAGGTACTTTCAGTGCTGGAAGAACGCAGGAAGAACTGGCCGACAAAACACTGAGTCATTATAATAACAATCACAGAGATGGGTGGAGCTGTGCAGTGATACGGCCTGACAGAAATGACTAAAGTATACCTACGAGGACTTGTAGTGAGTCTGCTGGGCTTCATAGAGATTTTGCAGTGACATTAATAGTAGACTTTTTAGTCTCATTTGGTACCACTGTGTTGTTTTTGGAATGATTCAGGCAAACAAATCTTTTTCATTATTACAAAATGCAGAATGTAAGGAGATCTGGAGTCGGTGTGTGTTACGTTGTAAAACTATTTCTGTCACACAAATATCTTTTGGGGTTGCGTCGGGAAAGGCATCCAGCGTAAAACTCACATCAAACATGTAGATCCTTTGTCACAAGGGAGCAGCGGAAAGTAACTTTTAATACCACATAGCAGATTTGTTTTGCTTCTTTAGAATGGTTACTTAATTGCTTCTGATTATTTAGAAGCAAAAGTCATGAAAAACATACAACTCCGAATCCTAATTTACGAGTAGTCTGCAGCTAATGTAGCTTCTCCCGCAGCTACACAGTGTCCAGTTGTACTTAGCAGGGTTGGAATAGCTCTGAAACTACGATGCAAAACTCAGTGATGTTGTAGTTGTAGCAATACTGTTTTCCCGCACTGTGATATCCATGTAGGGCTATTAATGTTAAAGCATGCTAGCCTTGATGTTTGAAGCGCTTCAGGCTGAACTTATAACTCATGGACTCTAATCGTAATCAAGTGGCCTCTGGTAAAAAAAAGTCCATATCCCCCAGTTTGGTTCAAGTCAGTTTGGATAGGCCTTTTCCCTTAATAAATAAAATGTATCAATTAAAAACTAGAAAGTCGTTGGTTTTTTTCTGTTTTTACCAACTCGGCTTATCTTTGTTTAATATTAAGGTTAGCTTGATGATCTGAATCATTTAAGTGTGAGAAATATGCAAGAAAATAAGAAATCAGGAATACTTCACAGCATTGTATGACATCTAGCTTAAGTCCCCGTGACCTGTACTCTCTACTCAGACAGGATTTACTGGATAAGTGTCCCTCACACTTGTGACGCAATCCTTTCTAACCACTCAAAGCTGGATTTGAAGCTCTACTGAACCCTGCTGAACTTTGACATTTTAAGGTATTACTAAGGAAGACACAAGTACGGAAAGAGCCTCCTCTCACCAACTAAGAATCCCTCTGTGCCCTAGACCCGAGGCTCGATCACACCTGTTCATCACCCAGCTGGCATAGTACCATTTTGACTCTTTCTTTTGATTAAACGAAAAAGCATTTAGACTAAACAATCAATAGGTACAGGCTTGAGTCTGGAATCGCTCTGGCATAAATCTTCCTGCTGCCTGGCGTGGAGTCGTCTCTGTATCATTTTTGCTGATTAGTTTTCCCATTACTCAAAACAGACGCGTTTGCTGGTGATGAATGATCCAATTATGGGATATTTGTCACCCATTTGATATCTGCTGCTAGTCTGTGACTGTAAAGAATTTCAGTGTAACTCTACCTGCTCAAACCTGCAGTCCACTGTGGGGTTAGTGTCGACCGGCCTTTGGATATATTTTTTTTTACAGCCATTAGGCAATGATTATCTCTTGGGGGGTTATTTTTTTTTAATTTCCCAAGGAGCATCTAACCACTTCTCCCCGATCATCTCATTAATTTTGTGGTTACACATAAAAGCAGTACTCAAGAGCGTTTTCAGCACTTTTGTCATTTTAAGACTACTTGCCCTAAAATTTTCTAGCATCTCTTCTAAAGTCTGCATCCCCCCCATCGCCACTGATATACTTCAGACAGCAGTCCGATATGTCTAAACTGAAGTTGACCTCGTCCAACTGCTACACACACACACACACACACACACACATGCACACCCAAACAATACACAGACACTCACAGCTGAAAGGATTCATGTACACTCCCCCACCACACGCCTGTGTCTGTGGACAGTAGGCTGATTCTGCAGCCTCCCTCCCTCCCTCTCGGGCTCTCTCTCCTGCTCTGCTGTGTTGAGCTGTGTGTGTGTGTGTGTGACAGTTGCTTAATTGGGCATTCTCCCCTCGTCGGAGAGCCTCCTCTCTCTCTCTCTCTCTCTCTCTCCTCCAGCTTGGGCCGGGGCTGCTGACGAATGGCAGCGGATTACAGATGAGGACACGGTGACCCACCTGACCTTGCTGCACAGCCGCGGGGGTGGGGTAGTGGTGGTGATGGGGAAGGGAGGGAAGGGAAGAGGGGGGGAGCACTGAGAGCTGGCGATGGGGCTGACAGGGTACTGCAGAGAGGCAGAGGTGGTGGCAATGGGCATGGGTGCTGTAGTGGGGGAGGGGGAGGGTGGGGCGTACCCGTGCCAGGTCAGGGAGGATGAGGTCGCACGAAGGTGGGTGATATATCGGCACAAAGGGGCGGGGGTGGGTGCATTTGCCAGGTGGCCAGGAGGGCAGGCGGGAGATCAGGTGAATGACAGGAGTGTCACATGACACCCTCCCTCCTCCACCCGTGTCAGTATGTCAAGGGCACGAGCCCCTGCTGGCAACCGCCACTGCGACATTTTCCTAACACTTCTTCTCTTCTTTTTAAGTTCTTTTTTTTATGTGTTTTTATGCGTCTATCAGGCGAGCAGCTCCTATATGACTGCTGGCTTGCCTCCACGCACCCTCGGGCCGCGATGTGGTCGGTCAAAAGGAGGCGGCGGGTCCTTGAGTGTGGTGAATTTTAATTTCGGTGCGTGCTATAGATATTTTCATCTCCCCCACCCCCACCTTCCTGCTGTGCGTGTGAGACTGCCAAGGTGAGGTTGTGTCCTCTTGTTAAGAGCGATTAATGGCACTCGTTATGTACATAATGAAATCTCCCTGCTGATGCATAGGGTGGCGTTGTCTCCTCTTTTTCTGAAACACACACCCACCCACCCACAAACCTACATATATATATATACATAATATACTTCTGTGTGTGTGTGTGTAGCACAACACTGAGGATGCTTTGTTACAGCCTCCAGGCAACTCCAGCATGTGTTTGATATGGTGTAGAGACCCCTCCCCTCCCCTCTTGTTGTAAGCCATCTCCCCAAATGAAAAACGAACTGGAATTAAGGCCCTGTCAATTCGCAGTCGAGTTTGTTCCTCTTTCGCTTTAGATGCGCACAACACTGCGGCTCCCTGCGTGACATGTGTTCTGAGAGATAGAGATGGGTGGCTCGCCACTGAGTCCCGTTTTGACTGGCGGAGCAAATTAGATCTAATCTTCTTGTGTGTGTTCTTTTATAGCCCGAGAATGTTCACCTAACATCAGCTTTTAAGTTGACCTTGTTGTGTTGTTTGCTCGTCTGAGGCTCCTGTGTGCATGTGTGTTTCTAGGACAAGACACTGCTGCACTGCTGGCTTCTTTTTTTTTCTTTAAATTTTTGATCTTGTGCAAGTGTACGTGCACGCACTAGCACCATTCAGTGCCTGAGTCAAGCTGTGCAAGCTCTTTTAATCCCATGCCCCGGTGCACGTAGTCTTGATTAGTGGCAGCAGTTATCTGTGCAGAAGACAGCCCGCCCTCCTTCAGCATTTAGTCAGGTCTGGGGCACCAGGGGGGTTGGGGGTGTCAAGTCATGAGAAAGGTGAACGAGAAAGGAGAAAGGCAGAGGGGGCAGCAGTGGAGGAATGGCTAGAATGAGGGAAGAGGGGAGGGAAGAAACCTGATTAGTATTCTAAAGGAGCACTCCTGCCAGTGGAGCAAATTGATTACTGCACTTTACCTGTATCAGCCTCCACAGCTAAGGATGACAAGGTACGGGAGCATGATGTGTGTCTGCATTCGCCCCACAGCCACGGCACAATAGCGGTGTTAAACCCACACTAGGCAAAATGCTTTTTTGCTACCCTCTTTTTTACTTTTTACCACCACTGGATCGTCTTTTCTCAGTCACATTCAATACAGGAAGCGATATGCCCGCTGCGGTTGGGTGCGAGCCTCGCCAGTCTCTCGGTCTGATTTAACAGTCAGTGATTGACTGAGGGAAGGGCATGCTTGTTTCCTGTTTCCTGCAGGTCTTGGCCCTTTTAGGCTGATAATTAGCAGGTTTCTCTTAGTTACAGTAAAGGCAATTACAAAAAAAAGAGATTATTTTTCTTTCTACTGCACAATTTCCATCAACACAGTGTTAATGATGGGTATGGTTCTGCTTTAGAGCCCTGCTGGGTTTCATTCTGGCTACTCAATGGAGCGCTGATTACACCTGGGCTGCCAGGTGAAGGCAATTAATTGCAATTAACCTCTGCTTAGACGGAAAAGCAGCAGCAGTTTGAGGAATGACGACCAGAAAGAAAGCTTGGAGGCTTTGTTCAGGCTGCGGGGAAATCAAATTTGTTTCTCCAATCACATCTGTAGAGACAGATCGTGCAGACTGCTATTTGCAAGTGATCAGATCAGATTTGTGTGTGGTCATCACTAGCCCATTGGGATAGGTTGCTGCGGTAACAGCCGAGGGGTCAGTAACTACGAAGCAAAGGTCGGCTGTACACAAACCCCAGCAGATATACCCCTGGTGCTCTAACAGCAGCCTGAGCTCTGCGTCTGTCACTCCTGGTATGATGTGTGTTGCAAATGAGAAAAGTATTTAGTACAAATTTGTGGCTTGACCCAGCAGCGTCTAAAAGGAACAAGATTTGTTGTATATTTTTCTTCTTTTTTTTTAAATGTATAGTTGAAGTGCACAATGTCTTTTCAGTTAGTTTGCCTCCCTTTAGTCCAGTTTTCCATTTTTATTTCTAAAATGTTTCTTTTCACATCTAGTTGTGGTTAACTGTAATATTCTTGATCCACAGCTGTAGAAATGCAACTGGAGTTGCATTTCAAACCAAACTTTGAAACATATTTGTGCTGGCGGCCCGATTAAAGCTGAATAGTTTGTCTAATTAAAGCAGATATGCAAAAGGATATATAGATATTCAGTGTTAGATATGTATAATTTGCCCCCCCTTAGCCCAGTGCACGCATTCCACTATGAAATTTAAATTCCAAGCCAATGACACCAATCTGTTCAGCCTGTCAGTGGCATTCACTGTGCTGTCAATACTGAGCAGGCATTGCAAGTATGTTTATATTCTCCATGTGTAATAGGCAGGGCCCAAATCATGAACTCTCCAATCACTGTGACCAATAAAAGTTGATTAAGTCAAATTGACCTGGTGCATGTATTTAAGAGGACCCAGTATAAAAGCAGGAAAGCACTGCCTTCATTCATTTGGGCAATATCGCTAAAATTAGAAATGTCCTGTCTAAAATTGTTGTTGCATTTATTACTTCTATTTTAATTCATTATTATGAGGTTGCTCTGAAAAGCCTTCAGTTGAACCTGAATTCTGCAGCGAGAGTTCTGGGACTACAAAGAATTGCTGTATTTCTCCCTTATTAGCTTAATTTCACTGGTTCCCTGTTGAATTCAGAATTGAATTCAAAAATCTTCTCGCATACAAAATCTTGAATAATCGGGCCCTGACATATCGTGCAGACCTCATAGTACCGTATTATCCTAACAGAGCACTTTGCTTTCAAATTGCATGCTTACTTTTGGTTTCTAGCATTTTCAAAAGTAGAATGTGATGCAGACTCTTTCAGACACCTCTACTGTGGAACGAAGTCTGAGTTTGGTTTTGAGAGACAGACGCTCTCTCCACTTTTTTTTGATGAAGCTTATAGTCGCTGCTGGATCGGGTGATCCTGGGCCATTAGTTATGCTGCAATAGGTCTGGGCTGCTGGGGGCTTCCCATGATGCACTGAGGGTTTTATCTTCACTCATCTCCTTTCACTCCCTGTTAGTTTTTCAACAGTACTGTATGTAGTCATTAGCAAATATTAAAATCTGGTTCTTTCTCCCATAGTATGTTTTTTTTTTCTTCTGTCTCCCTCCCTTTACCCTCAAGCTTCATGGCAGATGGCCCCGCCCCTCCCTGAGCCTGGTTCTGCTTGAAGCTTCTTCCTGTTAAAAGGGAGTTTTTCCTTCCCACTGTTGCAAGGTGCTTGCTCATAGGTAGTCATGTGACTGAGAGTCGTTAGCTTACAATATAAAGCACTTTGGGGCACATGTTGTTGTGCATTGGCACCATATAAATAAAATTTAATTGATTTAGGCAATTCTATTAATAAAGTTGGTTATTTCACTATGGATAGTTTATTTTCCAAACACTCTAGTCAATAAACATGGCTTTTGTTAACTCTATTGTGGGATATTTATGTAAATATAAGTCTGGCAAATATTTTTTACTCCAACATTGGAAATTAGTTCCTAACTAGGACAGCTCACAAGTCCTGGACAGGCAGAGGGCAGCTCGGGCAGGGCCTCGCTGCTTCTTTATTCTAGCACTCAAGTGACCCTGCTGTAGTTAGTAAGTAGTGCAGCCCACTGCTTAGACTCACCGGTGAGGGGAAGGCTTAAATATAAGGAGAAGGTCAAGCTAAATAAAGTTTGTTTTGCCCTTGTGTCTATAGGATATGGATTTATCTACAGCTCAGCAGAGATCATGAAGATCTTGGCACACATCTAGAAAAAGGTCTTATAGCAGGCAGTTTGTTGCAGTTTAACACTAGCTTGCTGCTACATTTAATCCCTGTAAAAGACTGCATTTTATCTAATGTGTTTTTGTCATATGTATAATATTTTGTAGTAAAACCATATGGGCCTTTTCATTATTGATGAAACGCTAAGTGGGAAAGATTGTTAAAAATAAGAAATTTCCTTTGCTCCTTTTTTTGTCTGTCAACCCAAAACCCAAATAAAAAAAATCTAATTTCTTTCCAAATTGTTAGTTAAGAAAAAAATCTTTAAAATAATTTCTCACTTAGTTAACCTGATGGTGCATGTATGAAGTTGGATTGATCATTTATCTGATTTGAACCAGACAAAGTTCAAGTGACTGTGCATAGTTAAGTCTCCTGTTTAAAGGTTTTAAAAGTGAGAGTGAGTCGCAGGTGTGCTGCACACCATTCATCTCCAGTAGTGCAAACACATTTTTCCTGCTGTGTGTTAAATATGAAAAATATCCCAGTAGGGCTGGGCCATATCATACCGTTCACAGTAATACCAGTATAATGTTGGGCAACGATAAGAAAATGAAATATGGCGATAGAATATGGATAAAACGCGCATGCGCAGTGCCTTTGTTTTCATACATACATGGCGGCGACGCAGAATGAGAAGGGCGAAAGCGGATCGTTGAATGAAACAGATGAACCAGAACTGGTTTGTAAAAATGCTGCAACTTCAGTGGTGGAACTGGTTTGGCTTTCGTCCGTCAGATACACAACAAAGCACTATTTTTGGTAGAGCATGCTAGCGGGCCGTCGTTATTACCGTGTTGTTTGGAAAATATAAACATACTTGCAAACAGTGTCCCTTATAATCCCGTGTGCCTTATGTATGAACTCTGGTCGTGTTTACTGACCTCGAAACGATTTTATGTGCACGGCGCTCGAAAATCTGTCAAATGTTTCAGTACGACTTTGCTAAGCTACGAAGCCGCACCGCTTGATGGATTGTCGGAGCGTTACGGCTATCGTAGGCAGGAGCCTCGCGGAGTGATACGTACTGCGCTTCAACATAATGTTACCGTATTGTGTGTGTATAACCTCTTTTTAAGTTTTGTGGATATTATACATGGTTATGCTGAGGATATGTCGTCTGCCCTTTGGTTAAACTGTCAGCAAGGAATTTGCATTTGCACTGTTACATTTTTATATAACTTTAATGCACATAAAAAACAGCTGCTTGTTTAAGTGAAAATACATTGATGTTTTTTTGGAGTTGTAAAGTATTTTGTCTAGTGTCAATTATATCGTCAGTTATATCGTTATCGCAAATTTTCAAATGTGTATCGTGATAAATATTTTTGGTCATATCGCCCTGCTCTATATCCCAGCTGAGTTCATGTCTAAGCATTTTAAAGAAAAGCTTTAACCTCCTAGGACCTGGCATCCACATATGTGGACATCACATTTTGGGTTGTCTAGACCAAAATACTTAATTTTTCTCTACAGGGGCCTGATGTCCACTTACGAGGACATTATACTGCCACTGTTCTATCGAAATTTAAAACAAATGTCCTCATGTGGATCTGATTTTCCCCTGAAACAAAATTGAGGTTTAAAAAAAGAAATCTGGTTGTTTTTACATTCGTCAGGTCCCAATCAGCCCAAATAGCAAAGAGAAGTTAAAAATGCATGCCCTGAGTGCAGGTCTTAGGAGGTTAATGCAACAGATGCAACAAGTTCCCAATGATATTTTGCTCATTTTATATAAATTATTTATTTCAGGGATGTAAACCTTTCAAATGAGGCAATCTGATTCTCTTTGTGTGTTAGCTGTAAAGCTGTATGTGTGTCCTAAAAGTCAGAGCAGATGGGCATGTATGGGCTGTCAGCTTGCAGCAGTCACTCCTCTCCTCTGTGATATTTAGTTTTCAAACCATCTTTGTCATCTTTTCTTCAATATTAGTTCATCTCACAACTGCAAAGTAGCGCTCCGCCACTACGTTATTGTCATCATCTTTCAGCCCTGTTGTTGCCTGTGCCTACAAACAGGTAGTGACCGTGTCATTTAGCGCTCAGTGTTTTCTTTTTCCAGCAAAAAATATGTCCTATCAAATTATGGTGATATCAACACATTTTACCAGTATATAAATTATTCAGTATGAAATGTGCTTTATTTAGGCTCAGTGGAACATTTAACGTTATCTAGGACACCTGATTTTTTTATTATTTTTTTAAACGGCTTTTTAGAATTTCCGAATGAAACTGCAGCAGCCTTTGCCCATAGGGCAGTGTTGGCAAGTATGCCTTTATAATCTCCAGTGTAATTGATCGGGGTTATCTCGGCTTAGGAATTGGTTAAAATCCGTTCTCTCTGTGTTTTGCTTGAAAAGAAAGTCACACAAGGACTGTAACACAAGTTTAAATAGCTGAGGTTGTGTGTCCGCAGCTTATAATGAGGTTTCTCCAGGTTGTGTAACAAAAGATTGCACAGTGGCACAAGGTCCTTTGAGGTTGCAGGATGGCAAGCATACAGCAGCTTGTTTGCATCAGTGTTATCTAAAGCTCTTGCCTGGTATATTTAAAGTATAGTTAACCTTTTAAGTTATTAACTGTCTTCGACGCCTTACTGTCCCTTTGTAATTTCAGCAACAACGACATATATACAAACTGATTATCACGTTACAAAGTTGCACATAAACGTGGTTAATTTGTTTATGTTAAAGTTGGATGTTGCTCCGAGTGTGAAAAATGAAACCCTTGTCAGCGTCTGAAGCCTACACTTTTCTCTAGTGGCCAGCAGGAATGCAACTTTTTATATTTGCGAAAACAGTTTGCTTCTGTGCGGTCCGTGCCGTGGAGTGGATCTGTTTTTGTGGTTGCCTCAGCTCTGGCCGTGTGAGCACCGGTCAGGCTTTAAGGCCAGGTGTAGGACTAATCTTATTGAAATGTCTTGCGCTCAGCTCTGCCCTGCCAAGTGGATTGGTGCTGCTTGAGAGGTTTTTCTCAGAAAAAAGGTTGCACATAATTGTTTTATACTTTATTGGGTTAAATGTGTCTAATTGATTTAAAAGATACCCTAATTGTGGAACTTTGAATAGCCCTGCATTCTTGCTGATCTAGAGGAAAAACAAAAAAAGAAGTTGTGTTTTTGATGATTCTAATGGAATGTCCCCTCACAGGCCATTATGCCCTGCGATACCATTCTCCGGCTTCACTCGGAGCAAGCATTAGGATGATTTAAAAACTAAAAAGTAGGTCAATGGGAGCATTATGAAAGGCGGAATGATAGTAGAGATGTGTCCTCTTCTTTTTCTGTCACTTAGACCTCTGTCACACACTATAATACTCCAAACCATCCTATATCACTTACAGTAAAAGAAAAAAAGAAGCAGGGCTCTTTTTAACCCAATAAAACCAGACATCTTGCTGACTCATAGCACCAGCCTTCTTAGGGATGATGCCAAGGATATTATGGAAATGATCCATTAAAGGCCAAGGTTTTTTAGCTGGTTTTATCCAGCTTTCAGGGCAGTCTGACAGTGGGACATTTGATCTCAATTGCAAAGTGACTGCAGTCTGTTTCAAGGGCCTAGTCTGCCTTTTGGTGAGCTGGCCGTTGGGCAATCAGCTGTTCCTATTTCCAGCAACAGTGTTTACAAATGGAAAATGTGTGTTGTTTCGGGAGGGAAATGAGCGCCATTTCAGACAGGCGATGTAAGCAGAAGATTACCTCGGAGCCCAATAGAAACGAATCAGGTATAGATTGATGGCAGCCACGGCTCATTAACAAGGAATGTGTGTGTGTGTGTTTAATTGATGCGCTAATTCTCAGCCACTCAGGAAATGGCCCTTGGGTGGGTCTTCCAAATGGCACACAAATATTTACTATGGACGCAAACACTTTGGTAAGCACATCCACGCGAGCCTGGGCATGTAAGGTAAAGAGTGTCCGATGCTGTGATACAGTGCAGGGATACACAGGCTAGTTTGGCTAGCTGCTCAGCTGGGCTATGAAGTGCTTGGATGACTCATCAGCATGCATGAATTCCTCTATCCTGTCTCTCTCTCAACCCTAAGAACTCTTTGTACTGATGAAGTTAAATTCCGCCCCCGCTCCTCATCCAAGGCCAGATGCAGCCTGAGAAGTTTAGCACTCTGGTCCCATTTTCTGAAATGTCCCCAGCACACTCTGAGTAGGATGTTCCAGCAGGCAACCTGTGCTGCTTAAGTCAAGAAATCTGACTTTCCTGCACTCACGTATCGCATTTCCTCTATGCGGGGTGCATCCATGGGTTTGAGCGCGCTCACATGGGGGGTGTGTGCGGGCTATGCATGACTTGTTTGGTCAATGCATCCTAAGAAGTGGGTCAGTATGCCCTAGTTCTCACTGTGTGGGCGTGCGTGTTTCTGTGTATTGCGTTTCAGTGTTATTTTGTCCCGATTGACTTATCTGCAAAAGCATTTTCTTGCTCAGGCTCTCCCGCTGTTCAGTAGCATGTTTATCCTCTTCTTTACCTTTCTCAAGGTGAACACGAGCTTTTTAATTCAACTTTCCTCTCGTGGACTCGTTCGCTTGCGGAAGGCTCGGAGCAACTGCATTTGGTCAGGTAGCTTATGTTTTGTCTTATTTAATCATGTCAGGCCATATTGAATTTACAAATAGCGGTCACGCTGCATGTGTAAGTGAGCTACCCTGTTGAGTATGTGCAGCAGGGCTGGGCTGCAGATTACATGATATAATAGTGTTTAGGCATTGCCTCTCCTTTTAAATTCCTTTAACCTTGACTCCCCTTTAATGCAGGGAGAACACATCTGCCAGGCTGGTGTCAGACATTAGTAATACACGCTCAGGCAGCATTGTCACTTTTTATTAACGCCCAGAGCTTTGCATGGACACCAGCTGTTGCATCAAGTGGAAAAGCCTTGGCGGCATGGATGACCTTGACTTTAACTGCCGCTCCTTTGGCTCTTACCCCCGTTTTAATTCTTTTGTTTGGTCTCATACATTTTAAATGGCTTAAGTGGATTACCATTGCTGACGATGAAGGTCGTTTAGAAACTCGCTTTTTTTAAAGATTGGGAAAGGGGAAAAACACTGGATTACCAAGAAGTGTGTTTGTTTGTTCCTGGTGGCGGTGGTGGAGGAAGTGTAATCTGGGGGTTAGGGGAGGAGAGCGAAGCTCACGTTTTAAAACTTAATCCGAGACATCTGCATCGACACGTTCAGTCGACCTTGTGGTGCGACCGAAAGTGCAGTGACCTTTCCTGTTCAGAGTGTCTTTTAAGTACCAGAGGAGTGAAACGGAAAGAAATAGATGAAGAGTCAACCAGCCAAGGGATGATGAAGCCTCACCCCCATCCCCATCATTTGCCCTCCCCCGCGCATGTACGTGGCTGACTGTAGGGGTAAAAATCATTTTAGACCGGTGCCTGCTCTGTCATTGGCTGACATTGTCAAGGATAATGGATAATCACCACAGAAACCATACAGCAGCTCATTGGTGTTGTGGGAGGAGGGGGTGGAGGTCAGGCATTTTGGGTGCCACCACCAATGAGATGACATGTTAACAGATGTGTAAGGTCATTTTCAATGTATACACCAGGGGAGAGCATGTAAAAGTAATGCACGCATTGTGAAAGTGGAGAGGAAGAGGGTCGTGTGCTTTAGGGGCTCAGGATGGAGGACAGCTTTCCCTATATTAAGGTCATTTATTTGTTAACAGAGCTGTGCCACTGAGCAGAACGCATTTTCCCGTGCCCTTGCCGTGGCAGGGCTTTTTGACACCGGCTCTGTCATTAAATGCATCTCGAGAGCCTGAAGGGCCTCGCTTTTGTTTCAAGTAATTTGTGCTTTATGTGATGCAGTGAATGCAGCAGCTTTGGACCTCTTGTATATATACTGATATAGTGCAGTGTCAGTGTGTCCCCATGCTACCTTGTCTGCTCTGTATAGAAGTGTCTTTGGGCAAAAACATAGACAAGGTCAACTGTAATTCCAAAGGTTCATTGCCAGTAGCAGAGATTAACAGAATTCCCTGTGTTAAAACTGTCAGTGCTCTTTTTTTTTGTTTCCCTTTCTCTCACTAACTGTGGGGCTGACTCCCAGCATATTAGTAATGCTGCCAGGCTGTGTGGAAGGTAAACATGCGTACATGTTTACTGTGCCCATCAAACGTGTCTTTACAGGCCGTTCTATTATGATTGTGCTAAGCAGGCTGGCAGGAAAATAGTCTAATCCTGAGCATCTAAGATTAGCATGACAACAGACGTCAGATGGCCCAGTGTGACCAGGTTGGCTTTTGTTGTTGTCAGATTTAGGTCACCAGCTTAAAGATGGCCTTGAACTGTAACTGACGCTGATGGGCCAGTCTCAATTAACTTATTCACTTCGAGGGAGTGCACCACAAAGAGTCTAATCAACCTATTCTAGACCTTTGGTATGAAAAGGTCTTTTTAAATTGCCAAGCTGATTGTTTTCCTACTGCTGCTCAGACTGATCATCTTAAATCCAGCGTCTAATCCCAGCTCACTTCCAAGGTGGCATTAAAAGTGCCACCTTGTTGCCCTTACTGTCATGACAACCTGTGGACCTTGGCCCCAAGGATGGATTTCAGGCTGATTAGAAGCCTGCCACCTTGTTGTTTCTGGCCCTCGCTGTTGCCCTCTATGTGAAATATTCAGCCCGGTGACTGTGTGGTGGGTTGCCATGGCCTTTCGTCATAATCACTGGCTGCTGTCCTGTCGTGTGACCCGCTATGTCGGTCCGCTCAGCGGACACCAAAGGTGAGGACGGCATCGGGAAAGGACACGGACAGCAGCTGAGGCGAGGTGGAAACTCTGTATTAATTAACCTTTACGGGATGCGGCCAGGACTGTCGGCGGTGCCCTGTATCCACGGAAACCACGCTGACAGAGTTCAGAGCAGAGGTCTCCCAGAGCAGCACTGCTGACAGTATCATGGCAACTGGCACAATGTTCACCCCAGTGTCACTGGCTCTGCCCTCCTGACAGTGGTGTGGTGTGATAGGTGCACCTGAACCTTAAGCAACCCCTCCCAATAATATAGACGTGCTCGACAGTTAAGTGCACCTTGTCTGTTATATCCTTGATGCAGCTCTGCTCTGTTTATGTGCGGTGCACTGTAAACCTCCCAAAATGTGCAGAATATTTAGAATAGTAAGAGTTGAGCGTACTATTATAAAGCTGAATTTTATAAGTGGATAAGTGGAAATGTTTTCGGAATGTAAATGTTGTCTCATAGTTCATATGTCTTATTTGGTCTCTCTTTTTTATTCGTTTAATTGTTAAAAAGTAGTGTAGCACTGTAATTCTGTTACTTTAGGTATTCTGGTTTTGCACTTCTGATTAAAGGAAAAAGAATCGGGGTCAAAAACGCGAAGCCCAGCTGGCCAGGTGTTAATAAAGATAACGCAGCAGTAAGATTATACATGCGTCTATATGTGCCTCCGTGCACACATTCGTTCCTGTGTCTAGGCATGAACGCTTAAAGGCTTACTAGTGTGCATGTGACACGGGGAGCGGGTGGGTGGCTCATGCTTTATGTAGTCCAAGGTTTGTGTCGTGTGCGATGCTGCTCAAGTGCATAAGGAGCAGGGGGCGGTGGGGGTGGTGGTGGTGGGGATAATCCACTGAAATGACAAGCTGCATAAGGAATTATTCACAGCTCTCACAAGGCCCTTTGCTTTTGAAAGACATTGCTGCGAGGGGCTTACTGCTCGAGACCTGAATGTTTTCAAGGTAGTGGGCCTGAATTTTCAATTTGGATCCAATCAGGCCTAATCTACATTTGTCGTCTGTTCGGTGGCTGTGAGGGGAGAGTGCAGAGAGGAGAAGGAGCCGTGTGCAGTCAATCTGAAATGTTGCTAAGTAACAGAGACGGCAGACAAGGTGGTGAAATGAATGTGATATAGTGCTGTGTAAATCCCTGCTTCTCACACAGTTTCTCCCCTTTTCTCTTTTTTCTCCCCCCCACTCCACCCAACCTTCTCGTCCTCCCTCTTTTCTGTCTCTCGCTCACTGCCATAGGTCCCCCCCATGTGAGATCTGCAAAGCTGAAAGGCGCCGCTGACAGAACCACAGCCAGGCCATAGGACAGACATCCCAAACATCCACAGCCACGGAATGTGTCAACATCTTTGTGGTGAAATCCCGCTGACTCCTCAGTTGCTTTTCACATAAGCCTCGAGCTGGGCCTTCTGGGATCCTGCGGCATTTAAAGGCATACAACAATGCCTGGGAGGCCTACCTGCCCCGGATTGTCTCCAGCCATGATTGCTGTTTTAACACAGTGGTGACTGTGCCCACTACAGAGAGGATCACATCCATCTAGTGCATCCACCCCTCCCCTCTGCTGTACACTGACTCGGTGAAATAGCCTGCCCGCTTTTTGGTATTTAGGAAGTACATGCCACTGTCAACCAGATGACCTAGTGGACATATTTCCCAGTAAGAAGTGCTGAGCCATACGAGGGGATCCTAGTATTGAACATGACTCATGGGGAGGAGCCTGGCCCTGAGACACACAAGGATTCAGCTGTTCTAACTTATCTGGAAGGTTTACTGATGCATCCAGTGGTGGCCGGGCCTGGGGCCACGGCAAGTGGGAGGTCTGAGGCTGCCCACAGCAATCAGGAGCAGGGTGATAAGGTGGGTGGGCCCTTCCAACTGCCCAACCATGGACCCACAGCTCCCAAGGGTGGAACCAATGGGCCCACTCTGGGTTCTTCTCAGCACCTCAAGAAAGCCCGCTTACTGCGCTCGGGAGCTTGGAATGATCCAGGGAACCAGCGAATGAGCTCACCCCCAGCGGAGCTGAATGGCCAAGTGGGAGGGATGCAGAATGGAGCACTAGAGGGATCTCCTCATGCTGGAGAGAGCACCCTGCTTGCGTCACTGCTTCAGTCATTTAGCTCACGACTTCAGAGTGTGGCGATGTCTCAGCACTCTAATAAACCCCCGAGTGAGTGTTCGTCTCCATCCAAGGCGCCACCTACAGACAAAGAGCCACTACCTGTGTACGGGACAGCCTCAAGCCGCTTAAAGGGCCTGATGAGAAAGAGCAAACTTCAGAATCATAGCAACACACCTTACAGTCGTCGTGGACACAGCCAGGACAGACCCCCAGAATCACCTCGCTCAGCACACAGTGCCACGCCTCCTGCTGCTCCTACAGCTGCAGATTCAGTTTCCTGTGCAGAGCGACTGAAGGCCGTGGCTAACATAGTGAAAATCCGCTCTAGTCCGGCGCCTTCACCTAAGCCCAGTGTCGCCTGCAGTCAGCTGGCCCTGCTGCTGTCCAGCGAAGCCCATCTCCAGCAGTATTCCAGGGAGCATGCACTCAAAGCACAGCTCTCTGGAAGATCAGCCAGCGAAAGACTAGCTGCCATGGCAAACCAGCAGCACAACCAGGACAAAAGGCCACCCAGTCTGCCCGGAGCTCCAGACACGCTAAGCTCCTTAACAACCCAAAATGGAATGACAACAACCACCACAGTAACGACAACACTCCCTCGAATGGCCCTGTCAAATCCACAGAGCCCCTCTTTGCTGCATGGCCACAGCCAAAGCGCCCCACCCACTCCCCCACGTGCTCCAAGCCACACTCACAGCCAGCCATCTCGGGAGAAACGAGGCTTTGACTCGCGTCCAACCCGCCCACCCCAGACATGCAGTAGCTTGCTGCTGCTGCTGCTGAACAATCACAACAACCAGAAGCAGCTGACCAAGAATGGGCATTTGGAGGACAGCTGTGGCATTCTGCCACCAAGTGGCTCCTCTTCAGTCACCTCAGATAGCGAATGCTCCACCCAGGAGCGGAGCCTGACCAAGGACAGCAGCGATGCCGAGAGCTCCTACTCGAGTTGCTCTCCCATTGACCTCTCCATGAGAAGCCGTGTCAATATGCAAGATGGAGGGCTCAAAACTACAGTTCCCTCTTCCTCCGCCTCTTTCACCTCTACCCTCTCTACTTCCGCCCCAGGTGCATTCTCTCCTCAAGCTTCTGCTCAGCCCCCCACCACAACTTTATCTCCATCTTCTACTGTTGTCTCCTCTGTTTCCACCTCTATTTCTTCCTCTTCCTGTATCTCTACCTCTTCCCTGGACAAACTAACAGAATCTTTAATAAACAAGTGGAAGCCAGAGCCATCAGGATCAAAGGTGTCCAAGGGCAAGGACCCTGAAATGAGCCCAGACCGAAAGTCCCACCCTAAAGTCACACTCATGCAGCTTCTTCTTGAGCGCAGAAATAATGAGATGGTTAAGAAAAATGTTGGTAACCAAGATTCACCTCTTGATGCAACTGTAGCCACCATGTCTCGAAACCAGCCAAAAGGACTGGTATCTTGGGAAGAGGCGAGGACAAAAAGCCCCATAGATAGGTCTGTAGCTCCAGCTCAGCCCCTCTACTCACTTGGCCGTGACCCAAGCGGTGCTCTGTCCCCATATTCCTACCCTTCCCCCAACGTCCAATCCAGCCCACTGGATTTGTGTAAATCTAAAACCTTCCCTGCTGAGAAGGCCTCAGAGCCCGCCTTCAGTGCTAGTAAACTGTTACAGAATCTGGCTCAGTGTGGGACAGCTTCCTCCCCACCCACCCCCTCTGGTAAAGGGCTGGGCCAGGAGCACGATGCCAGCAGGCCCCTTGCCCTTTTGGAAAGACTCAATGCTCCAATCGGCAGGACCACCACCACCACTCCACTCTCTGATGGAGCTTCAGGTAGTGGCACACCCTTCAGTAGGAAGGAAGCTTCTCCTCCTTCATCACAGATTGAGAACCTTCTGGAAAGGCGCACCGTGCTGCAGCTCCTTCTAGGAACAAGCTCAGCTACAGCGACTGTGAGCCGCAAAGACAGGCCTAGTGGCAGTGGCAGGAGGAATGTGGAGGCAGCGGGGGGATGCAGTGAGAAGAACCCTGGTGCTCACGTCACCTGCGACAGCTCCAATGGCCCCCCTCTGGATGTAAAGGTCAAATCGGAGCTCATGGAGGACGTGGGACCATCCTCTGCCATGTCTGAGGACGTGATTGGCAGAAAGAGGCTGAGTTGCTATGAGAAGAATAGCCTCGTCTCAGATTCCCAGCAGGACTTAAAGGCTGAACCCCGGCCTGCAGAGGTTATAGCAAAATATGGCCTCCTCAGCCAGTTGCTTAAACAACAGACTGCTACCTACTATACCAGTGCTGCTATGCAGGCTGACACACAGCTCAGACAGGTTAAAGAGGAACAGAGGGAGTATCCGAGCCCAAGCCCTAAGAAGAGGCGGCTCTGTTCAGATCGGACTGATAATTTGAGTAACATCAGCTCTCCAAGAGCAGTGGACAGTGGTGACACAAATATTTTTGCCTCCTCTGTTGTTCCGGTAGAGCCTGAGCAGCAGAGGACTCTAAAGGAAGAAGAGGTTCCTCCAAAGAGCCCACCGAGTGAAACCCTTACACGAGAGAGCCGGGGCTTCAATGTGCTCAAACAGCTGCTGCTCTCCGACAACTGCCTAAAGGAGCTGTCCCAGCAGCCCCGGGGGGCGCCCAGTCCTTCCGTCCTCCAGACCAACGGCAAGGCCAACGGTAGCATTCTCACTCAGCCTGCCCAAAATCACAGCTTCCTCCAACTGCCCAGCTGGCATCCCCACGGTTCCCTCAACTCAGGGTTTCCAAGTAATCTCAGACCACTACCCACCCCTCCTCCAGGTGACAGTTCTCTGCGCTCCCCTTGGAGTCGCCACCCGTCCCCGTGGCCCATCACTCAAAAACGGGAGACGCCTACTTTAGTCAAACAGGAGCCTGAGAGCCCTGTGCGGTGGAGTAGTCAAGAGAACGAAGAGGAGGACGAGGGTTGTGACTCAAACCCAGACTCTCCACGGCTCTCGCGGTCCAACCCCATCCTATATTACATGCTGCAGAAGGGCAGCATCCAGCTAAGGAAGGAGGGGAGAGATCAGGCAGAGGGAGCCCATTCTGTGGTCAGAGTTAAAGAAGAGCCTATCAGTGACATGCATGCCTATGAACGCAGCCTGAGCTCTACCCCTCAATCACCCGCCCACAACGACAAGCACAGCCATGAGAGCCAGGGGCTGAGCCAGTCGTCTGAGTAGAATTTGTATCAACTGCAGAAAAATAGAAATGGAAAGAAATTCACTGACTCTGTTTGTTTTTCATTTTTTGAATGACTTGCCAAATTGGTCTGATGAGACAAATGACAAAGAATGCAAATTGAATGATTTTTTTTTTTTTCAGGTGGCATAGAGCAAATTCAGATGCACTTCTGCATCGATTTTTAAATAGTGAGGTCATGGAACGGTACAAAACAGCTGTATCTTAGCAGAATGCCACAAAAGCCAAAACTGTGCATCAGTCACAGATCAAACCTTCCCATCACTGATTGTCATGCACTACATTTTGTACTACAATGTTAATTACGGAGCCCTCCTTTATTATTGTTATTTTTTTTTTACACTTTCTTACTAATTGAACTGTACACATATCACTACTCCAAGTCCTTCTGTTGCCTGCCATAAAACATTTAGAAAGAACATTTCAAGCAACATCCATTATTGATGACTCTAAAAATGTTAGTGCTCAGTTCAGTGGACATTTATTTATTTTCTCCATCAGAACATTTCCAGATAGACAGAGACCCATCAATTTTAGATAAGATTCCAAATAGTCACGGCGGTCTATTACAACAGTGTCCGTGCTAAAGTCATTCAGAGGACCTTAAAAACGGCATTCGGCGAAGATCCCGCCGCGACGAATGCTTTGTTCCTCGGGATTCACGGTGTGGCACAATTACCAGTGGAGAAGGAATATATCGTTGGCGCTTTAAACGGTCACAACTCATTGTTTTCGCTTTTATTTGAAGTGCGTGTTTCGAGGCCAATATTCGACAGTGCAAATTCAGGGCACTATGTTTGCAGATTGAGCCGTTTGGAGCAGATGGGTCAACAGAGCGAGCGCGGCTCTTACAGTTGAGCAACTGCGTGTAAGCAGGTTTCTAGAGCAACAGTTAAAAAGGCAGTGTGTGAGAAACTTATCTTGCGACCCTGGTTAAACCCAAGGCACTTTTCTTCATGCACACAGAAACTTTTGAGTGTGACGCACATGGCTTTTTCCTTTTCATTTCACTTAAAAGGAGTACCCAGACTTTGCACTATCGAGTCCTTGGAGTCCTTTTCAGAATCATTTAATGGCATGTGATAATAAAAAAGAAAAAACAGTCAGTATTGTTATCTGTTGAGAATTTGACAGTTTGTGATTTTTTTTCCCTTTATTTCTTCACTATTGTGGTTTATAGATTTTTTTATTGTTATTATTATTTGTTTGTGGCAGTCTCTTATCTCATAAAATGTCAAAAGAATTGCATGATAATAAAGAGAAGACCACAGGTACATCTTTGTTTTGAAAGCAGCTGGATGTGTGTACCTGCCCCCAGCAATCACCAAGACCTTTTGGTGTCTTGAGGGATATCTGGTTGATCTAGCTCCTTATTTTTGGATCGTACTGTACTCTTTTCAGTTGATCTCACATACTGCTTTATCGATTTTAGTCTCGTGATCTTTTTACTACATATGAAGTATGTCTCTTCAATTATTAATACATTTTCACAATGGTTAAATATATTTGTGTAAATAGTACTTTCAGTATGAAAGATGACTATTTTGTAATGTTTAAGAAAAGATATTACCCTAGTTTTTAATGCCCTGATATGTAAATATGAATTATATGCGTACAAGTGTACATACAAAGGCCGAGGATGCTATGCCCATCGTTTTCCTTTTTTCTTTTTTTCTTTTGGTTGGTTTGTTCTCTGCATGTGTCTCTATGTGGTAAATGATAATCTATCCTGCGCTGTGTTGTGTAATAATGTCTGACTTTCCTCACTGCTGCCTGTTGCATGCAGACGCATGGGAACTACCTGTGTATCCCTACTGGTGATGGGGGAAAATGTCAAGTCTTAAAATAGGTCTTTTATATCACAGAGAGAGAGAGGCTGGTTTAGAATATGAACAGTCCCTAAATAACCACAGACTGTTGAGCAAGTTGATTTAAAAAAAAAATGTGTGGAAAAATAAATGTGCATTGAATATTTTTGTGATTATTCTTTTCTGTTACTGGTTAACAAAGCTCTGTGGAAGAGTTTGGGGGGATGTAGGTGGGGGATTGACGTACAATCATAGATCTGCATTGTGCATCTAAGAAATACATTTGTAGCAGCAAATATATATATAAATATATATATTAAAAAAAGGATGTTTCATTTTTTTCATGTGAAGACCTGAAACATTATTTCATTTTTTTATGTTTTCATTTTTGGTGTTCATTTGCACTGATATCTGAAAAATAAAGGACTAAAATGCATGACCTAGTATGACTGTGTTCCTCTCTTTCCAGTCTAGCAGCCAGCAGTGTGCTGGGACAAATGTTGGGACAGTGTTTGCTCATTTGTAGCGCCCCTCTTCTTTTAACAAAGTCAAATAGTGAATGTGTAGAAGCTGAACTTTAGATGGAGGCGTGCTGTCCTATACTGTTCCAGACCATCAACAGTGCTGTGTCTTTTTTTCCATGATGCACAAAATGTTTTTAGTTTCAGGGCAGGCCAGTTCACCTGTAATCTTCTACTATGTTGCTGGTGGAATTGTGTATCTGAAAAATGCAAGGCCTTTTCATTGAGCCTCATTTACTAAGCTTACATTGTGATTTATTAATATTTTCATACCTGGATTTTTCGTACTTTAGAAACAACTTTAAAAGTCTCTCTGACCATGTATACAAACAAATGATAGCCTGGTTGCCTTTAAATTTGAATACTACTACTACAGCTACTAATAATAACACTACAATGGAAAAAAAGAATGTATGTAAATGACATTTAACATTAGCAGCTTCAAATAGCACTCTTCTAGTGGGTTCTGCTGAAAAGCATTTTGAAACTACATGCTACATTAGCATACACAGACTGATGCTACGAATGCACTGCAAACACTTTAGTCTCCCTCACAGCCACAGTCAGTTGAGAATTACCCCAACATGCATGTTTTTGCACAGGGAGAACATGTAAACTACAGACAGGGTCAGACCAGGCCATGTATTTAATAAGGCATTCCAGGATCATAAAAAATGACATTTTTAGCCAAAATTAGACACAACCACATCTTTTTAAGGCTGCAACAGGCCGATTAGATTTAGCCCAGATGTTGCTTCATTGACATGATCAGCTTAGTTGTTGTGAGCAGTCACTTTAACACAACCAAAGCAACCAGCAGTGAAACTGAACAACTACTGCACCCCAATATCAGAGTAAGGTTTAACATTAAAGCACATTATTATTTAAAGAAAATGACATCAAAGCCAAACAGCGCTGCGTGCAATCAAAGAGTCCGGTCTATTAAAAGAGTGAGAGGATGTCCTGTATTTGCCCCTAAACCCCTGCTTCTGAGTTGGCTGCTGTTCACTGTGTTGCCGAGTCTTTAACAAAGGCAGGAAAGACACTGAAAGAAGGGAGGACACGTGAAGGTCACCAGATGCACACCGAGTGCCCAAGGATGTGCCCTACACAAATGGAACGTATATCTTTGATTTAGAGCCTACAATAGATTTCTTTGTGCGGTCGTTACAAAACCTTAATTCTCGTGTCCCATCTGAAAAATTATCCATTTAGCGATAGTTTTCTCGACTTGAGAAAAAACAGCCTGTAGCGTGAGATTTCCTAAAGGTGAGGACAAGTTCAAGCTAAACTTCCCCTGCACCGTCTGAATATGAAGTCCAGCGAGTGAACAGACAGCTTTTTGTCTGCAGTGCACTTTTGAAATTGCAGCACAGTTCCTCAGCCCTGACTTCCCTTTTATTTAATCCTCCCCATGACTGACTGCACTCTCTTTAAACTCCCAGTAACCTTTCCCCTCAGTGAACTTCTCCATTTCAAGATTCTTATCAAGGCTGAACTACCAGTAACCTCTCGATTTCCTCTGATTGCCGGAGCAGCGGCAAGCTTAAAGTAGGCGGCTGCGAGTTTAAGCTGAGGTCAAGGTGTAAAACTTGACAATCGACTGTTTGTCTGTGGCTTCGCTCTTTGATTTCCTGACCTCAGCATGAGGCCAAAAGGATGTAAACGCTGCACATAAGGCCGCCAGCAACTCAACTGCAGACCGAGCACTCGGAAGTCCCACGACAGACGTTTTCATAGTTACGAGATGTCCAGAAATGATTTCCTGGCATTGCAGATGCTTAGTCTCTGACAAACAACTTAATGACTGCACTTAACGTGCTGGGCCAAGGGTTTATCTGCATGGGAACTTGTTCGAAACAGCAAGCCTGACGACTTTAGTGTAAATGAGATGCTTTCCTCTTTATGTGCTTTGTTTATTCACATGGAGGCCATACAGAGCTAACACTTGTCACCAGTCGTGATAAATCCGCTCCCAGATGTTTCATCGCCCTTTTCTTAGCGAAGCCTTTGAACTTTGAGCATGTGATTTGACCTCAAATGTTATGTAAACATACGCGTGCACACACACACACACACACACACACACTGTCACACATACGATCTAATTAGCATTTTATGGGTCTCATGTCCCATTTGGAGTGTCATTAAAGTAGAATATATAAATAAAAGGCTGATATGCCTCACAGATACCAGTCCAACTGTTTCTGTACTTTGCCTTGAGGTGATGCTTCTCCAGCGGCTGGATGAGCAGAGCCACAAGTCAGTATTCAAAAGGATTGAAGCGAAACACCTGGGGAAACTCATGCACTAAGGAAAAAAAGGTCCCAACGTTTGATTTCACAACCTTATACTAGCCCTCCCTCCCCGAGGCTTTTGAAGATGTACCTCTTTGTGAAGTCTTTCCCTTAACCCCCCTCCAGGGTCATGACCTCTTGCCTCACCTCCCTCGACCTGACCTGGCTGATCCTGTTTCCCGGGACAGGATCAACTGTTGGCCCCGCAGCTGTAGCTCCCCCTCCCCTCTCTTCCTACCCCCCCCCCCCCCCCCCCCCGACACCTCCTCTGCACACATATGCACTCAAACCACAAACCACATCTCCCTGCTTCCGCTCCCCAGCAATACACTCAGGCCACTCTCGCAATCTCTCATGTAAATATGACAAGTGGCGGCATGGCTCAAGCCCTTTCTTTTCTTTTGAGCTCGATAGCCTCTTGACCCTCACTGTTTCCCATGGCCTCCCAGTCCTCATACATGATGTGGTAATTATTCACGAATGACTAATAGCCCAAATGTGCAGAGAGGCTGCAGAGAGGGTGAACACTGCAAGTGAAAATACAGCAGCTCTGATCAGCGATGGCAGTTTTATAAAGCTTCCTTACTTATGTCCATGTGCAGGCCTGTAAACAGGCCCGATGTAATATTCATGATGAGTGAGAGTCCCTGTAGTCCACAGAGCAGGCTGTCAGCTTGAGGGATCTTGGCTGACACTAAAAGAACATGGATGGTATTTGCCATGTCAGATAAGCACAAGGGTAAATGTTTTACAAACTGGCCAGGGAGAGCTAGCAGTGTCAGTCTCCTGTCTGCCGGCGTCTTGTATTGCTTCTGATCATCTCAGAAAGTTTCTCCTTTCAAAGAAGTTCTCGCTTACACATCCTGAGGTATTCGATTAGTAATGACGGGAGCGAGCATTCCTGTTTTCATAGGCGATTAAGCTCACGCTTGATCTGAATCTTAATTTTCTCCGTTTGAAATCGAGTGACAGCAAACAATGAACTGCCATCTTTTTATTTTCCACCTCTCTCATGTGAACGATGTCATCTTCAAGAAACGTTTTTACCGCTAATTTCCTGTATGAATCGTGACACTGTGGTTGATCTGCAGGGTCATGAACTTTTCAAGTAAACATCTCTCAAAATCCCCGGTACAGTGAGAAAGGGCAGTTTAGTGTCAACCAGTCTGGCTAAGACCAGCTTGGGATGTGAACTTTGTGCAGACTTAGGATGAAGCCTGCCAAACTTAACTCTGTTGAATTAGCTTTCTAATATTCAACTCAGTGTGAAGTCATAAAGGGAAAAAAACAGAATGAAGCTGTATCTGGCAGTCAGAGGGGATTTGGTTGCATTTCAGAAAGTGAAGATGTTATGTTAAGAGCACTTATTAGTTTGACAGCATGATACAATATTTAGAAGGGAAGACGATCCATAAGACACGGGGAGGAACACCAGTTTACCTTTATATGGGAATATAATAGCTCCAGATTATAAATGCTGCCCCTGTACTCGTGTGGCATGCCTCATATTTTAATCATTAGCTTGTTTGTTTAGTGTTGAGTTTTTTCAGCCTGCCAGCAGTAGGAGTTTATGGACGACAAAGTCTTGATGTTGCTATGAAATTTTGCACAGATGTCTATGTTTCACAGGAGATTAATCTTATCGACTGTGAGGAACTTTAACTATAGGGCCACTAACAGAAACTGAATTTTTTCTCTTTTGCATTTAAATATGACATTTTACGTCATGGTAACCAGGTTATATATGATCTTGACAATCCCACGACTCTTCATTCATCACTGTGGTTCTCAAACTGGGCCCCACAGCAACTGCAGATGGAGCATAGATGCCCATTTTTGTAGGACAAATGAATCTTGATTTTTCTTTATTGTCAATAACTTACTTTATTTAGGAAAATCTTGCTGTGTAGCTTCAAGCTGGGTGTTTTTGCCATGTTACTGTTTAAAGGCTGGATGAGTGAGGCGTAGAGCTAACAAAGGAACTGGGGGACACAGTCTAGAAACTTGCAGTTACAAGGTAAGGCATACATGTCCTTAATTTATCTTAATTTACAATATTAAGATCATGTTTTAAATAAAACTTGAAGCTAGTAAATGAAACTATAAACCAATTAGGAAAGCATTTACTGAAGAGGGAGCCCAAGGGTCATGTTCCAACAGAGTCTCATTCACAAAGGTCATCCCTTTCTGGTCATTAGAAGTCAAGTTCAAGGCAGTGCCTCACTGGCAGCAGGTATTCATCTTTTTAACAGATCAGATGTGACTGATGAAATTTGGGGGACAGATTTACGAACACATTACGCCAGCACACACTGGGTTTTGGTGTAAAAAAAAAAAAAACAAAAGAAAAAAAACCCAGAATATTTAAAGTGCATAAACTGATTTTCTAATGTTTTCTAATGTTTGCAAGATGCAATTTACAGCCAGCTGGACTTTTTCTTTGTATGAAATAGAAATGAAATGACTGTGCTTCAGAAAATAGCACAACTTAAGTGAATCACCTCTAAAACTAACCACACCTATCAGCACGCAGACACTATGTTGCCACGTTTGTTCAATCTGGAGTTCTGAATTTCTGAAGCTGCATTTATGTGCTTTAGGTCAGCAGTCCCCAACCTTATGCCACGGACCGGTTTATGACTGACAATATTTTCACAACCTTTAAGGTGTCGTGGATTATATATTATAAAAATAATAACGTTAAAAACCGATAAAAACCCTGAGAACCATCAATTTCACACCTGAGCCTCAACTCTCGCAGCCCGGTACCAAACAACTCACGGACCGGTAATGGTCCGGGGCCCAGGGGTTGGATACCGCTGCTTTAGATGGAAAGAAAATGGGGTCATCATAAAGAGTGTGATTAATTGTATTGTTCAGAACTGTTGTATGATTGTCTGCATTATGAACTGCCTTCATTCTGGATGTCATAGATTCAACAAGATGCAGGAAGCATCACTTACAGATATTGGTCCTTTTAACATGCTAGTATCAACGCAGCTCAAGAAACCAGTTTGTGATTATTTAAATTTTGTAACCTGCTCGAAGCATGGTCAGCAACAACACTCAGGTACGTCGTGGTCAATAAATGATGCTGATAATTTCATGTTTCTATGATTTCTATGGTGAACAAACTTGTTTTTTTGAGATGACGTGATGCAATCTAGCAACAGTGGTTAGTTGCCTGGACTCACAATATCATAAGATCACACAAAATTTATTCACTGAGGTTATAAGAGGCAGAAACGCATACACACACCATGTGTATGCTATTGCTATTTATTGTAGTTTAACCTGTCAAGGACAAAAACGTGAAGAAAATTCTGTATCAAGCCTTGTAATCATAGCTTCCCTACTTTTTTTTCAAGCTTTGAGTGACAGCTCTGTGGCGCAGTGGTTAGAAATGTTGCCTCACAGGAAGAAGATCCTGAGTTTGAATCCACCATCTGGCCGAGGCCTTTCTGTGTGGAGTGTGCATGGGTTCTCTGGCTTCCTGCGACAGTCGAAAGACATGCAGTTAGTGGGATTAGGTTAACTGGTGATTCTAAATTACCCGTGAGTGTGAATCAAAACGGTTGTCTGTGTTTGTCTTCATTAGACTGGCGACCTGTCCAGGATGTACGCCGCCTCTCGCCCTGTGAGAGCTGGGATAGGCTCCAGTGCCCCCCGGCAACCCTGATAAGGACAACTATGTGAATTTGTTATAAATTGGAGGGAAAAAAAGGTGTGCATGATAATTTTTATGTTAACACACCACAAAATACCTCCTTAAATGAACTTAAAATAATCACAGAAAAGATTTCTACATTAATAAATGACTTTCTATTAGCATTAAGTATTTTTGTTGGGCTAATGTAATGTAATGGGTTGGATCAGCTCAATGAAGTTGGACTCAACTACAGTAAATAAGTCAATTCATCATTAATTAATTAAGTTGGCTTAACTCAAGTAAATTAAGTTGAAACAACAGAATCAGTCCCGTGGAAATGCTTTCCATTTTTTACGTGAATCCAAATAATTTTTTCGTGCAGGGAGTGACAGTTAATCGTGTACACAAAGAAGATGATACTAAACAATCCTCATGTAATTTCTGTCAACAAGGTCGAGATGAGCAGTAAAACACAGACTAATGCTGCTTTTGTTAAGCTTTATAAAAAAATGTACTGAATTTGAAACATAGTTTATTTGGGAAGTGGTGAAAGTCCTGCTCATTATCTGGGAAAGACACCTTGAAAATGGCTGAAATCCTCAAAAATAATGATCTTGTCAGGATACCCGACATCGAGCCACGACAGAGTTTAACTACTTCATTCTTTACGCTGTCATAAAATCAATGCTCCTGCTGCACTCTAAGCTTCAAAAAAGCAAAGGGGAAAAACACAATCAGTGTTATTTTAAAATGAAACAAGCTTTGTATTATTGTTGGCACGACAGCTCCCGAAAAAATGCAGTGATATGTCTTCACTGCCTGTAGACACTGCTGTGCTGCGACGGTTTAAGGCACCTGATCATTTCCATATCACATAGGAACATCTATGGTAGTCCCATTGAGTCTGTATTCTAATTTACTTAATAAGAAAATCAAATCCTGAGATGTCCACGGATCTTGCTTGTTTCCAGGAAAAAAAATAAATAATAATAATAATAATATATATATATACATATATTCCACACTAAAGCAGAACCTTGGTCCTGCTTTAGTGTGAAGAAAAATGCTTTCAGATGACCCATCAGTTTTTACAGCTTCATGTTTTATGACATATAAATTTGCTGTTGGGGAACAATAAGTGAGTAGTGCTGAAAACAACCACTGAGGTTTGCTGCATGAAAAAACAAAGACTGGATTTGATTGATTTACTGATTGGCCGTCTGCTTTCCTTTGCAGCTTCCGTAGATGCATTGTATTTTCTTTTCCTGTTTATAAGTTACCCTCACATTAGTGAATTTAAGATTGAAATGAGGTTTAACTGAATGGCTTGTATTAACAAATAAGCCTTTAAAACAAATGATGTGTTTCAGTGCGATCGGAAAACCTGCACTCCTCGCAGTTATATGTAATTTTATGCTGACTCTTTTTCTTAAAGACGTCATGGACTCATAAAAAAAATTCAGATAGATAGATAGACTTTAAACCAAATCATTCTTGGACACTGGCTCGTGTCTAAAACCCCTGAGGAAAAAAAACTGAAGAAAACCTGGCAGGTACAAAAGCAGACTCAAGAGCAGCACATGGCCCATAACCATACAGGTATTTCAACATTTTGTTTCCAAAACATTGTTGCAATATAATGTGTATACAGAAAGTCTGCTTGAAGCCAACCCAACCTGGTCTGTTTGCAAAGGGTCTTATTTTAGCCACACATGAAGCACCATAGTTGGTTCGTTTGCTTAAAGAGGGAGATCCTGGGGGGAAATGGGCACATCTCAAAACATTTTTAAGCATTAATTTTCTAGTTCTGCTTATTTTTATTATCTTTCAGGTTCCACGGAGCTGGTATAGCCAGAAAATTTGCTAAAATAAAGAAGCAAAACTGACTGTGAAATCTCATCGGTGCGTTCGTGGATTAACTGAATTCTACAATACAATAACGTGTAACTGTTTTATTCAGTATGCGGGGTAAACCTTTATCCCACATATTGGTGTGGCAGGTCTAAAAGGCAGGTCTATGTCCTGGAGCACGGGCTCATCATGTTGTTGCATTTTCACATATATTAGAAATTTAAATATATTTAAATGGCTTCAATAAGTAAATCCAGTTGTATCTCTGTGACAAGATGCAAGAAAGTATCAACATTTTACTCCTTTATGAAGTCATTAATGCGATGGACGTGTCTGCAAAGTGTGGCAGTTACAGTGGAGTCATTTATAGAGCCAAATTGTCAATTAAATGCTCGGCTGTTCTTAGGCTGGTAGCACTGGCATCACTACACAGGAGTGAAAATATTGCATGTAGTTTGGATCAAACTTTAAATACGTTATTATAAAATGTTTGTTGAAGTTCAGATTAGACCATATGGGCCCCATGAACTAACATGAATGCTACATCCTTGTGTTAAAGGACAGTTGTAATGTACATGCGTTGTTGTTGGATTACTGTATCGGGCAGAGCGAGAAGGAGGATTTTCAATGTCCTGGTGCGAGTGGAGCTATTATCATACAGCCCTCGGGCTCACTTTCGGGATCTGTTTTGATCTTCAACAAACAAGCAGACATCAGCTTGTCAGCCAAGGATCTATTCAGACTGCAGCGGCTTCTGTTTGACTTTGCCAATTGATTCATCAACTTATTTTCTGATTGGTTTCCTGACAGCTTCCCCGATTCTCTGACTGATAGCTCTACTTTTTGCCTTGAGGTCAAACTGTGTGATGTGTCTGCTCAGACAAGAAGGCTGTTTTAAGAGGCTGCCCTGGGTGTTTAAGGTAACCTTCACACACTCTGTGGTGGTCAGTGAATATTTCAGCACACTGCACATAGAAGTATAAAATATTGATTAAGGCACCGTGCTGAAAAATGAAAACAGACTCTGTGATTTATAATGCTACTTGATTTGGCAAGTGGAATCATTTTCATGTTTCATTCCTTTTTCCACATTTCTGCTGCTGCTGTGTGGGGCTGTGATTATGCAAGCTGGTGCTCCAAAGGAGGATGTTGCCATCTGCTGGGAGAAAAGCTGAATAGCATGGGGTAACAGCACAACCTTGATTTGTTGCTATGACAAAATAATGTATTAATACTGTTATATATTTATATTACTATATGTTTATGGATATGAATTAAATTCAAACTCAGTTTGAGCTAAATCGCAGTTATTGTTATAATGAAACTACAAAATGTACACTGATCAAATCCTGTTTACATCCTCAGTTCTGTTGCCAGATCCTTCTTCCAGTGCCATCATAAAGTTCTGATGTTTCCCATTAATATTTATATGTACTAGTTAGATGACACAGTTCATGTTAACAAAGCATGCTGACAGCTACAGTTATAACTATTACAACAATGCTATTCCTGAACATCTAAAGGATGACCCAGTTCTGTGTGAGAGGACTGTTCTCTTCCATCTTGCACTGAATTAATAACAGCTGACAGACCTGAAAGCCCAGTGTTTGGATGTTGGTGTTATTATCTCGGTCTGAATAATTAGGACAGAATGTGGACAGCTGAATTCAGTGCCTTACACTTGCAAGACCCCCACGCTGGCGTTCACAAACTATGAAATACCATAAAGGTAACAGATGTCATGAGCTTTGAAATGTTGCTGTGATAGGAGAAAATGATCATAACTGCCCCTAATAAATGAACAAACCAGGAATGTTGTCAGTCATCTTTAGCCTGACAAGCAGCCTTTTCTATCCTTATCATCCTTTCATGGAAGGGGATGGCATTTTTTGCTCCAGAACCCCGAGTGAAAACCCCGGGTGTGGAAATTTGACTGTTATATAATTGTAAAGTAGCACCTCCTTGAGGCCAAATGATTCCTCTCATCTTACAGGAGGTAAGGATCAGGAGTAGAAGGTGAACACTGGGCACCGAGCATGGAGGCATACTAAAGGGAAAGGCAGTTCTCAATATATGAGAATTAAAGTGAATCTGATACTAATACATCACAAAAAACAACAAAAACACGACTCAGATAGAGCAAACCACTGCTGAGGTAGCTCAGTCTAGGCAATATTTACTTTTAATGAAATAATATTATAAATTTTCTATATATTGAGTTTATTTTCTATGTTTTTAAAATGCAGTTTAAGAAGTTTTTAGTGCAGTAAAAACAAATTGCATGCCTTTGTCATTTGTCACCTACTAAAGATCCATTTTAATATACTTTAACACAACCGGCAGATGTGAAACATAAAAGTGTGATCAGAGGTCAAATGTTCAGATTCAAACTATAATGTGATATTTAAACTCACCGTATACCAGTATCATTTCCTAAATGTTGCCAATAGGCAGCAGAATTTTAAGCAAAGTTTGAGAGATAACAGACATTTTATCCAAATTTGACCCTATTTAACCACAAAGAAGAGGCCAGAGGTTCAAAGTAACGTGATATTTAGAATTTTCATATATAGTTCCCTATATGCCTATATGTTTTCAATGCAAACAATGACAGGAAGAAACATAGTTTTTAAATAGCTGTGTATAGGATTATTAGCACTCTGAGCTTCGGGTCAATCTATTGACCTTGAAGAAAATGTCAGAGGTCAGATTTTAAGTCTTTGTACTTATAGGTTGACAATACACCAAGCTTATAAGAAAAAAGGTTCCAAATTATAAGGCTTTTTGTCTGTTTGTGACTGATAAATCATTAAGTTGACCTTGAAGACCTCAGTGGATGTCAGCCAAATTTTAATAGATTGTTAACACGACCCCACTCTACACCCCTCCAAAGAGTTATCAGAATTCATTCAAAACTTTTCGAGTTTACAGACAGAATGACACGCATGCAAACAGTACCAAAAACATAAACTCCTTGGAGGAAAAAGAAAAAGGCAGCTGCCCAGAATGTGGCACACACAATGGTTAAGAGAAAAAGTCTTGTGGATCACATGAAAACTATGAAGTCAGAGCATGTCCAACACAAACACTTTAACAGTCTGGTGTGTGTATTTCACACCCAAGGATTATAACAGTGACTGTATGTTTTTCTGCTACCTGACTTTATAATGGGAAATTGGATGGGTCACTGTACAAACTGTGAATGTAAGTTGAAGGAGGTATGCCTTACTTAAAGGCATAGTTTTGGAACTTGTCTATCATTATAATGTCACATTTTCGTGTAAGGACTGATGCTTATCTAGCACTTTTCTACTCTACCTGGGCACTTTGTCTAAGATTCGTAGACATAATGATGCATCGGGGCAACTTGGGGTTCAGTATCTTGGCCAAAGAAGCAGGGATCGAACACCCGACCCTCCGATTAAGATAAGATAAGATAACCTTTATTAGTCCCACACGTGGGAAATTTGTTTTGTCACAGCAGGAAGTGGACAGTGCAAAAGTTATGACGCAAAAATTAGAATACAATAAGAATAAATACAGTACACAGCTGTACAGAATAGCATAAAATAATATACTATATACAGTAGAATAAAATAGAATAAAAATATACAATAAGATAAAAATAGAATACGAATGCTATATACAACTGAGTAAAAATACAACGATGCCAGAAAAGATTATTGCACTTAGTGTTATTGCACATGTGTGGATGTGTGTGTTTGTTCAGTTAAAGTCTTTGTTGTGGAGTCTGACAGCAGTGGGGAGGAAAGACCTGCGAAATCTCTCCGTCCCACACCGTGGGTGCCGCAGTCTCCCACTGAAGGAGCTGCTCAGTGCTGTCACAGTCTGCTGCATGGGGTGGGAGACGTTGTCCAACAGGGATGACAGCTTAGCCGCCATTCTCCTGTCACTCACCACCTCCACTGGGTCCAGAGGGCATCCTAGAACAGAGCTGGCCCTTCGGATCACCCTGTTCAGTCTCTTCCTGTCCCCAGCAGAGATGCTGCCGCCCCAGCAGACCACACCATAAAAGATAGCAGAAGCCACCACAGAGTCATAGAAGGTCTTCAGGAGTGGGCCCTCCACCCCAAACGACCTGAGTCTCCGCAGCAGGTACAGCCTGCTCTGAAGACCAGTTGTAACCTTATCTTACAAAGCGACAAAAGCGATTGTTTTAAAATCATTTTAATTTCAATATATATATATATATATATATATATATATATATATATATATATATATATATATATATATACATATATTCCTTGAAAAATTCTGTTTTCAAGTACACTAAAACACAAACAAAATATCAAGAATTCCTTGGCGATTTGGTGCATTAAGAAATGTGCTGAAGCTAAGCAATAACAATGTGGTTCAAATGAATCGCAAAATTTCTGGCTATAATTGTAGTTTGCATTAATTTCCCCCAAAAGTCCCGTTCATGATGGTAACGCAGTTCAACAGACCTGAGTAATCGATCCCAGCTCACAGGCAGCGAAGAGCAATGTTTTCATGCCTACTGACGACTTGCGCTAGTCACTCTGCCATGGCGTCCGTAATGTCGCTGATTAAGGAGGGGACATCGTAGCATCTCCTTTTTATATCGCTTTGGTGAACGGTATATCGTGCATTTTGCTACTCCTGGTTTGAATTTAACAAAATTTCCCACTGAACCGGCCATGACCGTGGAGCAGAATGTCCTCCAGCAGCATTCTCAGAAGGTAAGCTGCCATATGATAACTTGGTGGCTAGCTAACTTTAGCTTAACTGTATTCCTACATAGTTTAGGAGCTCAAAGAACGCAGAGGGTGGGTGAATTAGTTCCTTGGTTGGTAGGGTGTACCTTGAATTGTTGTTTAAAGACGTCGTGCGTCACCCTTTTGTGAAGAACCGTTTGTAAATCCCACATAACTGCATGTAAGCTGGGCCTTACGTTACCCTGGGTCAGTGCTTTATTCAATATTTTGCTAGCCAGTGTACGTGCTAATGTAGCCGTTAGCGATAGCTAACGGTACCACGTAAAGTTACCTGAAACCCCAACATCGTCCTTTACGCTGGGTTACGTTTAACAGAAGCTAGCTATTCCTATATTATAACATGATGCTCTGCATGGTAACGTCAGCAATATGGGCTATTCGTCACTTAAAATAAACAAGGCTAAGTGACAGTGACAGATTTAACGTTAGCTTGTCGACGTCTTCATAGTAAGTAAATCTTTGATTTCTCTGACGGTTTTAGCTAAAGTCTTCTGATAAACTACCCCCCCCCCCCCATCACCACCAAATAAATTAATGTTTAGTTTGATCAAGTGCTTACTCTTTGTTTGTGTGAGCAAATGTTTCCTATGTTACTCATCACATATCTGATACCTTTGTTTACAAAGCATGTCCAACGGCGAAGGTGGAAACCCACCCGAGCAACGATGCTTGGCAGGGATTGAGTGTTCGGATTGCAAGCCAGGCGTGTGACAGTTCATAACCGAGAAGGCAGATTATTATGTTACATTTGATCACACCGCTCTCATTTTACCAAAGTGCATTAAGATCCGCTGCTTAGACGCCTAGTTATGCGATTTAGTCCGTGGCCACCATGCCCAGTACTTATGTAACCACTTGAGTGATGTTGCTTAATCATAGGTTAGATGTTTGCTCCGCGGGTCCAGAGTAAAAGAAATCATATTTTTGCAAAAGTCTTATGTAATTGCAGCGATGCTTTACTACACTTCATACAGTCCAGGAGCTCTGCAGCGCAGGCCTGCTGTGTTCAAATAAATCAGCTCCCCAGCCTTTAAAACATGAGTAAGCACCATCAGGCATATGGTGGGCTCATTACACAAGTTACGGTCTTAGGCAAACTAAATACTTGAGCCTCTGTAATGGCTCACACTTGAATTTTTTTCTGTTATTGAGCAGCCTGACCTTATTAGTGGCTGACATCATACTACAACAACAGCTGTTGAATGTGTACTGTAATTAGGGCTGCCACAAATGATTTTTGATAGTCGACTAGTCACCGATTATTTTTGCGATTGGTCAACTAATCAGATCATGCATCCATTGGACGTAAAACGTACAGCTTATTGCACCAGCATCCATCTGCTCTTATATAACTAGCATTAGCTTACAGCTTTAAGTGTTTAAGGTATGTGCTAACTAAAAATAAAGACAAGATGATACTTTATTAAATTTTAATGAAATTTGCAGATTGTTTCGATGAAGTTTAATAAACTCATTGCTATCTAAAATATAACAGGACACCGGAGTATATTCTCGAGCATCTCACACTTCTGATAATCAGCTGTCTGCTTGACGTTTATTCAGCTGTGTAAAAACTATAACTTTAATCTCAGCCAAACCGATTTACTCAGGAACAAATAAAATACTAAAAAAAAGCCAAACAATAACATTTTTAAGTTATCTAAGTGACTTATTTATGTTTAACCTGAGTAGAGTATCTTACTAAGAAAAAAAGAAGAAGACGATTTGCCGTTCTCACGGGCTCTAGTGACCTTGCCCCCGGCTAGCTATCGAGCTGGTGGGTAACAGACGTCTCCGAAAACGTCGGAGCGCTTTTGAAAATATGTGGTGTCTTGATAAACTGAGCAGATATTTGAGGTTTACACAGTTATATTCTCGCCTAAAAATATGTTAAACGTTTATTTTGTGACCCAGAAAGAATAATAAGAGTAATATTAAAACTAACTAGCTGCTGCCATTGTTGGTGTCACTACCCGATCCGTACCGGAAACCCGATCGGTACCCCGCATGCGCGAAAGGTGTCTACTTCCGGTCGAAGCGTTTTACGATAGTTACGGGTCAGAGTATCTGTTAAGATGTTAAGGATAATAAGTATCTCTTAAAATGTTTCCAATAATGAAACATTTCAATATAATGTAGACAAAAACAAAAAACAAAAAGATAGTTACGGATCAGGACTCCCCGATCCTTACTGCGCATGTGCAAAGTCGGACCGTACAAATCGGGTCTACCCGATCCGTACCACGCATGTGCAGGGGTTTTCTTCTTCTGTCCGTTTAATGGCAGTTTACTCCCCAGTGTAAGAGGATACCGCCACCTGCTGACTGAGTGAATGAACCCTATTGTAAACTGAATTAGCGTCATTACAAACGTGTGCTAAATTTGATTTAGTGATAGTCGAGTGTGTTTATGCTTGTCTGTGTGGAGAGGATTGATTGGAATAGTGATGATGATGTCCGCTATCACTGTCAATTGTCAGTAAACACTTCATCTGGCTGATGAATCTTCACGTGACATATTACAAAGTCTGTATTATTAACTCTGTAATTAGGTGCCATTCTTCTTATTTTACGGCGCTGTTGTTCAATCGGGGGACGCTCTCTGTTGAGGAGAAAAGTGTGAATTTGTTTGTATACGGAGGTATCCATTGTTTAAATGTCCCCGTAGTCGAAAAGGAGGCAGAGCTGTTGAGAAATGCTAGGAGCTAACTGGGCGCTAACCGTGTCATTCAAATATATTGAATGTCGCAATGTTGGCAAAGAGAGGAAGTGACGTAAGATTTGCGCATGCGGGGTACCGATCGGGTTTCCGCTACGGCTCGGGTAGCGACAGTGACAGTTGGAAACTGAGCTGGGCTGCGCTATGAATTCTGGGACAGAGCTACTTCTTCGGGGTTTAACGGCAGCTGGCATCCTTGTACGTGCAGTGCTACCATCTTCTGTTTCAGTCCATTATTACACTCTTAAATCCTACTACTTATTCCTGCGTCTTTTGTGATCTTACAAAGCTTCAAACGAGGCGTCGACTATTAAATTAGTCGTCGACGATTTTGATAGTCGACGTAATCGTGACTAGTCGACTAATCGTGGCAGCCCTAACTGTAATAGATTGTTTGTCTTGTGTTAATAAATATGTAGGGTTTCTGCTGATTCTGATTGGAGTATATGTATAAAGTAGTTTGGGTCTGATTTGTTTTGAAAGCAGAGTAGTGTGTTTTGGGATATCGCTGTAGTCAGTTGTGCTCCATCAACACTCAGGGTGTGGTGCTGGTTTTCATGCAGAGACCTGTAGATAGCAAGATGAGAAAATTTGAAAAGACTTCTGATCCTGTCTGTACAATTTCTTTTCTTCATTTTTGGTTGTGTCCCCCCCCCCTAAAAAAAAACAAAAAAAAATCTGCTTTAAAACGTGTGTGCGTGTCTGAGCAACTGTTCTTGTGGTAGTCTTGGCCCATATCTGTCACAGGTGCAACTTCCTTCACATTTCTTGTCCTGGGCTGCTTCCACATGTACATAGGTATCTTTTTGTTTTTAAACAAGGATTTTCTGCTTTCATTTTCAAAAGAATCTACATCCATGTGAAAATGCAAAGGAACAATCCGGTTGTTCAGTGATGACGCGACGAATCCTACTTCCGGGTCTAAAGTAGTCTGCGTTTAATATGGCTTTTGTGTTGTTAACATGTTTAATGTTATGTATTTTCTTCTATTTGATCTCAAAAAGCTCCTAAAACAGTCAGTGATCCCTGTTGACCTCCCTCGGCTTTTATTACCGCTAATCATTTATTTAAGCTCAGTTTTTAAAACCTTAGGATGTAGCTACAGCCCAGCCCATGCAGCAGTATATGAATGACTAACCTCGTATTGTGGATGGATTATCTCAGTTGTTCTCCTGGCTGAAGTTTGGTCCTTTTACAGCATCCTGCCATGCGATTACATTTGTTTCTGACCACCGAGAACACTCACGTTAACTTTTATCGAGTGGAAAAAAAGTTAGCTTGTTTATATTATGCTAACATAGCTGTGTCGCTAGCGGTCACGTAGCACATCATTATATACCAGCTAGCCCAACTTCAGTAACCCTACAAACGTCACTGCTGTTTAGTTTTCTGTCTTCATTTATGCTGGAAGTGATAACAGAGCTGTACGTTTTAATTTGTTTCCAAAACCCCGCAGTCAGGACATGCTATATTATATTTAGATAGAAGCTAGCGAGCTAACTCCCTGCTAACTTCTAACTCCGTTAAATGTCATAAATTCCGTTTTTATGGATGCCTGGATGTTAAACTCAATTGTTACACCTGGTAGAGCAGAACGCTGATCATTTTATTAAAGATGAAAGACTTTAGACAGTTTTTCAACTCTCAGTAATGCCATAGTGATCGTTTGATATATGGACCTGCAGCGGAGTTTAGACCCAGACACGGCTAGTGACGTCAGACTGAACAACCGGATGTCATGGTTATGCCATAGCAACAGGTGGTGAAATGTCAGCCAGTCAAAAGCCTAACGGGAACAACAAAAACAAGGTACAGAGTTCTTACGTCAAAAAAAGACAGGTGCATAGGTTTTTAAGGAATGCAAGACAAGAGCTTCATTTTCCTTATCCATATGTAAACACAGAAATGAGAGCTTCCTAAGGTTTTCACTCTGGGACAACCTTTTCAGAAGCTCTGTTTTCATTAGATTAGGATAGGTGCATGAGCCACTGCACTACGACTACCTTTGTATCAGTGCTTTCTTTACCACTCACCATGCCTTACCATTCACAACAGGCCTGCTGTAACAGAAGCCTTAGAGAAAAGCTGTCTTCACTGTGGACTTACAAATATTGTTTAAATGTTATGACAACTGAAGCGGGTGTGAGGAAGCATATGAGCAGTTTCTGACTCATGTTTTATTTTAGACATTGGTCCTCGCATGTTAGTACTTGTTAAGCTTAAGTAAGATTAGTTGTTCTCTGTAGTGACAGGCCAAAAGTCAGAGTATCACTTCCTCTAGAAGGTTGATAGGAAGCGTGTATTCCTGTCAGCTGCGTATTCTCGTTTTATAAACTTGAAAGGTTATTGCAGGCAAATTGGACTTGTTGTATATTCTGTTGCTGCAAGGTGTTAACTTTCCTTCATTCTCTACATTGACTGACTCTGCAAAAACATTTACTCTTGAGGGTTGACAGAAGCACAGGGAAAATCACATAACATCCATCAGAAACAGAAGTTAAGCCTCCAGCCTTGTAGAGAAAAACCTCCTTAGAGCTGGAGGAAGTGAGTATCTTACTTGAGGATAATAAGATATGGCTGGTGCAAATCTGAGGTTTTTTACTGAACAGCCTTAGTCTTAGAGCTTTCTTGGTCTCAAAATTCTATCATGACATTTCAGTGAAATTTGTGGTAATTATATGACGACACAGGAAAAAACAAACCTAAGTTTATTGGTGTTTGCAGCCTTCAGGCAGTAGCATTTATTACTAGAAACCAAGTGAGGGGAGTTTTCCATCCTCCTTTTCTAAGGAGCTGCAGTCATTGATGACACACTACCTAATCTGAAGTGTGAATCTGTTGCTACAAGTTACCAGCAGCATTATAGACAATAGTAGTGACAGAGCAAATGTAGGCACACAAGTAGACTTTGTAGTGTTTGGAAATGTTTACGTAGAAGTATATAATACCTGATTAACACTTTGAAACTTTTGGGTTATTTTGGATGTCATGATATGGCACAGCCCTACTTTTGATCATCATGCATTCTGATGATGATTCAATTTGTTAATTAGTCAGCAATTATTTCAAGAACTCTTATCTCTGCTTCCTGTGGGCAAAAAACCTCCTGTTCTAGACTCCAGTACCTCACCTGCTCAGGTCTGCCCACCTGTCAGTATCACCCTGTTGTCTCGTCCCACAGCAAATGAAAATAATCATTCAGGAAACATATGAATTTGAATGTATCTTTAACATTACTCAATAGAAGTGTCAGAATACAAATGAAATTAGTAAGGATAATGCAAATTAAAGTGTTAGTGGTATTTAAACAAAAAGTATTTAAAGTGCAAATAGGAAAATAAAATGGTTTCTGTCCATAAGGTCAAATAAAGCTTCAAATTAAATCAAAAAGATTTTTTCTCAGTCTAAAATAACATGTTTCCATAACTTACAGATGAGTCAGTGCATGAATTCACGATTGCAGTGGACATGCTCTGGAGTGAGGCTTGCTCTTATCTTTGAGATGATGTTCCCAGCTGCTGAAAACCTGCTAAAGATGCTTTCTGTCATGACTTCCATTTGAGAGGTGCATGAGCCTCTTTACAGGGCAAATTCATCTATACGCTTTCAAATCAAATCAAATCAAATCACTTTTTATTGTCACATCACATGTGCAGGCACACTGGCACAGCACATGCGAGTGAAATTCTTGTGTGCGAGCCCCACAAGCAACAGAGATGTGCAAACACAACAACACAAACGAGCAAAATACAAGAATGGCCAACCTGAAACTAATAAATATATGTACAATATATAATAGTGTATGCATTTCTGGATGTGTATACTAAATATTTTCCTGTGTGTGTGTGTGTGTGTGTGTGTGTGTGTGTGTGTGTGTGTGTGTGTGTGTGTGTGTGTGTGTGTATACACATTTTTACAAATTAAATAGTAAAAAAATAAAATAAAATAATAATAATAATAAAATATATAAAATATACAGAGTTGAATATGTGCAAAACAAGTGGCATTTATATACAGTGTGGAGTGCATAATGTTTTTGCTTAATACTAGTAAAACAACCAAACAGAATCAGAAAAGACCATGACCAGTGTGTTTTTCAGATGGTGTAGTGTTTAATGCCAGTTAAACAGTGTATTTGATTATATGTATATAATTAGGTGGTGTTGTCCAACCCTCAGATTAACTACCTAACATTAGGTGGAAGAGGTTTATTATTCAGAATAAACGCTAACATTAATATGAGAAAAAACAAAAACAAAGAGACAGTGTAACTACTCCTGTTTAATGGTTTACTATCGCATTTCACTCATTAGCTAACTAAACTGAAATGGGGTTCGTTTAGCAACCATCATCCGGGGAAGTTTCCAACTGTACAATATTAACATAAACAAAGTATCAACGCGACACACTAAAATGGACCCATTCACATTCGAGGTCACAGCTCCATGGTGCTGGTGTTTGATACACTCGTGCACTGCAGTAGTGCTGTCATGTTAGGAAAGTTCCACTTTGCACAGTCTGCATTTAGCTCTTAGTTTTCTGTTAAATGCTTTCACATTTTTTAAATTCTCTCTCCTCCTGTCTTGCTGCTCAGGCTATGTCCTTCTTCGTTAGTACTGAGTGCAGTCTTGGCAGACGATAGAGGTGATACTGCCCCCATAGCTTCCTGTAGTGTATTGCAGTTACAAAAACACAACTACATGGTATTAGTATACGATGCATCAACAAGCTTTCCAGCTCTGATATCTAAGATTAAGAATTCAGTATTTTTGGTAATTGGAGTTGTTGTCCTGGTTTGTTTACTGTGCAACAGCATAGCTCAGAACACCTGCTGCTTTGTGATATGCCGTGCTCCCAGACATCACTCTTTTTCACTGCTTTTTGTGTCGTAGCTGGAGCAACACCATTGAAAGTGTTTAGAAATGTTTTTCGCATAGGTGGTGCACAACGTTGCCATGGGTGTTTGTTGTGCAATTAGCTTATAGTGTGTAAATAACATACAATAATGAGTCCTAAATCATGAAAGAGCCCTTTAAACGAATATTCTTGTCAGTCGCCTGTTCCACCTGTGAAAGCTACAGTCTGTAGACCTCTCAGTCAAGACTTATGACGTCTGTATCGGATGTTCAAGTTGTTTATCGTTACAAAATTTACATGATATTAATAATTTCATTTACCACAGGTGCACTGCCTTTCACACTGTGTTGTTACTGCAACAAACACAATCCAGAAACCTTGCCTGATGTGGTCTTAGGCACACGCCAAAGCTCCAACCACCTGCTGTTGTTGTTTTCAAGAGGCAGCCAATCAAATGAAAGCAGACTTATAGTGGGAAGTTGTTGTTTTTTTTTGTTTAGGGGGCTGCAGCAAGGTCCAGCAGAAAATAACTAAAAATCGTTTTTGAACTTTGAGTTTTAAAAAGTTACTATATTTGAGTTAAAGAATTGCATCTGTCTGTCTGTAATAGACTATCCATCTATAGATAGACAGACAGCGTATTATTAATTTTGTAATTATTATTACTACTATAATACAGTCTACATAAATAGTGTCCTGACTGCAGCTGTTAGCCTAATATCATGTAAGAGAACTGTTCAAGATCATTTAATGTGAGGCAAAAGTGACTTTGGTGTGGCTGTGGTTGTTATTGATTAATCAATGCTCAGTTAAACACTTTTTTCTTTAATTGGGCTGGCCTTTTTTTTTTTTTTTTTTTACCTTTTATTGGACAGCGTAGTCGAGAGTACATGGGACTGTGAAACAGTGAATGGTAAGGGACAGAGTCAAAACCATGCTCCTGCAGGCTTCCTGCATATGTGTTACCTGCTCAACCAGGTGAGCGATAGGAGCGCTCAAGGTAGTTAAACACTCCTGATAATTTGAATCAGTCTCTGAGGAACGGTGTGGACAGCTAGTGCAATGTTTGTCTGTGCCCTCCCCCGAGGAATCCAGCTAATGAATAATTTTGTTATTGTTAATCTGCCTATTTTTTTTTCTTAATCATTTTATCCATGAAGTGGCAGGGACACTGAAAGATGCCAACTACAATTTCCCGGAGACCATTATGATAAAATCATTAAATGATTAAACAACTCCCACTAAATATCGAGCCTTCCCATATACCCTTAGATGGGATTGATTAACATGCTGTGCTTTTTGTAAATCATCTAGCTGCCAATACACTTCTGTACATTCTTATGAGTTAAGAGTAAGTTATTTATTGATTTAACTGAGTTGCTGGCTTTTCATCCCAGTTAAGGGGGGAAAGCCAGTGACGGGGTTTTTGTGTTTTGAAGAAGAAGAAGAAGTTGGACCTGTAAAATATAGTTTCCATCATTTTCAGGCTCTGTTATCAACACCCTCTTGATGATTTTTCTTCTTCAACAGCACCAGCAGACACTACTGAACCAGTTGAGGGAGGTCACAGGCACCACAGATGTACAGTTGCTTCAGCAGGCCCTGCAGGTACATTTTGAAACACAGGCTAAAAACTGGAAAAGTCAGGGATATTGTGTGTTTACAGTAGATATTTTTTCAGTGGGAAATGTGAGAGTTTTCTGTCTTAAACTCAGTCAGTTTATTCTAATGGGACTGTTGACACAAGTTACACTGTGCAGTCATTTCTCCCAGAGCAAAGTTTTACTTTGTATTAAATGCAGGCATTTTTGAGGTTCTCTAGTCTTTCCCTGCAGCTAATAATTTTCTTTAAATTACATGGAGACATTAACCTAAACATGCTGTTGCTGCAGGTGAGTAATGGAGACCTGGGTGAAGCCGTGGCCTTTCTGACAGAGAAGAATGCCAAGGTTCCTCAACAAGATGAGACCACTTACTACCAGACATCCCAGGTGGCCAGCGACAGATACATCAGCGTGGGCAGCCAGGCAGACACGAGTGAGTAGCTTGGTTCAAGTTTTGGTGCTGTTATAGTTTCAGAACAGCACGTCAACATCCAGTGGTCCCACAAGTAGACATGCTCACTTCAACACTCACATAAATTAAGAGCTGACTAAGCTAATCAAGTATATTTAACTTAAGGGGATTTTAGCATTTTGATGCACTTGTAAACAATCCTGTTCTTATTTTCAAATTTCAGTCACTGCTAACAAGCATCCCTTTCTCATCTTTGGTTGCTTCATCACATGATTTGCTGAACAAGTTACTGCTGTTGCAGTCCTTCATATCATTCAACTTGGATTTTTTCCAGTCTCTCATAGCATGGCTGGACTGTCTCCAAGTCCATATTCCACGACTATACTTGCTACAGTAGTCTTGAATAGCCCTGGAGATGCTCTATACCCAGACCCTGCACCAGCTACCAGTGTGGTTGGACTATGTCTGCGGGTCAAGGGTTGTCACTGGATGGGTAGCTGGCTGATTCAGTTGGCAAAATGAGCATTTCATGAATGTTGTTAACATATAACTAATATAATAGAGCATACATTTGCCTCCTGTTACACGTGCACATGTATCCGGACCCTGTCATAATTAGAATTTAAATGTGTGAGAAACTTGGATATCTGTATTAAATTGGCATGTTTCACATCATTATTGTGTTATTCAACACACCACACTTGACCAACACAAAGTTTTAGTCCAGGACACTAAGTATCCAGAGTGTAAATGATGGTTGCATGTTAGTGTTGATCCAAACCAAATTGCTGTCGTGTGTGCTTTGTTGATGCAGACGTGATTGACCTGACTGGAGATGATAAAGATGACTTGCAGAGGGCCATTGCCCTCAGCTTGGAGGAATCCAACCGGGCATTCAGGGAGACGGGCATCACTGATGAAGAGCAGGCCATCAGCAGGTATCAGCGACTGACAACAACTTTGACAGGAAACGATATTTTAAGAAATCCACACTTTACTTCACCCACACGGTCTCTATCTTTTCCCTGAGTGTGATGAAGATAAGATAACCTTTATTAGTCCCACGCGTGGGAAACTCACTACATAGAAGACATAAGCTTCGAAGGCATTTGAAGGGGGTGGGGGGTGAGTGTAGGTCTGTGTCAGTGTACATGCATATCTGTGCGTAGGAGTGTGTGTGTGTGTGTGTGTGTGTGTGTGTGTGTGTGTGTGTGTGTGTGTGTGTTCCGTGTTCAGCCAAGAGAAAGTGTCCCTTCGCCCGGTTAGGCAAAAGTCAACAATCTTCGGTCGACGCAAGGGGCCTTGAATGAGGAGGGAGAAAGTCACACCACAGTCTTATTATCTAAAGGAGAATTTTTATTCCTGTCAGCTTTTGCCTTGAGCATCCAGCTGGTGCCAGGGGGGCCGCATGAGATGAAGATGGTAGTTGTTTTGGTTAGTGTGAACAAACTGCATCCAATTTTACAATTGGTCTAATGTCCGTCACTGGTCACAGGTCTCTCAATTCCTGTTGTTCTTCCTAAAGATGTTATCCATATAGCAGAGCCATGAGCTTCTCCAAGATCTTATCCATATTGCGTTCAAAAACACAGTCTGAGTACTCACAGCCCTGCCCATCGTCTATCATGTCGGCCAGCCTTGTGGAATTTTGAACAGCTGTAGCTGCTTCTTGTTCTTCGATAAGCCCGGTCCGAGCCAGCTCCAGTCAGCCAGAACTCTGTTATCATGGTTCCGAATTGGTAGATGTCGTTTAATGTCCTCCATCAAGAGTGTCTCCAGACACCTGACGCAACCGACCATCGAGTATCCGGCAGCAAACGTCTCCGCAGGACAATCGGGCTCTCCCAGGAGTTGTCAATTTCATTAAGGGACCAGTTGATCAAATCCATAATTCTTCTTTAGGTTTTTAGAGAACAAGTCTGGGAGACTCTCTTAGGGTTAGAGAATAAGCGAGACTATACAATAGACATGAGAAGCCAAGCAGGAAAGAAAGTGCGACCGCCTCCGTCAAGAGCCAAGAGAAGAAGTATGAAAGTACTATACTTACTCTTGTATTGTGAAACACATGATCCCTGTTGTAATAAATAGAACTAGGTCAGGTCAAATAGTTGCTGTGTCTTTGCAGCATATGTTATCTGTTTAATAGTAAATAATTTATATCAGAGAGAAAATTCATGCGTTACACAACCCGTCTATTTCTCAGGAGTAATACTGCAGTGACTATTTGACCAATAATTTTGTTTTATTATTTATATATTTTTGGCCACCATCCAGAATGGTACTTGATGGTCCGCTACTATGTAATAAGTATGTGGAGGTTATTTTGCATTTTAAACCCCAGTTCAACTGAAGCACAGTGGCCATCAGGATGAGCCTTTCTGTTGTCCGACAGTTTTTTAGCAGATGAGTAGAGCGAAAGAAATTTGACCTTTTGGGAGATGCAGAGTAAATAACCAGCAGCAGGTGATGTAGTGACCCACACACAAGTTCATTCCCTCTATCTTGTTTTTATTTCCTTCCTGCTTTTCCAGAGTTTTGGAGGCCAGTATAGCAGAAAACAAAGCGAGTCTGAAGCGCACTCACACAGAGGTATGGAGCGACTCACCCAACCCACACGACAGGAAGAGGATAGACAACTGCCCTGTGGGTCTGAAAAATGTCGGCAATACCTGCTGGTTCAGCGCGGTCATTCAGGTAGGCACACACAAGTGGACACATGTACTTCCTGAGGGCTCAAAAGCAAGTGAACAGGATTGTTTCAAATTGAAAGCCCTTTTTGTTTGTCAGCTGGACTCTTTGCTGTTTCTTTTACTGCTATTTATTAACTTTTTTTAAAATTGTTTTTGCTAAAGGAGATTTATGAAGGCTTTTGAGTTCTTGGCCTTGAGATTCCTTAATGCATCCCTGCTTATGAAGCAAATATCACTGCTGTAATCTGCAGCAGTCAGCTTAAGTAGGAGTGAATAGACTGTTAAAGAGTCTAAATCCTTAATGCTGGGTGCAAGAATATGTCAACAAGACCCAGCTTCTTGTATGCTGGGAACTGAGTGGTAAAATGTGACCTAAGGTGAAATATGGTAGATCAACATTGGATACACTATCACATGGTGCTTGGCACCAGTGTTTAATCTTACCCCTACTGTGGAGTAGAAGGTACTCCTTAAACCTGACACCACTGCAGTTAGAAGAACAGGAGTAAACAAGTTTCTCTTTTCTAAATTCAAATTATGATAATGTTTTATGTTCAAAGAGCTCCAGTGGACTTTAAAAAAAAAAAAGAAAAAAAAGAAACATTTATAATGGCTTTTAATTAAAAAAATGCATTTACAAAGCATCAATAAATTTGCTGCGTGCTCTGCAATATTTATAGTTTTCATATTTGTAACAAGTCGCACCAGAATCTGATGTAGTGACCGTTTCCTCTTTAGTGTCTTTTATCACAGTATTTAATGGGGTGGGCCATGATAGCTGGAAGGGAAGTCAGAATGTAACTGTAAACAACTTGAGCTTTCAATGAAAGCATTTGTTTATTTAGGAAGTTGTAGAAAATAAACCCAACGTGACCCAAGGAGTCGGCTCACTGCTAAAGCTTCTGTGTAATGACAAAGATTTGAAGCCACGTCAGGCAAATACAGATCAGTTGTCAGTTTATTTACAGGTTTTCTGAATTAATAAAACATTAAATTCTATTATGTGAACCAAATGTGGTTTCTTTTAGAGGGAATCGCCATTCTGGTGAAACGTTAAATCGTTTTCACCTAGTTAAGCACAATTTGCAGGTGAAATTTGTAAATCTCACTAGGCAAAGCAACATACTTGTGATCCATAATTTTAACCAAAGTCATTTTTTCTGTCTTGTTGCTAATATAATTCAGCTCACTAATATAATTTAATGGTGAGCTGAAAGTGATTCCAGCAGTGGAGGAAAACGGTCTCAGAGGTAGAAGAGGATGAGGATGAAAGGGGAAAATAATTATAGATGAAATATGATATCTCTGATAGACCATGTTCTTGTCTCTATAGTAATAACATATATGAAAAAAGGAATAAAGGGTATGAGTATATCCCATTCCCTTCCATGGTAAATGTTTGTTTTACATATTTAAGTACTTACAGGCTGTGTTTTATTAATATTAATCACATAATATTCTTAAATGTTTACTAGATTTAGTCAAATTCTTGTTGTAAAACTTTTTCTGTGTGACAAATGCAAAAGACATTCATGGATAAATCAGCTTATCATAGAAGTGTACACTGACTGGCCACTTTATTAGGTGTACCTTGTTAATATTGAGTTAGAAGCCCGTTTGGCTTCATAGCTTCTTTAATTCTTTGTGGTATAAATTCAACTATATGCTGGAAACAGTCCTCAGAGATTTTGGTGCATATTGATACGACAGCATCACACAGATATTGCAGATTTGTCATCAGTAATACATACCTTCCTGTATGCAAGATTTCACTCATTTTTCTTCATCCTTCTTCAACCTCAAGTCTCTGTTCAACTTGCTCGAGTTCCAGAGGCTGGTGCTCAATTACTCACCGCCAGCCAGAGTCCACGACCTGCCTCGTAATCAAAAGGTGAGAGCCCTACCTCTTCAGATCCGACAGGGTAAAGCGAAGCACCGATTATTAAGTCTGTGCATGATGTCGTCCAAGGCTTTCAAGTTCAGTTGACTGCCCTGCTTCATATCCCATTTATATAATAGCAGTGCCACTACAGCCTGTCACAGCTAGCAGTGCTTTAGCTCTGAGGGTTTGACCTTCTTAGAAACATTTGCCATCATTCAACAGCTGGCGATCGTGCCCTAAGGTCACTCCAGCTTATCATTTTGCCCCCTGACAGTTAACTTAACTGACTGCTAGCAAGCTGTAAGAAGTGCCGACTGGCGTGAAATGTTTGAAGTCTTGGTATTTATCTGCCAGGATAGAGATCAGCATGCAGAGCAGATGTGTTATGATTGATCCAGGAGCTTTTTTAAAAAAAATAATTAATTGTTTCAAATTCATCTTGTCACACACACACCGATGTACTAGCAGTGTAGTTCCCAGGGTGTCTTCACACCTTTTTCTTACAGAGCCCTCACCGTAGGTTTAGTCGGCTGTTGCTAATCTGGTCTAAGCCTCTGCTCTAGAAGCATAGTTTGGGGTGGTCATCCCTTCATCTCACTTCCCTCTGTTTTAATCACTGACCTTTTGCTTTAGTGCTACATTGCTACAGGCTGGAATCTAATCTTTACATAAACATCCCTGAACAAAAAAACAAGTGAGCTTTTTGTAGTCTGCTTTCAAACCCTGCATCTTGTTGGCATTATGTCACTGCGCTGTCATTGCTGATGTTAAAGATAAGGAACTCAAAGTCTGTATGTATAATTTCTTTACTTAAAGATTGTATGTATTTTCTCTGTGTTTTGACATGTTATGAAAAACACAGTTGAAACTATTACAAAGTCAAAAAATATATATATTTAAAATAATATGCATGAACACAAACCTATGTTGAGTAATATTAAAATGTAAATTTTAAAAGAACGGTAGAAGATGGCTCCAATGAAGCCTTCTCAATATTTGAAACCTCAGAGTTTTGTTTTGGCCACTGCTGTGTTGTTTTGATGTTGACCACATGTCAGCAGCGTGTCAGAGGGTGGAACACTAACTAGCTTAGCATAGCTTGGCATAGCAGCTAATTAGAGGTAATTGACAGATTACTAAAATATTACAGTTTTATTCAAACTGCAGCTCAGTTATGCCGCATTATGTCAAGTGCCTGACAGAAATAAACAACGCTTGAAAAGGAACAAAAGGAACATAGGGCGAGAGGCGGGGTACACCCTGGACAGGTCGCCAGTCTGTCGCAGGGCCAACACACAGGGACAGACAACCATTCACACTCACATTCATTCGCACATTCACACCTAGTGACAATTTGGATTATCCAATTAACCTATCCCCACAAGCTGCATGTCTTTGGACGGTGGGAGGAAGCCGGAGTACCCGGAGAGAACCCACGCAAACACGGGGAGAACATGCAAACTCCACACAGAAAGACCCCGGCCTGATGTTGGAATTGAACTCAGGACCTTCTTGCTGTGCGGCAACAGTGCTAACCACCGTGCCACCGTGCTGCCCCTTGTGCAATACTTTTTGTAAATAGTCAACAGTGCAATAGACTCAATACTTGAAATGTGCAATTCACTTGTATTTTTATTTTTTATTCCTATTTATTCTATTTATCCCCTTTGTATATTTTATTTATATTTGTCTCTGTATTTATATATATGTGTGTGTGTGTGTGTGTGTGTGTGTGTATATATATATATAACAATTCTGTAACTGTAACTTCGGTCGTTGCTGTGCTTTTTTTGGAAGTCGAATTTCCCAGAGGAACCCACCCGAGGGATTAATAAAGTTCTATCTTATCTTATCTTATCTTATCTTATCTTATCTTATCTTATCTTATCTTATCTTATCTTATCTTATCTTATCTTATCTTATCTTAAAAACATGGATATCAAAGCCAGTTTAGTCTCTCCATTCATTTAAAATGACACCTAGCATTCGTTTTTGGATATTAATGGAAACATACTTTTGATACTTTAGCTTTGCCTTCATTTTTTAATAATAATTGAGAAGATGCCTTTTGTTTATGACCTAGATTGCTTGTCTTCAGTAAGTTTGATCCACTCAATTGTTGACACGGATTGTATTCTTTGTCCAGGAGCACAGGAACCTGCCCTTCATGCAGGAGCTGAGGAACCTTTTCTCTCTCATGGTGGGCTCTAAGAGGAAATATGTAGATCCATCACGAGCTGTGGAAATCCTCAAAGATGCCTTTAAGTCGAGTGAGTCACAGCAGGTAAGCCTCTTTCTGTTACAACCTGCTTTGCAGAATAGCACTCCAATGAAAAGACCTTTTTTGCAAGGAGGTCAGAGATTATGTTCTTAGTCCATCGAATCAAAGCGACTGAAAGCATTTTTCAAATTTTACGGTGCTGTGAAAAACTATTTGCATGTTTTCTTGCAAAATTGTCAAATTTACACGTTTCAGAGCATTAAAGATTAAGATAACCAGAGTAAATGCAAAAACCTTTAAATAATGATTTCATGTATTAAGGGAAAAGCTAGCTAAGTCTACCTGGCAAGTGAAAAAGTAATTGCCCCCTTTGTTAAATCATGAAAGAACTGTAATTAACCACATTTTTGGACAGCTGAGTTTAAGGCTTTGCCAGTGCCGTTATCCATAAATGGAGAAAATGTCGAACAGTGGTGAACCTTCTCAGGAATGACCCGCGTAACAAAATTAAATTCTGTCGACTGACGAGATGAATATTGCACTTTTTGGAAGGTCTGAGCTCTGTTACACCTGGCAGAAAATTGATATAGTATTTCATCTGGAAAAAACCCCAAAAACCTCTTACCAGCAGAAAACATGGTTGGAGTAGTGTGATGGTGTGGGGCTGCTTTACCTGGACCAGGATGTTCAGGACCTGGACGACTTGCTGTTATTGACGGAACCATGAATTCTGCTCTTTACCAGAAAAGTCTGAAAGGAAATGTCCAGTTATCAGTTTGTACCCTGAGTGTTCTTGGGTTGTACAGCAGGACAATGATCCATAACACACCTGCAAGTCCACCTTAAAAAAACACATGAAATTAAGTTTTTGGAGTGGCCTAGTCAAAGTCCAGACTTCAGTCTGAGATAGTGGACCAAAATTCCTCCACAGCGATGTGACCGATTCATTGTCAGTTATCACAAACATTTTCTTGCAGTTCTTGGGGTAAGGGTGGCACATTTAGGTTTATGGGCAACAACTTTGTCCATGCAGGATCAGGTAGGCTAACATAGCTTTCTTTCCCTTAATAAATGAAATCATCATTTAAAAACTACATTTTGTGCTTCATCAGGTTAACGTCTACTAATATTAAAATTAGTTTAAGCATCTCAAATGTGTAATTGTGATAAATATGCAAATACAAATTACTTAGAGTAATTCTCAGTTCCACTTTACGGAGGCAGGCTACTGTTGACTAACGTTTGGAGTCCCAAAAGTTTGGGCGGTGTTAGCAGTCACCCTAGATGTCAGGCATTAGAGTTGGGCGATTGCTTCCATAGTCCATTCATCTTATTATTGGCATCTGATCGATGCCAATACCACCAGGCAGCAGAGGATCCTGCCATTACATTAGCACTAATATCCTCCATACAGTAGTAGCAGAAATATCCCCCTCTTTTTGTCTCTTATTTGATGATGATTATGATGAATTAGTCTAGGAATGAACTGCTGAGCTTGCACAAATACATCTGAGCTCCAAGTGTCAGTTACATGTGAAGCTCTGACATAAAACTATGGCTTGGCAGATAATGTTTTTGTGAATAATGAAAGTATCCATCCATCCATCCATTTTCTTCCGCTTATCCGTGGCCGGGTCGCGGGGGCAGCAGCCCAAGCAGAGAAGCCCAGACCTCCCTCTCCAAAGCTTATCCGGGGGAACACCAAGGCGTTCCCAGGCCAGCCGAGAGATCTAATCTCTCCAGCATGTCCTGGGTCTGCCCCGGGGCCTCCTCCCGGTGGGACATGCCCGGAAAACCGCGCCCAGGAGGTATCCTTGTCAGATGCCCGAACCACCTCAACTGGCTGTGGAGGAGCAGCGGCTCTACTCTGAGCCCCTCCCGAATGGCCGAACTTCTCAACCTATCTCTAAGGGAGAGGCCAGCCACCTTTCGGAGGAAGCTCATTTCCGCCGTTTGTATTCGCAATCTCGTTCTTTCGGTCACTACCCACAGCTCGTGACTATAGGTGAGGGTAGGTGCATAGATTGACCGGTAAATTGAGAGCTTCGCTTTTACACTCAGCTCCCTCTTCACCACAGCAGACTGGTACAGTGTCCACATCACTGCAGCCGCTGCACCAATCCATCTGCCGATCTCCCATCACTGGTGAACAAGACCCCGAGATACTTAAACTCCTCCACTTGGGGCAGGGTCTTGTCCCTGACCCGGAGTGGGCACGCCACCCTTTTCCTGATGAATATTAACAAAAGTATTAATTTATTATATAGTGCTGTCAGCGATCCGCAATAACTCGCTAATGGAAATTTGCCGCGTTAATGCGGTTATGGCGTTAACGTCAGTTTAACGAGATTAACGCTGGCGGCAATAGTATTATAGTATTAACTGCATCAGTCGGGAATATTGGGAAAGAAAACCCCAAACACTTATCCGCCTTTATTTAGTGACTATTAACCTTCTTCGTCCCCTCTGAAGTCTGCCACAAAAGTTACGTTGGCCATTAATTATCTGATTTGTGTGTTCATCCACGAAATGTGATAGACATGCATAAAATGTACGAAACGGTGCATTTGTTCTTCTTACGCAGACATCCTTGCTAGGCCAGGGGTTAACTGAGGTCAGCCTCATGGCCCGTGTGCTCATCAGTCATGTCTCTCCTTCGTATTACTCAGGCTGGATAGACATTAACCTGAATTACTAGATGACATTGATATCTACCAGAGAGTGCCCTCGAGGCATACGGGTTACCTTTGAAGTTCACCAGGTTGCGAGATTCTCCAATAAGACTGCTGCTCTTACATCCAAAGTGCACGCAGATGATAGATGACATTGATTTGAATGACCTCCATATTATTGGTTTTCTGTACTTTTATTTGTTTACTCTTTATCTGTGCTTCGCTCAACAGCAGGATGTTAGTGAGTTCACCCACAAGCTGCTGGACTGGTTGGAGGATGCCTTCCAGATGAAGGCAGAAGAAGACAGGTAAGCTCAGCTGTACCTGGATCCAGAGGTTGCTGTGGAAACAGTGACCCCATAGTCAGGCAGGTTGTCTGACTTGCTGATGTTGTGCCGGTCTCAGACTACACAGTGTTTTCAAGTGATATGACAGATTAGACTATTAGAGTCAGGTTTAGAGAGCTGAACGGTAGGGAATGAGCAAAAACACTGTCACAAGGGTTCCCTTTTTTTCCTCAAACAGCTGAGGTAAACAGTTGCACAAAGCAGCCATTTTTGTTCCCAAACCAAATCAGCGGCTTTCTTCATGTGGGTTGTGTCATAATCAGGCTGATTATTGTGTAATCTGATTCCGACATTAGAATGTGACATATTTTAAAGGGCACAATAAAAAAATTTCCTTGTTTACATGAAATGTGAAGAAGTGAGGCCTGTAACATTATCCTGATTTTTCTCCAGGGAGGGTGAGAAGCCAAAGAACCCAATGGTGGAACTTTTCTATGGTCGTTTCCTTGCTGTGGGGGTCCATGAAGGTGAGACGGGGTGTTTAATTGAAACCAATAAAGAGAAAAAAAGAGGCATACTTGGTCGTATCACAGAGAAATACAGTGTTAGCATAGTCTGATTGCAGCAGCCGCAAAGCAAAGCAAGTCCTTGCCCCTAGTAATGAAAGGTGACCTTGTCTTAATGAGATGTGATCCATGCAAAAGAGGAGAGTGTTTGCATTGATTGTGGAAGACCTCGACGGCTGATTGACATTGTGCTTATTACGCATGACAGTACTGGCCCAGAGCCACCAAAAGCTGGGCCCATGGACTCTGCTGTTCACAAAACGACCTTAATGCCTCATCTGCATGTCCCCTAGCAACTCCAGTCCTGCACCTTTTTTTTTTAAAGTCACTTCCTCACCCTAGTCACTGTGAGGATGTGGGTGCTGAACAAGTAAAAATCACCTCGGATGTAAAGAAGTATAAAAGGTACCATGCACCTTTGTCTTTCTTTTAAAATTTCCAACACCTTTAATGCAGAATGTTGGGAGATAATATAATATACTCATCATGGACACTTCCCTAATAAAATGACATCTGACACCAGAAGACTATTAAAGCAAGTGACCAACCTGACTTAAGCAATAGCTAAAACATTTATGTATTATAATTTAAATGATAGCGCTCCATTAATTGAGTATGTCATTAAATTATGGCCCATGCTTTGGAATAAGATGTGGCTCTTTGGTTGAGATTACTTCTATGGTAATACAGTATCCATCTTTTATGTACACTTTGTGGTCTAGCTTTTTCACATTTTAGTATAACTTTTTTTTTCTCTGACGTTTATGTTATTTCCAGTTTGAAACTATTTTCCCAAAATTCCATAACTGAAAGATGTGGAGCTGCACTACATTCTCAAAACATGTTTTCCTAACACTGCATGCAAAACCAGCCACACTATTCAGAGCTACTAGTTAATAAACACCCCAGTGAACTCTAATACAATTTAAAGAGAAGCATATAGCGACAAAAAGACAAAAAAAAGTGAGTCAGATAGCAGATTTTAAAAAACAAAACCAGTCTGAACAATGGCCGAGTATCCCTTCAGAAATTTGTGCAGCACTGACATTCTGCTTACTGAAGAGGATTCAGTCTGTGATCCAGAACAAAGGTGGAAATACAAAGCATTAAGAAAATAAAAGATTTACATACTTCCTGCTGTTCCCAGTACGGGGCCAGTATTTAATATAAAAAACTGTTGCTTTCTGTAATTACAGAATAACACAGTTAATCCCTGAAGTGATGTAATTATTGGAATTTGATATAACTTTGAATCATGTGAGTGATATTGCAAAGTGATGTTCATACCTCTACTGTTGCGTTTTGGGGGCATAGGCCACACAATAGGCACTTAGTGTGCACTCTGGTTTTTCTCAGACGCTCTTTCAAGTGCACTCATCTGTCCATGTCTGTTGTATGTGTGCAATCCCACAGGTAAAAAATTTGAAAACACAGAGATGTTTGGACAGTACCCCTTGCAGGTCAACGGGTTCAAGGACCTACACGAGTGTCTTGAGGCAGCAATGATCGAGGGTGAGATCGAGTCCCTGCACTCAGCAGAGAATTCTGCCAGGTCTGGACAAGAAGTAAGTGCCAGAGCTCGCTAACAGTTAAGCTCCCGCAGAAGAACTTTAGATTTAGATTGGTTTTCCATCAGAAAGTGTTTTATACGTCACAAAAAAATCTCTAATATCCGTCTGATCTTTCCATCTTGGAAAGCCACATTAAATAAAAACACCTGCATATGAAACATTTGCTTTACATGTTTGCATCAATATATATATTCCACAATTCTATTTGCCATCTTCACCTCTCAGTGGCACAGAGAAAGCAATCAGGTTAAAAGTAAGAGATTATGTGCTGGCTCCTCTCCAAAGGGCTAACCTCTCATGACAATGACAATAAAGTTTCTGATTCTGATTTGCCCTTATGTGACACCTGTACTATTTTGGGTTTGACCTCAGCTTAGCTGTAGCCTTGACTGCGCTGTCCCAGAGCTGCCTGGAGCAGCTAATTATCAGGCCAGCAGGTTTGCAGATGAGTATGGCACCCAGCCCTCTGGAAAAAACACCAGCCATCAGCATTGGAAATGAAAGGAGACAATGCCATTCACATCATACACAGTAGCAGGGTTTGCAGATTACTTAACTTAAGAGAGATGAGAAGTGCAAAGTCACACAATGTGTTAGTTGGTGACTGAGGCTATGTCCACGTTAGCCCAGATAGATTTGAAAACGGCTACTTCGTCTGAAAATGCTCCGCATCCACACTGTCGTTTTCAGTCGTTTTCACAGAGTTGTGCGTCCACATTGAAACGGCCAAAAACACTTACCTTCCAGTACTGCGCACGCGTGAAACGTGAGACGATTCGACCTGTGCCATTTCCTTCTGCTGTTTATTTACTTTCCGGCTCTTTGAAACGTCGCGGCAAAATGTTGAGGAAAGCGCGAAGTCGTTTTTTTTAAATAGACTAACAATGAGGTGGAGTTGTTGCTGCGAGTAACACAAAAGTACAAAGTTGCAAAAGCGAGTGAGAATTGAAGAATTTGAAGAAAAGCTCTCTGGAGCACATACAGACTGATATTAATCTTTAATAGGGCTGTCAACACTGAGAGCAAACAAAACAACTGCTGTGTAACGCCCTCCGCTATCTTAGTTTAATTGGTCACTTGACTGCATCACTCGACTAAAATGTGTCATGGTTTTCTACGGTCTCTCTGTCCACACTGTGATGTGAAAGCACCATTTTCAAATGTATGCGTTTTTGAGAGCATTTTAAAAACGCTGCGTTTTCCATGAGCAAAAACGCCGTCTCAGTGTGGACGGGAGGCCAAACAAAAACGCATTAGTGTGGACGTAGTCTCAGCCAACTAACTTGGTCATCTCAAGCCACAACAAGCTGTTTTATTTGTAGAAATAGCCAATCAGACAAAAGCTGGCTTTAAGGCACGGGGAAGGGAAATAATAAACTTGGACAAGAGAAAACCTCAAAACCAAGGATTTGTATTAAACTCAGATATATTTAACAACCCTTAAGATTGGTTGCAATGGCTCAGCATGGGAAAAAATGTCATGGTCCTGGGCCATGTGGGCCCAGTATTCTTAGTTTCTTGTATTTTTGTATTTCGTTCCTTATTTAGGTCATGTTTCCTGAGTTGTCCTGTTGTGTTGTTCCTTATTTGACTTCCCCTTGTGACTTTTATCCCCTGTGTGCCCCTCTATGTATCTGTGAGCCCTCATCTCCCCTCCTTGTGTTTCATTCCATGTTTCCCCAGCCCACTATGCCCGTGCTCTCTCTCTCCTCCTGTTTGCACCTCTGTGTACTTCCTGTTTTACTTTGACAGTCTCCCGTCAGTGTTGTTTACTCCTGCCATGTCTTGTTATGTTTATCTGTGTCAGCTGTGTTCCCATGTGTGGCCACTTCCCCTGATCATCCCTCTTGTGTATTTAGTCTCTGTGTTTCATGTAGTCTGTGTCGCGTCGTCTGTGTTACCACCCCCTGTGTTCCGTATCTCCAGCCATAGCTTTTCCTTAGTTTATGTCCAGTTTAGGTTTCTGTTTGAACTATTACTCTTATGCTGCCCTCACTCTGTTTTGTTCCTTTCATCAGCCAGAATAAAAGGCTCGCTTTTGTTTAACTCCACTCCTGCATCCTCGCTTGTGTTCGCTCCTGGGTCCACCACACACATTTCCGCACGGTCTGCCTCCGCAGACCGTGACAAAAAAGATTTTCCTCCAACACAGTGCTTTACTTTGCATCACAGTACGGCAAGCTAACCTGTTTATCTTGCATGACATTGTACCCCATTTCTAATGTGGGAACAAATACATTCAAGTATTTGAAACACAAAGTTAGTATAGATCAGTTTGTTTTCAAGGACATTTCACATTCTGATACAGATCCAATGTCTGATTTTAAAAATGAGAACATGACATGTGATCTTTAAATTTCCAGTTCATCAGATGCTGCTGAGTATCTGAGGGTCTGTATTCGATCGTTTTTGAATACCAAAATCCATTAACATCCAATTTTCTTACAGCACTGGTTCACAGAACTCCCTCCTGTGTTGACCTTTGAACTGTCAAGATTTGAGTTCAACCAAGCACTTGGACGTCCTGAGAAGATTCACAACAAGCTTGAGTTCCCCTCTATGCTCTACATGGATAGGTAACGTAATCAGGCTTTCTTTTTTACCACCTCCGTTAGCCTCTAGTGTATATATATGCAATCCTGAAGCTCCTGGTGTGATATGTGTGCGTTGTCAGGTACATGGACAGGAACAGGGAAATAACCAGGATCAAGAGGGAGGAGATCAGACGGCTGAAAGAGCATCTGACGCTCCTCCAACAGCGACTGGAGAGGTATGGCTTGTCCACTGATACCCCATTATTCAGCCAAGGTCAGCAGAACTTGCCAGACAGCCACAGTCATTTTTCACTCAAACTGCACCCTTTCATCTTCTACCCTTTCCACTTTGTTGCTCCGTCTGCCTCCCTCCATCTCTGCTACGTCTCTGTTTTTCTCTCAGGTATCTGAGTTACGGCTCAGGTCCCAAGAGGTTTCCTCTGGCAGATGTCCTCCAGTATGCCATGGAGTTTGCTTCCAGCAAACCAGTGTGTACCTCCCCAGTGGAAGATATTGACACATCAGCACCCCCTGGTGGAACAACAGGACAACAACTGCCACCACCAAGGCGAGTTTTACAAAAAAAAAAGCCTGAAGTGTGTGTCAGATTTGTACAAAGAAGGTGAAGATGAACGAGTTGAAGATTAGATGGTGCAAAAAACAAATGGGACAAAACATGATAAAAGGTTAATATTATCACATTAAATCAGTCACAGTTACCAGAACAAACTTGTCCAGTCCTTCCACAGTTTTTGAAAATATATGGAAAGTGGGACATACAAGAGAGGGCTGTGTCACGCAACACATGATGTGACGTCAAAGTCGAGCAAAATGGCAGTGTAAGAGAGTTTCTCACTGTAAGAGAGAGCCCAGACGGTTAGAGGCAGAGGGCCTGGCTCTCCTGTTGACAAATGTGGCTGTAGGGACATGGAATAAACTATCCATTTAGAATTTTTGATTTGATTCTTATGGTTTTGTTTTTTGTTGCAGTAGCTGTCATTTCAAACTATAAAATATCTGCAGTGTGAACTTTTTTTTTTTTATTTAGAGGTGTCATAAAGTTTACATTTCTAACCCTGCAGCTCAGCTGAGCAAGACTCCTTACCTCCTCTGGAGAGCTCGGGCCTTGCGTCAGGTCCTGCCACTGCTCCCTCTGCAGCCCAGCAGCAGAGAGTACCCATTCATAAGCCCTTCACGCAGTCCCGTCTACCCCCCGACCTCCCCATGCACCCTGCCCCACGCCACATCACCGAAGAAGAGTTAAGAGTGCTTGAGGGCTGCTTGCACCGTTGGAGGAGTGAAGTGGAAAATGACACTCGTGGTAGGGCTATGCTCCTTCTGTATCCAGTCATTTGCACTCAGTTGTGATAGCACGAGTATATTTCAGCGTGATTGATCTGTCTACCGCTATGCTGGCCATTATTTTGGCACATGCTAATAGGTCGTATATGATCCTCTACTTCCAGATCTGCAGGGGAGTATTACCAGAATTCACAGAACCATTGAGCTGATGTACTCGGACAAATCTATGATGCAGGTGAGCAACCCAGTCCTTTCACCTTGACTTGTAAAAATAAACCCAACCCTCACATTTCCTTGTTTGCGTTTCTGCAGGTTCCATATCGGCTTCACGCAGTGTTGGTCCATGAAGGCCAGGCCAATGCAGGCCACTACTGGGCTTACATCTATGACCCACATCAGCGTTGCTGGATGAAGTACAATGATATTTCAGTGACAAAGTCATCCTGGGAGGAGCTTGTCAGGGACTCTTTTGGAGGCTACCGCAATGCTAGTGCCTACTGTCTCATGTACATCAATGACAAGAAGCCATTTCTCACAGAAGGTAAGAATGAACTCTTCTCCGGTGCTTGCATCTCTCTTTTGGTTGTCATATTAGAAAAGTGACTCGTATCAGAATGTTGGCTGGATTGTCTTTGGGGGTTTTGAGCTCTATATCACATTACTTTGTGTCATCAGCCTCTCTCTGTATCGATACCTAAATGTGTTTGTCTTTGCTCATAAAACAATAAACATTCTTTTATGCCACAAAATACTGATTTGACCAAGCTACACCTGATACTTCTGAACTGAACTGATTCCCAAATAGACATTTAGGAAACCTTCATATTTCTTTTTCCTAACTCTCCATTGCAGAGGAGTTTGACAAAGAAACGGGGCAGATCCTCAGCGGCATGGACAAACTGCCGCCAGACCTGAAGCAGTATGTGAAGGAGGATAATGAACAGTTTGATAAGGAGATTGAAGAGTGGGACATCATGCAGGCTCGCAAGGCCCAACAGGAGAAGCTGGCACTGGCCACAGCAGCAGCCGCCGCTGCTTCCACGGCATCCAGCACTTCCACTTCCTCCTCTTCCCCTCAGCCCATGAGTATTGAGTCCAGCCCTCCAGACAATGCAGGTCAGAGCCATAACGCTCACAATAGAGAGTAGAATGCTTTATTAAGAAACAGCAGTACATATAAAATCTTTTGTTCCCTGAAGAGTTGTAAAACAGTCTGGAAAAGAGCTGGCAATGTGCGCTGTGAAATTATACAATATTTATAGCAAAACAGAATAGAGTTATTACAAAAAACTGTACATGTATTTCAGTTGTACTGAATTATGGGATACACCCTTAGGCAGTGACGCATAGTTATTTGTTGTTATTCAGGTAAAAGCACTTTTTAATCACATTCTGGTTACCTCACCAAAATAAAAGCATGGAGTCATATACATAAGGAAATGATGCAGAGGTGTCACTGCTTTAAAGTCCTTTCACACATGATTGGCTTGCCCTGCTCTAACCACTAGGTTGAGTGAGTGACCCAGTATTTGTGTTGAGGTGGTCTTTGTGTTCTGCTTCTGCTGTGTCACGATCTTATACATATACCTACAGATAGATACTACATATACCTCGTTCTGTGTTTCTATTGGTTGTGCAAGTGTATATCACACACAGACACACAAGCGCTCTCAGTCAACATGCTTGCATTGTTATTTGCTTGTTGCAGCATGAAAGTATTGTTGCACTGTCAGTGTGTTTTTAATGCTGTTAATTGGAGACTGATGTGCTTTGAGGCCAGCCTGAAGTGGCCATTAAAAGAACTGCAGATTTTGTCGCTTAGACTGTGCTGAAGTGTTGCTGCTTCTGTATGATGGTGGTGTGCTCCTTCTGTAGTTCCCCAGCAGGATCCTGAATACATGGAGCAGCCATCACCCACGAATGACTCCAAGCACCTGCAGGAGGACACAGAGAGGGCCATCTCCAGGGCTGCTGCTGAACAGGAGGAGAGGAGCCCTGAAGCGTTACTAAATGCTGTATGTAAAACATGCAAAGACACACATTACAGAAGACTCACAACAAGTCATGCATGCGCTTTCTGATTCTAAACAAGTCACATTCATATGTGTATTCAACAAAAAGCTATGTCAGTCGAGAGCTGTTACTTAAACACTGCTTTAATCGGTACTTTCATATTAACGGTGGATCACATGAATGCCTCTGTGTTAGATATGTTGCTTATTTTGATGAAGTCAAAGAGCCATCGCTGGTCTGTTTAGTTCTCCTGGTTCACTCAGGCAGTTGGTTTAAAAAAAATAGACTGTAACCTCCCCCGTACCAAACATACAAGCACCAAGCTGCACAGATACGAAGAAAAACCAGCTGGTGAACATAAAGGAGCATTTAGCTTATAAATGTCGGATGGCTTTTGTACAGTGGGACTCTACTGCCCCTGCATCACATGGGTAGGTTAAGCATTTTTCACAGGCTCACTAAGTTTCTTAAAGTAAAGTGCACTAGGGCTGCCACGATTACGTCGACTATCAAAATCGTCGACGACTGATTTAATAGTTGACACATCATTTGAAGCTTTGTAAGATCACAAAAGACGCAGGAATAATAGCAGGATTTAAGAGTGTAATAACGGACTGAAACAGAAGATGGCAGCACTGCATGTACAAGGATGCCAGTTGCCGTTAAACCCCGAAGAAGAAGAAGCTGTGTCCCAGAATTCATAGCGCGGCCCTGCTCAGTTTCCAACAATGGCGGCAGCTAGTTAGTTTTAATGTTACTCTTATTATTCTTTCTGGGTCACAAAATAAACGTTTAACATATTTTTAGGCGAGAATGTAGCTGTGTAAACCTCAAATATCTGCTCAGTTTATCAAGACACCGCATATTTTCAAAAGCGCTCCGAAGTTTTCGGAGACATCTGTTACCCACTAGCTCGATAGCTAGCCGGGGGCTAGGCTAACTAGAGCCGTGAGAACACCGGACTCCCGGCAAATCGTTTTCAAACCCACCGCCGTCTTTCGCTACTCAGGTTAAACATGATATATAAGTCACTTAAATAACTTAAAAAATTTATTGTTTGTTCTTTTTCAGTATTTTATTTGTTCCTGAGTGAATCGGTTTGGCTGAGATTAAAGTTATAGTTTTTACACAGCTGAATAAAGTCAAGCAGACAGCTGATTATCAGAAGTGTGAGATGCTCGAGAATTTACTCCGGTGTCCTGTTATATTTTAGATAGCAAGGAGTTTATTAAACTTCATCGAAACAATCTGCAAATTTCATTAAAATTTAATAAACTATCATCTTTTCTTTATTTTTAGTTAGCACCTTAAACACTTAAAGCTGTAAGCTAATGATAGTTATATAAGAGCAGATGCTGCTGGTGCAATAAGCTGTAGTTTTACGTCCAATGGATGATGATCTGATTAGTCGACTAATCGCAAAAATAATCGGTGACTAGTCGACTATCAGAATAATCGTTTGTGGCAGCCCTAAAGTGCACCATGGATGATACCTGCTTGACATCTTGGCCCACTGAAGTCTGTAGTGTGAATTTTTACATAAAATAAGCCATTTAGAAATTTTCCACAGCCAGTACTGAGAGGAGGAACAATTACAGCAACTCAAAAAGATTATTTCCCACCTAGGGGAAACACTGCTGTGTCATGTTTATTCAACTTTCTGCCCCACTTTTCCACAACTGTGCCCACTGAGTTTTAACAAGGATTCAGAGTTACTTGCATAGTTTAGAAAAGTCTTATGCGGAGATATAAAATGAGCTCGTTTTATTAAAACTTTTTTCCTCTTCCTGTTTCACCTTTGCCCTATATAATGTTCCTTCTGTTTCCATCAGTCCTCCATCGTTCCTGTTTCATCTGTCCCATTTTCTCTCCAGTCTCTTCCCCCTCCCATCTCCCCTGAGCCTGAGGTCCAGATGAACACTCCCGTAACCCCCCCTCCTGACCTGGTCACAGAGGATGAGTCCCCTGGCCAGCGCACAGTCGAGGTGGCCATTCCTAATGTGGGGACATTTGTCATTGAGTCAGAGGAGGGGGGGTATGATGATGAGGTAGCTCTGGCTCCATCAAGTGTTGTGTGAGCCTGTTTGATCTATAGAATGAGAGGTTCATTGCCCAATTGTATTGGCTCCATAGAGCATAAGGTTTTTCACAATGCAGTGCAGTAAGGTTGGCCCCTTTGTTGGCTGCTCTGCGTTACTCTTGTGAAAAGTCTTTCGTTGAGCCATCGACATCGCGGCACAAAGTCAGGTGGAGACAGGCGAGACTGCTGCTTCATACTGTGATGCACATGTGCTCTTATATGTATGATGCTACTTGCACAAGAGCGCAAACCTCCGCCAAGGCAGCTAAATCTTATGTACTTTTAAGGAGGCAGTGTTGTGTTTTGTTCTTTTTAAACAACAGTGTAAGAAGTTGTATGTAGCATGACAGACATGACTTTGATTACACCAACATTATGTCGGAATAGGTGATGGATAAATAACCGGACCGATTAACTTGAGTTTATTATATAATGTGATGCTAAAGTATCTCTAACGAGAACGATACTCCTCCTTTCTTTCAACGTGGATTGTTAACTCCACCCCACCTACACCCCAAGAAAGTTTTATCAGCATTTATTCAAATCTTCTCGAGCTGCCGTGTTTACAGAATGACACGCACGCACACAAGTGCTACCAAAAACATCAACCCTCCTTGGCAGAGGTAAAAATGAACAGATAGCTTTCATGCAGCTATCATGGAATCAATGTTTCTGTAAATGTTGGTGGTAGTTTGCTGGTCAGTGTGTACTGAGTGCTGAATATCCTCTGTAGGGCTGCTGCTCCAGCCTGTCTTCCTGCACTCTGGGTTGTCTGTCACACATTTTTCATAAGGCTGTCTTGGTTTTTACACATTATCCTTGTGAGCACTGCGCGTTCCGCCTCTTAAACTGACTGGTCGCATCCCCGCCGACTTTTGCCCGTCTAACCAACCGGTGCATGGACTGCTGAGTGATGTTTGGCATGTCCTGACTATGGTACGCCTTGCTGTAGAAAGTTAGAGCAGATAACACAGTGCCTGACCTTGCTCAGTTCATCACCAGGGCCTTGTTTAACATGGTTCCTGCTTCCTGGGCAGGCGATGATGACCCCCGACATGCAGGGTGTAATTATGGCCATTGGCAAATCCAGCAGCGTGTATGAAAAGAATGGGCCCGAGGCGGCCTTTTTTAAGGTACAACCTCTCTCTCCTTTCCGCTCTCACTCACTTCCTTCACCTCCTCTTCTGTTATTGTGTTCCAGTGTAACATTGTTCCTCAGACCACTGCAGTGTTTCCCACAGATTTGGATTCTGTTTGTGATAGTGGAATAGTTTTAGGGGCTTACATGTACACATGCGGCACTCAGGTGTGCTGCTTAAATTAAGCTGTCATTTACTTAAGTAACTTCTCTCTCACACAGTGACAAGTAGCTTATTTTTCCTTTGTCTCTTTGTTCAGGCCATCAAGATGGAGTATGGACGTCTCTTGAGATTTGCCCAAGAAGACACGCCGGTTGAGAATGACTACCGACTACAGCACATCATCGTTTACTTCATCCAAAACCAGGCACCCAAGAAGATTCTGGAGAGGACTCTGCTCACACAGTTTGCTGACAGGAACCTCGCCTTCGATGAGAGGTGTAGTCCTCACTCTGCCACAAGCTTGTAATTTAAAAAATGATCATGTTGCATTTTTTTTCCCCTGGCTGTGTCAGAATCGAGTTGGTTACCTGAAATCGGTTCTTCGTAGTGACCAGCAGAGGGTAGCAGAGACTGTAAGAGCTCCCGTTTTACTCTCAGCACAGACTGGCTGTGTCTCATCAGAGCAACACTTTCATGTTGCTAATCCTCTCTGATCTGCACGCCTTCTGCCTTTTGTTCGAACACAAATCATACAAGGCACATGTCCAATACTGACTTTTTCTTTTCAAATTACCACTGCTGTATATCAAGATCCCCCCTCTTTTAACTCTGACATTTTGGTGTCATTAGGGTGTGTAATGTCCCTTACTATTTCTTAAAACTTTTCAGCTATGCTTGTTGGCCTCGATCCATATTCATGAGAGGAAAAATTGATTTCTCCCTTCTCCTCTATTTTGAGCGAGATAATTAGATTTATGTGTGAATGTGGCCTCAATAGGAGCCTCTGGAGGAGTGCTTCACTAGTCCTCTCAGCACTAAAGAGTGATTCATTAAGCCACGTTAAGGCCTAGGGGCAGGGTGGAGCGTTTTATCTCCTGGAGTACCTCACGATGACTCACCAGCTCCGTTTCAGTAACCCCCCGTCCCTCTTCCTCTCACAGATGTAAGAGCATTATGAATGTGGCACGTGCCAAACTGGACCTGATTAAACCCGAGGAGGTCAACATGGATGAATATGAGGTCAGAAGTTGTGCCGTCTGTCTTTTGTTCGTCTAAAACTGTACATTTGAGCAGATTCATACTGGCTGGACAATCTGACTTTGGCTTGTCTCCATCAGATATGGCATCAGGACTACAGGAACTTTCGTGAAACCACCATCCTCATGGTGACCGGTTTGGAGCTCTTCCAGAAGACAAAGTATGTTGACGCCTCTTTAGCAAATGTATAAAAAACCTCAAACAAACAAACCCAGCGTCTCCGTAGAGATTTAACTGATTTCGCATTTTCCTTTATTTTCATGTAATTTCCCATCTTGGTGTTTACCTGCAGGGGGCAGCAGCTTACAATCGTGCAGCTCCCCAGCTTTAAAGTTGTGCAGTGGGTTCACCGAGTTCATTTTTTGTGTTACTCTGTGAGCCGCCAGTGTGTCTTTGCTACAGTTTTATCTGAATGTAATATCTTTCTTTCCAGTTATGTGGAGGCTCTCATGTATCTGATTTACGCCTACCAGTACAACAAGGAGCTTTTGTTAAAAGGCCTGTACAGAGGGCACGACGAGGAGCTGCTCGGCCATTACCGTCGAGAGTGTTTGCTGGTGAGCCCTGTGTGCCGTGTTTTCCGACTTAAACAAAGCGACTTCAAAGAAGCTGCTTGGAACGGAAGCCTTTGCATCAAGCAGCTCTTCTCTGTGATCTCCGTCTCTTCTGTGTCACTCCCTTTCCTCTGTGTCAAACATCCTCTGCTAAAGTGACTCAGCAAAACTCTCACGGCTAGACGTTCCCCTCCGACACCGAGCAGAGCGCCATAATCAAATTGCTTTTGCTGAGATATTGCTTTGGCTTGCTCGCAGCCCACAAAAGATTCCACTGAAGATTTTTCATCTGATACTGACAGATGAAAATCCTCTCAGCGTTGTGAAGTGAGCCCCTTTTCATTTCACTCCCACCAAGCTCCAGGCTATGCTCGGGTATTATTGGTTAGGGCTGGGGGTAGTTTGGTCCGATCAGCCTCATACTGGTCTTTAGCAGCCCTCTCGCTGCTGCACTCAGTAACCTTACACTGGCATTGTGCTTGTAATGTAATCACTGGAGTGGGAATAGGAAGCAGGAGGGCCAGTGAGTGTAAACACATTACCATGAGACACGAGCGTGTCCTCAGCTAACCTCAAACCTCAGGACTGTGCAGGGCGATTGCCCATCTTAGTTCTCTGGCCAGAACGTCTAGCTGTGTGCACTCAGCTGTTTACCTTCAGCTCTTGTTTTAATTGAAAACACTGCTAACATTGACACAGTTACTGTATTTGGATGTTTTGCAATTCCACCCTGCAGTCTCTGATTCCAGACAGCTCGTTTCTTCAGAGACAAGGTCAGGGAGTTTGTGTGTGACAGCAAGGTGTTTGAGGCCTCGACCAGAGAGAAAAGCTTACCTGTTAAATGTCAGGATCCTTTAGTTCCAGCGACTTAAAGATATTCTGTGATATTAATGATACCTGGGATTACTGTTGAGTACTCGTCTAACAGAAGAAAAGGAAACGACACAATTTAGAGTAAAGAAAGTTTTGCTGAGGTTTTCAGACTACGGGGGAGTTGATTTGTGAGGGAGCAGGGTGTGAAGGGACAGGTGTGAGGCACTGATTCTGTGTAAGTCAGAGGGACGGGAGCACACCAGTGCTGCGACAGCAACAAGAGGTTTGTTCTAGCAGCCTGCTCGTCAATCCTCCTCTTAAGCCTGACGTCATTAGGCATTTCCAGGGCCAAACTCTTCTCCGTTTCCCAAAATGTTCAATGTGGCTTCTCTCTGGGGTGTTACAGTGAAGTTTGACATCATGGCATCCATGAAAAAGAGGATTTACGAGGTTTAAAGGACTTGGAAATTAGCTCGCTAGTTTCCATCTGAGGTTGATATACCATGTTCTGACTGAGGGATTTCTATAAAACTAAAATATGCAGTTTTCCTATTACTTTGGAAATGAATGAAGATAGAAATCTAAACAGCAGCGATGTTTGTGGGGTTATTGACGTTGGGCGAGCTGGCATATGTCAGTGTGAGGGTCCCTGATAGGCAGAGACAAATGCAATCATCCTGCAGAAAAAAGACGCTGAAAACAGGCCATTCATCCCATTTAGTGGACCTCACAGATTCCTCAGGCTTTTGTAAATCTATTTAAAAACATTAAATGTGCCCTTTTGTTTCAGTATTCTTAAACCCCCTCTGCTGATAGATGATATAGAAAAACTGGATGTAGCCACAGTGATGTCACCCTGTGGTTTTGCATTTTGAACGCTGGCATTTTGACTTATCAGCTAAAAACTCAAAGTGCAGTGTGCACACACACGCGCGCACACACACACACACACACACACACACACACACACACACACACACACACACACACACACACAGCTGCTCATTAGTCCTAAGTAACAGACTAATAAAAGAAGAGAATTTTACTCTCCAAAAGAAACTTCTTGGGTGGTCTGTACCACACAGCAAGCTATGATATTAGTCCAAAATGAATGTGTGAGTAACTAATAAAAGCTTTGATATAAAAGACTCATCAGTGTCCCTCCCCCCCGCCCCACAGAAACTAAATGAGCAAGCGGCCGCCATGTTTGAGTCGGGAGAAGAGCCTGAGGTGACCACAGGCCTGGGCATCATGAATGAGCTGGTGGTGCCCTGCATCCCTCTGCTGCTGGTCCACGACGCAGTGAGAGACCTGTTGGCGGTGGAGGACATGAGGAACCGCTGGTGCTCCTACCTGGGCCAAGAGATGGAATGTGAGTCCTTAAGGGAGAAGAAACACACTTAGCCTATTAGATATTTCCGGAGAGTTGAAGGCTTAGGTTACTAGTGCATTCCCTCGTACCCCTGCCGAAGATCGCCATAATCAGGCCGCGGCTCAGGTCACGTATCAGAAGGCACAAGTCTGACAGAAAAAGATCACCTAAAGATAACATTTTATACAATACTAATGTTTGTAAGTAGATAGAAATACTAGTGTATTGTATTATGATTTCTCCTATGATGGCATTTCAATGTCATGACAATACAACACAGAACTCTGCACTAATAAACACTTGGACCTACCTGTAGCCACTGTAGCTGTAAGATAAATGCTAAATCACAACAACAGTCACTCTAAACCAGCGGTCCCCAACCTTTTTGTGCCACGGACCGGTTTAATGTCAGACAATAGTTTCACGGGCCGGCCTTTAAGGTGTCGCGGATAAATACAACAAAACAAAATGATACAACCAAGACAAAAACTGTGGTATTTTATAAATATAATAATAAACGCGAATTCACTGTGTAATCGTGTAACTTTATTAGCAGCGTCCTCCTAAGATGCACCAACAACATCGAGAGTAACATCCTCCTCTCTTCCCCTTAATGCTTTCTGGTCGCTATGGTAACGTGTAAATATTTCTTTCAAAATAAGACACACAACTACAACACGGGAAAAAACCCAGGGAAACAGAGTTAACGATAAAAACGTTGAAAACCATAAATTTCACACACGAGCCTCAACTCTCGCGGCCTGGTACCGACTCACAGATAGGTACCGGTCCGAAGCCTGGGGGTTGGGGACCGCTGCTCTAAATCACTGTATATTGTGGGGTAAAATAGTAGAGAGAAACCTCCAACAGCAAGCACTTGGAGACAGTGGGAAGGAAAAACGTCCTTAAATATATGACTTTTAAATCGATCTACTAAAAATCTCAGTGACCGTGACATCCTTTCTAACTAATGAAATGGCCCTGAAAATCTGATTTTCACTGCATGGTGACAGTTCCTTATTTTCTGTCTGTTCACTTCTTGACTGCAGCTAACCTCCAGGAGAAGCTGACAGACTTCCTCCCAAAGTTGCTGGACTGCTCAACGGAGATCAAAAGCTTCCACGACCCTCCCAAGCTGCCCACCTACTCCACCCTGGAGCTGTGCGAACGGTTCAGCCGCATCATGGCCGCCCTCGGCAGGGTGCCCACCGAGGGAAGATGAGCTCAGAGGGTCGCCGAGGTGCCTCTCCCTCATCGCAGGCCCGACACGCCGGGCAGAAATTCATGGACCTCTCTTTAACCCATGCCTTCCTTATCAATCCAGGGGTCACTCGCTTCTAGCTGTTATTCCTCTGTTACTCTTTTGCTGCTATAGGTTTTATCATTATAAATATTATTTCACTTTTATTTTAAGCAAAACACGATAGAGGGCTCTGGAGGAGAGGGCAGACTGCTGGGAGGGGGAAACGTAACGTGAGAGAAGAAGTTGATGGATAAACGGTGGCGATCCTGAAGTGGTTGAAAGCGAAACATGTTCTGCTTCAGCTTAGCAAAAACGAAACGAAACATACACACAAAAAAAAGTTTGAGGGTTTTTCCTAGTTTATTATTGTTGTTGTTGCCGTTTGATTCAAGCTTCCCCGAACGCACTCATAGCCCTTTCTAACGCACCCTTCTCAGTGTGAAAAGGATCACCCTGCCGCTCCGCCTCCAGTTTGGTACAGTATTTCCACGTTTTGTTTTATTTTTCTAAGGAAGTCAGAGCGAGGAAGAGAGCCTCCAGATTTATCAGCGGCTCAAGAGGATCTCAAATGGGTCTCATGTCTTTGTGGACTGCGCCAGAATGAGATGTTTTAAGTGCTGTGGTAGACGGTCATGGACTTCCTGTGGCTTGTTAATAAATTGAGAGAATAAAATTTTATTTATGGCCCTTTTAGGCCACATAAACATGTTTTTGCCTGATGTTGACTTTTCATTTGTTTGCACAAAAATCCCAGTGCACTTCACTTCGTCTCGCCCCTCCGTGCTGTCCTGCTGTGCTGCTTCAGCTGCTATTCTGCAGCTTATTAGAAGCAGGCTTTCATTAATGTGCGGATGCAAACTCCAAAGCGTGCAGCATGTGGTCGCAATAATAAGAATACGAAACGGGGACTCTGTTTTAGCAGCTTGAAAGTGGAGCTTTTTAATGATGTGACTTAGGTCTAATTTCCTGGAGTAATACTAATTTCCAGGAACACAGATTACTGCAAACAGCCCATGTGATGACGCCAGGAAGCATTCTCAGAAGTCTTTCCCAAACATCGCTCCCAGCATTGCGCATATCTCAAGATGCACGTCATCCTGAGAGATGCCGCACCATGCTTCGGATTTTATTTCGAGCTTCCCGCTCCTGACCTCATCGGTGAAGGAGCGCAGCTTTGTCCGAAACTCAATTTAAGTGACACGTTTTATTTATCAGCTCAATATCCTTTTAAAGATTTAACGCCATCCAGATCACAACGTGGACTCTGCCGTAGTAAGGCAACAAGATGATGCAGTCTATAAGGCATGGGAAAAAAACAGATTCATTTCATTACACTGGGAATGATTTGTAGAGAATTAGGTTTCTACAATATACCGGTTCCTAAGTATTGATATTAACAGCTGTGCAGGATCATAAAATAAGCCAAACTTTTGCATAAAGGCAAATAACTTTGGTGAAGGCTGAAAAGCAGCTTGGCGAGCACACTCCAGTGGTTTGCATTTGTGCTGTGTCTGTCATTGGCCCAGTGTGAAGCACAAGTTCCAATTGCTCGTGCATTCCTGCACGTCGGTCTGAACCAGTGCTCGGCTGTTAGCTGACAGTCTGCTACAGTTGTGTCTGCCTCCTCTGAACTCTTTTTCTTTCTTTCTTTTTAATCAATGAGCCACATTTTCAGCCACAGGCCTGTCACATCATTGGCCCTTTGATGGCTGAGCCAGTGCTGCTGTACATAAGCCGTTTGCACGGAGAACCTACAAGTGGAAACAGTTTGACTGTCAGCCATATTGACATGTTTGATCCTGCACAAGAGCTCAAGCTGTTTCGAGTCAAACGGATCCATATTAAAGCGGCCTATTGTGCTTTTTTCCAGCACTGTTTTTGTTGCTGTGGAGTAGTTTTGCTCGAGTTTATTACACACACACGCACGTATATAAAACACTGACCTTTATGCAGCCTCCACAGAGCTAAAACCGCTTGTTTCAGAGGGTGAACTGGAAATTTAACCTCCTCCGTCACAGAAGCCCACCTGATTCGGTTTGACTGCCCCTTTTCTAGCTTCCACAGACTGGGGGCAGTATTTTAAAGCTCCACCTTCTCGTGTTGGAAATGACCATATCAGGAAACCAGTGCCAAGCTGGTATTGGCTCAACTCGAGGGTAGAAAATGATGAGCATTTAGGGCAGTTTGTAGCCTGATCTTTTGGCACATGGGCATTATTGACAGGCACGCTGACTTAGTCTTTGTCAAAAGTTTAAAACATTAAATAAGAACATTCACTGCTTATGAATGACAGTCTTTGAAGTGTTTAGAACCTTTTAAGTACCCGTGCTCACTCCCAAGGAAATGAACAGTCTATCATTTTTATGGTAGTTTTATTTTAAAGGAAAGAAGCAAAACACAAAGCATAAAAGATAAACATTTACTGGATGCCATTAAGTTAAAAAAGTATTTTATCCCCAAGCAAAACATACAAACTTAATACTTGGCGGTGAAACCCTTGGTGGCAAGCACAGCAGTAAGATGTTTCTTGTAGTTCATCACCAGGTTTGCACACATCTCAGGGGGGATTTTGTCCACTCGTCTATACAGGAACTCTCTAAATCCTTTAGGTTTCATGGCTGCTGCTTGGCAATTTGAAGTTTCAGCTCCCTCTACAGATTTTCTGTAGGTTTGAGGTCTGCATACTGGCTCAACTGCTCCATGACCTAAATGTGCATCTTTTTTAATAGAAATATCCTTTATTATCCCTCACTGGGGAAATTCACATCTTCCAGTTGACCACTGTTGCCTTGGTGGTATGTTTTGGGTTACTGTCATGCTGGAAAACCCACCCATGATTCATCTTCTATGTTCAGGGGAAAAGTTTCTTATCAAAGATTTGATGGTGCACAGCAATGCCCACTGGCTTCTCAATGCGGTGAAGTCCTCCTGTACACTTAGCAGAGAAACAGCCCCAAACCATAATCTTTCAACCTCTGTGTGTGCATGTGATTCAAGCCTTCTCAATCACTTACATATTCACAGGCAAACTTAAGACAGGCCTGTACATGTGCCTTCCTGAGCAGGGGAATCACAGGCTCCTCCTGTGTAGTTTTGTCCTCCATGATCATCCTTAACCTTCAGGCAAGATCTTTGATGGAGCTCCAGACTGAAGGCGACTGATATATACAATCACAATTGCTGATGGTGTTGTGCAGGTCTAAAATCTTTCCTTTAACACCTCTTTGGTTTTGCACATGGTGGTGGAGGAGTCAGAATGGAAGAAATTCTATTGTCAGGTGTGCTTTATACACAAAACGAGATCATAAGCATCTTGAGTAACTGATGGATTGATTGCAATCTGTGTACCACATACGCACACAGCCTATCTGTGTGTGCCAGAATGTAGGGGATCAATACCTATTTCACTAATTGAGTGTCCAGTCTGGGGTTTGGGTCATTCCAGAGGACCACAACATAAATATGAGAGTCTGAACAGTTTGTTGTCTTTGCCCTCACGGTTCTATTTCCAAGTCCTGCTGATGATCAATGATGCTTTTCAACACTCAGCTTTAATGTCTGCTCACCGGTATGAGTTCAAAATTCAATTTTATTTATACAGCATCAAATCACAACAGCTGCATCAAGGCGCTTTATATTGTAAGGTAGACCCTACAATAATACATACAGAGAAAAACCCAACAATCATATGATCCCCTATGCGCAAGCTCTTTGGCGACAGTGGGAAGGAAAAACTCCCTTTTAACAGGAAGAAACCTCCTGCAGAACCAGGCTCAGGGAGGGGCGGGGCCATCTGCTGTGATTGGTTGGGGTGAGAGAAGGAAGACAGGATAAAGACATGCTGTGGAAGAGAGACAGAGATTAATAACAAGTGTGATTCAATGCAGAGAGGTCTGTTAACACATAGTGAGTGAGAAAAGTGACTGGAAAGGAAAAACTCAATGCATCATGCAGCCAGAATCATTCTGGCACCGATGTGCTAGCCAGTGGCGTTTCTCTTATAGCATCGAAACTGTTAATATTAGTAGAAGAGAAAACTGTAAAGAAGATGGTTTTTGTAACCAAAAGGGAATGAGGTATGCACACTTTGAGTGTAAGGAAAGATTAAGCCACACGTGGACAGGGAAACTGCTGGGCAAGAAAAGTAATTCTCCAAAATAGCTTGAGATGACTTGTTTCCACTGTATCACACACAGTGCACTACTTAGAGAAAAAGTGAAAGATTCCCAAATAAAAATGAGCCCTCTTAGGCAATAAATAGAAGCTCACACTATTTACATGAGTTTGATTGTTCTTTAGTTTAAAGTGAATAATCTGATCAGGGTTTTTTCCCCTTATGCACTTTAATATATTATAGTAAGACCAGGTTTCCGTAACGTTGCTGCTCAGACTGAGGCTCGTTTGTCACACAAACCCAAATAAGGAATCAATATTAGACAGCGTGGAAATACATTAACATGCTCAAACCAGTCTGTCAAATAAACTACCATCTTTTAATTCCTCTGCTCTGAAATTTTCAGACAAGGCCACCTTGTCTGTGCTCTTCATCACATCTGATCTTCATCTCATCCCACAGTGTTTCATTTCTATGTAAAAATCAATAATCCACCCCTGTTTTTGAATACTTTAACCTCTGTCATAGGACCTGAGAAGCAATATGAGTCTCTCTCTCTCTCTCTGCTGCGTGTGTTATCCTTATTTCACCCTTGCAGAAACAGCAGGCAGGGGCTCTCATCTGCATCACAGTGCATGTGCGGTTTGTGTGTAACCACCTTTGAGTTGGCCTTTTGATTGACCTGTCTAAGTAGACCTTGTTGGTTTGCAAATGTTTATGGGGCATTAATTATCATTATTGGCAGAGGCATCCCCTAATTTTGCTCATTATTTCTATTGACTTAAAGTGGGGCATGAAGCCAAGCTCTGCTTTGATTATAGAGTAGAAACAGTGGCAGTTTATGTGGCCCATGATACTGATGGACAGGCTTAATTAGTGGTTTCAACTGGTTTTCCAACTGCATCCAAATTTAAGCCCCCACAGACCCAATTCATGACCTGCAGTTGTTAATAGGGAAAACAGCTGAAACAATATGCATGCACCTCTGCCAAGTCTGTCTAATTATGCAGTCAGGACCATAAGTATTTGGACAAGGACACGATTTTTGTGATTTTGCCTCACAATGGAGTGAAAGGAGGCCATCGAGATCTTTTAGTTCTAGTGGTTTGACAAAAATAATAATGTCATTTGTTGTAAAGACTCAATAATTCAACAAACAAACTCAATTATGAATCTAAATAATATTCTTCATACTTGCAAACAAAACCTTTGTGATTGCAGTGACTGCCTGAAGCGTGGAAATAACCAAATGCCGTGTTTTACTGATGGACGGATTCTCCTGTCCAGCACCCTGGCACGGATCTTCCTGGGGAGGCTGCGGAGTGTGATCCCCTTCTAGTTACCCATTTAGAGGCACCGCCGCAGACCTCCACACAATGTTGCAGACATGTTAGCCAGGACAGCCCTACAGGGCTTTAGGAAGCATTACTCAGCCACAATGTGTGAGTCTTCCTCATCGTCCACTGACTCTGCTCCCACTACAGGTGTGTCAGTGGGATTGAGGAGATCCTCAAAGTCTTCTTTCCACTGCCTGACCATATCCTCAGTTGAGTTCAGCACCATCCCAGAAGCATCCCACGCCCGGTGCATGATGAAGACCAACAATAAAACACCATTTGGGTTTAGATCAGGCTGTTCCTCCCAATCACACCCCTCCAGTGTTGCATTGGAGTCTCCAGATGAAGCACTCTCCAGCGCCCCACCCAGTGAGTCAAAGAAGGCTGGGCACTCTGATGCATCTGAAATGAAACACACGGTTCAAAACAAAGCTGATACAAAGGAAGAGGAAAGAAAATAAAGTGATTTTGATTGTAAACGATAGTAATCTATTACACAAAGGCACTCAAGTCTAAGAATAAAAATAAAGCCAGTGGTTGTAACAAATGTAACTAACATCTATCGTTCATCTATCTATGGATCTGCCTTCTTTATCAACATGTCACGTAATTACCAGGTTAGACATTATGCTCTTCACATTTTTGTCCATGTACTGTAAACTGTCAGTGTCTTACAAACAAAATCACAACATATGAGACTGGGTGGGAACCGGGTAGATATTTAATATAGAATTCTATGTAATTCTTCTGAATTTAGTGTGTAATCTTCAGTACTTTAAAATACTTGCTGGTTCTTAATGATACTTCAAATGTACACTACATTGTCAAAAGTATTTGTTCATCTACTTTCATGTGCACATGAACTTTAGTGACTCTGATTCTTAATCCAGAGGGTTTAACAACAAAGCCGAACTCTTCCATCAGAAAGAAGCGTGATTTGCCACTTTGGAGAATTCATCTCCACTTCTCTAGAGTCCAGTTGTGGCATTTGCATTGTTCCTGGTGATGGAAGGCTTGGGTGCAACTGCTCTACACACTGTTGTTGAGCTAATCTGAAGGCCACATGAAGTTTGGATCTCTGTAGCGATCGACTCTGCAGACCTCAGCATCTGCTGACCTCACGCTGTGATTTTACCACTTCGTGGCTGAGTTGCTGTCATTCTCAATCACTTTGTTATAATACCACCAACAGCCTACTGTAGAATATTTAGTAGTGAAGAAATTTCACAGCTGAACTGCAGGTGACATCCTATCGCAGTACTTCTGAGGGCGAGCCATTCTTTCCCAAATGTTTGTAGATGCCGAGGTGTTTGATTTCATACTCCTGTGGCCGTGCAAGTGATTGAAATTCAATGATGATGGATGGGTGAGTAATTTGTCAATATGGTGTACATACAGTAGGACATGGGAGTAACAACTGGCAGTTTGTAAGAGTGTAGGAATAGGATAACTGATAACAGAACCCAAACCCCTAATAATACTTGTAGTTCTACTAAAGATATGAAAAGAATCCTTTTATCTCTCGTTCTGCTTTCTAGATGTTTGAGTATTATTAGGAAAAGGTGACTTGGGCTGCTCCCTCATTTTCCAGGGGGTTGCCAAAGTGCATATTTGACTTGGCAGAGACATGACCTTCCTGTCCTTCCTGACACAGCCCTGCTGTTTATCCAGGCTTGGGATCAGCACTAGGAGTAGACTAGCTTATGACCTCCTGAGGCTAAGTTTGTGTCTCCTTGAATCAAACCGCTATTTTTCACATATAAGGCAAATGTTTACCACTACATCACGGAGCCACAAAGTCTATCTGGTGGTAGTAAAAATGAGGGCCTCACTTTAGGAGAATTACTGAATAAATGGTTGAAAAGAAGCTGCGAGATGGTAAAATGGACTGATTCTTATTTAGTGCTTTTCTACTCTCCCAAAGTGCTCTATACAACATGCCTCACTCACCCAATCACACCCATACAAGCATTTCCTTCTTTTTCTTTAGTGCTGTTTAGCAAACATTCACACTCAGATGGCTACATCAGAGAGCAACTGGGGGTTAGTATCTTACCCAAGGATATTTGGCATGCAGAATAGGGGAGCCATGGATCGAACCACCAACCTTCCAATCAGTAGCTGTCCTGCTCTACCACCTGAGCTATGAAGTATGAAGTTCACTTCTTCAACACCACCATCACCAATTTCTCCAGTATGGGTCAGAGCATCCCTACATCTGCTCTCAACTTTTTTTGCCAACTTTTTTTTGCGTGGGAAGCAGCAGGTGCATGTCTCGAGAGCCTTTGTGTGCACGCAGAGTGTATATCTTCATTTAGTCATTTCGTACAAGCCTCATTTGCCCATTAGAGTTTCAGCGTCGGTTTATCCTCACCTTTGATGTTACCTACTTTTGTCGTTGTTCAGCGTGTTGTTAAATGTATGCAGGTTAGACTAAATGAGCTGCAACCAACAATTTTTTGCTTCCCACGCTAAACATGCAGGAACTCACACACTCCCACCCCGTCGTGCTACTGCAGTGACAGTGAGTGAACCCCTGGAAGCTGATAGACAGTTTAGGGTTTAAACAGCTCGTATATGTTACGCAAGCTTCCCTCACCAACTGTGAGACTCGTCTTCCAGCTGAGTCGGCATTGTCAAAGAGTTTTAACTGTAGAAATGTGAAAAAATAAATAAATAAATAAATAAATGTGGAGCGCAGGGGCTCAGCCTTCTGCTGCTGTAGGGCTGATTCAGGAAAAGCTGTTCCAAGATCACACTGCAGGCAATTTGCAGCCGTCACATGAATAGAAAGCATCAGAGAGCATTCTTCACATCGCCATTCTGAGCACATATTTAACAGCTTTGTCCACGTAGGTCTTTAATCCCCCAAGCTGAATATCAATTAACAGCCGCCTTCTTTATAGTCAGGTTTGAGAATAGCTTATGGTAAAGAAAGGGAGGCTGAAAAAAAGGGAGAAGAAGAAGAAGAGGGGGGATTTTAAATTGCTCTCTGTTCACTCAGCATTTAATGGTGCTTTTCTGAGGGTTCTGCCCTTGTTGGGTTGTGCTTTATGGTCAGATAAAAGTCGTGCAGGGGAAATAATTCCATCTGGGCTCTGTGCCAAGGGGCTGGTGTTTCACAGCAGCTCCAGCCTCTCACCAGGATGTGATGAGAAACTTGGTGGGAGGGTGAGGGATGAGGTGGGGCGGGGAGCAGCCCCTCAAGGTGCCACTTCCATGGAGACGCAGCTGGGCCAAACAAGACTTCCATCAGTCGACAAATAGGAGGTGAGGCGGCTGTCTGGCTCCCTCATTACTGAGAGCCCAGCAGCCTCTGTCAGTCTGCTGAGATGTGCTTCTTTGGGCCGTCAGTGTGGGCAACGCTTATCAACATCTCGTGGTAATGAGTGATGTTGAGCGTAAATCTTTTCTTGTGGGACTGGTTATGTTGTTGCTCTCGGCTCTGTTGCCTAGGAAATAAGCATCTCACTGTAAAGGTGGCAGTCTGTGGTCTGTTTGCCCTTTTCCTCAAATTTTTTATTCGATTGGATTGAACTTTCACCTCAAAAGTGAACACGCTCTCCATCATTTTTCACCTCTGTTTTGTTTAATATTCTACCTTGACTTTCACGTGTCCACTCAGAAAGAAGGGAGCCATCTCACCTCTCCTGACTCTTCACGTGTTCTCTAACTACACATTGGCACGAAGAATTGAAGGCTACTTGTGTTCATGCTGGTTTAGCGCTGAAGAAAAGATGTATTTAAAATCAGGGTCAGGGTTCACAGGAGAGAGGACCCAAGTGTAGGATAACAGAGGCAGGTTAAATAAACAAAAAGTGAGCCTTTAATGGCTGATCCAATAACCAGTTAAACACAAAGTCCAACCTGCAGTTACAAGGAAACAGGAGTCCAAGAAGAGGCTCATGAAACACAGACAACGAGAGAGCAAACAGGTGACACATAGGTGAAAACAAACACAACAAAGCTCCACTGGAGATGCACAGCTTTTCAAAATAAGACAAGAAGTAACTGAAAATGCAAAGGAACCAGAAAACCAACAGAAGACAGAGAGGGTAATGAGACAATAGATCTCCAGAAACGACTACCTCTGGGAACTTGACCAACAGCTGTGTCACAGACATTTGTACGGGCTGCTGCAAAGCTGCAAATCTTTATGCTAATGACAACGAGCGCAAACACAACATTACAAAAACAACAATCGTGAATACTCTGAAAAACAACAACAAAACTTTACTTTTCAAACTTGTAAAAACACCCTGCAAATAAATACAAAAATTGCAATAGTTTTTTTTTTTATTCAGTTCAATTCAATTCAGTTTTATTTACACAGCGCCAAATCACAACAGCAGTCGCCTCAAGGTGCTTTATATTGCACAGTAGATTGTACAATAATACATACAAAGAAAAACCCAACAATCATATGACCCCCTATGACCAAGCACTTTGGCGACAGTGGGAAGGAAAAACTCCCTTTTAACAGGAAGAAACCTCCAGCAGAACCAGGCTCAGGGAGGGGCGGGGCCATCTGCTGTGATTGGTTGGGGTGAGAGAAGGAAGACAGGATAAAGACATGCTGTGGAAGAGAGACAGAGATTAATAACAGATATGATTCAATGCAGAGAGGTCTGTTAACACATAGGGAGTGAGAAAGGTGACTGGAAAGGAAAAACTCAATGCATCATGGGAATCCCCCGGCAGCCTACATCTATTGCAGCATAACTAAGGGAGGATTCAGGGTCACCTGGTCCAGCCCTAACTATATGCTTTAGCAAAAAGGAAAGTTTGAAGCCTAATCTTAAAAGTAGAGTGTGAAATGCACTACACACAGGTACACACACACACAGGTCTTTATCACCAGATTCCACATTTATTTATAGTTTTCCCAGGTTATGACTGAACACAGTCTGACAGCTGTCGGTCCCAGCTGATTTCCCTCTCCCTCCGCTCCTCTCCGTCTCACTATAAAAAGGGAAGGAAACCACCATCAGTCCAAATCGCCATCAGCTGTTCTCACCGGCATCTCCAGCACCGCCCCGTTGAGCTCACTGCACCACTCCTCCCCTGCAGCCGCACCCGGGACCACACCTCCCGCCACATAGTGTCTATCTCCCGAATACAAACTGGAAGCTGGTTCCACAGAAGAGGGGCCTGAAAACTGAAGGCTCTGCCTCCCATTCTACTTTAAATACTCTAGGAACAACAAGTAGGCCTGCAGTGTGAGAGCGAAGTGCTCTAATAGGGTGATATGGTACTACAAGGTCATTAAGATAAGATGGGGCCTGATTATTTAAGACCTTGTATGTGAGGAGCAGGATTTTGAATTCAATTCTGGATTTAACAGGAAGCCAATGAAGGGAAGCCAATACAGGAGAAATCTGCTCTCTTTCTAGTCCCTGTCAGGACTCTTGCTGCAGCATTTTGGATGGGTGTCATCTGCATAGCAGTGAAAATGTATGCTATGTCTTCTAATGATGCTGCCTAAGGGAAGCATGTATAATGTAAACAGAATTGGTCCTAGCACTGAACCCTGTGGAACTCCATAATTGACCTTAGTGTGTGAAGAGGACTCTCCATTTACATGCACAAATTGGAGTCTGTTAGCTGTTTGACAACTACTCTTTCAAGGATTTTTGATATGAAAGGAAGGTTGGAGATTGGCCTATAATTAGCTAAGACAGCTGGGTCTAGAGATTTTAAGTACAGGTTTAACTACAGCCAGCTTGAAGGCCTGTGGTACATAGCCGATTATTAGAGATAGGTTGATCATATTTAAGATTGAAGAATTAATTAATGGCAGGACTTCTTTGAGCAGTTTTGTAGGAATGGGGTCTAAAAGACACGTTGATGGTTTGGAGGAAGTAATTATTGAAGTTAACTCAGAAAGATCAACTGGAGAAAAAGAGTCTAAATGAATATCAGTGGTACTGAAAGCAGCTGTAGATAATATTATTATAATAATATTATAATATTATTGGTAATTTTTTCTTTAATGATTAAAATTTTATTTGTGAAGAAGTTCATGAAGTCATTACTAGTTAACGTTAAAGGGATGGTTGGCTCAACAGAGCTCTGACTGTTTGTCAGCCTGGCTACAGTGCTGAAGAGAAACTATTTCTCCAGGCTAAATGATGATCCTCTAAATTTGTGACATCCATTTCCTCTCCAGCTTACGAGTCATCTGCTTTAGGCTACGTGTTTGAGAATTATACCACGGAGTCAGGTACTTCTGATTTGAGGCCTTAGTTTTCACAGGAGCTACAGTATCCAGAGTCGTATGTAGTGAGGATATAATATCTTGCTAATATATATCGTCTTTTTGGTAGCGTTGTTCTTTTGTTAAATGTTGCGTGTGTGTTTTATTTAATGTTGTATTTCCTGAGATGTTTTTGTGTTTTTCTTTTTGTCGTTGCTTAATTTTGTGTCGTTGTACTTAAAATGACACCGTAGTTTTGACACATTGCTAACCAACAGTAAGGTAAAACAGGCCTGGTATGAATAAAATGTGTTCAAGAATAATGTGTACAAACTATGACTGTAGTTACTTAAATAAATGCACATCAGCGTTCAATAGTGGCAGCTGTTACATGTTTTTTCATGACTGTAATTTGCCACTTGTTAGTCACTGCAGTAAAGCACATTAGTTTTTCCGGTTAATCTCCTGCACTAAGTTTTTAATTGGTGTCTATGAGGTAAGGCTAAAGTGGCAGTGAATCCTTTTCCTTTTTAGAAGCAGCTGCTAAGAAATGAAGTCACAAATGCACAGTGAAGAGGCCGCAGTGAGTACTCCAGATGTTTAACATTCAGCTTCCCATTTAGGCAAAGTCACAATCAGCAAAAAGAGCGTCTTGGCTTCCAGTCGATTAAAAGGGGAAAAAATGAAGATGCTATTAATACATGACGAAACATTTGCTGGATCCCGGGACCATAAATCATTACCTTAAGCCCTTTCGGTCCACGGTGTTCTTCTTTAATTTGTCCCCCTCCCCCCACCAGCTCATGGCCCAGATCACCGAGGAGCTCACTAAGACCATTGTCTTCCTGCCAGCTCACTTAGCATATCTAGTTTTATTTTGAACCCTCTGGCTCTTTGGCAGGAGGAGAGAATAAGCAATGTTAAAGGTATTTATGAGGCTGTCCTTAAAGAACCTTTCTTTATATCAACAGTTTGACTAATGCATATGACAGGGAACTTGATATTGGCAGCAGCTATGAAAAACTTGTCTGCATGACTGATGGTGGGTACGATAGCTGCCAAGCCAACATGTATTAATTATAGTAGCTTTTAAACACACTGATTTTCACTACGTTTGGGAACTACCTAAATGACCGGGCCATTTATAATTACAAGTCTGCAAGAAGCTTATAATTAAGACAAAATCGATATTTTTTTATGATGGCTTATGTGTATAAGCAGAAAACAGATTGTTGGACCATTCTGCAAAGCGAAGGGAGTTTGAGTGTTTGAGTGCAGGCACTTTTTTATGGAAGGTTTTTAGGCTATTCTGGATATATACAAATACCTAATCCTGCTCTGAAGGAGTCTGGATATACTACCCAGGGCACTCTGTAGGTATGAAGAATAAATGAAGGGTGGAGGCAGAAATAAAAGGCTTTTAAACAGCTCAACAGTCTGTTCTTTTTTATTCCTCTTTTTCTTCACACCGGTGAATTATTGCAACATGCATCAGGCCAAGCTGAAGAAAACCTGAAGTTATGAAAAAGAATTCAGCTAGTGAGAAAAGAATAACCGGGACTCTCCAACTTCACTTCGAATTTGGTGATCCAAAAGCAGATCCAGTAACAGGCTATACCCCCATTTCAGCAGGACCCATGGCTGCACAGCTACTGTGGCCTGACACAAGTGCAGTTTCAATAACATTACTAACTGACTAACATTTGTAATCAGACTACCTTTGGCATTGTGTATCAGGACATGCAAAAACCTTATTTGGTTTTTTAGTTTTATTTATATAGTGCCAAATCATAGCAACACTTGCCTCAAGGCACTCTATATTGTAATGTAAAGACCCTACAATAATACAGCGAAACCCCAATAATCATATGACCCTTTTTGAGCAAGCACTTAGGCAACAGTGGGAAGAAAAAACTCCCTTTTAACAGCAGAACCAGTTTCAGGGAGGGGCAGCCATCTGCTGTCAACTGTTGGGGTGAGGGGGAGGATTTTTTCGACCATCTCTGTGTGGCTGCTATGGTTTCTGATCAAAACATGTCTACAGACAGATGACAATGAGCTCAAGGCGTTGACCTGGCCTCCAAGACACACTCACACCTCGCCAAACATGTCCAATCCTGGGAAGAGCCTGCAACTCTCAGCACGACAAATTATCCCCACCACTAATCTGACATTACGTGCATATGTGTTTAAATGAAAAAAAGTTTCCGTTTGCTTCACTAAGGTCTGACAAAAAGGTTATTAGTAGGCGTAGTTATGTTTTATTCACACCTCTTTCACAGGCCGCAATGTGACTGCTGGAGTGGAGCCCATGTACGTACCTGTGAGCTTTAAATGCATTCCTGTTGTAAATATTTCTAACACATCATTAATAGTATTCCACACATTATCGGAACTGCTAACAGTTACTGTCATAGCACATTTAAATGTGTACTGCGCACACTAGGCAAGGCAAGGCAAGGCAAGTTTATTTGTATAGCACAATTCAACAACAAGGTGATTCAAAGTGCTTTACAGAGACATTAGAAACAAGAACAAATAAAAAGCATGATTTAAAATTGATTAAAACAAGCAAATAACCTAACTAACTAATTAACAAACAAACAAACAAACAAACAAACAAAACAGTATATAAAATCAAAACAGATAAAATCAGAACAGTAGATAAAATCAGTAGTTAAATGTAAGTTTTGAAATTTAAGCTTAAAGTGTGGATTTGGTGCTTTATTCAAATGCAGCTGAGAACAGGTGAGTCTTCAACCTGGATTTAAATAAACTGAGTGTTTCAGCTGATCTGAGGCTTTCTGGGAGTTTGTTCCAGATATAAGGAGCATAAAAGCTGAATGCAGCTTCTCCGTGTCTGGTTCTGACTCTGGGAACTGATAAAAGACCGGATCCAGATGACCTGAGGGATCTGGATGGTTCATACTGGGTCAGGAGGTCATTGATGTATTTTGGTCCTAAACCATTCAGAGCTTTATAGGCCAGCATCAGAACTTTAAAGTATATCCTCTGACGGACAGGCAGCCAGTGTAAGAACCTCAGAGCTGGACTGATGTGGTCCACTTTTTTGGTCTTAGTGAGGACTCGAGCAGCAGAGTTCTGAATGAGCTGTAGTTGTCTGACTGATTTTTTAGGTAGACCTGTAAAGATGCTGTTACAGTAATCAAGCCTACTAAAGATGAATGCATGGACTAGTTTTTCCAGGTCCTGTTGAGACATCAGATCTTTTATCCTTGATATATTCTTGAGGTGATAGTAAGCTGACTTTGTTATTGTCTTAATGTGTTTTTCTAAGTTTAGGTCTGCATCCATCACTACACCCAAATTTCTCGCCTGGTTTGTGGTTTTTAGATGTATAGATTGAAGTTCTCTGGTGACCTGTAATCGTTTTTCTTTGGCGCCAAAGACTATTACCTCAGTTTTGTTTTTGTTTAGCTGGAGAAAATTGTGGCACAACCAGTCATTGATTTCCTCAATGCATTTACCAAGAGCCTGTACAGGGCCTCGGTCTCCTGGTGACATTGTGATATATATTTGTGTGTCATCTGCATAGCTGTGATAGTTTATTTTGTTGTTGTTTACACTACTGTATCATAGGTTATATATGAAGATTGTAAAAATTGTATTTTTTATTGATTTGAACATTTTTATAGTGTCTAATATTATTATCCTTTTTTTAAAATCAGGTACTAGCAAGTGGTTATTTTTTGAGGTTGATGTAAAACCACAGAGGTCACTAAAGTAAAAAAAAAAATTACTGCATAGCCCGTGTAATTGTAGATAATGTAACAAAAAATAGCCTAAATTTTCAAGAACCTATAAACGCGCTGCCAAATTTATCCTCAGCACTTAAAACTCTACTTCTGCCCCAAAGCATCCTCTACCAATCTCCCTCAGTCAGACCCCACAGAACACCTCCAGGGGTCCCACGCCTCACGGGCATAAGTCCAGCCAGAGCCACTGAATGGAATTTGACTTAGTCAAGGACTCTGAGTCCGACTTAAACCCTTTGTGTTACATCTGTAGTTTGAATTTAAAAAGACTGGCAAATATTTTCACATGGACAGTGTACATGGGATTTCTTGCACTAATGGAAAATTATAGCCAAGCACAAATGAAGTGACTCACACATGTCTGAACCACAGAAAAGAACAAGAGAGAGAGAGAAAATATAGCACATTTATTTGTGAAAAAATAACTTGGTAGACAGGAGGGATGACTCAGAATGACAAAACTGCAGAATAAGAACCTCCAGGTTTACAGGATACATATTTATTTTCATTCTTAGTAGTTATCATAGATAGTACAGTTATCCATCAAACTGTCTATCCCATTACCTGGGCTCTCTCACAGTTACATACAGCACCTTTGCACCAGGCCCTCTGCTCTGGCTTCTGTGACTGTCAGGTTGATGTATGTACCTGTTAGCTGCAGCTAACCATCTGCACTTTTCACGTCTTTTTTCAGTGTTTCCCTGAAAGACTCTTAACATCTTATTATGTATCTTATTTGTTCTTTGGATGCTAATTAAAGTGTAAATTTACATCAAAATTACAATTTTATTAATTGTTGCGTTAATTAGCTTAGCTTAAAACTTAGCTAGTTTACCGGATGCATTAGCTATGGTTTGCTTAACGATAAAGTTTTATTTTATAGGTAGAATTAATTTGAAAGGTTGATATTGGTGTGTAGAGCAAAGGCCATACATTTCTACAATGAAAAGCAGCATCAAAGCTGCCAGGAAAAATGCTGCATCAGCCAAGAAAGCCTTGGATCCTTCCTCTCCCTCATTTGGAGGAAAACAACAGAGGAAACTACAGGGTGAGTTCAACCAGCTGCTGTTAGCAGTAAAATATCTTTTTAAATAAATACATTTTCATCAGATAACTTTTCTTTCCTTCTATTTGCTGCTATTTTTGACTTGAATTTGTCAAAGATACATTCTGGTCTAATCAAACAAAGGAAATTTGTCTTGACTTTCTGTTTTGTTCTAATCATCTTTGTTGAAGATGTTGAAGATTTTGGCTTCTTTAATTTACTGGGAGACAGGGTTGAGAAGTTCCGGAAAAATGCAAAATATTTTTCATTTGAGTTTTTTGATATCTTTTCTTCCAGTGTTTTTATTTATTCAGGCACACATTCCCTTAAATGTTTGGGATTTTAGTGAATGATTTAAAATATGAATTCCCTGACACCATACTTTCTTTTAGGCCGGAACACCAAACATTATTGTGTATAACTCAGGTGTCCTCGGTCATTTTCAAGAGCCACAAAAATAGAAAGAATAATATATAAATGATTGTAGCCCACGGCTTTCCGCACACTGTTTGAGTGTGTGAGATACTTTAAAAGCTGAATACTGAATAAAGTGAATTGAGGCACTGTACTAAGATACCACACATGACATCCTCTAATCTGCCCTCACTAAATGTCGTTGTTTTCACAGCATGGAGAGCACAGTGATGCATCTCTGCTGTATCATGGTGCTGAGCTCATCGTTCATGTAAACAAGTAAGTTTTTCATTTTTATTGGCATTTGGATATTTCCCCCTTTCAACCCTGGATTGGCTCAGTAAAAGGACAGAGAAACTTTAAGATATTGCTAATGTGTGTTTGTGAGAAACAAAGGGACAGACTGTGTAGACTGCTCCACACATTCCTTTGACTGTTTATGGATCAGGACTCGCTCTGCGTGTAGTATTTAAACACTCAGTTTTCCCATACAGCAGAGGAGGGCTGTGAGAGGTTTGAACACCTCCAAGCTGCCGTGAAATCTTAACAGTGATTGCGTCACACGTTAAGGATCAAACAAACAGATGCTGTCAGATGTTTCCTGCCCATGTTAGCGCAGGAAATTCAGCATGCTCTACATAAAATGATAATGAGAGAATAAAAATGTTAAGCACACAGTTTAGCTTCACTAAGTCCCAGTAAGGTTGGATCTGAATTATAATAGCATATCTTATATTTTTGTAAATATCTATCCAGCCCACGTGCTTTATGAGCTGTATGAATTTAAATTCCTCCAGAAGCACATGCATGTGAACAGTATTGGGACTATTTATTGCTTTTTCTCATGCAGTTGAAACACTGACTGAATTGTGTGGCTGTTCGTTACCTGTGGAGGGCAGCAGCAGGCTAGAGATATATCTGAGCTACCTCCAGAGTGAAAAGAAGAATAAGAACGGAGAAGGAGAACAAAAATCCCAATGCAGCTCTATACAACTTCAAACTTGGCCCAGCGTTTTTACTATTATTCTAAAATGCTACTATATTATTATTATTTATTTAGAGCTGAAGCTAATCCAGTTTGGGCAGACTCGCCATAGGACAATAAGGTTTAACTGTAGGCTATGTATTAATGTCCTGCTCTACATGCTGTTGAAAAGGACTAGCAGAGAGAAGAGCGACCAGCACTTAGTAAGAGGCTGAAAATTCAAAAGCAGCAGAAAATTGTTTTATTTTCATTTTTAACTCCAATATGAAGAAACTGACCCCAGTGACTGCTGGAATAGGCTCTGATCCCCGTGCAACTGTGAATTGGATAAGCAGAAGAAAATGGATGGATGAAGAAACTGGACATTGGTAACATTGGTAGCATCACACAAGTGCTTTCACACGTTCAGTATCTTGCATAAGGATACTTTGGCATGCAGATTGGAGCAGCTAGGGATCAAACCATCAACCTTCCAATTAGTAGTTGATCTACTCTACCTCCTGAGCCATGGTCACCTATTTAAACCAACGTCCAATCATATTATTTACTGGCAAGTATATTAAATATCCTTTTATTTGGCACATATAGGAATTTTAGTACTTATGTCAAACACGACTTACCTTAAGTTTGTGTTCAAATTATCCTAATTCTTTCTTTATTGTGGTTAGCATTTAGAGCTGTTTCCAGCTCTAAATTTCCATTAAGAAAAATTGTAGGGCAACAAATAATTTTCAAAGAAGTTTACATCTGTAGGTAACATGGCACAATCCAAAGCCGTTTACTGTGTAAAGGATGGCTAGCTTTGCTCTGTTTGATATTCATTCAGTGTTCGTGACTCACGGCTGTCAGTTTGGTTTCTAGGTGAATGATGATTCTGTCAGCAGAACAATGCTACTGATGTTTGTGAATGAAATTATGCAGAGAAAGCAGTGAAAGTCAAGGCAGGATGAGGTCCAAGAGACAACCCAAAGTGGTTCCACCAAATTGGACAAAAGACCAGAATCTTCCAGACAGTCATCACTGGTCAAAAACACATGAAAAGGCGTTAAACAGAAATTATTTTATATCATTTTTCATAGAAATTCAGTAACCTGTAACAATGTATTTTACATTTTACTCAGAAGATGGTGATAAATAACACATTTTTTTTTATTCTTCTGCCTTGTGCTCACAGTTTTAAAAATGACTGTGGTCTAGCACTGATGATAGGAGTTAATTAGCTTGGTCATCATATAGTGCCAAATCACAACAACATCACCCTCAAGGTGCTTCATATTGTAGGGTAAAGATCCAGAAATAATTATCATGAATAAAGTGGTCAATATTTATTATGATGATTAAAAATAAATTTAAAATTTACAAAGTTTCACAAGAAAATATTCTTGGTTTACTAAACCTGTATTAGGTCCTTAATAGTTAGCTCACTTGTCAGCCATATTGGAAGGCTTCCAGCCAGTGTGTATTTGGAATATTGACTAAATGTACTTTGATTTCAGTGGTAACCAAGACATTAAAACTGCATGCACATCAGGGCTGCCACAAACAATTATTTTAATAGTCGACTAATCGTGGCAGCCCTAATGCACATAGAGACAGTTTATGAAAACTTTTTTTTCTCCAAATAAGAAAAATTTAGAATTTAAAAATGTTTTTTTTAGGGGCTGCGTCTCCCTCTCACAAAGTCTCCGTTGTGAACCATTTACTAATAAGCAGCTTTCTTTGCTTTAACAGAAATCTTTTAAAATCCTTCTTCTGCTTTCATTGTCGCCCCGAGAGGACTAAAATGGACTCAAATATAGTGCGATAATATCTGTTTATTTTCACGATCTCTAAATATTTATCATCACACACGCTAACAGGATTTTTTCTGCCTCTTTGTGAAGCGACTGCACATTAGCACAACTGGCCTGCACTTAGTGAAGGCAGTGAGTGTTTTACAGGGTGACAGGGTGACATGTGTCTTCCTGTTCTACCTGGTGATTTTTCTGTTAGCAGCAAAGCTAAAATCTTTTTAGGGTTATATATGTGTATATCTATCTATCTATCTATCTATCTATCTATCTATCTGTATATACATATATATATAAAGAGTCACTGCACCTTGACAAATATATATATATATTGTACCAAATCATTTGCATCTGAAAACAAAATCATGGTTATGCAAGCTTCTTCAGAAATGCAAATATATGGAACCTGGGTTTTATGTAAGCATTCAAGTGTCCAATTGAGCAAGCCGTCTCCTTTTATGTGGGGTCCTGTAACCTCATTAAACCTTACTTTGTGATATGAGCACAGATGGGTCTTATAAGTGGATGCATAAAGTAAAGTATGCCTTTCATCACCCAGTCAGTGCTATTCTGCTGATGGAGACTGATGCACAAATATGAAATGTCAACTGGTAAGTGATACGATCCTTTTTTTTAGCGTTTGTTGTTCCATCACTGATGTGTTTGAGTGTATGTGAGAGGCTTTTCACAACTTTCCTTGTTAACTATCCATTATAACAGCTGTATTGCAAACAGCTCATGGAGACTTTTAGTACTTTTTATTGATAAAAGGTGTCCATACGGAGATGGAAGTCTTCAAAACAAAAGTAAATCTATAATATTTGCATTAATGATTTAAACAAACAATGGTAAACTTTCTGTATGCAGTGTTTTTTGTTCATAAGCTATGGGAACTGTGTTCGTTTGAGGGATTGGCAAATAGACTGGGAGGGGGCAGGATGGACCCATATTAATAGGAACACTTGAATGAATTAGAAGAATAGGTTTTAAACATGCAGGACAGCGACAATACTGGGCACCGACTGGAGGACTGTACCAGCTTGTCTCATTCAAATGATGCAAACCTGCCTGATTGGCGGGATTTAAACGCTTGTTTCAGCACACTGTCCAAGCAAAACCAAGTCCACTCCAGAGTGTGTGTGTCTGTTTAACTGCCAGTAATCTGAAAGTAAAAAAACAAAAGCTAACTTCAGCTCCAGCCGTGTCTCATGTCATCTTTGAATTGCTAAAAAAAAAGAAAGAGGGATCCCATTAATGTTTTTTTTTCATTTTGCATGTGTGTGTTGTTTGTGATATTTGCTATTTGGAGTGAACTTTAAACAGCAAATGATGAAATTATGACATACACGTGTAAATAAATTCCCAAATTGACACTCCTTTGTAAACCTGTGTGATTGAATGTGCTTCACTCCAACACTGTGGGCTGTCCAGAAACAGCAGCTTCTTCAGATTAATTCAGAAGAGCACCACGAGTGGATGTTTTAATTTGAGTTATTTGGTCATTTGGAAAGGTCCAGAACAATTTAATACAATTAATCTTGCTGAGTGAAGGCAGTCATTGTTGCCATGTAGCAGCAGTAAGTGTTACCCTGATTGCGGCAGTGGTGTAAGTGTCCACCAGTATTATCTCTGTCAAGTGGCTGTCCAGGTATGGTTATATGATCTTGTGAGGTAAAGCTGCCCCACAGATTTAGGTACACACAGACACAACTAAAAGCTCCACACCCCTTAACGTGTGCACACACACACACACACACACACACACACACACACACACACACACACACACACACACACACACACACACACACACACACACACACACACACACACGTATGTGTATATATATATATATATATATATATATATATACACACGCCCTGCGTCTGACCTGCGGGTCAAGGTGCAGTGACTCTGAGGTTGTCTAACTGGGCCTCTTGAAACTCTTGCTTTGCATTCCTGCACCCAGTGGAGGGGGGTTGCCACAGACAGGGTTATTACTGGACTGAGAGACTGAAAGAAAGACTGATAGAGAGGGAGAGAAAAGCGACAGAGGGAGGGAGAGAGGGAGGGAGGGAGAAGGGGGGGTTGAAGGAAGCTGGAAGGTATTATGCACTATTTCCTTGCCGTCCTAGAAGCTCTCACTTGTTCCCTCCCACTCGGCCGGCATTCTGTGGCAAAGTAAAAGAAAACGCTGAAAACTTGAACCTGCTTATACTCGAGCTTCCTCGGCCTTCAAACGAGCTCACTTGTTTTCTTTCCCTACCCTTCCCCGCGTATGTTTCTCACACTCTTTCTTGCTCCTCGCCTTGTTCGTCTCTCTCCCTCTCTCTCTCTCTCTCTGGGCTGTGTGTAAGAGGATCACTTTGTTTCCGTTGCCTTTTTCCGCGGTGCTGCAGACACACATGGAGCAGAGGATTGGATTTGAGGAGATACTGACGAAGTGCACAGCTGCAATGGTCCCCTCCATCTCCACACCAGGACTAAGCCCCCCCACCGACCCACCCCAGTGTGTGTGTGTGTGTGTTTGACTCTCTCCCTCTCTCTGTCGCACTCTCTGCTATCCGGCTCTCCGTGGGGTGGGGGTTGCAATATAGTAACTCAGAAAAATGGAAGTGGATTGGAGACAGACAAGATAGGAAGCTTTCGTTCTTGGGCTCGGACGTCAGGATCTGTGTGGTAAGTGCTTTCCTCTTAGCACTTTTGACAAGTTCTGTCCCTAAGAAGAATCCATCTGCCTGAAATCTCAGGAGCACTCTTCATGGCTCTATTGATTCATTTGTTGCCTGCTTTAACTTCTTTAGTTGGACTTTAAACTCCGTTCCCAAGTATTAACAAAATAAGCCTGATTTTCCTTATATTTCTTGTCAGTCTTAAATTAATTTGGTGACAGGAGAGGCTAGATCTTTGAATTTGTGTCCCAATGATTTTTAATGATTTTTAAAACATTTTTTTATTTTATTTGGTGGGAGGGGGGGCGAGGTGGAGAGATGGGGTGGGGGCAGTTGACTGGGGGAAGGGATTTTGAAGAGGTCAAAGAGAACGGCTCGGACAGAACAATGGTTGTGAAAACTTTACTAGTCATTTAGTTACGCCTCTGTGAAACATGTGTCCGTTTGTAGCCAGGGACCCGTGCTCGACTCCAAGGAGGCTTGCTGTGGAGGCCATTTATTTTAGCTAATTCAATTTATCAGCTGCTCAGTAGCTTCACTTTTTTATGAGTTTGGAATTTTTTAATTTGTTTTTTAAATGGGGTGGAGTGCAGTTGTGAGACACCGCACAGTATTTAAGACACCGTCAGCCTCACCAACCGACAAAACTGTTCATGTCTCGTGTATTTTACACCGTCACTGCTTTTACAGGAACGAAGTGATGAACAAGAGAAAAGAAATGAGACAATGAGCAAATGTTTTGATACAAAATCATAGAGAGAGAGAAAGAGAAGTTCCCAAGTTTGCAGTGGATACGGTGGGCTAAGCTTCGATCCACATTTCATCGGCCTTTGATGAAGCGCTTGAGGAATTCAGATTTTTTGTTGTAGTGCTGTTGAAGGAATAAATAATGCAGGTTACAGGGAAAGTAATACTTTACTGCGAGCCCCCCGAATAACTCCATTGTGTGAAATGTTAGGGGGACCTCACATTTCACATATGTGAGAAGCACTGGACCAACATTTATAATAATTAACATTATTTATATATTTGAGATATGTTATTGCTCAATAATTAGTTGATAATAATATATGATAGGACTTAAGATTTAGTTTGAATTAAAAAATCCTCTGAATTGTAATTTAGAAAGAATATTGTTACCTATTTATTTTAAGTAATGTTGTAGCTCATTTAAACTCACAAATGTTGGTGCAGTTAAAAAAAAGCTTCTTGTTTCCTGAATGTAAATCATCAGTTACATGAAATATATCACTAGCATCATTTAAAATTCACATTTTATTTTACTTTAATTTTTTTTGATGTGCAAATATTCTTTAAGGGTCTGACAAACTATGTAAAGTGTCAGTTTAATAAAGTAAGCCTTTTCACTCATTTGCACAGAGAAAGCTGTGGTTTGTGAGAGTCTTGAGAAATTAGCTGAGTTGAGCAAGAAACTCATTTTAGGAAGCTACTGAACTTTAGAGCCGTGATTTATGTGTCTCACCTTGATGGTTCACTGGCAGTTTGGGGTTTTTGACCTCACTCTTTGAGGAAATCAGAACCCGTTTCTCTGACCGCCTCACTCTGTGCCTCCCTCGTTCCCTTTGTTCATTAGACATCTCAGTAACATGGGAATTGAGTGTCTCGACTGGCTGTAATGGGCTTATTTCTCCTGTGAAAGGTAGTTTTTAGAGCCACGTTTTAAAAGCCTCAGATGTGCCTCTTTTAATTTATTTATGGCGTTCTCTGAACACAGTTGAATTTATAGTATGCAGGATGAAGCCTAGCTGCTACCATAGCTCCTTTATGCATGCACACGAGCTGTGCTGCAGGGTCTGGTTCTTTATTTTGATTATGTGGGTCATAGTGTTGTGAAGGAGCACAGAACTGCACATCTTCTTGGAAAAAAAGTCTGTCAGAAAGTTGGATTTCCAGCTTCAGCAGCGTAATATGAGAGTAAATAGAAACTTAAAGTGACTGCTCAGCACTGAGGATGATGCTGTCGATCGGTTTCTTCTTGGTGAATGGCTCTTTACACACTTGCAGCTTTTGCTTTTCTCTCCCAGTGTTAGCTTGAACAAATATTAAAATAATGTAAAAATTCCAGCTGTGCTCAGAAATATTTTTTGACCCTTTTTAGGAGGTAATGGCAGAATTTTTGGATTAAAATTACTTTTTTTCTTTTTTTACAAATTATAAAATGCACTTATTAAATAATAAAGTAAAAATCTGATTTGTAAAAATGACAAAAAACTTTACTTGAGTTTCTCAGCTCCCAGAATTCAGTGCTAGTGAAGAAGACTGCAGTTGTCTTCTATGACTATTAATCAGTTGGTACGGTGCAGTTCATCGTCTAATCGGAAACCCTCTCTACTCCTCTCTGGGATGCATTTGTGTATGTTTTCCAGTAGTATGTCTGCTGGCAATCTCCACTGCTGTTTTTTAAGCCAAGTAACGACATGTCGTCAGATAACCTCCCTGACCTCCCCGGGCCAATTTTAGCCTCTCCTGCAAGCCTGTTCTAGTTATAAATTAGCCTGGTTCTTGTGCGCAGGCAGTGAAAAGGAAAAGCTCAGTTAGGAGCAGTGATTTATTAGCTGTTAGGCTTCCACTGTCATGTGACTGACAGAGGTGTCATTCAGGATGAAAACAGAAACCCAGAACGCAGGCGGGATCCGACTGGTTCAGGAAATAGGAGGTGGTTTCCTTTTCTGCCACTCAACCAAGAGAGAAGTTGCATGATTTACATTTGAGTATTCCTGCCAAGTAGTGTTTGAGTCATTCTCAGAGCCTGTTAGTGCCACACTGTACTATTTACTATGATTTTCAAGGGTTTTAAGGTAATTGTCTGCGACGTTCCTAAGTTGTTTGTTTGTTAAAATCCATAAGATGAGAGACAAACAGGAAATAAAAATGAAATACTAAAATCTTTCTAAAACTTAAGTCTTTCCACTCAGCATCCACCTTGAATTGTCAGAGGGCATTTAGCTAAATGAACTTTCATTAAGAACTGCATTCGTTGAATCCTTAGATCAAACACTTACTTATAAGGGTTTAAAAGCTTTAAACAAGCCCTTCCACCCACGTCTTCCACCCTGTTTGCTGTTGTGCATTTTCCCACTGACTTCATCTCAGCTATGCCACGTCTCCCTTATGTTTCAGATAAATATGTTTGTACCTCATCATAATGCAACCTGTGCGAACCTGTGTGCTGGTAATCATCTATGTGATGTTGCCTGAAAACCGTGTTTTATTGCTCACTGCTGCTCACCTGGCTCCTTCTCTTTCCAAACACACCACCTTGCATGTGCTTCACTCTATGACTCGTGTGGCAGCTGTATACATACTGTGCTATATGCTCTATACGTGGTCAGGCTCATCTAAAAATCGATTACTTCTGTAAATCGAGTTTTGCTTACTCCGATTACGGCCTTAATGCAAGTAAGATAATTTTGTTAAGATGTTTGTATGACAGTCCCAATAATGTGAGTATTGTCTTACTCGGGTTATGATCAAATTACTAGAGTGCATGTAAAACCAGTGAGTGGAAGCCCTGTTTGTCTCTGTTTACCAAGCAGGCTGCTCCAGTTTTTACCTCTGACACATGAATTGTTGTAACAAAGCCTGGATATCACCAGGCTGAATTCAGGGAGGCTCGTGCTGTTGCAAGTGTGGACAGTAAGAAGTTTTTAGTCGTCATTGCTTTGTTTGTTTGTTTTTGAGAATGGCTAACTAGGAGACAGTTTCTAGTTGAATTTTGCTGACTAATGTAGGCACACAGTGTGGCGTACAGTTAATTCATGCTGTTCCAGGAAGAAATATGATCAAAATAACTCCTCCAACAATGCAGCTGTTCATAGAGCAGGAGTTCGTATCCCTGAAGGCCGAGAAGAGAGGAGCTTTACAGGTGCTTCTTAGGCCTGAGCAATGTGACGATCATGTATTGTGAACAATCTTAACTTGGCATATCTGCTTTAAAGTCATAAAGTTTGCGTCATTAAATGACATTCCCTTCTCTGTGTGATGTAGACAAAAGCATGATTGGTTATGACTCCTTGGATCATTAATTAGAGTTTATTGTAAACCAGAGACAGTATGGCAGATGAAGAATAGCAGCGAGCAACAAAGGAGTCCCAAAAACAGCACTTCTGATCAGAACTTTCAAAATAAAAGCAAGATACAAATTGAATGCAGACCTTAGTGACACTGGCCTTGATTCGACTGCAAAAATAGGCCCAATCCAGCGTTTCTGTTATGATACTGATATCTGGGCTTAGGCAATTTCCTGATGCAAGCATTTAATAGTAGTTTTCTTCATTTTGAGACTCTGAATAATTCAAAATTATTGCTTTTATAACTTTATCATCTGATATGTCACAATTTATATCCAAGAATAAAAACTTACTGGATTTGTATTTGCTAGTAAATTAGTAAGTGAAAACAGGAATAATTAAAAAGTAATTACAACATAAAAATCATTGCATTTATCACATTTCAGCTCAAAGTGAGAGTCTCTTGTAGTTATACTATTTTCCTTTTTTGTCTCTCACACTCTCTCTCTCTCTCTCACACACACACACACACACACACACACACACACACACACACACACACACACACACACACACACACATCGGGCGTGGAGCTGACATCCATCCATTCATTTATTTTCTTAACCACTTATCCAGTTCAGGGGCACAGGAGGGTTGGGGCCTATTCCAGCTGTCACTGGCTGAGTGGCGGGGTACACCCTTGACAGGTTGCCATCCATTCCATGGTGAAGTGAACTAATATTAACTGAGTTGACAACAACACTTTCTGTTATTTTAAGTGGAATAAAATCTTCCCTGCAAGTGTTAAAATGAACCAAAGACCTTCTAGCTTCTGTTCGTAATTGCTGTCTCTCCCTGAAAGTTAATGAGAGAGAGAGAAGCCTGTTCGGTTGTGTCAACTGTCTTGACCAAAGTTTGCAGTTAAATAAAAAACTTTTTCAAACATAGAAAAAAAGGAGCATGAAATGGCTCCAAACTACTGCAGCGTTTCAAAGAGATTTTACTAGGGCTGGGCCATATCATACCGTTCACGGTAATACCGGTATAATGTTGGGCAACGATAAGAAAATGAAATATCACGATAGAATATGGGTAAAACGCACATGCGCAGTGCTTTTGTTTTCATACGCACATGGCGGAAAAAGCATGGCGGCGACGGAGAATATAAGAGCGAAAGTGGATCGTTGAATGAAACGGATGAACCAGAACTGGTTTGTAAAAAATGCTGCAGCTTCACTGGTGTGGAACTGGTTTAGCTTTCGTCCGTCAGATACACAACAAAGCACTATTTTTGGTAGCGCATGCTAGCGGGCCGTCGTTATTACCGTGTTTTTTGGAAAATACGTCACACTTAAAATCAATCCTTTGATTTTTCTGAAAATCGACAGTGCCCCTTATAATCCCGTGTGCCTTATGTATGAACTCTGGTTGTGTTTACTGACCTCGAAACGATTTTATGTGCACGGCGCTCGAAAATCTGTCAAATGTTTCAGTGCGACTTTGCTAAGCTACGAAGCCGCACCGCTTGATGGATTGTCGGAGCATTACGGCTGTCGTAGGCGGAGCCTCGCGGAGTGATACGTACTGCGCTTCAACATAATGTTACCGTATTGTGTGTGTATAACCTCTTTTTAAGTTGTGTGGATATTATACATGGTTATGCTGAGGATATGTCGGCCAATTTCCACTGGAAATGCCTTTTGGTTAAACTATCAGCGAGGAATTTGCATTTGCACTGTTAAATTTTTATATAACTTTAATGCACAGAAAAAACAGCTGCTTGTTTAAGTGAAAATACATTGATGGTTTTTTTTTTTGCACTAATAAAGTTGTGGAGTTGTAAAGTATTTTGTCTAGTGTCAATTATATCGTCAGTTATATCGTTATCGCAAATTTTCAAATGTATACCATGATAAATATTTTTGGTCATATCACCCTGCTCTAGATTTTACCATTCTACTTTAGCTTTCCATCTAACTGTTACTCACGTAATAAGCAAAGAACAGGTTAGGATGCCTTTATTGATACATGATCCAGTTTTTTGGGTCGGGGATCCAAATATTCCATCTGTGAGTCCCAGCAGAGAGGACCATGTGGTCTACTGGCCAGACTGTAAAGATGGCAAAACACTACCAGCAAATCGTCTCAGTGTTTACTGATATGATTGGTGCAATCGTGACTTCCACAGAAAGACATCTTCAGTTTCTTAATCGAGCTGGTGGCTCGTGCCTCATCCCAATAACACTGTCCAAAAAACACGATCATCCATATGAGCACAATTGCAAACTGGGGTGGAACCATCGTTAAAGCCAAACTTTTAAAATGACTGGCAAACTCTTTCATGCACCAGCAGAAGCTTTTGAGCGTGCAACTGTTAGTACACCCATTCAATGATAAATGAACGGATTCTATTGCATTCTGTTCTATTCTATTAGCACCATAGTTTCTGTCCAAGGTGGGAATCTGCTTCTCTGATTGGCTAATGTTACAAACATCACATTATGTTTCTTAAAAAGGTCACCTGCTGGATGTAGTAAAACTCTCCCGTCCTTTAGCATGTGCCCAAACTCTGAGATGCAGGTTTACTTATTTATGCATGCCAGTTTGACAAGTCTGTTTGTTTTACAGAGTTGACACTCCCTCTCCTTTAGTACACAATGCACATGTAGCCCTCCACGAGGATGATGCACCATTAAACTGTTAGTTCACATGTTAGGACGTATTCTTAGGACAGAGATTTCATTTTTAAGTGCAATAATTTGTCATTGGATATTTTTTTAGTATTTGAGGAAAGTCATAGGGGTTGTTTACTCTTTACTTATATGGTAAAAGAAAGTAATGACTTTATGGGCGATTAGCATGACTTACTTTGACAAATAGCACGAAGTGCAGGAGGATGCTAAGTGTCATTCAACACTACAATAATGATGACAGATGATATGCGTCATAAGTCACTCATTATTGAATTATTAATGACCTGAGCGAAGTCTTGAGCATTGCCAATGGAAAATAACACAGATGTTTAGTGTTTGGGATTGTTCGCTGTGATAAATTAATACCCATGGCTACAGTTTTCAGTTCAACCTATTATTACCACACGAAGAAGAAAAGTAGAACAACATGTCGGTCTTTGAACTTAAAGTGATGTGAAAAAAATATTATCTAAAAAGCAAAGCAAGAGTAGATACACACATACACATGAGCACACATGCAGCATTGGATTCTGGCACAAATGGCCCCCAAAGGGTTGTTTATAAAGGGGGTGATGTCATGTCTGTGATGGAGGCTGTGTCTCTTTACCAGTGATCCATTTCTTACCCAGCTGTCCTTTGTGCTACTTAGCAGAAAGGAAGAACAAAAGAAAGACGGATATAAAGATGCAAGATTATTTTACATTCCTTTCACCTCCAGCTCACTTTATACCTGCCATTAAAAGGTTTTAGTTATTGATACGATGTTTTTTTTTCTTCATTTGTTTTTGCCCATTTGATATTTTCTGTCCTTTGCTGCACAAATGTAAGGAGGGAAATAAAAGAGCACAAGTCAAACATTGTGTTTCTACTGTATACCAGAAGGCGGTTGTTGGAGTGACCGCGTCTAGGACGCTGATTAAACAGCATCCCAGTGCTTACTGTGAGGTGCTCACACCAGACTGCTTCTGCAGTTTTGCTATTTGAACACCTTATTTGAAAAAGTGCTCATCTTTGTACTTTCACTAATCCAATTTACATATTTATTATCTTATTTAGTGTTTCAGCAATTTTATTCTGGACAGTTGCCCATTTCCTGGGTCAAAGGATCATTGGCAATTTGTCTGCTTGTCTTTGAGCCAACAGGAGTTCGTTCTTCTGTGCAGACAAAGGGTCGCGGGACTTCTTTGTGGCATCGTACGTGTGTCTGCGTGTGTTTATGTGCGTGTGCGCATATGTCAGGTCTAGTGTTTCCAGCCCCTCGACTCTGCACTATTTTAAACAGCTTGGCTTCTTTAACCACCGCGCTCTCTATGGCGGGCACGCATATAAGTGCTGTGGGGGGGTTGTTGGGGGAGGGGAGTCCATATAGAGCTCAGGGGGCTCCCTGGGAAATGGTTTCCATACATTTAGCGTTTCCTCTTTGTGGTGCAGCAGGGTTGTCGCGTCAAAGCTGTGGTACAAGGAGGGGTGGAGGTGTTGGATAATGCAGACACAATGGGCTAAGGCAAACATTAGGAGTGAGACAAAGGACACTCCGCTTAGGTCACAGGGGGGGCAGCTCTTCCCATTATCTAAGGGAAGTGATCTTAACTGAGGGACTTTTTAAACCCATCAGCAAATTAGGGGCAGCGCTGAGCTGCTGGTGTGCGTTCGGGTCATGATCAAAGCCTCGAGAGTGGGTCTGTTTAAAGAGGAAGGCCGTAAAGCAAAGGACAGCAGTCACAACACAGCACAACATGAGGCTGGGTTAGCGCTGAGAGTGCTATCATGACCATGTTATCATTGTCACAGTCGGGATATTTACTCATGGGAAGCAGAGGATAACTTCTTTCTCATCTGCACTAAAAACAGCACAAGCACCGTATGTCATATGGTCAGCTGAGTGTTTCTGCACCATACACGTGTGTTCTAAGGCGAGCCAATCTATAATCATGCTACACCTCTAATAAAAATTGGCATCAGTTATCTTTTTTTATATAGAATAACAAAATTGTGTTTCAGTTTCATTGTGTCAAATTATCATCTAGGTTTTTGTAATTGTGTTTTCTTTGGATATAGTACAACATTAGGTTTTACCTTTCTAGTATGACTTTGTATAGTTGTTGTCTAATCTGCTGTTCAGAGATTTGGGCTATACAGTATATTTAGCTTGAATTAATAATTTACTTAAATAATTTATCATTAAAATAACCACCAAAGGATTTTTTAACATCACTAATTTATTTAGACACTCCCATATTTGCTAACCACTTTAGAGCTGAGACGTAGGTCAGCTTTTAGTATTTTTTATGAGCTAAGCAGCTTGTCACGTTCCACTCTAATTTATTGCTTGAAAACAGAGTGTCAATTACGTGGTAATTACACGCTGTTAAAGCTACTGCTTAACTGCTGGACATTATGAACATTTATGTCTTTGTTTCTCACTAAACATTTAATTTACTATTGGGGTGTTCAACCATAAGGAAACAGTGCGATCAAAGCAATTAACCTGTCGTTAACAAATTTTAAAAGATTTCACTGAAAAATCACTGAAGAAAATTGATGGAGGGAAAAGCTAGAAAAGAAAAGCAGAAATCTTTTTGCCAAAAAGCTCAACTAAATGTCTCCATATTCACTTATTGCGCTTCTTCTCCTTTTTTTTGTTTTTTGAAACCTTATGCGTGTTTGTGTGGCTGAAGGACCATTATGGGACAGGCTTTTAAGGGAGATCTGGGAAGTGGAAACCTAATACTGCCTGACTGCTGCTCTTGTGTACATGAACCCCACAGCTGCTGGACAGAGAGGGAGAGAAACTGGGGAGAGAAAAATGGAGGAAGAAAGGAGGAGGGGATATAGGAGAGCACGGTGTGCTCGGTAATTAGTTGTCTGGTTTTGTATTGACCAGTCTGGTGCTTGGGCCTTGGGGACTGTTAAATTTGCAATTGAAACTGAAAGGATTATGCATCCAAAAGACATTAAACAGGAGCAATGAATAGATTGTGGGCCACACGGTGGACTACTTTGTTTTTCTTTTTTTTAATCTTCTTCCATCTTCTTAGACGAGCTCGTACTTTCCTTGTGAGAAGCTGATGTTTTACATGTTACAGGTAAATTACAAAAATGTACTGTAGGGTCATGACAGTTTTACATTGTGATAATGGCAGCCCGTTTTAAGAGTCAACCATTACAAAAACAAACACTACACTGGTTCGAGTCATCATTCGGGGTCAGTTTATTAAAAGCAGACAAAGTCTGAAATCATTGCCACATGCTACCTGCTGCAGAGTGCGATGCGAGTCTAATGAAATGTGTTTGAATGGAGACGTGGTGACCACGTGTGGGAATTGATGGCTCTAGCCTGAGCTGCCCAGGGGGGAAGGAAGATTTGTGTCTGTGTTTATTGGTGCTGAGGTTGCTCGTGCTTGCTGCAGTGGGCCCACAGAGTAGGTAACACCTTCCAAGTACTTGCTGAATCTTATGGCCCAGAGAGATTCCCTTTAGATGCACTGCCAGCGTTGATTTAAAACGATCAAACTGGTGTGCGTCAACAGTTTAGTGACTTTTAGCAGGGGAAAGCAGAGACGGGCACAGGAATCGCTTCAAACTAAAGTGTAACGTAGCCCCTTTCTAATGACTTCCATTGTGTGTTAGGGTCCGCTGTACCTGCCGTTCTCACCCTTGGGAATGGTGCAGCATGCCAAAAGTGACATCACCCTTGCCGTCGCAAGCCACACTTTGTTGTCGTTTCAGCCGTGAACCTCTTAACCTGCCAACACCACCAGAGTGAACACACGAGTGTACGGTTGTGTCAGTTTTTGCTGCTGGTTTAATGAAGCTCAGAGATTCACAGACCATACAGAGGCAGATGATGATGCCACAGTTTGAAACGATGAGGCTTTGACTTCTTCTCTTCCTATAATGTGGAGCTTTGTCTGAGTGGAAACGCTTATCGTTCAGGTGAACACTGCAGTGAGTACTCGTTCCCTCAGAGCTGGTATAAATGGTACGGCGCTGCAGCAGCAATGTTACTGTTACTGGCAAGTATAATGGACCCATCAAGCAGGCCAGACCTTACAGTGGGGAGGCAGAGGGTGACTTTTAAAAAGGCAGGCTATAATATGAAGGACCTCTTTGCTTCCATCTGCATCGAGCATTTGAACCTGCTGAACTGTGAGCCTTGAGTGTGTCTTGTGGATGATAGAGGGGTGATGTCATGCTCTCTCTCACTGTTTGTGTAGCTGGCAGAGCTGCTGGAGAGAGTCGCACACTATGACTTAGTCGAGAGCAGAACAGCCCTGTGGGACGCTGCCAGAAAGTTCCTGCCTGCTCCAAAAACTCTGGTTTCTGCTTTTTCCTCTGATTCTGCTTTGACACGATGATTCGAAATCTTGTACCAACAGTCCGTGTTTTTAATCTGTTCGAGTGTCCTGTGACGCTTTGCGACCCAGAGCGAGGAGGCACTCTTTGTAGATAAAACACACAATCTGGTCGAGATCCCGCTTTGTGATTATCACAACGTAAATACAGGAGAGCCTGAGCACAGGTGGCTGATGCTGGGCTGATGGTAACCAGACCGGACTGATGTGTGCATGGAAAAGAAATCACTGCTGTAATGTCACGCATAAACAAAGCCTATTTTCTAAACCTTGCCATGTTCGCTTGAAACATCATACAGCTGAGCGTTTTCACATTGCCAGAACAATGAGCCAACTCCAAAACAGCAGCATGGGCAAACCTTCTTTTCTTTCACATTTACGTAAATATTTTCCCTAAACTTACAAAAATATGATTAGACAGAAACATCTTCTTTAAAAATAGCACTTTTGCTGCATTAATGCTTGAAATAAAAAATGACAACATAAAGATAAAATCAAATCTTTTCAATTGGAATTGTAGTTAAATTAAAGAATAAAGCCAAATATACTGCACATGTTAGGTGTTTATTATTCTGTCATATAAATGGTTGTATTTTTGTTTTAGAAAAACAAAAAAGAAAAACCACGGCCTTCCTGCAAAGGAAAACCAGAGTTAAAGTACTAGTATTTTTTTGTGTGCGTATTTTTATTTACTTAACAAATATATTTTTGTTTTATATATCCAGAAATAACAGGAAATGCATTGCCTTATAAATAAGTGAGCCAACACAGCTCATTGCCCCAGTCATATATGTTTGTTAGTATATTTGTACTCGCGCCCCAAAGGCCCATTTCTGAGCCTGGACAAACCCTGTAATATCTTCTAAATTGCCCTAAATGTTGTGAGGATTACTTTAATTTTCTGCACTATTAGGCATTTTACCTCAAGAAATGTGTCTGAAAGGCTTTGTGACATTTATTCTGATGATGTTAAATTTCTGGTTTAGTCTGTTCGCTTCATCTTCATTCCCTGACTCAGCAGCCAACTCCCAGAGAAAGTTCAGATTTTCTATATTTTTGGATTTTTTCAGGCAAAAACAGCTTTTTCAGACCGACTGCTGCATGCGGCACTCCATCGTCTGCTCGTCAGAATGAGGTGGCAGGTTTTGAGCTCCTGTGCTCATCTGCAGTTAAGAACCTTGCCAACTGAGACACCCCCACTCCCACACACACACACACCCCACCCCACCTTCTATTTGGGGGTCTCTGACTCCCCTCCCCTCATCCCTCCTGGTAATAGATGGCCTCCTCGCTTTGAGCTTGAGCCCACCTTTAAACAGCTAGACAGGACTGGGGTTTGTCTCGGGCCAAGCGGTGGAGTGGAACAATAGGAGTGTGTGACATTGTCTGGTGTGTGTTAGGAGACCGACGTCTGTCTGAAACATACGTACAAACACGTGATGGCGTTCTCTTCACACAGCTGCCTTTACCTGTGCCTGCCAGGTAGCAGAGAGGGAACACGGGACATCCAGGGTATGCACATCTGCACATTTTTTCCTCTTTTTCTTTTTAAGCCACTGCCGTTTGTCAAACGTGGCTTCGCGCCGAGGCATCCGTCTCCACATCACGTTCATTGCCGTTTCCATGCTTCCCGCTGACAAACCCTTTGTCTGGCTGAAGCCTTTAACACAGAGGGGCTGGGATGGAGCCTCCGTGGATCTGTTCTTATGCCTGTGTACGTGTTTGTGTCCATTCACGATAGACCATCTCTGAATATGTGTGTGTTTTCGATTCATAAGCTGCTAGGACAGACTGCAGCATTGACCTTGGCTTTGTTGAAATGTGTGTGAGGAGAGCATTTATGCGTGTGTGAAAGGAGTTTTTTCTTTTTTATTGTTCTGTCTAAAAGTGCTTATGATGCCACGATTCCTGTTATCTGCAGTAAAGGAGCATGTAGAGTTCTCCCTGCAAATCTGTTTTCCCTGCAGTGGCTCCATGGGACAAGGATCTTGTAGATTTCTCTTTTCTTTTCTTTTTTTTTGCTTTAGCATATTCTGCATTCATATGGAAATAAGGGGCAGATGAGGGACAGAATCTCACATCAATTTGATTGGGCCATGAATAGCTGCCAGTGTGTTTGGACTGACCCAGCGCTGCCTTAAAGGCACTGCCCAGCCTCTGCTCTAAGACCGCAGAGCCGAGCACATTTTCAGCTGCGACGCACACGTGTTCGTCCACACACGCGCGCTTCCACCAAAGATGAAAAAGCAGATGCTCATAATTGTACTCATACAATTAGTTACACTCGAGCACTTAGGAAGACAGAAAGCTGTCTCATTCTCTGTCACTGTCTCTGTGTTGCACATATACAGACAGCCACGCCAGATCCCAGGGAGACGTTAGTGTCGCAATACGCTCGTCTTTTTTTTCTTCCTTTCTCGCAAATCCTTTTTTTTTCTTTTTTATTAAATCCTCACTCACCCTCTTTTTCCCAGCAAAACGGATGTCATGATGATGGGCCTCCTTTAGCATTATTAAGGAAGTTTGACTTTATGCTTCCATTTAGTTTTGGGCCAATGAAAGATGCTTAAAATATTTTATTACAATATTTCCCTACATCTTACAATTAAACAGGACAAATAGATGTCTGTTTACATAAATGCAGAGTTAGAGTTGCTGCAGTTAAAACACAAATATAATTTTCCATGTGAAATATAAAATATTTCACATTAAAAAAAGAAAAGAAAATTTTAGCTTTAAGGTTTTTGTGGTTTTGTGTTATGTAATACTGTAACCCTGAGAAAATGCACAGGCATCGGTTGGATTAAGGTAATATGCTTTTTCTACGCTGTCTGTGAATTAATATTGTATGTGAGGAGTCCCGTTTCTAATAAATTTTGAGTGTGTTTCCTTCCCGGGCACGTCTGGTACAATGGGCCTCCCAGACTGAACTATTGCAGTTGGATCTAGCAGCAGGAATCCATCAAACAAGATTTGTCTCGGTGGATATGCTGGTTTTGTGCTCAAGAATTAGAGCCCACCACCCATATTCAACCCTGGTCTGAGTTACTTTGTCTTTTATCAAACTAGACAGTCCCTGAAAGCGTGGCTGTAGAGTTTTAATTCATTTAGTAATGCATCGTCTCTCTCTTTTTTAAAATAATGTTTTTAAAATATGATAACTGCAATTAGGCTTATTTCAATAACATAGACATTTAAAAAAATAAAATCAAGTAGATAAAGTAGAAAGAACCGATTCATTGTTCTTACTCGGTTTTATTAGGATATTAAACGATTTTTTCACAAGTATTCAGCACCTATTTTAAGATAAATTAATAACATTTATTTAAAAAAATTTTGTGCTTAATATTTAACCTGAAATTAAACTTTTTTTGCTATTAAATTTCCTTCATGAAAGTATTTGTTCTGCTGCTGTGCATTTCATCTGCTAGATTATCTTCGCTTTCTCCCTGGTGGCCGTTTTGTTCTGTTTTCCGAGTTTATGGTTAAATTTAGGCAGAGTTAAATATTTTGCCTGCTGAAGCATGGCATGTCCGCTTTAACACCAAGGTCCAGCCTCTGTCTGTTAAAAGAGCAATGTGTTGAAGGAGGGCCTCAGTGTGTGTGCGTGCTGTTTTGTCTCTCCATTAGCACCCATTCAGAGACAAAGAGTTAGAGGAGCAGACGATGGGCTTGTTAACACACAGGCATTAGTGAATTAGTGTGTGTCTTTGTGAGGGAGGGGACACTCCTCTAGTGTTATGGGGCTTTCACCACCGATACACTACACTCCAATACCACAAGTGTCCAGCCACTGAATAGGGAGGATTTGTTGCTGCACACCTAATTAAATAGTGCTTTGGGTAGTGGTTGTGGTGAGGGGCCCTTTGTTCCAGTCCACCTTCTAAAGCACCTTGGAAAGCTTAGTGTTTGACTTTGGTGACAGTGGAGGTTAGACCCAGCCTCTCTGTGACAAATGCAGCAGCTGCCTTTCATATACGATGATCATAGCTGGGACCTACAGACATGCCCAGCGAATTGCTGCACATTTTTAACTTAATCACCCAATTAATAAAGTGATTGATTCATTAAAAAACAAAAGAAATGTGAGTTTGTTTGTTTTTCCCTCCCACAGTGAAAATGTAGTGAAACAATGTGAGATAGATGACAGAGTGAAAATGTTGTGGATCTGCTTAGTGTTGTAGGTTTTGAGCAGGACTGACTGCTGGGGGGTGAGGAGATTATGATGCCCTCTGCTTTGTGTAACAGCCTATGGGCTTGACCTGAGGGAGGGAGACTTTGTGGCCCTGAGAAGGGACAACACATCTGAAGTCGGTTCAGAGTTTGCACTTTCTTTTGGATAGAATCTAGATTTGAGGTGGTAACTGTTCTCTAAAGTTATATTATTACAGTTTATATAGAATCCAGTGTAATCTTTGTGTTATTGTTTGTTTCTCTGTAAGTTAATTATTAAAGTTTTTGCCATCACCTGATATTTTAGTGCCTAGGAATTGGTCACGTTTCTCCCCTTGACAACCCTAAAAGAATAGCATTAGCTAGCACACAAGATAATATGATATTTCCCTCAGTCCACCTTTAATTTATGACAGTGGTAATCCTCATTGCTTCTGTTCTCCTGTGCACAGCTGACATTAAAGTGAATGGTAGTTTTTTTTAGATATGTAAGCTGCAGTCACAATCTCTTACAGGAATATCTGACAGGGTCACTCAGCGATCGAGGGGTTTTTGGTTGTTTGGTTAGCTCTGCTGCCTCATCATGAGCTGTGAGAGCAGACGTGGTGGAGCAGCACTCTGGCATTCAGCTGCCACCGATTCCAGGCAGGACGATGGTGATGGTGGGTTGCTGGTTTACCTGTGTGTTCCAGGAAACATCTGCCAAAGCTGCTGTTTGGTTGAGTGTGTGCTGGTAAATGTGTGGTGCAGAGAAATCAAACGCATTTATTTATTGTCTCATTTACTGCCAGTTGTTCTAGTATGAACAGTGGAAAAATTATTTGCTTTTGGATCCATTAGAGAGGAGAGGATAATTTCAGATGATAGAGAAGAAACACACACACACACACACACACACACACACACACACACACACACACACACACACACACACACTTGATCAAAAGGAATAAAAGATGTTTTTCTGTTTTTATTTCATCATGGGGTATTTTGACACACATTCCAGAAATAATTGATTTAAAGAATTCAAAAAATATTTTAACTTGAAGGAAAAATATATAAAAGGCTTCCCTGACGTATTTATTTTCACATTGTTTCATAATTCTGTTGTGTCTTTTTAAAGATTGGATCGTGTGAGTGCGTAACATGAGACGGGAATGTTGAGCTTGTCTTTGTGGCAGATTTGGCCGACTTGTCCCCATCACTGTGTCGTATAAAGGTTCAGTGAAGAATCCCCTCCCCTCCACCCCATGGTCCCATCTCTGCCATTGTTCCTGCTAACATCAGTCAGCTCTGTTTTTTACATGCAGCCTTTTTTTTTGTTTCATATCCAGGATGAATAATGTCCTTTTTATTTTCAGGCCTTGTCTCATGTTATTTATCTAGTTTATCTTCCCTTTCAGATTATGTTTAATGTAAAAAACAATTAAATGAAAATGAATTTATGTTGCATATTTTACTCTTTTGTAATTTTTTAAAATGTTTCCTAAATAAGATTGAAAATAAATTATAATTTTTTTAAAGCAATTTAATAATTTTGAAATTATAACATTGTATCTGTAGTGAGATGTTTATCACGCAGTTAGCAGCTATTATTTGTTTCAATCAACATTTTAAGAGTTATTCTTGTTAGTTTAATTTTTTGTCACAACATAAACTGGAACTGAGTTTTAATCATAGAAACCCAGACTACAGAGGAGATGCACTGTTTGCAATCAGCTGGCAAACTGCTTTTTTTTTGTCTGTTTAATTATAACATTAAATTTCACATGAAAGCAGATTTTTCTTCAAGCAGGGCGAGACCTCCAGCTGCTCTGGTTCTGTGCTGTTAGGATGTGGGCTCTGGCAGCAGCGGTATTTTCGGAGGAAGGCCCGGTAGTCGCTGTGGGATCAGCCTCAATTGTTGTGCGAACACAATGCCTTTGCGTCCTTACTTCACTGCTTCTTTTGCTTTGCTTCCCCTGCCTTTGAATTTGCTCATTTTCTGCCCTGTTTTGTTCCCCCCATCGCCCCCTTTGATTGGCCCCTACATAGCAACTTGTCACATGGAGCGTGTAGTCTATAACTGCTCCTCTCTGAACCTTTTGCTTTTTAAATTCAATGCGAAGTGGTACATTTCTGCACTTAATTTTTGTAACATGTTTTATCCAATTAAATGCAGTTAGAAAAATTCTTTTAGCATTAACTGTTTTTAAGTATTGTTTTTAAACATTTAAAATATTTAAAAAAAGATGTTAACACAATTAAATAAATTCAAACCACTTATTAATAATGTTAAATCAAAAATAAATTATTGTAAAATAAGTACATGAGATAAAAAAAAATCTAACAATTACTTTTCTACTTTCAAAATAAAAAATAATCAAATAAAACCATAAATCCATATGTGAAATAACAAAATGAGTTTTTCTTTATGAATCACAACAATCACCTTATATGACTGTACAATGCTGATATGTTGACATTGATCGTGCCACCTTTTACTGTCATCAAGCCTCTCACTGCCTTCTCTCTTTGGCCCAGTCAAGTGCACATATGCTCATCCATAACCATTTACTGCAGCAGTTCAATATGTAAACACACACACACACACACACACACACACACACACACACACACACACACACACACACACACACACTTGACGTTAATAAAAGCACATCGTTTTAGCTGCCTTCACATAATGATTGTATTTAATTAATTACCAGGACTTGACAGGTCGAGTGGTTTTGACTTGAAATCATATTGTCATTGGGTCTAATAATGAGCCAAGTAATGCAGTAATGTGTGTGTTACTTAATTTATTTATTTTGTACGTACAGCTAATTCCTCAGAATATAACTGAGCAGTTCATATTTTTTCAATTTTCTATTTTGTATAGTTGTTTTGTTCCTTTACATATGACTGGAGTCATTCATGTAAATAGTTTACATTTGTTTTACAAATGTTGCAATTGCATTAAACAATTAATATTTAAGTGCTTTATGTCTATTTATAAATTTTAGTTGCAGATTTTTTCGATTCAACCAATTTTCCTTTTTGTTTTTTTTATTTTTAGACAGGTTTTTTTTGCAGAAGTTTAATTAATTAATATATATATATATAATTATAAGGATAGATAGATAGATATTCTTACAAGTATTAAGAAAAGGAATCACAGCTCTGGGCCTACAACACAAACCTGAGAAGAGAGGGGAAAAAAATGCTGGCTAAGCTATCTGTTTCACACACGCGGGGACAGAAGGTTCGATATTCATTCGATCGATGAATGAAAAGGCACAATGGCAAAATTGGACAGGCTCCTTTTCAAATCCACGTCTCCAGTGTCCCCCCTCACCCACCCACCTCTCCCTGCCGCCCCTCCACAGTCTGCAGTCGCTGGGCGGCTGGTGTGGCAAACAGAGAGAGAAAGAGAGAGAGGGGAGAGCAAGGGTTACATCAAGGCTGCTCTCTGGACCGTGCAAACAAGTCTAGACCAGTGACCTGTTCAATGGCTCCTTTTGAGGAGTGGGGCAAGTTCGGTCAGAGCGAGGAGAAAGGCAGGCACAGCCTCTTTTCACTGCCGAAGCAGCTCACAGCTCGCGATCGACAGGAGGTAAGGAGGGCCGGGAGGGCAGGCATCTGCTTCCATGGTTACAGGCCGGGTATGGGGACCCTACAATTGAGGAAGCTCCGTTCTCATGCTCCCACAGAGGCAATGTCACGCATTTTAAAAATGCGTCAGGCCGGGGCGAGGACCACATCCACCAGCGGCAGAGTCGCTCTTTCAGTGTGGAAATAAAATGATAGCACGTCTGTTTGAGGGGTGCAAAAAGAGTGTGTGGGGGGGGGGCCTTTGGGATGGGGGTGGCAGCATGTGCTTGGAAAAGAAAGAAATGCGTCACATGATTGAAATCCTAATTCAAAGTAAGGTGTTTGTTTTTTTCCCGCGAGCTGCAGTGATTTTCACAAATGCGCCCGATGTGTGTTTTTAGCGGCTTTGGTGGTGAAATGATGTGGTTTTGTACAAGTTCGTGGCACAAATGATTTATCCTCAGAGGGAGCAAAGGTCAAGGTTTATATGGTCCGATATCTTAATGAGGATTCTCCCAAAGCAGCAGAAAAATGGAAACAAAATAACCTTTTTTAAATTTCTTCCGCAGGAAAGACGTTTTCATTTCTTTCTTTTTTTTCCTTTCTTTTTTTTTTTTTTGCCAGTGATTTCAAATTCAAATCAGCTCTAGTGAAATGTGCATATTTGTTACTTTAGCACAACGTGTGTGTGACGGTTTTGGATTGCAAACCAGTCAAATGTGAGGAGTCACATCTGTCTGTTTATTTGTTGATTTGTTTGTGTTTGGGCACAAGCTGTGTGTGCGTGTCTGTGTGCTCGTGTGCACGCGTGCGTGTGTGCCGAGTTGAATGGATGCTTTGGGCTTTTCTCTACGAAGGCGGGCTGTGTTGGAACGTTGAATTTGGTCATGCAGCTGACACTTTACCCCTTAAAACACTCCAAACAGAATGAACAGATGGCCGGCCCTCAGGAAGGGCTCGGGGCGTTGGATTTGCTCTCAGACCGTGGGAAAGTCTTTGGCTGACTTCACCTGCTCGGGGAGCTGATGTGACTGGATTAAACGGCAGTGAAAGAAATGAGAAATTAAAACTAACACAGAGCACGGTGCACGGAGCTTTGTACGATTGCGAGCATTTGACTCACATCTTGTTTAGCAGTGGAAAAAAGGGACAAACTGAGACCCGCAGAAACTGATTCAGTGTTTAAATTTTTAAACACAACAAACATGCTTTGTATATTGTTATTTTTCTTTGTATGTGTGCAAAGGAGAGCAGGGTGGATGGGTTCAGTTTTTTTTTTTTCATATGTCTTTGTAATCCTAATTGGAAACAGTTGATCCTCAGTTTGTTGAGACATTAGACATGATGTTTGGCCATCTCACCCTCTGCTTTTGATCATCTCTGTCTCAGAGAGACAGCCATGTGCAGGCTTTGATTTATTGTTATTAAAAAAGAATGGGGCTGTTTGTCAGCCTTCCATCTGATTGATGCTAAGATGCATGCACACTTCAATTTAATACTCTTAAAAAGAAAAAAAAGGCCCACGTCTGTGCACTTAATGGCTCATTAATTATGTGTTTGAATGTGCAATAAACTTAGATGGATTATCTGCACTGAAAGGTTGTGTTTTGTTCATTTCATTTAATGTGTGGATGCTGGAATTTTTACAGAAGCCACTTAAGGATGTGCTGAGAGGTGTGAAACTCCATTTCAGACCTCACGAATGAATCATCGAAAACAAAAATCACTGCCACAGCTGAGATAATGATGGGTGTAGCGTGATGTCCGGACAGGTAGCTCTTTATTCACCGCTCAAGGATTCACTTCCGTGATCCGATTGCAGCTTTCGGCAAAGGAGCAAAACGCAAAAAGATGGTGTCCTTAGGCTTTGTGATTACCAGCAGGATGATTTTTTTCTTTCTCCCACAGTTTTTATTGGTAGTGGTTTTACTTGTGGCAGGGACTTCAATAGATATAGAAAATTAATTTGACAAGTGTCTTTGCACATGGGTAAATATTTGCCATATTGTTGTATTTATGACACCAGTTCAGTCATTTCCAAATGTCAACTGATAACCACAAGAATCCTTGGTTGGTGTTAGTCCAAGTGCTTTGCTCTCAATGAAATACTCCATTTCAGTTAAACTACAAAAAAGTAGAGTGCATAAGAGTTCAATTTAGGCAAGAGTCAAGTGCTCTCCATCTGAGAAGTGGGAAGGGAGGAGTTGTTGGGTAGTGGAGGAGGCTGTGGAGGACTAATCAGATGTGTTTATGTGCTGAGCAGCGTAGTCAGTGTTAGACAAGAAATGTGAACTTGACTACAGAGAGCCTTTGGGAGTATAGGTGCATGTGCTCTTGAGATTTAGCCAAAGTTGGGTTATTTCTGGAAAGGGGTTTGCGCCATAAGGATTAGGTCATCCGGTTGTATATTCCATATTCATTTGGAAGACGTGCCCTAGCGGAGCAGCGATGATGTGACAGCGTCGACAGCAATTAAAAAGAAATGGTTGTTTCTTTCTCTCCCTTTTTTTCTTTTTCAAGCTCTCGACCCGATCGGTCCAGCTAAGCACTTCATTCAACAAGAAGTGATGTTCCAGCTGTTTTTTTCTCCCTCTAATTGCATACGTGCGAGCTCATCTCTGCCTCTCAAAAATGTCTCATCTAAATTCAAAAAGTTCAAGAAAATACATTTTTCTGTGTGACTGCAGAGCCGCGGAGCATTGCTAGAGCTGGGCTCTGACACTGGACCAACACTAATTGGGTTACTAGAGCTCGTTCCCTATTCGCTCATACCCTATATATAAATACACACTAAGAGACATTTTGTGCTCCGGCCTGGCTGACCTGTTCACATCATGGTTTATTTTTATAGTGGTAATTTGCCATTGGCCTGATGGTTTGGTTTCAGAGGCCCACATCATTAATCATGGAGGGCATTACTGCAGTGTAATTACACTTTCTCTCAGTGAACCCGCAACATATAACGCAAACACAGTTAGCTGCAAAGTATGCTCGGCACAACGGCAGGGGAGGGCTGCTGTGTCTGTATTGTTAAAATATTGCACTCTAGTTTCGAATAGAAAAGAACGAGTTTAAAGGGTGCTCAGAAAATGCAGTGGTCAAAATCCCTTTTAGGTGCGTTTGTAGAGAGCGGCTGTGTTTCACCAGTAACTGTTGCTGATGATTGACTACAGTGGAACATCCTCTTAAGGAATGTTGTTTGAAGGTGGTGTTAAGAGCTTAAGAGTTGACAATAATTAAAACCACAAACACGCCAGGAAACAAATGGAAGTATGCATGTGTGCTGTGGGGGGGTTAACGGGTAAGTTGGAATCAGTGACAATGCCGTATAACCCCTTTAAGATCATTATTCCGCACAAAATGCACCCCCGGGGTGTGTGACACATTTGTGAATGGGCTCTTCCGCGGGATTTAACGGGTTAACAGCAGACAAAGGGAGCTGGGACCATGTAACCCAGCAGGGGAGACCCCAGTGGAAACACCAGGCTGCCTTATAATCCTCATGCTGTCCCATCCCGTTTGCTCTGCTCTGCAATCACAGATGACTGACATGCACCCTGTAAGTCGACATGGCTCTGGGGTGAGAGGAGCCACGTGTTTTCAGCTGGTCTCGGCAGAATTTCCTCCACCAACTCTCACACACACACACACACACACACACACACACACACACACACACACACACACACACACACACACCTCCAGGCTGTGTCAGCACACCTCACGCTTTTGTCCAAGTTGTCAATGAAAAATGATAATTAAAGACAAATGCTTTGATTCCCAGTGGATGGACATGACCTTTGGACAGATGCCTGTCTTTATTGTCTTGACCAGCTGCATGTGATTTCATGCTGTAAGCCCTGATCTAGCACACATATATGGAAGCATCATGCAGTCCATTGTAGGGCAACGTGTGCTGTAAGGATCTGGTTGTGTGCTGGAGATCATAGAGGCCAAGCAGAATAAATCCAGTTCATAATACAGCGTTACAGATGTCAGTTCCACTGATGTTTGCAGTACATCTTTTGCGTGTTATACTTGGCCAGTTACAGTCTGACTTTTTTCTAATAGCATAGCCTTTTCTGTCTGAATGAGCAACTGCATTCTGTTAAAAAAGATAAATTGTGGCAGCTTTATTTTCTTTGATTAGAGCCTGCACAGATGTGGTTTTTCACTGGTAAAAGATCTTTTTGTTTTCAGGCAGTGATTCAGGCTAAAATGTGTATTTAATTCTCGTCTTTCAAATGCACGGCCATGTTTCACTCGTTCAAAACATCGATTTTCACTTTCTTTGTGAGATTATGAAGCAGTTTAGGTCAGTAAGCCACATTTCATTGTGAGCAAACTATCTGGAGAGGTTCTGTTTGTCGGCTCAAGGTATTTTAACTAACTTTAGTATTCACGTTCTGCACTGCACAAGCATCGCTATGCACACATATCTTGAAAACTCAATTTGGTTTAAACCAAAGGCTCAAGCGTTTGCTGTTGTGGTGGATTGTCATGAGAAATATGGTGATATAATAATATTTTGGGCATTATTTTCTATTTGGCAAGAAGTAATTAACTGCTTGAGCGTTGTTAATTATGAGAGGGGAAATGACAATCCGAAACTTGTAATGTTTGCTCATTTGAAATTATTCACCCAGAGAAACGGACGCGGCTGTTTCTCGTAGGATTTCTGGAGCGTAACGGTTTCAAGCTACTGTTTGACCTTGCTGCTCTTAAGGTGCACCGTGGGCATCTTTAGATTCCCGACATGTTTCCGGACCCACTCAGATGTTGCTCGATTACCCCTTAATGGTCATTTTCTTTGGAAGGCAGGGCTGATTCACCTGCTGATTTACCTGCTAGTCCCCGGCTTTATTTGCCACAATAAGAGCCGTGAAGGCTTCCAACTGTCTGGTACCCGACTGTGAGTGAAAGTCATCTGAGCTCCAATAGCCATTTAAAAATCATCAGATATTAATTCCTCTCCTCTTGCTTTTGAATTTTCGGCTGATTGACTGGTACCTCCTAATTGTGTCTGATTGTTTTGCAAGGGCCTAATTAAGGTCTTGAATCACCAATCATTTTTCCATAGTCCTATACTAATTCCCGTAATTTCCAGTGTTCTCCTTCCCATTGTCAGACGATTGCTTTGATAATGAGCGGCTGTGCAGGGGGATTATCTTGGAGAAAGCATTTGGTGAGGACACACAGAGAAAAGGTATCATTATGATAACTGCTTTCTCTGCCTCCTAAATGAGAAGTCATCCTTAAAGTAGTCGATTACGGTCTGCACCTCTAGAGAAAGCCTGTGCAAAATTATTTGTGCCATATAATGTTCTGAGGTTCTGTGAAATTTGCACACCTGTCTCTATGATATTATGTGGCACAAAGAAGCATCTATAACTACAACACAGGACTGAACGGTCTCTGTAAGAGATGTACCAACCTCAAACTTAAACTAATAAACAATAGCAGCGTCGCCCTTTGTGTCTCCTTCAGGGTGAAGTGTTTTGGATATTTTGTGTTTACGAGTCCTTTCAGTTATAGCTCACCTGCACCGATGTTGTGCCTGATAATTTCCCTTAGTAGCAGTAATGCACCTACATATAAATGTTCCTTTGCTTTTTAATGTTGAGCACATAGATCATAGCACACAGCGTCTTTCTAGTGAACGACAACATGAATGACGCGATGTTAAAATGTTCTGAAAAGCCTGTAATGATCAGAGAATGTACTGAAGTACAAGTTAATCATTTTAAAGCTGTTCACACTGTGTGAATCATATTTTAAAAGGTGGCTGTATTTTAAAAACTGATTGGATTTTTTGAACCGGATTTTTAATAGACATCAACATCTGTGACAAATCACATAAATGTTCACCAGCTCATCAGTGATTAGACCATTAGGGTTCAAACATTAGTGTATTTCTTTGAATGACAACACGTTTGCTTAGTGCTCTTTCCATCAGTATGTAAATGGTAACCCGAGCCTTTCGTGTCTCTATTGTTTTTACCATCTGAGCAGCCTGATAGGAGACAGCGGTAATTAAAGCACGGGGGCGGGCCGTGAGGGGAGCCAAACGCACAATAAAAACCTTCTGTGAGATTCCAGGACGAAGGTGCCACGCAGTCCGATCCATTTTAATTGTCGTTTGAATTAATTTGAGAACCCTCAGGTCGATTAAAAAGATGCATTCCTCCGGCTGCGCGTGATGTCATATTCATTGATCCGTAGAGGTTACTTTATGCAGTCGTGTAGGATACGTTTATGCTTCTGAAACTTGGCCGTTTGGAATTCATTAGCTATTGATCCCTGTTAGCGATGGTAAACGCAGGGTCTGATAGCAGCCTTGTCTGAAGCCAGGTAATCAATTCAGTGCCATTCAGAAAACAAATGCCCTTTTACTTTATTATTGTTCTGCATCAACATTTGATACTGCAGCAAAAAAAAACCCAAAAAACCCCCACTCATATCTCTGTCACAGAGTAACTTTGAATTTACTGTTTATTTGTCGAGCTTTTCTTCTGCCTTTGCGTTCTTTTCCCCTCTTGAGTTTGTACGAGGTTCGGTTGTCTCTGCACAGCCTCTTCCTCTCTCCTCTGCTCTCACTGACTGATTCTTGTCCTCCATCCATGCCTCCTTGCGCACTGATTGGCTGCCTGTTAGTCAGTTGCAGCCAATAAGCCATTTTGAAAATCTCAGTGTTTAGTCTGGTGCTAGGCAGTAGGATCAACAGACAGGTGGGTCGGGCAAAGTCATTGCCGTGGCTGGCTGCACAGAAAAGCTGCGTTAGCTTTTAAAGCAACATTACCCTAAGTTAATAGTAACACGGCAGTATTTCTGTAATCCCAAACAGGTTAGCCCATGTTTGTGAGCAACTGCTATGTTAAGCCCCAATGCTCAGAAGCATGTGCTCGACTCTTTCTTTTGGCTTTTCTGTCTAATTAAGCTGAATTTCTTATTGCTCTTTACACATACATGTGTTTGCCTGTGTCGTAGCAGCAGTAGCAGGTTTCACACGCCTGACCGTGTTGCTTTTAATTCACTTGTTCATATCAGCTAATTGGCTTTTTTTTAAGTCATCTTATTCCTTTGTCAGTCCTTGTAGCTGAACGCTGAGAAAGAGGCGCCAGAGCAGGGCACAGTAAGATGAGGCCTCTCTACAGGGGAAACAGAGAAAAAGTAAATCCTGTGTACTGCCTCGACTCTGTTCGCTTTCTTTGCCAGTAATAGTGTGCAGGGTGTTTTCCCAGTATACTAAAACACTCAGCAAACAGAGCTATCCAAAAATATTCCATGCACGATGTTAGATTTCAATATTTGGGCTTTGTATTGGGTTCTTGTCCTTGGCAAGATCAAGTCTCATACTCAGACACAATGAAGTGGCTGGATGGGTACGTTTCATTAATGCGAACTGCACAAACTCTGTCTGGATTAACCTGTTGACTGTTTTTCTGTCACGGCTTGAGGCAACATTAAATTAATGGAGATAAGAGCTTTGAGCCAAAAATAACCCCCTGTCTCTGGTGTGCCTGCAGAGAATAAAGTAGCACAAATTATCTTCCTGCTTAGTTTTGGCTGCCAGTATGCAAAGTTTTGGTAAAGATAACAAAACGTATAGTGTTTTATACACTTTGAAAATGCCACGTTTCTAAATGAATAGCTGCTTAACACAGCTTTTACATTTTCAGGCTTATAAAGATGTAATGCTTATTTTTTCCTTCACAAAAGGATGTCTCAGGTGGAGTCTGGTTTGGTCGTCATAACCACTGATATAGTGTTTGTGTACCTACACAGATGTATGTTGCCTTCACAGTATAACAGGGTTCCCATCAGTGTATAACAGGCCATTCGATAAAAACAAACACTAGCTTTTCTCAGCCTTTCTTATATCCTCGCACATGTAAATCATGTCGTTTCCTCCCCCGCTGACTTTATTGCATTGTCGATGACAGTGTTGATTTTTTCCACCCCTGTCTGGTTCATAATGGTACGTTCCATACCCAAGGGAAGTCCTTCAAACCCCCACCCCTCTGGTTCTCATTTGAACTTTGACCCTGGCCTTCTGCCTTTCAGGACATGAACTGACCCCCTCATTGGGGGAATGTTTTGGCTGAGCGTGGCTGACGTATCAGATGAGGCGCTCAGGTGGCCGCATGGCCATTTTCTTCTACATCGCAGAGCTAGCTGTCTCGTAGCTATGCAGACCTGTGCACTTATTTTTCCCTTTCCACAACATAGTATGTGTGAGAGAGTTGTGAAATGGATATTGTGTGGTGGTTAATAAAGATGACCTAATTATGGGGAAAGATGAAAACGGCACACAGCAGTTTCTCCAAGAAGAACATTAGGATGCCGCCTTTTCCTATCAGTAAATAGCACCGTCAGATCTAAGTGAACAGTCTGAATTGTCGACAGAGAAGTGTCGACGTTTGTGTCTTATTTTCTACAGTTGACAGGCTAACAAACCCTCCTGTGTCAGTGGCAGCTGAACTTCATTCGACCATGGCCTGCAATGACTTTGCCAAATTCTTCACTGAAAAAATCCAAAAAATTAGACAAGCAATTGGTACATCAACAGCAGATCCAGGATATGTACTGTGTCCACCAAAAAACTGTTTAAACACCATGAAACAGTTTCAACCTATTAACAGCAAAGACCTGGAGGACATCTTAGGTCAACTGAACTCCTCCTCCTGCTGTTTAGATGTCCTGCCAACAAGTTTTTTCAAAAAGGTCTCAAAGACTTTAGAGTCAGACCTGTTACAGATCGTCAACTTTTCTTTATTATCAGGTGTGTTTCCAGAATCACTAAAAACTGCTGTAATCAAACCTATACTGAAAAAGGACAATCTTGACAAGACACAAATGAACAACTACAGGCCGATCTCAAATCTCCCGTTTTTAAGTAAGATCATTGAAAAAGCAGTTTCTCAACAGCTCAGTTACTTCTTAAAACAGAATAATTGCTACGATGCCTTCCAGTCAGGTTTTAGACAGAACCACAGCACTGAAACTGCTCTGACCAAAGTGTTTAATGACATATGTCTGAACACAGACAGTGGAAAAATGTCAGTCCTAGTTTTACTGGATCTCAGTGCAGCATTTGATACAGTTGACCACAACATATTACTCAAACGACTGGAGAACTGGACAGGTCTTTCAGGAACTGTACTAAACTGGTTCAAAACATACTTAGAAAACAGGAAATACTTTGTATCAATAGGTAACTTCACATCTGAGCAGACAAGTATCACATGTGGAGTTCTCCAAGGTTCCATCTTGGGACCCCTTCTGTTTAACATCTACATGCTCCCACTGGCACAGATTATAAACAACAACAAAATAAACTATCACAGCTATGCAGATGACACACAAATATATATCACAATGTCACCAGGAGACCGAGGCCCTGTACAGGCTCTTGGTAAATGCATTGAGGAAATCAATGACTGGTTGTGCCACAATTTTCTCCAGCTAAACAAAAACAAAACTGAGGTAATAGTCTTTGGCGCCAAAGAAAAACGATTACAGGTCACCAGAGAACTTCAATCTATACATCTAAAAACCACAAACCAGGCGAGAAATTTGGGTGTAGTGATGGATGCAGACCTAAACTTAGAAAAACACATTAAGACAATAACAAAGTCAGCTTACTATCACCTCAAGAATATATCAAGGATAAAAGATCTGATGTCTCAACAGGACCTGGAAAAACTAGTCCATGCATTCATCTTTAGTAGGCTTGATTACTGTAACAGCATCTTTACAGGTCTACCTAAAAAATCAGTCAGACAACTACAGCTCATTCAGAACTCTGCTGCTCGAGTCCTCACTAAGACCAAAAAAGTGGACCACATCAGTCCAGCTCTGAGGTCCTTACACTGGCTGCCTGTCCGTCAGAGGATAGACTTTAAAGTTCTGATGCTGGCCTATAAAGCTCTGAATGGTTTAGGACCAAAATACATCAATGACCTCCTGACCCAGTATGAACCTTCCAGATCCCTCAGGTCATCTGGATCCGGTCTTTTATCAGTTCCCAGAGTCAGAACCAGACACGGAGAAGCTGCATTCAGCTTTTATGCTCCTTATATCTGGAACAAACTCCCAGAAAGCCTCAGATCAGCTGAAACACTCAGTTTATTTAAATCCAGGTTGAAGACTCACCTGTTCTCAGCTGCATTTGAATAAAGCACCAAATCCACACTTTAAGCTTAAATTTCAAAACTTACATTTAACTACTGATTTTATCTACTGTTCTGATTTTATCTGTTTTGATTTTATATACTGTTTTGTTTGTTTGTTTGTTTGTTTGTTAATTAGTTAGTTAGTTTATTTGCTTGTTTTAATCAATTTTAAATCATGCTTTTTATTTGTTCTTGTTTCTAATGTCTCTGTAAAGCACTTTGAATCACCTTGTTGTTGAATTGTGCTATACAAATAAACTTGCCTTGCCTTGCCTTGCCTTGTGTGCTTGTTTTGCACCAGCGAGGTGTTGACTGCACACGATTTAATAAATGTAACCACATTAGATTCTGATGATAGCGTTGCACAAGTTAGACAACAGGTGTAGCACGCTGCTGTCCTTCTTCTTTCTGTTTCCAGGGATTTAATCAAGTGAAGGTGAGTTGTTTGCTACAGGCTGCTCTTGATGACAAATAATGGGGGGAAACACACATTAATCTTCAGCTCAGAACAGACAGCTTACTGGCATTACAATCCCATTACGCCGGCATCTTTGATGTTGATCTATCGGTTGGAGCCTGATCGAAGTGTTTGCTCAACGTTTATTCTGTACCGTCGTGTCAGTGCGGTGTTTCTGACTTGGTCTCATTTGTCACGAGAATATGAAATGGGTAACATTAAAAAAACAGATCATTTCTTGTTTTGTGTTTTTATTTGCATGCATCTGCAAATGTTTTGTGCCTCTCCTCCACCTGTGTTCTTATCACGCTGTCCTCTCTAAATTTGATTCTGTTTTTCTTCTTTATTTTAATGCCAGTTTGAAATTGTCCTTTCTTGCAGCAGGTCTACAGTTATAACTTCAAACGATGTCCTAATCCACTATGAAAATGAGCATCATATAATTTAAATAAAGGCTAAGATATGCACAGAAATATTTTATATGTTGCCGCTGCATCTTACTGTCTTATCCATCCATACTGGTGAACTTTTCTTTGAATGACTGCTACACTGTGGAAACGAAGGTTTTAGATTATGTGCAAAATGTGAAGTATTTCTCCACATTTTGTGTTAAATTAAAGTAACGCGGTGATTGAAAATACAGAGGTCGGGAGTCATTGCTACACTGATCGTTTCCTTGAAGTCAGAGCTGAGCAAGTAAGGCAGATGCTCAACAGTCTGGCGTTAAGCTGAGTGAGGAGGCCGGCGTGTGAGATGCTCTCAGCACAGAACTGTAGTGTGGTCTCTGGCAGATACCTTTCTCTTTAGTGAGTCACAGGTCTATGACATATGCTTGTGTTACGGTAACAAACCACCTGACTGTGCTTGGCTACTTTTCTGGCTAAACTGCAGAAGTGTGTGGCACAGGAAAACACGCTGCTGATGATGCATGAGCGATTGATACACTATATCCCAGCGTGTAAGACAGAGCTCGTCTCGTCTGCTTGAAAGAATCATTGCAGAAGTTTGCAGAAGATTCCTTATACTACCGAGTGTCCTTTTTTATGTTTTTTAATACTTTCCAGCAAAGCCACATAAAGTGTTTTATTTGATGTGTGACGAATTTGATCCAGTGTTTGTGTTTACTGAAAGAGCTCACATGATTTTGATGAATAGCGTTTTAAAACAGAAGCATGTGAACTTTATTTCAATCAGGAGGTGCAGTGTGAGCGTGTCGTCAGTTTGTCATGTATCTAGACGATTTTATTTACTTTGTCAAGAAAAACAAAAAATCTGGCATCAGCACTGAAATCTTAAGTAACCAGCACGCCCATGGAGTTGACTTTGGAAGGCGATAAGCATTCCTGCTCCACTCCATATTAGCCCGCAGTGCTCGTGTGTTGGGCAGCCTGCCAGGTAGAGGTTGCTATGGCTTCTAACACCGCCCTTTACACTGCCTAACCCCCCCACCCCCTCCCAGAAGGTGCGAGATTTTGGGAGGGGGCAGGCCACGCTTTGATTTAGACAAAAGATGTCTTTACAGTGTCAGCAGAATACTAACTGGGAATGCTGTGGCTTTCTGGTAGGAAATCATGTGATCTTTCCAGCCAAGGTTTTGTGATGGTGCCAGGCGAGGCAGAGGGAGAGAGAGACTCACACACGGAGGGAGAAAAGGGGAAAACTTTGAATAATGATGCCAGCAAATCATTTTTATACAATTTTTTTCTCTTCTACTTTGTTTCGGAGAAAATGGCGGACAGCACATCGCTGAACTGAAGCCGTGATTTCAGTGAGCTCAGTTTAGAAGTGTGCCTCGGTCTTTTCATCATTCCTCCATTTAGCAAAGTAATAAACCAATGGTCCTAGCACCCACTGCGCATAGCTCACACCCAAGTAGAAAGTGTGGATACAGAAAGATAGAAACATAAAGTCTGACAGAATAGTAGAGACGTAGGTAAGTGGCATTTTCTGTTCTCTTATTCCAGGTTTTCCTTTGTCGCACTGCGGCCGTAGGAATATTCTGTTGTTTGTGGCTCTGTGGCACTGGCACAGTTAATGGTAGCTGACCGTGGCATGCTTGATTACACTGGCATCCCTCTCAGGCTCTGCTCTCTGCTCTCTGCTATCTGCGGTCTTGACTAAGTTGAGCTAAGCTCTCACCACAGCCACATTGCTGTTGGCCAGGAGGAGGACCGCTCTGGCAATTCTGTGGGCTAGTTTGGGATACAAGTCCACAGCAGATTGTTATTATTATGGATTTAATTTTGTAGCTGGGAACTGCAGAGACATATGACACTCCCAAACTGAGGCACAGAAACTTACCGATATACACACATTTGTGTTTGTGTTTTTCTTCTTTCCCGTGTGGATGTGATGTTGTCAGAACAGTTACTGACATGTAACTGTGAACCTTTTTTTTTCTTTTCTCACAACAATAAGAGTCATTGTTAAAAGTGAATCGTAGCATTAAGCTGCAGGTCCTGGCAGATGCAAAGCATTGTGTGGTATTTAAAAGCAATTCTCTTTTCCTGTTTTTAGATAAATAAATGGCCACCCTAGAGAACCCACTGGCCCAGCGACCCATCCTCAGAGCAAGATGCAGCCACGATGGGTAAGTTACCACAATGCTGTCACCATCTGTTTGATGAACTTTGATCGTGTGGGGCGAATGTCTTGCTGCTAGCTGCGGTGTATTCACTGGCACTGCCGTGATCTGCATGAACGCCAGTGTTCAGCACACGCGTCCTGCTTTTTTACACCTGTGTTGCTATAGCTGCGAGGCAGTATTAGTCCTTTATTGAATTATTTTGCTACTTTGGCCATAACCATTTGGCACAAACCCGTAGATCCGATCTTGTGGCGAATCTGACAGCACAAGCTCGCCTCTGTGGGTCTTTGTCATTGTGGTGCGATCGTCGTGCTTGAACCTTTTTTTTTCTTTAATAATTTAGGTTTTAAACTGCTCCATATATTAATATTCAATCTTTCTCCAAGCGTAAACCTGAAATGTGGTGATAGTGATGAGACACAGTTTGGCTTGAGGATGACTTTATTCAGTACATAGACGAGAGGAACCCTAGTTGAAAATGTGTGCATCCGGGTTGAGGTAGTAGGTTGTATGGTTTAGAATTACACCCTGGGAGTTAACTGTACAACCTTCTAGCTTTCCTTGGAGTACACGTATGACATCAGTTTGCAGTTTGAACATGCAGCACCTCTAAAGTGATGCTGATCTTTAGAATAATGTAACTCTGGCTCACATGTGGTTTTTGTTTCATGGCGGGCCTGCCAGCTCACTATGGCCCTGCTAGAGTTCTAGTTAGAACACATTGTACTCAGGCTTACTGCTTGTCTTCATCTGCCTTTTAAGTGCTAACATATTCAATCCTGATAAAAGATGTTAGGAGTTGCTCCAGTTATAAACAGTTGTGAAATTCAGTATGAGTTAAACAGGGTGCTAAAATATAAAAATATGCCATATTGTCTTATTTTGAAGTGCTTTCTACTCGCTGAGGTGTAATTGCGTGGTGGAACCTATTTCACACCGTGATGGCCTCGTGTTTCAAACCGCCGCTTCATCTTTGCGGCCTAGTATTACACGTCGGCCTTTTTATTCAACACGGCTGTGGCGTCTTTCTAATGTGTGCTGCGTGCCAAATATTATGATACACAGAGGGTTCGCTGTAAACAGAAAGTATAAAATATAATAATCAGACTTGTTATATTTAGCAGATGCTCTGTGATTGCCATTTGCACACATATTTTGAACAGCTGACTCAGGTTAGGTCTAATTGACACACCTAACACTTCCTAAAACTGTCTACCCAACGCAGCCCCACTCTATTATTGCAGTTGGATGTTTATAGGTTGTTGCCAAGTCTTGTGATACATTGTCCACAGTTCCATACTATGTGCATTTGTGATATGAGGTCCAGTTTCAGGTTGAAGCTTGCCTCAGCGACACTAGAGTCTCTGTTTACTGTGGACTTGTCCACTGACTGACTGCGTCAGACTACATCTATGTCTGGCATTCAGCCACAGCTTGTAAAATGACTCCAAAGCACCACACAAGAGAAAAACGGCCTGGCAGATCAGCTTGAGATTGTTACTCTTCAGGACGGTTTGATGTAAGCAAGCTGCCTGCTCGAGCTGGAGCTTTGTTGTAAATTCTGCTGTAGTTCTTCATCATTGTGATAGGGTTTTTTTTAATTGATGACACAGATGTTACAATGTTTGGAGCTGAAGCTGAGCAGGCTGCCCTTCTGCAACCTTTGTCATTTATCCAACGAGCTTGTATCTTTTTCATTGTTTGATGCTCAGAGTTTCCATTGAATTGCGCTCATGCTTAGCCAGATATGCTGTTCCACTCTGAAATATTTGATGTTAAGATGTTGAAGAATTTCTTTGGCTGAAGGGTTGTCTGCAAAGTTAGCCTGCTCTTCCAGTGTGAACAGTTGCGGAAAACCCCTTACCTGTTTCCTATCAGTGCAGCTATTGAATGGAATTAATTGGCTATTTTTAGATCATCAGTAATTAAATCTGGAGGGAAACTAACACCGTTGAAATCCAGCGATCCTTGTCAGCATCGCATGGCCGGTAGAGTCACTGTCATCAAACAGGTTTCTGTGTGGGAATATGATCCTGGTAAATCCCTGGAAACCAAAGAAGGCCTTTTATCTTCCATTTTGTAATCCCACTGTCAGGAAGATCACGCCTCCTTATTCAGCTACACACCACCGGGTTTCACATTGCTGCTGCTGCTGCTGCTGTTCTGACCCACTCACAGGAAGAAGAGTCAGAAGAAGTGTTGAAAAGTGGACAGTGTGCTGAGGAACGCAGAGGGGATCTCATGCCAGTCAGCTTGGAATGAAGAGTTAGTTCAGGCAGCACCAAATGTAGCTTCTTTATTTAATCACAAATGCAAACTTTGTTTCCTTCGTCTTTAGCTCTTACAAATTTAACAGAGTATGCAGAATCAAGATGTGCCTCACTAGTGTTTATTTCAAGAGCTGCGATTTTCTCATCTTTCCTCACCTCTGAACTTCAGTCGTTCCTCCAGATGTGTCGAGGAAAGCGTTGCTGCTGAGAATCATGCTGCCTCAGCACTCTTCTGTCCAGCTGGTCATTGGTTCCAGCTGGGCCTTCATTTATGGGATGGTTAAACAAATAAATTATGGGATTAGATAGGGCCGGTTTAGGTCGCTGATTTATTAATTTTTTTCTGCCCCCACTGCTATAACAGCCCCTTTGAGAAGTACGCTGGCAAGGAACTTCAAGGTTCTTCAGATGACTTTAAGAATTAATAAAATAAAGATTGCCTTGATTGAATTTGGTGTGCTGCAGTCCAAATGATGTACAGCAGGAAGAGCTGGCAGCACTGCGCAGACAGCCAATCATGGAGCATCACATTTGCTCTACATTTCATCAGTGAAGGCAGCCAGAAACCTAAAGAGTGCGTGTATTAGACCAGCAATAAGGAAAGTTGCTGAAACCTAGAATAATAATTCATTTTGGATGATTTTTCTTCTTTTTTGGCCAGTTTATAGTTGTTTCCTGTTGCATGTGTTCAGCTAAACGCTAGCAAATGCTGCTGCTCTTTAAAGCTCCATATGAAGATAAATCTCACTGAGCTCAAAACAAAAATAAACAGTCCCTAAAGTGAATTTATGTTACCGCCTGTGGAGTGGATGCAGTGTTTACATTGTGATCAGATTGCAGATTGTCCTGCATTTTTGTTTCGATGTCAGAGAAACTGTATATTCAAAGCAAGAGACCCATCACACGAGACTAATACACTTTGTGATACTCAAAGTTCTGTGAGCCGTTTAGTTGTATTGCAGACAGTGACACTCAGGCACAAAACATTGGAAAATCAGCCAACTGCTGCTTACATCTGTAATCTCTCTGAGAGCAGAGATTGGCTTCTTGCTTTTGACGTCACCAATGGGTGGAAACCTTGGTAACAAATCGTCTGAGACCAGAACGCTGTTGGTTCTGGCCAGAACGCTACTCTAGCTCCCCAACTCATAAAATCTCACTTCCCTATAAAAATGAGCAGCCTCGAGCACCATTTCTTCCCAAGGAAACATATTCCCTTAATGCATTCGGGTTAATGGCAAATGAATAATCATAACTACTTTCACCCGCCCCCCAAACACACACAGACACACACACAGACGCATGGGGGTGGGGTGTCATCGATCTGTCTGGAGTGCGCCCCTCTCTGCCTGCTGCATCAGCCGCTCTCCCCCTATTGATACGCTCTTGCCCCTTGACCCCTGGGACAGATCGATGCAATTGATTGGAGAAGGGCAGGGACAAGGGCAAGATCTGCTGACTGGCCGACAGCAGTGTGACAAGACATGATCGTCATTAATGTCCCGCTGGCTGGCTGGCTGGCTGGCTGCGAGGTGCTGTGCATCACATATTCCCCGCCGCCCGCTCTCCTCCCCTTCCAGCCTCCATCTTTCTCCTTCACTCTTCTCTTTCCCTCCTCCTACTTGTGCTGCTCCATGGTCCCAGTCTGTGCTGCTTCAGCTGACTGAGATAACTCCATCAGTGGGATACCTGTCTAATGCTCGCCTGGCATCTGCCAGCACAGATATGCATCTCCAGGCTGCATGGAGATATTCTGAGCTGAGTGAACAGTGTCATTGCGAGTGTCTGCTGCATAATGTCTTTGGGCTCATTGTGCGATCTACTTACCAATCACAATGGAGCCGATCCTATTTTTGGTTGCTTTGAAAAGCTGTGTCTTGATGCAATTCAAAGCAAGTGTATCAGAATCTGCTTCATCTCTGTCAAAACAACTTTATGCATCCTCTGATTGGAGGTGAATCCCATCCTAGTATTATACATGCGCATGCCCTGATTCTGAATCTGAGAATATGTCACTGATACACAGCAGAAACTCATCTGTTTTTTCACTGTGTTTACTCTCATGGACCAGTTTCATCACGCTGCGGGATTCTATTTTCCAGTCTAGACTAGAAACAGGCGATGTTTGCGTGTATTGTGGAGGGGTGATGGGCAGGATAACTCCAGACTCGGCAGTGACACTGCTGTAATGGAGCTGATTGATCACCTATATGGCCGCCTGCTGGCCCCACTGGCTGTAGCATACAACAAAATCCCCCCCGCCCCGTCTCTGCGTCACCGCCACCATCGCCGAGCCGATCCACAAGGACCAACCATCCCCCATAGACTTCATCCTGGCCACGATTTTGACATTGGCAGCAGGATTTACTTGTGCACCTCTTCGGCGCTTAGCTCGCCATGTTTCTGTGTGTTTCTGCAGGACGGAAAGGTACAGACGAATTTGACATCTTTGATGAAGTGACATTTGCTGTGAGAGCCTTTTTCCTGCACTGCAGCAGAGTTGGGAAGCTGATGCTTTCCATTTGAATTAAAGGGCATAATCAATCAATGATAACATTTGCAGACCTCTCTCTCTCTTTCTCTGGCCCCTCTTTGTGGCACAGGGTCGTAACCCTAATCTATCCACGGTGTTGAAGGTGATTAAGGTTTGAGATTAGCGCAAGCTGTCGAGGGCAGATCTGGTTCAGGCTGAATGAGAATGAGTAAAATGTCATATTTTTAAAATGTACTCTCTACGGGTTTGTCCCTCGGTATCTCAAACAAAATATCTTAATTACATAAAGACAAATGTATGTCACATTTCTTTCTATTGTTGAGGTTTTTAAACATTAAAATGACCAAATGCTGCTTTGGCTACGAACAGTGAAGAATTCTGGCAAACGCTGAAAGTAGGTTTGATGTTTTTGTGACCCTTCGAGTTAATCAGTCTGACTCGAAATTATGCTTGCTGAGCTCCATTATGTATATTTCCACATAGACATAGATGTAGTGCTGGGCGGCACAGTGACACGTTTCTGTATTTTGCGTGTGATCGTGCAGGATCCAAAAAGCATGATCTGAAAATGTAACACTTGACAAGAACGATGAGGAAATTCTTGGACCAGATATTTGCTTTTGTGTCTGACTCAAACAGCCGTGTGCCTTATGCTGCCGCTCGCTGCTGTCAAGCCTCAGTCACAATATTGTGACAGTGACAGTTTGTGTTCGTGCTTGTGCTGACCACATTGCTGTGTGTGTGTGTGTGTGTGTGTGTGTGTGTGTGTGTGTGTGTGTGTGTGTGTGTGTGTGTGTGTGTGAGAGAGAGAGAGCTAAGCAAAGCAGCTGGAGTGTCACTCTGTCTCACTGTTCTCTGTCTGGTTTTTGGGGTGTGGGGGTCTTGTTAGTTTGTTGCTGCCTATGTTGTGTGTGTGCAATGCCATTTGTGTGCTCTCTGTCTGAGATGGTAATTTTGTGTCAGTGGCTACCTCTGCTGTGCATGTGTTTGGATGTGACTGTACCAGCTGCACCGATGCTACAAGACAGCGGGATAGCTACAGTGCATCCTCCACCACGGCCAACCAGTCCACTGCAGTGTGCACGCGTGTGTGTGTGTGTGTGTGTGCTGCTGAAAAAGAGAAGAAATTGATCAGCACAGGGAGGAACGTGTTCACCAGCAAAGGCTGGATGGAGGGTGTGTGTGTGTGTGTGAGAGAGAGAGAGAGAGAGAGAGAGAGGGGGGAGAGAAAGAGCGAGGGCTGTTGCTGCAGACTCCTGCTGCAGTATCTCACTTTGGGCAAGCAGCTGCAGACAGGGAGAAACAGACAAGCAGACAGGTACAGACCTGGAGTGATGGGAGGGGATGGGTGGTGGGAGGGGGTGGGGTGGAGATAGTAATAGAAGGTAGGGCTTGGGGTGCAAGGGTCAGATGGGGGAGGGGGATGAGTGAAAGCAAAGTAGCGGGTTCCGGCGGCAGCGGCAGCTAGAGGGAGCAAATGTTTTGGGGTTTCTCATTTTAATTTTTTTATATCCCGTTGTTTGTTTGGCAACGGCAGCGTGACGCGTCGGACCTGCGATGGGTACGAGAGAGAAGAAGACAGGGAAGAAAAATAAAAGTAGAGGGTGTAGATAACAGTGTCACGACATGGCTGATGTCCCATCGTCATGAGCAGGTAGGAGGAGAATGAGTAGTTCTGGTGGTGGTATTGGTGCTGTGGAGGGGTGGGGGTTGAGATGCTGAGATGGAGCTGACAATGCAATTGGAAAGGAGGGATGCTGTGTGCTGGGGAGTAGTGGGTGGGGGTGAGGGGTGGGGTGGCGGAGACGTCCCACCTCACTGACCTGCGTCTGGCTGCAGCTTCCCGCGGACACCTCAGCCTTTACCGGCACCCGCGCCGCCCCCCACCGTCTCCCCCTCCTTTCTTCTGCCACTGCCCTTTTTTCCCCCCCCCTCGTTCTGTTCTTCATCATCCTCAGCTCAGAGGCGGATAACAAAAGGCGTAGTCGGTGGCAGACAGAAGAGTGAGCATGCGAGGCAACGCGTCGGGTGGCGCGGCGCATTCATTTCCGGAAGCCTCCACTTTGCCTGGCGTTCCCCAGAGAGAAGGAGACAGTCAGAGACATCTATCCGGCTGCTTTTTTTTCTTCTCCTGGTCTGAGGAGGAGGAGTTGTGGGATGATTGGGAGGAGGGGGGGGGGCGGGCGGGGGGAGTGGGGGGGGGCATTCACTGGTGTGTTTGGGTACACGACCGGTGAAAACGATATGGGAATGTTTTCAGTATTGCTTTAGCATTTACTGCAGTTTGGCATTTTTAAGTGCAGCTAAGGTCTGGATTGTGACTGTTTGGCTCCGGCCGGGCTGGAGCTGCTTTCCAGTTAATTGTCTCGCTGAAGCGCCGTGCCTTCTGACACTGATAACTTATCGCCAAGCTTGCTGCTGTGGCGGCAGAGTTGGGCTGGTAGGTGGTAGAGTCTGGTGTCGAGGGTATTGCAGTCAGCAGTGGAAAGTGAAATATGGGAAGGGAGGCAAGTTTCGGTACCTGTGCTGAAGACGAACCCGCCCTTCTCTCGTTCGTACTGCTTTTGTGAAAAGATGATTTTTCTGGAAATTTACCCGCATTCTGTGTAATGCTGAGCAGCTCAAAGTGCTGTGCGTTTTTTATTTTTTTGGATTCAGTGTCTAACCGTACCTATCCGTAGGGGCTGCTGTGATGGAAAGCCAGAGGGTGAGGCTGCTGCTGGTGGCTCTCTGCATCCATCAGTCGAGCAGAGTCTGCCAGCCAGGTCCTGGTCCCGCCACCCTGGAAGCGAGAAATTTAGACTGATGATCAGCTGATGCTCTTTAGGACAAAGGCGAGCCCAGCTGCTTGGCTAGGGGGCTTTTCCTTCCTCAGCACAAAGGCTAGTTAGCACAGAGCAGGCAGTGCAGGCTTGTCTGTTTGTCTGAGCCTCTGCTTCTGCTTCTGTCTGGGCACTGCCACGAAGATCATTTAGGTCTGGCCGTCTCCGGCGAAATCCCTGCTTTGTCTTTCTTTGTCATCTCTGCAGCCTACTGCTGCCACTGCTGCTGTCTGCTGCTTTGTTGTTTTTTAGTGTATTTAAACATATGCCTGAAAATCTGTCTACCTTTGCAGGTCTTTGTGTGCACAGGAATCAAACCAAGCCGTCGAGAAAAAAAAAGTTGTCCGCAGTGGAAGAACGGAGGAACGCTGGAGCATATATCTGTGCAGAGCTACTTTGTTTTTTAATTGCAGCCTGTGCCTATAGTTTCAACTATATTTAAACTATAGACACTTTGTAGCTTTCGGTGCCTTTTGATAGAAATTTGGTACGTTTAAGTGGCACTGGTTGACGAAGAGACAGTGTGTGTGTGTGAGTGTGTGAGTGAGTAAGAGAGAAAGAAAGGTGTCAGTGCCCTGCAGCTGACTGCGGCTCCTCTGTAGACTCTGTCGTACTTCACCTGCTCCCTGAGACCCTAACTTGTGAGCTCTCTTGATGAAAAATCACGGGTTAGGCTCTTGGGACGCGGGCGGACGGCACAATCGACTTTCTGCCGAATGTTTCACATGGAATCGGAAAGAATCAGCGGCTGATTTTCTTTTAAAAATGCATGTATGGATGGGACGGTGCAGAGAATGGCTAACACACAGAAAGGAAATAGCTTAGCGCAGTAAAAAAAGAAAGCACATATGTGAAGGGTTTATGTTCTGTTGGCTCCTCCGTGACATCGTATATGAACCCGTTAAGGAAAACTGCAGCACTGATGCGACTGCATCTGCAGGGCTGCGCTTGTTTGAAATTTTTTTGTTTGTTTTTCCCCCCAAAATCATGAAGGACGCCTTTCGTAATGGCGCCAGTACCGCCGCCATTAAAGCGAAAAATACCCATCGATTCTGCACTGGGCTGTCAACCGGCACCGTAATCTCTCTTTGTGTCAACATCTGTGTTTGAATACAATTCTAGTAACACATGATCTGATTAGAAATGACAGGACACCAACCAGTCCAAACCACCACACCCCAGGCTCATGTTGATTAACCCCTGTCACCACCTCCACACAGCCAATATATCTGATCCTCCATTACCAGAGCAGTCACTCTGAAATTGATAAGTCTAGACGCTATAGGAGCAAAAGGACTAATGCCACATCTGCTGCTGCTGTGAGCACTGGAGAGCTAAAACACACAAGTTCAAAAACATTTTTTTCTTTACATTTTTCATAGTTGATAATTTCACTTATCTGCTTCATCAATTGATACATTTCTCAGCCAGATGTCAGAAAGTCTTCAAATATTTTACTGTTAGAATATAAATTTTCTACATTAGCCTCAAAATAATTCTTCTAATTATAATTCACTTCTACTTTTTTTTTTTTTTTTTTAGTTAGAAGTATGCACATAAACCAGATACATAAACAAAAAATACTCTAATGACTTTATATCTTTCTATATTTAATTGATTTTGAAAGGTCCCGATTGTTCAAATCAGGGGAAATAAAGAAAGATACCATGCAGTATGTGAAATAAAAACCTATGGCCACGCTTTGAAAATGTGGAATCGGGTCAACAGAAACCGAGTTGCTCTCTTCATCTGAATATTTCTGTTGAAATCTGCGATTGTGGTGAGATGAAACGACCAAATTGGTTAATGATCTCAATCAATATTTAAACGGGAGGCGTAGCTCAGCGCAGACAGACATCGTAATTCATTAAGACAGGCTCTTAAAGAGAAAAGGACAAGATTGAATGCTGAATAGAAAATGAAAACACTGGACCCGTCTCTTATAAACATGACTATAGAAGTGCAATTACAATAAATTAGGTCTGCATAAAAAAAAAAAAATCGGTTCTTTTCCTTTTGTGCCAGAGAAAGGTGTGAATTCATTTATAATTACAGCTTGACCTGGTTTTTAAACTTTCAGTTTTTCCCAAGACGGCATGCTTTTCTGAAAACCTAATTTCTGCTAAATTACTCGTATTAGGAATACAGTTCAAAACAATTGATTTTCTCTCTAATGCCCTCCTCTCCAACTCTCTCCCAGTCTCCAGTCTTTCTCTCTCCCTAATTATGTTTTTTTTTTCTCGTCTCCCTATTTGGTTTCATAGCGAACAATGCCGATGCCAACTAATAGTCTGTGCCTATGCCACAGAGCCCCCAGCAACAGCTGAAGGAGCGCCATGCCCCATGAATACCAAACAGCCAGGCACAGTGCGACAAGTGCTGAGCAGTCAGACGCAGCACAGGCAGAGCGGAGCTGGTGCCCACAAAACAGCCAGACAGTTTTATTAGGGTCTGTCTGACACGCAGCAAAGTCTGGCAGCACCCGAGCCCACTGATGAAACAACCACCCCCCCACCCCCCTCCAACAGTAACAAAGCAGCACGCTCAGAGCAATCCACCAAGGATCCAATAAATATCACCCCGTAAAAATCAGCTCCCAGCTGGTTTGTAACTGCGCTCAATGGGGAATACAAACTTTGTTCAAAGTCAAACTAGTTCTCAATGAGCTACCGCTAAATTGATCTCGATTCTGCCATCACACATCACACACTGCATCGGACGTAGCAGCGAAGGCAGGAAGTGTCGTTCAGGAAAATGCTGCTAAAGCTTTAACGCTGTAAAAGTCGTGATTTTATTGAAAGTGAACAGATCCAAGCCTGTAGGCATTGTGCTGAGGGAAAACATTGACACTTTGGGATTAATATGTTCCTCATTAAAAGTCTTTTATTTTGTCAGTGTCAGTTTTGTTATTACTTATTATTGAAGTGTATAAAGTGTGACTTTAAAAAATGGGTTAATTTAAAATAAGAGCTGATTCAAATTGTTAAAACTTTTTTTAATGAACTCTTAATCAGGTTGCAGTTATAGTAGATCTGAAAGTGTCTGTCAAGGTTGCACTATCTAACAGCGAGGGGCAATATTAGCTTTTCTTTTCTGTTTCTGTTTTAAAAAAAACAAAACGTTTATGCACCGTGTTTATGCCGAGCCAATCAAAAGACTTTTCCTGGTGCCGGTTTAGACACAGGATGTTAAATATTATGTTTGGACTGATTAAAGCGAAATAATTGAAATTGCTGCACGGATCAGCAGATCTCGTATATTAATATGTTGCGATGCGCTTTTATCTGCACTCGTGTTAAACAAACAGCTGTCGGTATGAGGTTTCTGTTCTCGCCAAGTCTTCAAGCTCCTGCAGGAAACATTGATCCAGACCTTGAATAGGTGGAGATAAACTAAAGACTCCAGCTGATGGCCCGAGTGTGTGTGAGAGATTACGCTCCATTGTTCAGAGGTGGTCATGTAACACACTCCGCCGCCGCGTCGCTCAGCTTTAAAAGCAATAAGGCCAGATTAACATTTATTCGGCACGTTAGGATTTGGGCTGGAGCGACATGGAAATCAGGTGGATTTTGTGAATTAGATGGCTTGTTTTTGATTTTTGGTTGTTTTCGATTGTCAGGCTTTCCTGTTGGAGGATCTCTTATCGCAGCAGGGTGGGGAGGAGGCGCAGGTGGTGGTGGTCAGTGTGTAGGTGTGTGTGTTTGGGGGTGGGGGGTATCAGGTATGCCCGTTAGTGGGGCAGTACAGAATGGAGGGGGGGAGTGTCTGAGTTTCCAGACACTGCGGCAGGAGGCCAGACAGTCACCTAAACGCACACACGTAGAAGTGCATTAGCGACAAAGCGACACACACAAATAATGGAGAAATACACACATTTTTGTACACAGCCTATTCAATTTTGTTTTTAATTCAATCAAGGAGTATAAATCATAGTGCCACTTGTAATGTAATTATCCTCATGCATGGAAAGCACAAAAGTTTCTTTATTATTCTCAGGGCGACGGGAGATAAACTCCATTAACTATTACAGATCACAGTAAGTGCTGTGGGAGGTGCGGCTGTCTGTTGAAAGGACAAGCGATCTGTGCTGAGACTCGAGGATTTTCGCGGCGGGCCCGTGGGCACGGAGCAGGATTGTGGAAAAGTGGGGCCGATGATTAAAAAGCAAACAACAAAGCTCCGAGGGAGCAGAGGTCTCGGCTTAGCCAACTGGAATGCTCGCAGACCTGGTTGGTTGCGAGCGTTTGTGCTGTGCGCAGGTCCACAGTATTCGAGGGTGTCTCCTGGCCCTGCTCCCTGCTCGGGTCCCGTGTTTTCTCGCCATTCTCTCTCTCTCTCTCTCTGATCTGCGATTCACTTCGGAGGCGTTGCCAGGGAAACCTGGTATCTGGCTAGCGGCTTGATGGAGTTATTGAACTGTAACTGGCTGGGATAATTACGCTCTGTCTTGCCGGCTGGCTGTCCAGTGGCTGGGACTTGAATGTGACCTATAGCTAGCCGGCATTGTCACCGCAGGCTAAATGTTTTTAACCCCTTGGCTGCCAGACATTTGGGCTGTGGTAACTTTGGCACTGATGTCCAGTTTGAGTTTACACTTACTGGAACTCCTGCTTCTGTAGCCACGTCGTTGCTTTTGTAGCTAAAGATTCAGTTAAGCCTACGCCTGTAACTCCAGCAGACACATGTTCAGCGTGCTTTCTGTTCATGCTGAAACAGGCCATGACTCGGAATTCCTCGTGTGTCCTCAAGTGTATCCACTGATCCCCTGAGCAGGTGGATCCTTAGATAATAAAACTGTGTTTCTTCAGAGTTTGCATGGATGGATTTGTATCTTTCAGTACAAAAGGCTTAACGTTTCACAGATTCTCTTGTGTAAAAGAAGGTTGGTGGAGTTTCTGTGTTCCTACATTTATGCTAAATTGCTATCATTATCTCTCCTCGTCTAGGAGCCCCGGCAATTGTCTGCCATTCTCCATGCTTTAAGGTAAGACAGATACCACTTGCATCTGCAACACCATCAACAAAATCCTTACTTTTCTAGTCTTATTCAGTCTGATCCATTATGCCAGCAGACAGCAGCAGATGAGAGTTTAGTTGTGTGACTGCCTTGTTTTGCTTGCAGTAGACGAGTGAGTCAGTAAAAGTGTCAGACCGCCGTAACAGACGGCCTGCGCGAGATAATTAGCCCGGAGTCATTTGGAAGGCGCTCAGCTCTGCCCAGGTGCCCACTCTGCTCAGGAAGAGACCAGGCGACCTTTTACTCAGCTCCATCCCACTGCAGTCACTTAAAACAGTGATGGATGTTTCCCTTTACTCCCTGCTCCCTACCGGCTCTCATTCTCCTTTCCTCTCCACCCGTCCCTCTCCCATGTCACCATTTCCCTCACTTCTGTCCTCTGCTTGCAGCGCCTTGTTTGTCCCTTCTCCTCTCCTTGTTTTTCTACCCTCGTCTGCCTCTTACAGCTCCCATTCTCTCTGTTATTCCAAAGTGATGAGAGGGAAGAGGAGGAAGAAAGGTGTGGAGAAAAGGGGGAAGGGGGGGATTTAAAGTGAAGTGGTGAAGGAGACTTTTTTTTTCCCCTGTCTTTTTTTTTTTTAATCCTGCCAGTTTGAGAAGAGCAGACTCGAGCCCCGCGCCCCCTCGGCTCCTCATTAGTATGCACCGGCTGTCGCTCAGGTGACATGGCCACTGGATTCCATCCCAACTGCAGGAACATCAGCAGCACGGTGGAGAGTGGGATAGCAGGTAAGGACAATGAGAACGGAACGGCGTGGAGGAAAGGAGAAGACGAAGGTGGTGGGATGGGGCATGGACTTGTATACACTGCTGCAATCCAAATCCAGCTTCTTTAATTAAAGCGTTTACTGCTGTGAGCTGAGCCGTGCAAGTTAAGTCATCGTTTGCAAAGCACATCCACGCAATTTTCCTCGTTAATGAAATATCCCGCACTTCTCTGTACACAGTTTGAACAATTCATGAATTCACGAGCATTAAATGTAGATGTTGGAGCGTCTGCTCTTTCTGCTGATTTTAATAAACACCTCTGTTGATTATGCTGCGTGTGTTCGGTTATTTCGAAATATAATATTTTTACTCCATGTAAGCAAACAGCGGAGGAATCCTGCAGTTTCCCTCAAAACAGTTTCATTGTTTTCACTTGTGCGATTTTGATTCCCCGTGATATGTAGGATATTGGTTTTGTTGCCAAAGGCAGCAAATAGAGGGGCGTACTACACAAACAGTCGCACTCTGTACGTGTGTGTCAGAGAAGCCAACAATATGAGAATAAGGAAGGAAAAAAGTGCAAGAAAGAGAGTGTGTGTGTGTGCATGCATAGGTGTTTGTGTGTGTGTGAAACAGAGACAAACTGTGTGTGTGTGTTTGGGGAGCAGTGCGGCCAGGCTGCAGATATCATCCATCTCCCTGTCACAGGCCCAAGGGCTGCTGGGAAAGTGGCAGACAGCTCCCTGGCTATGACAACAGAGGCTGCATCCTAATTTTCCGACAGAGAATGCCTGAAAAAAGCTGCGCCTCTCCTCCCTCACCGCCCAGTACGGAAAGCCATTAACCCCTCGATCTGGGAACAAAGCACGGAGCTCGGCCCGGGCCACCGTTGGCTGGGAGTCAGATCGGCTCCCATCATCCTGCAGCCGTAACTCCGAGCAGAAACGTTCCGCCTGAACTCGTCTTTCCGAAGCGCTCCGGGCCTGCAGAGGTACGGCTGAGCGCGGCGAGGAGCACGGACCAGCTCTAAAGGTGTATCTGATGAGGAGCTCGCATTACTGACAGATACTTGATGACAGCGCAGTGATTTAATTTGTGAAGTGCATTTTCAAAATAAAAGAGCTCGTGGCAAAAGCTGTTCTAACTGGATTACATGCTTTCTGCTTAGCCATGACTAATTTTGTTATAAAGCTGTTGTCAGATATTCTATGGCTTTTGTTACACACGCCAGCACTCTCTAAGTGTTTCTGCATCTCCTCCCTGATCCTGGGAGTTAAACACTGGCACCAAGATTAAATCAGGACTCATTAACATGAAGGAAGTGTGTGAACGTTAGTCTTTTTTCCACTCGTGCCGACTTTGGTTTTAAAGTTTCAGCACTTTAAGGAAAACCAAGCATTCAGAGCCGATTTAAGACGCGCAAATGTTTAATAGATTCCAGGTCTGATGAACATATGATGACTGATCAAACGTGCTTTGAGTTAAACACACAATAGAAACGTGAAAGAATGTTAGTTAGTAAAGCCTTTTTTTTGTTACATAAGTGCATCGTTTAGTATCCAGTGTGTCAAATGTCTATTTTAAGAGTTCATGTATTAATTTCACGAGTTTCACTAGAACTTAATGCTAAAATTACACACAGAGCTTATTTAGTTATTTTTCTGCAGACATAATCACATCCCAGCTCCTAGAATTTCCAATGAAATTGTTTTCTTTGTAAGCAACACTATTGTTGCTTACTCTCTGAAATTGCACTGCAGGATTTCGCAGTAGGAATTCAGAATTTCAGTAGGAACTAAAAAGAAGTCTTTTTAAAATTTTCATTAAAAGAAATAAAGCTGAGTGAAGAGTCGATGGTGCCAAATAAATGTAATATTTTCCATGAAGACAGAAGATGGTAGTAAGCAGTGTAACAGAGAGTTTAATCTTGTCCCACATCAGGGCTGATATGGGAACGTGCTGTAAAGAGCTTGAATTGATGAATTTATGATCAAAGACGCGAGGACGAGGCCTGCTTTAGATCTTTGATCATTGTTAACAAATCAGTGGAACGCAGCGTCGGGATCAAACGTGTTCGGTACCGAACAAAGACCGCACATGTTGGGTGGGAGGCAGAGCGTGTTAGGCAGGTACTGCAGGGTACACAGAGGAGCCGCCCTCTCCTGCATTCTTATGTTTCAGAACTTGCTCAGTGCGTTTGAAGGCAGATGTAACTCATACAGATAGTGAGTGATGTTAAAGAAAAACACTAATATATGTGTTCAGTGACATTTACCAGTTTGTACTTCATGTAGTAATGAAGTGCTCATTTATACTCTGGACAAACTCTACTGGCTGATGAAAGCCAGCAGCTGCAGCTGGAAGCTCAGGAAGAGATCTGGCACGGTAAGTGGCCCTCCAAGGTTTGAAACACATTTATTGATCATTTTAGATTCATTTGCTGATGATGTTTTTTTTTTTTGTTTTTTTTTATCATTTTAACATCTTTTGAGTGTGTGAAACAGCACACACATAAATGCACTTAACAAAAAAGCCATAACATCATCTTGGAAAAACAATATTATTTTGTTAATGATTCACTTATTAAGTCGAATTTTAGGGTAAAATAAATCTCTGGTTCTTTATTAATAAACCATGAAAACCAGCACAGGTAAAAAGATTCCCTTCTCGGCAGAGATGCTGCATTCAGGTCTTAAGGGTTAAGTAGTAAATCAGAGCTTCGTGCTTTGGGGTCATAAATGCTTCATGGGAAATGAGTTTCAGTCATACATGTCGATTGCGCCTCCCGAGTGTCAGCAACTATGAAATATGGTAAGTGGGGGGAGCGAAGTGATACATCCACCTAAAATAAACCCAAAGAACTGCATGACCTCTGTCTCTCTCTCTCTGCTTTTTTTCCTGACATGAAAAGAGACAAAAACACGAGCGCATTGAGCTTTCTGGATTTGTCATTTGTGGTTTACATTTCTATGTTTGGCTCGCTGTAAAACATGAACTCCCTAATCAAGCGCACATGTGAAGGAGCTTACTTTACACACAGCTGCAATCGCCGCGTCACTGCAGCCTCACAGCAGCCTTTATTCCGACCGGCCATCTCCTCAGTCACGGGTGAAGTTGACGTCGCTTCGTGCGCAGCACTCCTCTGCATGTGCACGATGCTGATCGGGTCACGGGTCGGAAAAGCTGAGCCTGGGAATCCGAGGCCCGCTCAGCGCAAACGCAACTTTGATTTGTGATGATGAGTCACACAAACATGCTTGTGCATGCGATCACAATCCTCTGACTGTGTCTGTGGAAGTGGCCTCGGGGATTCTCACACTCAGACTGAGGGGTTAAAAAATTCTCAGATGTTGCTAATGAGGTCGAAAACACACAAACTCTTCGTTTGCAAAACTATATTCATGAGCATCTATGCTCAGATGATGAATCCACCCACTTTATAGTGGTAGGAGGACTGAGTAATATCAAGCGATGATGCAGCAATTCAGGCAGCTCATTTCCACAGAAGATACACAGTGCACAAACAAACAAACTATAATTTACGATATTTTTTAAAAATCTAATATTATGATTGAAAGGACATCCAATGATCACAATTGACAAGGTGGAATTTCCTTTGCATGAAAACGAACCTAAATTACCATCTTTCAGCTTTACTCGTGTAAAACACACTGATGGATAAATTAAAATGAGGCACAGTTTCTAACAAGCAAAAATTATGATTTTTTAAAAAAGAAGTCAGGCGATCAAATAAATGCAGCAGAGTAAACAACACAACATTTTCTTCTGAAAAAGTTTGTTTTGGAGTTTTCTGATGGTTTTCAGTTTTTGTGTATTGTTTCCAAAGTGACTGCTCAGACTCTTTTTATTTATTTTTATTATTATTTTCATTTACACAGTTATTTCCCCCTTAAGGAGCGGGATTACAAAACTCCTGTAAATAATATAATTATTGCCACAATCACTGGAAGACACAGTTTCAAATCTTTCTTTGTGCCACTTTTGCAGCAGTGCTTTCAGCGTGCCTCCCCACAGCTTCCCCGGAGTATAACTCATACTAACTTTAGTGATCCCTGAGTTTTCCTGTGGTGCAAGCAAATGGTTGACATTTATTATACTCAGTGAATTAGCTTAAAAAACACACAGCTGCTAAGATTTTGAAGTTATCCATGTTCATGAACTTTCAACAGAGCACCAACATCATGAAAACCTGAGACTTTCACATGAGACACATAGTAGACTGTTAGTACTGTTGTGTCAGTGTGTGAGGGGCACATCGCCGCTGCAGCCATGTTTACAGGTAGTTTAGTGCCATTTCCGGATCACGGGGTAAATCAGAGGGGTTGTGTGGTGATTAGGATGATTAATGAGGCAGGGAGAAAAACAAAGTTCTACTTCTCAGATTTCTATTTATTTTTTCAGACATGGAGCTTCCTGCTTTCATATGAAATATCAGCTACACTGACCTCTTTGGGCCTCAAACAGTTTTATTTAAAATGAAGGCACTGAGTGATATTGTATCTCTGGCGGAGCAGCTAACAGCTCTTAAACAGCACTGCTTTTGTTATCTAGTGTTGTTTATTCCACAGGCTAAACAACACTGAACATAAATGCTATATATACAGTAGATATATCTTTCCGTATCAAATAGATATTAAAGAGTAAGAAATATTGTCTCACCTAAAATACAGTGCATTAGAAGAATAAAGCAAAAATGGAGAAAAGAAGTCTAATGACACACATCAGACGCAAACAAATGTCTGCCAACATTATTATACCTGCTGAACACTGTCAGTACACAGCCTTACAAAGCTGCTAGCAGGTATAATACAAATACATAAATAAAAATAAATGACTTTTATTATTATTATTATTTATTTTTTAATTTGGTTCTACTGAACAAGCCTTTTTTCACACTGTGATATAAAGAACACAATAAAACAACATTATAGCATCTCATTTTGTATTTCATTTCATTCCTAAAGCCTTAGGCAGTTTCTGCTTGAGTGGCACTCCTGAGTTCAGAAACCGAAATGAGCCACCCTGGGCTCTGTGGAGCAGACACGTGTGGAAATGAAGGCTTTCTGCGTCCCATCACCAGGTCAGAGCCAGACCTGAAAAAGTCTGGCAAAGTGAGATTTTCACTTCTGCATATTGAAATCAGAGCATATAGCATTCAGAATAAATAGCATCCTTCAAACGGTAAACTCTACAAAATGTCACGAAGCGCAACAACTGTTCCACTTTGATGTTCGTAACACTGGCCTGCCTCTCCTGTGCTGCAGTAAGCAATCTTTTATTCATGTATGTATACAGCCTGGTACTGAGGCAGCTCCAGGGAGGAACGGGACACCTCATAGAGGCCATTTTTGTTTTTTTAAATAAATCGACAAAATTGATTTTAATCCATTTGATCCATTCATTTTTTCCATTCTTTTCTTTCCTGCTTCACTCTCTAAAAGGCAGCTTTACTAAGATGGAAAATGACCTGTGATTGAAAATGATGTGAAAACCACGACCGCAACAACCAAGAAGAGAATAAAATCACAACATTTGTTTTAGGCCAGCAAACTCCTACAGACTCCTGCACTAAAGACACACATACACATGTATATGTCCACATGTGTGTCACATCCCTATATGTGCATGTTCTATAGACAGTGTATCTCTGCAGTGTATTGATTCATCTTTATTTCACAGTCTCACACAACAATGATGGTGGCCACGGCTCGCCACGCAGCCAGGCGAGCGTGTACCTCCTCCTGTCCTGCCACGCGCACCGAGCAGCACACCGCAGGAGTAGAAAGCTCGAATATACAGATGTTTCTGTCCCTCACAGGCTCACTGGTGCCTGCACGCAGCGTTACTGCTGCTGCTTCTCAGACTACAGCCTGTCAGACGCTCATCCATCAGTGCAGAGACGGAGGGTACAGCACTGCGGCTCCGTCTGATGTGAACGACTGAATGAGAGGACAGACTTGTGTCAGAATTAGCGGCTGGAACAGATAACACAGAGCTGCTGTGTTCTCGGTGTGTTAAGGAGGCGCTTTATCATCGAGATTCAGTGTGAAGATGATCACGTCTTCTCTGGCAGAGAATGTGACTGACAGCTCCTCACACTGCAGACCTCTGTACTCACTGAACACATGTATAGTCTGCAAACCTCGCAGAAGGCATTTCAGTTGTCAGGCATGCTAAATTTCCATATCGGATGTTCCTCAGCTTCAAATAGCGGTCATCGGTATCATAACACAGAGTCAGTGGTGTTATCGCTCAGGCCTGAGTGTTGTGAACATTGCACTGCCAGCTGATTGAGTGATAGACCTGCATTGCTGTCTGCAGAGAGCTCTGGCACCATCTTGTGGCACACTTTTCAAGGCAGAAACTGTAATAATAACAGTATTACAGTTGTAGTAGTATTTAACATGACCAAACTAGAGATGCTCTAGTTTAAAGGAAGAAGATTCATTTATGTAATAAGGAGTGATAATGACAGGCTCAATATAATGACAAACTGGTGCGGAGGTCTAGCTCTGTGCTGGGACGTCCCCTGGAGTCTGTGGAGGTGGTTGGCGAGAGGAGGGTGTTAGTAAAGCTGACATCCATCATGAACAACCCACATCACCCACTGCATGAGTATGTGAGTGGGCTGAGCAGCTCCTTTAGTCAGAGACTGAAACACCCTCGCTGCAGGAAGGAGCGCTTTCACAGATCATTCATCCCAACAGCAGTTAGACTCTATAACTCCTCATTCACGATGTCATAAGTCACTGGACACTGTGAACATCCACGGTCACCACTTCATGCATAATGGACCTTCCATGTGTACGGACATGTGCAGGTATATATGTATGTATATGTATATTTAGTGTGTACATGTGTGTGTGTACATGTCTATAAATAGGAATAGTAGTGGTACAATAGTTATGTCAAGCTATATAGTTTATGTCTTCCATATTTCCAACCATACTCACATACTGTGTGTGCTACCATTATATATAGTGTATTATCTTACTTTTTTCACTGATTGTACTTATTTGTATTTTTGTATTTCCTTCCGATATCTGTACCTGAGCAAAAATTTCCCCGTTGTGGGATCAATAAAGTCTTATCTTATCTTATCTTATCTTATCTTATCTTATCAAACCCAGCAACACTACTGTAACCTTAAAAACGCCACATTCACTCACAAAGACAGGACAAGAACTGATGATATAATCCCTCTAATATCTCAGTTTTCTGTCTTAGTTATTGTTTTATTTATTTTTTCCTTTTTCTCTCTGTTTATGTCCTCGGTCCAGTTTATTTCTGCATTTTGTTCGTGCTATGCAAATGAGAGGTCTGCCATGAGTTCATCCCACACCAGTAGCCAGAGTATGTTCTGAAAAAACGGCCGATAGAGGACATGCCAGATATTGGAGACTGGCCTCATATGACAACTGACAAATGGGAGCACAGAATGCTCTTCCAAGCTCCTAAAATGACAGGTCCTCAGTCATGCTTTCATTCAATTTGGAGGTTTTTCCAAAATAAGACAGACCATATCGTACATCAGTCCAGGTGCCATTGTTTCCCGAACTAACCTCATTCATGGGGAAGACAGCAAGCTATGACTATGCATGTATCTCTCTTGCATTGATCAAGGGTTACAAACCATTTCTAAGACGTTGAGACTCCAGTAAACTACACTGGGAGCCACAAGGAAACTTAGAGCTGTGGCGAACCTTCCCTGGTTCACCACTGATGGATGAAGCATAAAGGTAAGCTAACCCAGATAAATATGAGGATATCTTGAATAGCACAGGCCCCCGCTGTGTTTTGGTTGGACTTTTCTTAATTTTCTTTTATTGGATGTTCGGAAGGAATTTTTGGTTCTCTTTGGTTCTTTGAAGAAGGTAAGGTATGGGGGAAAGTCATCACTGGGCTTCAGCTTGTCATTGTAGCTTGTCAGCCCAGGCAGACTCGGCTCTAAGATGACTTTTCTAACTTAGAAGTTGACAAAAGACGTTTTGTCAACCCGCTGTGCTCCTCCTTAATTCAACTCGCGGTGCTGTTGCAGCTCCTTTTATGATGTTCATACAAAAGACATGCAACACATTTTAGCTTTAAATGTGTCAGAGAGTAAACAAGCATGCTGGGATTGTTCCCAGCTGTGGGAAGAATTGAGCGACCACAAAAAGCTTAAAGATGTAAATTAAGTTAATGTGCAGAACCGCTGTGTTTACAAGTTCAGAAGAAGAACAAGCTCTTCTTGCTGCCACGCTGTTAGCCTGTCATTGCTCTTCCTCACAGTGATCTGCCAGCAGGTGACGGTAATGCACCTTTTTAAATCGTGACCGACTGCAATGGGTTTGTTTGTCACTGCAGCTGGGTTCAGTATGCCTCTTTATGCAAACACCCTCCCAACGAGCTCGCCCTCTTCTTCAGTCTGATGTTGTGTGTATACTCTTATAAAGATGTATATCATTAACTTTGCGTCTCATCACTGATGTGTTTGCGAGAGCAGGGAGTGCTGGGACTGTCTGGGAATCAGCGCTCAATCAGCACAGCAGGAGAAAATGAAGTGAGCCGTCACTTTGCAGATTACTGAGTATTTACTCAAAGAAGTAAAGTGAACAGTTGTTCAAAGTTGGATCACACCCCGAATCACTCCACAGAAGACACACTGAAAGTTATACTGTGCATCTGATATCTGCAGCAAGCCTGAATGAGAATAATGTGTTGACAGATAATGGAAACTGAAATATTTCAGAAGATGAATCCCAGTGAATTCAACAATAAGCCCAACATTTCCTGTCATGGTGTCCTGCTGATTTTCCCTCTGTCCCCAACATGATGCAGTAAACCCGTCATTTAAGAGTTTAGGTAATGCTTCTTTGGTGTTCCTGTCACCTCTCTCATTTCTCACTAAGGACTCAACTGTAAAGTGAGTCAGACAGCTCTTGGAGTCCCTTGTCAAAGAAATGCATTGTTTGACTGTAATAGTAGTAGGATTAGCCAAAAAAGAAAAGAAGCCATCTATGAGTTTCTCACATAAACACATTTTAGCATGGTAAATGGACTGGTTCTTACTTGACCGCCTTTCCACTCTGCGAGCACTCAGAGTGCTCTCTATATAACATTCACACACAGATGAGCACATTGGGAACAACTCTGAGCAACTCTATCTTACTCGAGGATACTTTTGATAACCAACCTTCTGATGGCTCTACCTCCTAAGGTAGATCTTTGGGGTTGTTGTTTGAGTGATGGGTTGATTGTGTCAGTGAGGTTTGGGTTGTTTTCTTATTTTAAAAAGAGGGAGTTTTAGTAAACATGGACATGTCTAGAATTGGGCCCTTTAAAATTGTAACAGTGCACTTAGAGAAAACCTGTTTTGATGAGCTAATAATCAGCTCTCTTTTTTCTCATTTTTTGTAGGCAGGACTGCAAGATTGAATTAACAGCGCTAAAAAATTTTTCGGGAGAGCAAATATAAGGTGACCTTTTCCAGATTACAACTGGCTGAGGAGAAGGCCACCTGTGGGAACCTGGAGTTCCGGTCTAGAAGGATTGCCGCGTGTCAATCCAGACCAAAAATAATAGACAATTGTTTTTCTTTTGAGTGAATGCGTGTGAATGAGTGAATGAGGGTTAGCACGAATAAAGGGGGGCAAACAATTGACTCTGTTGGGGAGAGAAAGGGGATGCTTTGCAGACTTAATCCTTTGGCTGCTGATTTTGGGTTGCTGATGTTTGCTTTAAGAAAATTTTGTTTTATTGACTGGGTGTAGATTATGGCAGTACATTATATTGTTGGGGAAATGCCAAATGCTAAAGGGGAGAAATTTTTTTGATAGAACTCATGCCATTAACAAAATAGGCCACTGTAAAAGTCAGCTAAAGTTTCTAGAGGAAAATATCGTTAACTCGATTTCCCCGGGTCTTTTCCTGTGTGTTATGAATAAATCTTCTTTTTCTTGGTACCGGTACTGGTTTTATTTTGTTGTATTTATCAGTGACACCTTAAAGGCAGGTCTGTGAATATATTGTCAGACATAAACCAGTCCGTGGCACTAAAAAGGTTTGGGGCCGATGTCATAAATAGTATAAAAGATGAATGGATCTACTGCAGCATCACTGTTTGTTTGGTTGTAAAAAAAGCTGGGTGTGAGTGTGAAATCACCTACTCGTCATTGATAACTCATTAGCCAATAAGCATACAGTTTCATAGCACAGATAATCCTCCATTTTTAAACACGACTTAGATTTATGAACTCATTTTGTCTATTTTCTAGAGTGAGTGAGTCCATGAACGTGTTTAGAGCGATCAGGTCAGACAGCTGTTTCTCTATTGACTTCTGTTCATGTGACATCATCCACACACTGCTTTAGAGTTGTACACCTTATTGGATGAGACACAACCACCGGTTGCTAGGGAAATATATGTGTTCCCTGACTGCTGCTGCACAAAAACCTCCCAGCGTTTGCTTTGGTTACGAGCAGTTTGCACCAGTTGCCTGTAGACCAACTCGTGTTTGTCTGTAAACACTCCCTCACTGCTCGCTGAGCTGTGCCATGCAAAGAGAGAAGTAAAAGTTGTGTCTCAGTGCTGCACCCAACATCTTTCAAAAGGCACAATTTTGAACACTTTACCTGATCTTACATTTTAACACTTACAAAATGGTGGACAACTTAACATCATGAGTTAGCAGTCAAGTATCAGCTTTAAACCCAGGACTCTGTGTCTTTTTGTAGAGGGCTTCTCACAGATTGCAGCTTTTTAGGTGCCTCGACATTAGTTTCGATTTTTCCAGTCTGGATGCTACGTCCATGTTTCACACTGTGCATGCATGTCATCAACGTCACCTGGTAACTGTTAAGCATTTTGTGTAACATTAGCTCTGGAAATGACGGTGAATGATTTTACCATCTATCCATCCACAGATTTATTTTTTAAATGAGCAACTTTTGTTAATTTTTATAGCTACTTTATGTAATTACTGGATTATTATTTTATTATTTATTGTCTTTGTAAGCTTTGTTTTTCTATCTTTACCTTACAACACAAAGCGCATTGAGACAACTGTTGTTGTGATTCAACACTTTGTAAATAAAACTGAATTGAATTATTAATGGAACTGTGTCATGAATAATGTTGCTTTCTGTGAAGTACAGACCATACAAGTTTGCATTTAAAATTTTTGGTAAGTGTTTTAGTGTAGTATTTTGTTAGACAGCTACATTAATAAACAGATATGTGGGCCTGTCTTTTCCACTCAGATAGTTAGCATGCTAACACCTTAATTTAGGAATATTTAGCACGCTAACACAGGCAGCGCGGTGGCACAGTGGTTAGCACTGTTGCCGCACAGCAAGAAGGTCCTGAGTTCAATTCCAACATCAGGCCGGGGTCTTTCTGTGTGGAGTTTGCATGTTCTCCCCGTGTTTGCGTGGGTTCCCTCCGGGTACTCCGGCTTCCTCCCAAAGACATGCAGCTTGTGGGGATAGGTTAATTGGATAATCCAAATTGTCACTAGGTGTGAATGTGTGAGTGTCTGTCTGTCCCTGTGTGTTGGCCCTGCGACATACTGGCGACCTGTCCATGGTGTACCCCGCCTCTCGCCCTATGACAGCTGGGATAGGCGCCAGCGCCCCCCGCGACCCTGAAAAGGATAAGCGGATGGATGGATGGATAGCACGCTAACACACTAAGCTATTGTGATGATATGTGAAGAGCACCATCTTAGCATTCTTTTTTGGGGGCATTTCCCTAAAGTGCAGCTGCATTGCTAAGGTAAGCTAAAACTTAGCTTAGCTAAAACAAGCTAATTTTTAAGAGGATACCTTTGTATTAGGGGTGGGTTTTGATAATCGATTAAAATCGATTAAAATCGATTCTGGCTTGGATAACGTGATATCGATTCATTAAAATCCTGAATTGATTGTTTAATATAAATTTATTTATGCCAGAATCTCAGGTTAAACCTCACCAAATTTCAACAACCACCAAACATTTAAAACAGTAAATGAGAGCAGGTACACGGATTCTGCACAAAGACGTAAACACAAAGCGCGGACCCGCCGACGGATCAGAATCAGTGAGATGTCACTCACCCGACGGCACGGACACGGTCGGGGCTGAAAGCCGACAGCTCGCTGATTCTGAAGTTTCGGCGGGTCCGCGCTTTGTGTTTACGCCCTTTTTGCACTGATTCTAAAGCTGTTAGTTTGATCTCTCTCCAAACAATATTGACCGAACCAGCAGCAAAAGAAGATCCAACCTACGCTTCACAAAAACATCGTCATGAATTCCCTCTGACTTTTGCTGTTTTGCTTCCACCATGATAAAATCACACTTCATGCAGAGCTCTCTCTCTCTCTCTGTCTGTACTTCAATAACAGTTTCCCGTCTAAAAATCTGTTTTCTGCATTATTCGCTTGCTTGTTACGCACAAGTCTACCGTTGTTTACAGCGCTGTCGGCCGCTGTTTTTTTTTCTTTTACTTACTTCTGAAAAGAAAACCTAATTTCTGCCGTTCAATAGGCTTCTGAACAAATGTAAACTTTTTAACATTATGCAAAATGCAAAACGCTTAACCGTGTCTCTAATAAAACCGCTGTAACGTCAGAGGTAATGTTCATAAGTTGATTAATGGTTTTCTTTCGTTTTTGATGTACTGCAGAATATTTTTATAAAATCCAGGCCAGGAAAATCACCTTCATGTTTTTCTGTGTTTTATCTTCAGCTGCTTTGACACAAAGGCATCTGCTGTGATGCTCACTCCTTTAATAAAGTCTGGAAAGTGTCAGCTTCCTTTTTATAGATACAAAAATATGTAAATGTACTGATCTGAATTATAATATTTCTGAGTGTCTGACGCAAAATTTCCCAGATTCAAATCGAATTGAATCAAATCGAATTGAATCGAATCCTGGATCGAATCGATTCGGGACCTCGTGAATCGGAATCGAATCGATTCTAGAAATCGGTGACGATACCCAGCCCTACTTTGTATATACAGTATTTGTTTTCGTTACGTGTGAAGTAGGACTACACATTACAACAACGTGGAATGACTACTTTTTAAATTCAAAACTCAACAAAGAACCCATTACTTCTCCCAGATAGTTACAGCACTGGGGCAGCAACTAGAGTAAGTGCCAGGTTGTTGAACTTTGAACACTACATCACTGCCATCATTGTTAAGATGAAGAATTAATCATTTACCTTCTGAGGTAAGAAGCCAAATGTTCCTAGCACCATCTGTGGTGTCTGCATGGAGCAGAAATTTGTTTAGAACCTTTCAGAAAGTGCTGCAGGAGAGAGGTCACTTTGAAGTCAGGAAGTTGGAATGTGAGGATGAATAATGCTATGCTGCAATTAACACATTAACCATGATTTATGCCTGAAACTTAGTTAAAGTGGCACCTCTTAAATTTCTACTGACCTTGTTTTTGTCTGTATGTAAGGTTTTTTGTTGGTAATGCAGGCGTACCTCTTCTCTAATGCAGGTCATCCTAACCTTTTACTCATGCTGGTGGAGTGCTGACAGGAATTAAGAGTAAAAGGGCACTCAGGCAGAAGGGCTTGTGTCTTCTCTGGCTTTTTTTCCTTTTTTTTTTACCAGAGTAATCTGGGACATCAGAGTGATGATTCCGACATTATCATAAAGCGTTGTGTTACAAGTCTAGCCGGAAGATTATACTTGAACTTACACCGAGAGAATCTGAAGATCTTATTATTTATTTACTTTTGTGGTTTTTGCATCCCGTAGCTCCTGCTGCTTTATCCCCCGCATAAAAAAAAAAAACAATAAAGAGGGAGGTCGGATGCTGGGGAATATGGCAGCAAACAAGGCAACAAACAACAGGCCATTATCTCTCAGCAGCCTCTGGATGTTTGTCCTAAAACTTGGCACTGCTCTTGGCCTTCAAATATTCTACATCAGGTTTCAAGTTTTTCTGAGCATCAGGCAGTCAAGAGAGACAATGCAATGCAGTCCATTAATACTGATTCTCTGAAAAGTGCATTCCTCCACGGAGCTGGTGTAGCTCGTTTCTGAAAGGAGGATAGAGAGATCAGACTGAACAAGGCGCATCAGTGTTTTCAAAGCAGACCTCTAGATTTGTCTGTAAAAATGTGGTTTATACACAAAGATATTGGTATTCTCAACATGCTGTCAACAATAATAAATCACAAATACTCTCCATGACTCTGATTATGCATGACCAGACTCATTTACAGAACCCAACACCAAAAATCAATGGCCTTTGTGCATCACAGTAGTCTTTGTACACTATATTAAAGTCTCTAAAATGTCATTGCATCCTTATAGTTGATGGATGCTAAATAGGTGTGTCAGTGTTACCTGATCATCTTATTCTGGCTCCAAATTTCCAAGATAGCAGCAGAAACAGGACTCGTATGCAGGACTCCTTTTGGAGAAGACAGTGGATTTATTTACAGTGTGGTAAAGGTGCAACAGTTCAATATATATATACACACACACACACACACATATGTATATATATATATATATATATATATATATATATATATATATATATATATCAGTGTTGGGAAGGTTACTTTTAAAATGTATTCCATTACAGAATACAGAATACATGCCCCAAAATGTATTCTGTAACGTATTCCGTTACGTTACTCAATGACAGTAGCGTATTCTGAATACTTTGGATTACTTAATGTAATACTCTGATAAATATCAGTGGTATTTATTTTGTTTTCATGAGAATAAGTCGAAGAGGAAATAACAGTTCATGGTGAGGTTAAGAGTGGTATAGATATGTGATATAAATGTTTGTATTAAAATGCATAAATAGTGTGTGAAAAAATCAGTTACGTTAAAAAACCATAATTTCATGGAATGTGAATGTCTGTTAAAAGAGAAGAAGTGTAACTTGTTTTGTATGCTACGTCACGAGAGGTCATGACTTGCAGATGACTTCCGGGGGAAAGAGACTCGGGAGGAAGAGAGGAGAAAAAAAGGAGGATTACTAAAATGGCATAGACGAAGCATGGACTTCGGGACTGCTTATGTCACCAAAGTTGTTCGGCAACAACATATCACCCGTCTGCGGACTTCCCGGTAATCATTCGGAGCGTTTGAGCCGGGCTTCCCGTATCTTTTGTGCTTGGCTAAGCACGAGGCACGTTTGGCTACGTTGGCTAGCTGGAGCTAGGCTAACGCCACGGTCCTGGCTAACGGAGATTCCGCCGGAGCGAAGAGACGGAGTTTGAGAGTTGTCTCGGGAGAGAGTCGCTAACCGTGGATGATTTGCTGCTATCTAAGGAACCGGAGATTCGTTGCTCGCTGCCGCGAGTGGAGACGGTTGCTACCACAACGAGCGAGTTATTCATCGGAGGAGGTGGAGACATCACGGATACTCGGAGCAGTGTTGGTCAAGTTACTTGAAAAAAGTAATCAGTAACTAATTACTGATTACTCCCCCAAAAAAGTAATCCCGTTACTTTACTGATTACTTATTTTCAAAAGTAATTAATTACTTAGTTACTTAGTTACTTAGTTACTTTTTAAAAACACGATTTACAACCTGAAGAGGTGATAAAGTGATAGATCTTTCAGCCCAATTCTACTTTTTCTACATAATCCATCATACAAAATGTAATCAAATGGAAAAGTCTCTTTTTTTAACTTGTTTTATCAGTTTTAATCTTTTAACTTTATGCATCAAGCAAAACATTTAATTATATGCAACATTCTCTGACTTGAATAAATTAGTTTAACATTTAAACCTATTTTCTGCACATTCCAGCACATAAAATAAAATATTTTTTGTGTTTTCACTCACTCTTTCAAACAGATGCAAGTAAAACACAGCAGAAAATAAATAAAGTCAAAGACTCAGCGGTCCTTTTGCTCTATTTTCACCTGTAAAGCAGGAGCAGGGTAGGCGGAGGGTTACCCTGGTGCAGGTGTGCTGCGGTCAGTTGAAGAATCCGCGCGAGTGTCTCTGTGAGTTTCCCATCACGTCGTAGCTACTCGGTGCTTGTTTGGAAGTTTAGGGGTTTTTTTCGCTGTAAAAAGAAGTTTTCTTCCCACGCACGATGGACGCTAATGTTTTTGTCACTTTTTATGGAATCAAACTCAAAGTAAGGTCAGTACTTCCACACTTTAAACGCTGCACGCTCATACTCTCTCCCGCACTCGATATATTATCCATTGTTGATCTGCACACAGCTGCTGTCACCAACGTCGCACTTGCTTACGTCACTGTCATGAGACATTCTCGCAAAAAAAATCACGGTTTTAGTAACGCAGTAACGCAGCGTTCCTACGGGAAAGTAACGGTAATCTAATTACCGATTTTGCAATAGTAATCCCTTACTTTACTCGTTACTTGAAAAAAGTAATCAGATTACAGTAACGCGTTACAAGTAACGCGTTACTGCCCATCTCTGACTCGGAGGTATTGTTGTTATTATTAAGAGCTCCAACTAAAGCGCGCCAACAACAAAAATAAACTAAGAGTGCACTCTGGGGAAAGAATAACATTGGACAGGTTAAGGGAAAAAATACTAAAATCTATCCCCCGGGGGTTTATTGTATGTTTTGTATATGTGTTTTTTTCATGAAGAAAAAAAAAGGGTTGGATGTGAATTTCCTGCAATTGTTTAATACATTTTCTAACCCTGAGATCCTGTGTTGGGTTTATTGCATGGTGTCTTATCATTTGAGTATTCACATGTATTAGCCTTAATCGGTTAAGTGTATTTCCTTAGCCTCCGCTTGTCTGTGTAGACACGAGAATCATATGAACCTTAGACTGATATTTATTTTTCGAGATGTATCTTTTATCACAGAATGTTTAAGTAGAGTCAAGACTGCACCCGAGGGCATAAGGGGGGAGTCTTGTCACACGAGCCGGTGGTAAAAGTGTTACATTTTTGGGGGCTCGTCCGGGATTGTATGTAATTTTGTTATGACTGACCTGGTTTTCCGTCATTCACCAAAGAGAGGGAACTAATTTTTTTTGAGATTGCTAAGGAAATTATTTTTATTGTCAAGTGTGGTTACATTTATTGTGAGATCTCTTACTGTTTGAGCTAAAAAAGAAAAAAAGAAAAATGGAAGCAGTTGAAATTGAAGCTTGGTGCAAAAGGAAGCAGTTAGCTTATGGACATGCAGTTGTTTTGAGTGATGTGGACCCCGATGTCACAGATGCAGTTCTGCTATCGGCCTTGAGCCAGGTCAAAGTATTTGGAAAATCCGAGATAGTTGACCGTTGTCTTGATGTAGCTTCTAAGACACAGTTGGTACTGATCAAGACTTCAACTGACTTAAAAAATCAAACCGTACCGGATGTTGTTGGACTTCCTGGGGAGGCGGGTCCATGGCCAGCTCATGTGCTCACTGCTCCTGCAGAAAATGATGAGTTTCAATCTAAGCTAATGTCATTCCTGAATGCGGAAGGTAAAACTCTTACTGACGTTGGTGGCTTACTTCAGCCTTCACCCCTTGATGTGAACACGGCTTTGATACATGCTATCAGTTCCTTAGTGGATAAATGTAACACCACATCTGTTGATTCTCAGAGCTATCGTAAGCTGCACATGTTCTCTGGTGTGAAACCTACGCCCAATGGGGAGGAAGAGTATGATGCCTGGGCAGAACAGACAACACATCTGCTAGATGAGTGGCAGTGCAGTGACAACATAAAGAAACAGCGAATAGTGGAAAGTCTGAAAGGTCCAGCTGCAGACATTGTAAGGTTCTTGAGAGTCCAGCAGCCCACTGCAACTTCATATGACTACATGCAGGTTTTGGAGACGGCTTTTGGAACAACTGAGAGTGCGTCCGATCTTCTGGTGAAGTTCAGACATACCTACCAAAATGTGGGCGAAAAGTTGTCTACTTACTTGTTGAGGTTGGATAAACTGCTGCACTGTATTTTCAGAAAAGGAGGCGTGGCACTGTCTGACATGAATCGATTACGGATGGAGCAGGTTGTGAGGGGAGCACTGCAACAAGACATGATTGCACTTCGTCTTCGTATGACTCACAAGCTGCGAGAACCCCCTTCTTTCAGTGAGTTGCTAAAAGAAGTAAGGGAGGAAGAGGACATGCTCCAAAGCAGAAACGATAGTAAGAACCCAGTAATGTCACAGTCTGTAACTCCTATTTCTAAGTCGGCACCTGAACAAGAAGTTGATCCTGAAGTGGCAAAGCTGAAAAAAGAGTTAAGTGTCATGAAAGCTGAGATGCTTAGTCTTAAAGCTGCTACGGTTGCATCACATCCAGACACCCAGATTTCACAACCAGAAGTCCCTGCCAAGCCACCTTATAAAAGAAATGCTACCCCACAAAGGTCTGGCTATCAAGAGGATAAACCTGGAATATTTTGCTACAGATGTGGGGAGGATGGACATTTTAAGAGAGAATGTGAAGGTGAAGAAAACCTACTCAAAGTCAACAAGCGCCTCATTAAACTGACAAAGAAATCGGGAAACTACCGCGGGGTCCAGTAGAGGAACGGCCTGGCATCCCGGTGGTTGTAAAACGTTCCACCAAGTGCAGCACCTTAGAGGGAAAAGTGAAAGACACTGTACCTGCAGGCTTAGTGGGCCCTAGCTCTGTAGTGTCGGTACAGATTGAAGGCATCTACTCTAAAGCCATACTCGATTCTGGTTCTCAAGTAACCCTGCTGTACAGATCCTTCTACGACAGATATTTGACACACCTGCCATTGACGTCTATCGACACGTTGGCGATATGGGGTCTCAGTTCCGCCGAGTACCCTTATGATGGCTATTTGTCACTTAGGCTGGAGTTTTTGGAAGCAGATGTAGGTGTGAGTGAGACCATTGATGCACTTGTGTTGGTATGTCCCGACCCAGTTGTGAGAGGTGAAGTTTCCCTGCTTGTTGGCACCAACACACCCACTGTGAGGCGATTGCTTAGCCACTGCAGGGAAAAGGGAGGAGAAAACTTTGTGAGATCCATGCACATTCACCCAGTCTTCAGAAAAGTTTTCAGTGAGATCTCAGTGTTACCACCTGATGCTGACAGTAACCAGAGGGGAACGGTGTGGTTCACCCAAGCCAAACCTGTCACCATACGGCCTGGGGGAGTCGCCCAAGTGGCTGGGGCACCAAAGTTTCATGGAGTGCTGGGCACTCAGACAATCCTTGTAGACTCACCTGATGACCCTGCGAATGAGTCACGGTTTCCCGATGGACTCCTGGTGAGACCAGAGTTGCAGACCTCCACTGGTGTGACGGCCAAAAGAATTACTGTTCTAGTTAGAAACATGTCAGCACGGGAAATTACCTTGACCAGAGGGACACCAATAGCTCATCTGTTTCCAGTCGACGTTGTGTCATCTCTACCTGGGAGAGAAGAGTCTGAAGTCGAGTTCGCTGGGAAGCTGAGCCCCTTTTCTTTCAACTTTGGAGACTCACCAGTTCCTAAGGAGTGGAAGGAAAGGTTGGTGACAGAAATGATGGAGCGGAGTGAAGTTTTCTCTCTGCATGAGTTTGATGTCGGATGCAGTAAGAGCACCCAGCACACTATCAAAACCACAGAGGACAAACCATTTCGGGAGAGGTCTCGTCGGTTGCCGCCTGCTGACGTGGAGGCATTGAGACAGCATCTAGCGCAGCTAAAAACTGCTGGTGTTATTACAGAGTCACGCAGTCCTTATGCCTCACCCATTGTGGTCGTGAGAAAGAAGAATGGGAAAATAAGGATGTGTGTGGATTTTCGAACCCTAAACCGCCGCACCACTCCCGACCAATACACGGTGCCAAGAATTGAAGATGCTTTGGCATGTCTCAGTGGAAGCAAGTGGTTCAGTGTGCTTGACCTTCGGAGTGGATACTATCAAGTGCCCATGGCAGACTCCGACAAGGAAAAGACAGCTTTCATTTGCCCGGCTGGATTCTTCCAATTTGAAAGAATGCCACAGGGAGTGACAGGGGCTCCCGCTACATTTCAGCGGGTAATGGAACAAACTGTTGGAGACATGAACTTGCTTGAGGTGTTGGTCTATCTCGACGATCTCATTGTGTTTGGAGCCACGCTTGAGGAGCATGAGATCCGGTTGCTGAAGGTGCTTGACCGTCTAAAGGACGAAGGACTGAAGCTGTCACTGGATAAATGTCAGTTTTGTCAGCCATCGGTGACTTACGTTGGGCACATCATATCTCAAGACAGGGTGTCTACTGATCCAAAGAAGACTGAAGCTGTAACCGCATGGCCAAGACCCAACACTGTGATTGCATTACGGTCGTTTCTTGGATTCTGTGGGTACTACCGGCGTTTCGTGAAAGATTACTCCAAGGTAGCTCACCCATTGAACCAACTGTTGTCTGGTTACCCTTCAACTGCAAAGAAGAAAGTAAAGGACAGACAGGATGGTCCGTACCTTAACCCCGCAGAGCCCTTTGGTGGTCGCTGGAGCGGAGAATGTGAGGCAGCCTTTGAGGAGCTGAAGCGACGACTTACCCAAGCTCCTGTGTTGGCCTTTGCCGATCCTCAGCTACCTTATGTGCTACATGTAGACGCTAGCCGGGAGGGGCTAGGAGGAGTGCTGTACCAGGATCAAGGTGAAGGATTGAGACCTGTGGCTTTCGTCAGTCGGAGTTTGACTCCTTCAGAAAAGAATTATCCAGCCCATACATTGGAATTTTTGGCGCTGAAGTGGGCGGTAGTGGACAGACTGCATGACTATCTGTACGGGACCAAGTTCGAGGTGAGGACAGACAACAACCCTCTGACATATGTGCTAACGTCTGCCAAGCTAGACGCGACGGGTCACCGTTGGCTTGCTGCCCTGTCTACATATGACTTTAGTCTCAAGTACAGAGCAGGAGTCCAAAACATTGACGCTGACGCTCTCTCTCGCCGGCCACAATCGGGGTCGATATCCAAATCCGAGTGGGACGACGTTCCTGCAGCAGGAGTGAGAGCCTTGTGTCAAATGTCTGGGGTGATGAAACATAAAAACCCACGATCCAGAAGAGCCATTGACTCTTTTGGCACTTCTCCACAAGCTATCCCACAAGCTTATTGCAATCTGGCTTCTTTGAGTGTTAAGAATATGCCTTTTGTGAGTCTTGCTGAGTTGTCGACCGCTCAACGGGAAGACCCCGGCATAGGACAAGTGTGGACAGCTCTGAGTAATGGGAATAGTAACCAAGTTGACAAGACCAAGCAACCAACTTGCTCTTTGCTGTTGAGAGAGTGGGACAGGTTAAAGATGCAGAAAGGAGTGATGTATCGCATTGTAACTCCTCCAGGAAAATCACGCTGTTCTCAGTTGGTACTACCAGAAAAGTATAGAGTCCCTGTACTGAAATCACTGCACGATGACTCAGGTCATTTGGGCCTCGACAAGACATACGGCTTGGTAAGAAACCGGTTCTACTGGCCTCGGATGAAGTCAGAGATTGAAGAGTATTGCAAGTCTTGTGAGAGGTGTATAAAAAGAAAGACTCTACCCAAGAGAGCTGCACCTTTGTCGCATTTGCAAAGTGAGGGACCGTTCGACCTTGTTTGTATGGACTTTTTGTCCATAGAGCCTGATTCGAGCAGCACAGAAAATGTTCTGGTCATTACCGATCACTACACTCGTTATGCTCAAGCTTTTCCAACAAGAGACCAGAGAGCCTCTACGGTTGCAAAGGTGTTGCTGGAGAAGTATTTCGTTCATTACGGACTGCCACGGAGGATGCACAGTGATCAGGGCAGAGATTTTGAAAGTCGTCTTGTTCATGAAGTGTTGAGTTCGCTTGGAGTTGAAAAATCAAGAACGACGCCCTATCATCCTCAAGGAGACCCTCAACCCGAGAGGTTTAATAGGACGTTGTTGGACATGTTGGGGACCCTGGAACCGAACAGAAAGAAAAAATGGAGTCAGCACGTCGTTCATTTGGTTCATGCTTATAATTGCACTCCAAATGAAGCTACAGGTTTCTCTCCTTATTTCCTTATGTTTGGGCGTGAAGCTAGGTTACCTGTGGATTTGTGTTTCGAGACTTCTAGTGATGGCACACCACAGAAAACTTACCTCAAGTACGTTTCTGACCTGAGGAAGGAGTTAAAGGCTGCCTATGAACTAGCAGAGTCCGTCGCGGCCAAACAGAATGAGAACAATAAGCAGCGGTATGACAAAAGAATCAGGTTCGCACAGTTGTTACCTGGAGACAGAGTCTTGCTACGAAACCTCGGGTTACAGGGGAAGCATAAACTGGCCGATCGCTGGGCGTCAAAACCATATGTTGTGGAAAGCAAGATGCCGAACCTACCAGTGTTCTGGTTGAAACCTGAAGATGGTGATGGACCAATCAAGATCCTCCATCGAAATCACTTACTGCCTCTTGGGGAGAGGATATGTCTAGACTCTGCATCCCATACGGATCTCACCCCTACAAGGAGAGTCTTGCGACGGAGGAAACAGAAAGAATGCACAGACAAGCCTGGAAAGGAAAAGACACTATCGCAGAGAACGGCAGATAAAGACTCTGAAAGGGAAGGAGTCACGCCCAGTGATAAAGATGAGAAAGAGTACACTGACTCCGAAGATGAGGATTTTGGACTTTGGTGTGATCTGACTGTTGAACCTCTCAGGTGCAACATGGATAGTGATACTCTGGAACCGTTCAGTCTGGATTTGGGTATTTCCTTAAGCGACGTAGCTGAACAACCAAAAACAGTTGGGCTGGGAGTAACACAGGAATGTGTGAGGAACCTGAGACGGACAGTGTAAATGAATCTGAGTCTGTTGAGATCACCGAAGCCGAATCACCTGATACTTGCGAGAATCCTGAGGAGACAGGGAAAGACAAAGTACTGCCTGAAGACATTCTCTTGCAAGAAGAGGACACTGAATTTAACTCTGAGACTAATCTTGATGTTGACATTAAGGCCAGACCTCAGCGGTTGAAGAGGGCTCCTTTGAGGTTAACTTATGATGAACCAGGTCATCCCAGTGTGGTAGCCGCCACAACAGTGAAATATGTCTCTTGTTTTTATAAATGGATAGGCACACCCATCTTTGCTTAGTTGTGTGTTTTACTCACCTGTTGTGCCATAATGGTTTATGTTTTCAAGGTACAAAGTCATGAGGGCATGCTTTTCTTTGGTGGGGGGAGAGTGTAATACTCTGATAAATATCAGTGGTATTTATTTTGTTTTCATGAGAATAAGTCGAAGAGAAAATAACAGTTCATGGTGAGGTTAAGAGTGGTATAGATATGTGATATAAATGTTTGTATTAAAATGCATAAATAGTGTGTGAAAAAATCAGTTACGTTAAAAAACCATAATTTCATGGAATGTGAATGTCTGTTAAAAGAGAAGAAGTGTAACTTGTTTTGTATGCTACGTCACGAGAGGTCATGACTTGCAGATGACTTCCGGGGGAAAGAGACTCGGGAGGAAGAGAGGAGAAAAAAAGGAGGATTACTAAAATGGCATAGACGAAGCATGGACTTCGGGACTGCTTATGTCACCAAAGTTGTTCGGCAACAACATATCACCCGTCTGCGGACTTCCCGGTAATCATTCGGAGCGTTTGAGCCGGGCTTCCCGTATCTTTTGTGCTTGGCTAAGCACGAGGCACGTTTGGCTACGTTGGCTAGCTGGAGCTAGGCTAACGCCACGGTCCTGGCTAACGGAGATTCCGCCGGAGCGAAGAGACGGAGTTTGAGAGTTGTCTCGGGAGAGAGTCGCTAACCGTGGATGATTTGCTGCTATCTAAGGAACCGGAGATTCGTTGCTCGCTGCCGCGAGTGGAGACGGTTGCTACCACAACGAGCGAGTTATTCATCGGAGGAGGTGGAGACATCACGGATACTCGGAGGTATTGTTGTTATTATTAAGAGCTCCAACTAAAGCGCGCCAACAACAAAAATAAACTAAGAGTGCACTCTGGGGAAAGAATAACATTGGACAGGTTAAGGGAAAAAATACTAAAATCTATCCCCCGGGGGTTTATTGTATGTTTTGTATATGTGTTTTTTTTCATGAAGAAAAAAAAAGGGTTGGATGTGAATTTCCTGCAATTGTTTAATACATTTTCTAACCCTGAGATCCTGTGTTGGGTTTATTGCATGGTGTCTTATCATTTGAGTATTCACATGTATTAGCCTTAATCGGTTAAGTGTATTTCCTTAGCCTCCGCTTGTCTGTGTAGACACGAGAATCATATGAACCTTAGACTGATATTTATTTTTCGAGATGTATCTTTTATCACAGAATGTTTAAGTAGAGTCAAGACTGCACCCGAGGGCATAAGGGGGGAGTCTTGTCACACGAGCCGGTGGTAAAAGTGTTACATTAATATATTATCATGCTGCTTACAACTACGTGAATGTACTATTGCTGTGTGATTTATTACTATTACTGAAGGTCCGCGACTCCGAACTGTAGTAAAGGGACCTCTGGCTAATACGGCGGGGTCCCTGTCAGCTCGTAGCCGAAAAATAGCTTTACTTTGTTGTGTGGGTCAACTTTTCTTGCCAGAGCCAGAGAGAGGCGTTGAAAGGCTGCTCCAACGGAACTTATTGTTTTCGGAGGAAAACACGAACACGGTGTACAGTCGAGTCTTAATAGCTTACTTACAACTGGGCTCGTCAGGCACTCTTCTTGGCTGCAGTGGTTATTATTATATTTACATGCTTCCAGCTCCCGTTTTTCCTCGATGACAACTCGTACCTTTCCACTCCCCTTTTTCTCCCTCCTCGCGCTCACAGACCCATAACGTGTATGGCAGTCCATTCTCCCTGCAACACGGACTACACTGCCCATGATGCTACATTCTTTAGAGCTATGCTTGTAGCATTCTGCCTGTTAGCTTAGCACAACAACAACAACGAAAAGGCGCTCTCTCACCCAGGAAACACGCAGTCGCAGAGAGAGTGAGAGAGAGAGAGAGAGTCGCCCTGTAACCATGGCAACCGTAACGCTGCCGCCTGGAACAACAGAACGTAGCTGTCAAACAAAACCCAAACAGTCCTGACCCGCGACAATATGAAACAGGAAAGTACCCGCAGTGTAATCCATTTATTTCAACAAAGTAACTGTATTCTGAATACCACCTTTTTAAACAGTAACTGTAACGGAATACAGTTACTCATATTTTGTATTTTAAATACGTAACGGCGGTACATGTATTCCGTTACTCCCCAACAGTGTATATCAAATCAAATCAAATCACTTTTATTGTCACATCACATGTGCAGGCACACTGGCACAGCACATGCGAGTGAAATTCTTGTGTGCGAGCCCCACAAGCAACAGAGATGTGCAAACACAACAACACAAACGAGCAAAATACAAGAATGGCCAACCTGAAACTAATAAATATATGTACAATATATAATAGTGTATGCATTTCTGGATGTGTATACTAAATATTTTCCTACGTGTGTGTGTGTGTGTGTGTGTGTGTGTGTGTGTATATACACATTTTTACAAATTAAATAGTAAAAAAATAAAATAATAATAATAATAATAATAATAATAATAATAATAATAATAAAATATATAAAATATACAGAGTTGAATATGTGCAAAACAAGTGGCATTTATATACAGTGTGGAGTGCATAATGTTGAAGTTCCAGTAGTGATATATAGTAGTGTGTGTATATATATATATATATATATGTGTGTGTGTGTATATATATATATATATATATATATACACACACACAAACACACACATACACTGAACAAAAATATAAACGCAACACTTTTTGCTCCCATTCCCCATGGGATGGACGTAGAGACCTAAAATTCATTCCAGATACACAATATAACCATCCCTCCCAAACAGTGGTCACAAATCAGTCCAAATGTGTGGTAGTGGGCACATCTGCTATATTGAGATAATCCATCCCACCTCACAGGTGTGCCACATCAGGATGCTGATCTGACATCATGAGTAGTGCACAGGTGTACCTCAGACTGCCCACAACAAAAGGCCACCCTGGAATGTGCAGTTTTTTGCTGTGCGAGGTTGTTGGATATTCGTGGGAACTGGTACACGCTGTCGTATACGCCGGTCAAGCACATCCCGAACATGCTCAATGGGTGACATGTCCGGTGAGTATGCTGGCCATGCAAGAACTGGGACATTCTCAGCTGCCATCTGCCCTGAACAATGTGAACCATGATTCATCCGTGAAGCGCACACCTCTCCAACGTGCCAGACGCCATCGAATGTGAGCATTTGCCCACACAAGTCTGTTACGGCGACGAGCTGGAGTCAGGTCAAGACCCCGATGAGGACGACGGGCATGCAGTTGAGCGTCCCTGAGACGGTTTCTGACAGTCTGTGCAGAAATTGTTTGGTTGTGCAAACCAATTGTTCCAGCAGCTGTCTGGGTGGCTGGTCTCAGACGATCTTGGAGGTGAACCTGCTGGATGTGGAGGTCCTGGGCTGGTGTGGTTACACGAGGTCTGCGGTTGTGAGGCCGGTTGGATGTGCTGCCATGTTCTCTGAAACGCCTGTGGAGACGGCTTATGGTTGAGAAATGAACATTCAATGCACGGGCGACAGATCTGGTTGACATTCCTGCTGTCAGCATGCCAATTGCACGCTCCCTCATTGCTTGTGGCATCTGTGGCATTTTGCTGTGAGTCAAAACTGCACATTCCAGGGTGGCCTTTTGTTGTGGGCAGTCTGAGGTACACCTGTGCACTACTCATGATGTCAGATCAGCATCCTGATGTGGCACACCTGTGAGGTGGGATGGATTATCTCAATATAGCAGATGTGCCCACTACCACACATTTGGACTGATTTGTGACCACTGTTTGGGAGGGATGGTTATATTGTGTATCTGGAATGAATTTTAGGTCTCTACGTCCATCCCATGGGGAATGGGAGCAAAAACAAAAGTGTTGCGTTTATATTTTTGTTCAGTGTGTGTATATATATATATATATATATATATATATATATATATATATATATATATATATATACACACATACATACATACGGGCAGGCAGCGAGGGCTGTCAGACGATGACAAAAACTGACTAAGACTTCAAATGTCAAGTCAAAAAATAATGGGGGAGGTCTGTGAAAAGCTTATAAATAAAGTCATATTCATGACTTTCAATAATAATAATTTTGTGACCACGTGAATGAGGTAGACAAGTTAGCAGGTCTTGTCTATGCCTGGGGAACTGCTGTAGTTTTACTGCAGCTTCAGGATGCTCCCATTGGGGGTCGCCACAGCAGATCACCTACCACCATCTCACCCTCTTCTATCACACAAATCCTCTGTATGCTATTCTTCCTCTGCCTGACATCTCCAAATTAGTTTTTTTATTATTATTATTTGGGTGTTTTTGTTTTTGTTTTTATTGGATAGTTGACCCGACAAGACAAACTCAACAGTAGGGAGAAAGAGGAAAGATACACAGAAAAAGGCTGTGTATCAGACTTGAACCTGTGGTGCTACATTTTGGCCATGCAGTAATAGTCACCTCCTCACCCACTGAGCTAAATTGCACGTTATGTTACAAAAAGTGTACTACACTATTGCAGAGTCACGCTGCTGGACTATGCACAAAATGTGGTTTCCCTAAAAAAGGCGTTTATGCAGTGTAACATTCACAGTTTTGGAGTCATTACCTTCTAATTAGAAGTAATGTAATAATGCAAAATTGCACAGAGTTTATTTATTTTGGATACTCTTCGAGACATGAACTCCACAAAATCTCTCAAAGTGTCTGTGAGATAAGGCATCTAGAGTTTTGGGAAGTTCAGGTTGTGTAAGCTGCACACTTTGCAGTGTGACATGGTGCAATATTCTGCTAAAAGAGGCCGCTTCCTGCAGGGAATACTGCTGCCATGAAGTGGTGTACATGGTCTGCAACAGAGAAAGTAGCCTGTGTGAAAATAACTTTTACTTCAGTGCCAGAACCCAGCCGCATGTCCACGGCATCACACTGCCCCAGTTCACTTGCCTTCTGCACATAGGGCATCCGGCTGTCATCTCTTCCTCAGGTGAATGACATGCAATTACCCAGCTGTCCACATCACCAATTACAAACACTCAAATGCAAATGCTGGAAAGATGAATCATGAAAACATCAGGAGTTACACTGAAGTGGTGAGACCTGTAACAGGACAACAAACATGTATAGTACTTAATTAGTAATGAGTCATGTTGATGTGATGCAATAATGCAGATGCATCCATTTTTCCTCTTTTAATGTTTATGTAATTAGGGTTAACAAATCAGTCAGTGACTTTAAATATAGGTGCCACCAACTTAGCTGGAATCTAGCAAAATAGCAGCAGAGCTCTTGTTTGTCTGAAAGCAGTGCAATAACCAACACAGCAAAAAATACTGAGCTGTTGTTATCAATCTGCTTACTTAGACTTAGGTCCTCCTGCACCGTTCGGCGCTGAAGCAGCTGCAGCTGACCAAAAGTGCATTCATCATCGATGAAAGTCCTCATCATGTTGTTCAGGTTTGCATTTTTCCGTGGGGTGGGTTCCACATGATGGCAATCTTGGGCAGTCGATGCGGGAGTTGGTGCAGAATGTGACCTCCAAAGCACGTACGCCACTCAGGCACAGTGTCATGGAGGGGACGTGTGGCAGTGACGTGGTCCCGGTAAGAGACCCGCAGGATCCTGCTTAGCCGTCGCTGTTGAGTCATGTTGAGTCTTTTGCCGATTTTCACTGATGTTTTCTATGTCTTACCAGCATGGGTATAACGATGGAGTTGAGCAGACGAATCTTCGTTGCCAGGTCGATCTTTGGGGTCGACCAGATGGGCCGGAGCCTATCAATCTGCTTACCAGTTCCAGAAATCTCTGATCATAAGCTGCAGGTTCTCTGTGGGTTCATCACTATGAGATATTCCTTTTTCAAATCTTATACTCATGTGAAGGTTAATGATGCATCAGATCAACAAACCTCAGTCGTGTGGATGCACACGATGCTGTCACCATCTCGGTGCTTCTTCCTTAGTATGGTTTAGATGCAAACCACCATATAAAGGGGCCGGTCCAGAACACCTGTTGTTTTGATGATGCTCTGAGCCAGGGTCGTTCTGTCGCTGTCTTTTTCCTCTTCCAGCAAATCACCTTCAAGAAGTGGGTGTTCACTTGACAGGTGCCATTGTAACAACGTTTTTTATAGGAGAATATGTTTCAGAATTTCAGGAGCAGGACCACCGAACACGCTCCTTCTGGTTGTCATCTGTCTAGGTTCCCCCAGTTCTGCAAGCTGTTCATTCTCCTTTACGTGCCCCTCCCTCCCTCCTTGTTTTCAATTCCTTAACTTCTTCAGTTCTATTTAGTACACGGGGATCTGCCAGGCCCGGGAGCCGTCGCCAGTCCCCTTCGAGGCCTTCTCCAAAGCGCAGCTCAATTCACATCCAAGCGTTCACCTTTACCTACTAAAACACTGTCAAACCTAAAATGAGGACGTGGGCCCAGCGAGTGAAATGTTATATGTGTTTAGGTCAACAAGCACTGTCACTTTTTGGTTGGGAACCCCTTTTACGATCATCCAATCCAACGCTAGCCTAGAAATAAGCTGCTATTTAAAATCTAGTTTTATTTTCTTGTTATTTTCTTGTCAATTATTTGTTTTGATTATTAAACCAGTTCCTCTGATTTATCTAATTTAGTTTTCCTTTATTAACTTCAACTGGAATTCTCATCTCCAACTGATAACAGTCCAAACAAACTTCTCAGAGCAGCTGTTCACACTCGTGCTTTTACTGATTCTCTGTTTCTTATTAAGTCAATTTTTTTTTGTCACTGTAGAGTGAGCTGAACGGAGTGAATTAACAAGTCAGCAAAATAAAAGAGTGTATTCAATGCGGGTCCATCCAATTAGACATTAGGGGGCAGGATGACTTACAGACAATATTATGTTTTGAACATCAGTACGAGCAGACACATTTCAAACTGTCCTCTGGAACAACTGAGGCTGAGCTAATGGGTGTCAGGGAGCCTTTTGGCCTGTGCTGCCAGATCAGTTGGCTGATCTAAGTTTTTCTTTAGGGTTTCGAGACAAACACAGGCAAAAAAACAAATGACAAAGTGGAAATCACAACTGTAATCCAGTAATACTGTTGATTTAATGAAGCAGCAAAATAAACAGTATTTGGAAAAATTATGGAGATTTTTTAATGAGCTTTATGGACCTAAACGTGCTGTGCTGTGCTAGTTATGACAGTCTGCCTCCTGGAGTGATTGATATGTGTATCCAGATTTGCCAGCTGTCGCGCTTCCAGCATGAGGAGCAGGCCTTTGATTTCAGTCACACCCTCCAACAATCTACCCGAATGGATCTCATGTGAAATAAAAAGCAGCCTCAAATCCAGTCTTATGTGACAAAAACATGACACACACTTTTAATCTTGACATCAGCTTTTTTCACATTTCATTATTAATGACACGCACCAGTGAGCCTAATCCTTCTTTGAGAAAACATTCATGGATCTGAAGATGTATTTGTGCTTCCAGCTTATTGAAGACCTGCAGCTTCATACACTATGTATTTGTGCCTCCAAGGTGAGAGATGTACACGACAGAGTGATCGCATTGTTAATTACTCATAACAATTATTAATTACTGAACACACAGAGACATAGGTTGCAGTCAACTAGCTAACTGAATGAAGTGTCTGGGTGGCAGAGAGAAAAACAAATCATTAAGCACTTAGTATGTTCTTTATTATCTCCTTTAGTATGTCTGTTTAAAGCAGCCAGGTAAAAATAAATGGTTCAAAGTGTTTGGCGTTGTATTTTCAACACAGCAGACACACCTCAGCAACATCTGCCATCACACTCTCTTAGGCTACGTTCACACTGCAGGTCTTAATGCTCAATTCTGATTTTTTGATCAAATCCGATTTTTTTGTCTGGTTGTTCACACTACAAATAAAATGTGACAGCAAACGCGCTCTAGTGTGAACCCTCAAAGCCCGCATGCGCAAAAGAAGACGTCACACGCAACGAGCTCTATTTAGACCCAGACCGAACAGTATTGTTTGACTGGTGGCCCTTAATATAAAGACTTCGGACTTTACGTTTCACAATTTTGCTTTAAGTTATAAAGTTATTTTGTTATTTACATATGGCCTAAGAACCCACCCACCACTTTAATCACACTCTAGATCTTGTTTTAACATATGGCATAGAAACTGAACATTTAACAGTGTTTCCTGAAAACCCTCTCCTGTTTGATCATTTCCTGATAACATTTACATTTACAATAATTGATTACACGGCAGTGGGGAGTAGACTTTATCACAGTAGATGTCTTTCTGAAAGCGCTGTAACTAAGTTTAAGAATATAATCCACCCACTGTTATCATCTTCTATGCCCTGTACCAACACAGAGCAGAGCAGCTATCTGAATGCTACTCCAACAGAGGTCGATTATCTTGTTAATAATTTCACCTCCTCACTACGTACGACTCTGGATACTGTAGCTCCTGTGAAAACTAAGGTCTCTAATCAGAAGTACCTGACTCCGTGGTATAATTCTCAAACACGTAGCCTAAAGCAGATGACTCGTAATCTGGAGAGGAAATGGCGTGTCACAAATTTAGAGGATCATCATTTAGCCTGGAGAAATAGTTTGCTGCTTTATAAGAAAGCCCTCCGCAAAGCCAGAACATCTTACTATTCGTCACTGATTGAAGAAAATAAGAACAACCCCAGGTTTCTCTTCAGCACTGTAGCCAGGCTGACAAAGAGTCAGAGCTCTTTTGAGCCAACAATCCCTTTAACGTTAACTAGTAATGACTTCATGAACTTCTTCACGAATAAAATTTTTATCATTAGAGAAAAAATTACCCATAATCATCCCACAGATGTAATATTATCTACAGCTACTCTTAGTACCATTGATGTTAAGTTAGACTCTTTTTCTCCAATTGATCTTTCTGAGTTAACTTCAATAATTACTTCCTCCAAACCATCAACGTGTCTTTTAGACCCCATTCCTACAAAACTGCTCAAAGAAGTCCTGCCATTAATTAATTCTTCGATCTTAAATATGATCAACCTATCTCTAATAATCGGCTATGGACCACAGGCCTTCAAGCTAGCTGTAGTTAAACCTTTACTCAAAAAGCCATCTCTAGACCCAGCAGTGTTAGCTAATTACATGCCAATCTCCAACCTTCCTTTCATATCAAAAATCCTTGAAGAGTAGTTGTCAAACAGCTAACAGATCATCTGCAGAGGAATGGTTTATTTGAAGAGTTTCAGTCAGGTTTCAGAGCTCATCACAGCACAGAAACAGCTTTAGTGAAGGTTACAAATGATCTTCTTATGGCCTCTGACAGTGGACTCATCTCTGTGCTTGTCCTGCTAGACCTCAGTGCAGCGTTCGATACTGTCGACCATAATATCCTATTAGAGCGATTAGAACATGCTGTAGGTATTACAGGTACTGTGCTGCAGTGGTTTGTATCATATTTATCTAATAGACTCCAGTTTGTAAATGGAGAGTCCTCTTCACACAATAAGGTCAATTATGGAGTTCCACAGGGTTCAGTGCTAGGACCAATTCTGTTTACATTATACATGCTTCCCTTAGGCAGCATCATTAGAAGACATAGTGCACATTTTCACTGCTATGCAGATGACGCCCAGCTCTATCTGTCCATGAAGCCAGATAACACACACCAATTAGTTAAACTGCAGAAATGTCTTAAAGACATAAAGACCTGGATGGCCGCTAACTTTCTGCTTCTTAATTCAGATAAAACTGAGGTTATTGTACTCGGCCCTGAAAATCTTAGAAATATGGTATCTAACCAGATTCTTACTCTGGATGGCATTACCTTGGCCTCCAGTAACGCTGTGAGGAACCTTGGAATCATTTTTGACCAGGATATGTCCTTCAACGCACATATTAAACAAATATGTAAGACTGCGTTCTTCCATTTGTGCAACATCTCTAAAGTTAGAAATATCCTGTCTCAGAGTGACGCTGAAAAACTAGTTCATGCATTTATTACTTCCAGGCTGGACGACTGTAATTCATTATTATCAGGATGTCCAAAAAACTCACTGAAAAGCCTTCAGCTAATCCAAAATGCTGCAGCAAGAGTACTGACAGGGACTAGAAAGAGAGAGCAGATTTCTCCTGTTTTGGCTTCCCTTCATTGGCTTCCTGTTAAATCCAGAATTGAATTCAAAATCCTGCTCCTCACATACAAGGTCTTAAATAATCAGGCCCCATCTTATCTTAATGACCTTGTAGTACCATATCACCCTATTAGAGCACTTCGCTCTCGCTCTGCAGGCCTACTTGTTGTTCCTAGAGTATTTAAAAGTAGAATGGGAGGCAGAGCCTTCAGTTTTCAGGCCCCTCTTCTGTGGAACCAGCTTCCAGTTTGGATTCAGGAGACAGACACTATCTCTACTTTTAAGATTAGGCTTAAAACTGCCGGGGATTCCCATGATGCATTGAGTTTTTCCTTTCCAGTCACCTTTCTCACTCACTATGTGTTAACAGACCTCTCTGCATTGAATCATATCTGTTATTAACCTCTGTCTCTCTTCCACAGCATGTCTTTATCCTGTCTTCCTTCTCTCACCCCAACCGGTCGTAGCAGATGGCCCCGCCCCTCCCTGAGCCTGGTTCTGCCGGAGGTTTCTTCCTGTTAAAAGGGAGTTTTTCCTTCCCACTGCCGCCAAAGTGCTTGCTCATAGGGGGTCATATGATTGTTGGGTTTTTCTCTGTATCTATGAAGTGCCTTGAGGCGACTTTTGTTGTGATTTGGCGCTATATAAATAAAATTGAATTGAATTGAATTGAATTAATAATTATCCTTATTGCTGTTTTAGAGGAGCGGTGCTTCAAAGGATAGCTGCAGATTATACAGTACGAATAAAATGTTCACGTTTCTCCAACATTGTCTTCCCAACAGTTTCACTAACATCTACACTGGATGGCCAAGAAGCGTTCGCGATGTCTTATCGGGCGCTTTTCCGGCGCTGATAATTGGCGTCTGTCGTGTCAGTGACGTAAAAGACGGATTTAATGCGACATGACCGTTCAAACAGCAGTCGCGTTCTAAAACATCGGATATGTTTCGGATTCAGCACCACACATGAAAGTGACCCAGATCGGATTTGAAAATATCGGATTTGTGCCGTTCATACTGTCATACCATGATCGGATATGGGTCGCATAGGGTCAAAAAAAGTCAGATTTGATGTGCTTTTGCCTGCAGAGTGAACGTAGCCATAGATCCTAAACACACGTCGTCATCCTGTTAAATAACCATGATGTGATGTAGTTTCCAAATTTAACTGAAAACTGATCCAAGTGGAAGACCACTTTAATCAGACCATCAGTCACCTCCCTGATAACTGTGGCCTCTTTCAGCAAGATAATTTTCTCCCCTACAAAGCAAAAATGGCTCAGGAATGGTTTGGTAACAGTGAGTTTGAGGTGTTGACTTGGCCTCCAAATTCCAAAGATCTCAGTCCAATTGAGCATCTGTGTGATGTGCTGGACAAACAAGTTTGGTCCATGGAGACCCCGCCTTGCAACTTAAAGGACTTAAAGGATCTGTTTCTAACATCTTGGTGCAGATACCACAGCACACCTACATATGAGCTATAACTGATATCAGGATCAGCTTCTTGTACAAAATATAGAGTTGAAAATATGTGTGTAAAGTGTCATTTGAAAGTATAATATATTTAAGGATATAATAGTTACTATTGCTGAATGCTGTGCCACATGTAGAAGTAGAAAGGGCACTGCTTCCCGTGTTGACTACAAGGCTTTTGTGGCTTCAGTATTTGGGGTTTTATGCATTAACTCTTTTTATTGTCACAGAAACTCTTCTTTCCTCGCCGTACTTTGTGACTACACTGAAGCCTTACTGACAGTGACATTGCATGTCCTTTGAGATCCCTCATGAGCTGTCAGGACTGTCTCGTCCCACTGTCTGTGCTGGTCAAGTAACAAGCCTGGTCGTGTCTGTGTGACCGGACTGAGTGCAACAGCATCTGCAGTCTGGCTGCATCTTCAGTTTCTTCTTCCTGTGGAATTTTCTGCTTTCAGTGAAAAAAATCTTCTTTTTTTTTGCACTTTTAATGATTTTTATGTCTGCAAATCAGTAGGAGAAAAAGCCAATAAAGGAACTACTTCTGACATCTCATACTGTTTAAGCAGATGTTGCTGCATGTCTTAATATAACCCAGTCTAGCTGTCAGTCCATGCAGTGTTTATGACAGACAGCTGACTGTGAGGCCTTATGGCATTGCTTCGCTAATTGAGCTAACTTTCAAACTCATTCAGTCCTCTGGGAGTAACACAACTGTTACAGACAATCAACATGATGAGGCTTGTCAACTCACCACCGGTGAACTACTTCAGCTTTAGCAGCTGATTTGGTTCCCCACCAGAAACAGTCTTTATTTAACGTCTGCGTGCAACTGGATCTCAAATATTTATCAAATAACTTCACAAATATTATTTCGGCAAAAAATAGTGGATAAGCAGTGACGCTAACACCAAGGTAGGAAACAACATGGTGGGATTTCAGGATTCGAAATATGACCGTGTACTTCAGAAACAAGAAGCACTCAGAGAGCTCAAACCTCCGCCACAGCAGCTCACTCGCTGGGTAGTGTTTACTTTTAAGGGGCAATTATTTAATTTTTTTATATATTAATTTTGTTTCATTTTTGTTTCATCTGTTCTTTTTAGATGTAATGTCGGAAGTTTGTGGGGCAATAAAAAGCGTAGCATGACTAACTTGGCAGTTCATTCTCTTTTTCTTGACAACCCTTTCTTTAAAGATAGGACATGTTTTGGGGTCATCTTGAAAGAAATGCGATGTAAAATGTTAAAGTGAGGTCAGAGGTCAAATGTGGCATGATATTTGGATGCAAATTATAATATGACAAAATATGACCTGAGTTTGATTTTGAAAGCTTCCTTCTTCCTTCTTTGGATTCAGGAGACAGACACTATCTCTACTTTTAAGATTAGGCTTAAAACCTTTCTTTTTGCTAAAGCATATAGTTAGGGCTGGACCAGGTGATCCTGAATCCTCCCTTAGTTATGCTGCAATAGACGTAGGCTGTCGGGGATTCCCATGATGCATTGAGTTTTTCCTTTCCAGTCACCTTTCTCACTCACTATGTGTTAATAGACCTCTCTGCATTGAATCATATCTGTTATTAACCTCTGTCTCTCTTCCACAGCATGTCTTTTATCCTGTCTTCCTTCTCACTCCCCAACCAGTCGCAGCAGATGGCCCCGCCCCTCCCTGAGCCTGGTTCTGCCGGAGGTTTCTTCCTGTTAAAAGGGAGTTTTTCCTTCCCACGGTCACCAAAGTGCTTGCTCATAGGGGGTCATATGATTGTTGGGTTTTTCTCTGTATCTATTATTGTATGATCCACTGTGCAATATAAAGCACCTTGAGGCGACTGTTGTTGTGATTTAGCACTATATAAATAAAACTGAATTGAATTGAATTGAAAAAGAGGTCAAAAGTCCAAAGTAATTTGATATTTAAAATCCTCATAAATCATTTTCTATATGGTGTCAATACAATGACAGTAAGAAACAGCTTTTAATAGCTCTATTTAGCCTTGAAGAATCTTGTCAGTTTTTGACTAATGAATCGTTGAAACTTTTCGAATGTCATGCATGCAGGCAAATGCTAGTGTTAGCTATCCATCCATTCTCTTCCACTTATCAAATTCACACACCTATCCCAGCCTCTACAGGGGTGAGACAGCTATGGGGCACCGTTTGTAAACAGAAACACGCTGAAATCAACGGCAACATTTTTCCACATTTAGCTCAAAACCTTATAAAAACATGTTTTTTTCGAGTCATTTTTCTTAACATTTACTAAAATGTTTGTAACTTCTTATATTTAAAACACCATATTAAATGTTAAATGTTAAATCTAAATATAATATTTAAATCTAAATGTTAAATGTTACAGGAAACTAAATATTTAGCTAACGTGCAAATTTATTGAACGGGTCAACGGAAATACCAAAATAAAAGCTTTACGAAAACCTCCGGCGCTAAAGTGTGCCGGTGGTGGTCAGGTTGCATCTGCTCTCCCTTGACGGTCACTTCTCACCACCATGAGCTGCTTCACTTCTTGCCTACCAGCATGTGCAGCGATTTAGCTGGACATGTGCTGCGGTGATTGTGAAGTGGAGGCTGTAGCTGCTGAGGGTGCTGGACCTTTGGATGGTCGGCAAAACGGCTCTTCCAATGTTTTCAGCTAAAGGAAGTTGGAGTAGGCGGACTACCTGGACAGAACCCACACATGCAAGGGGGAGAACATGCAAACTCCACAGACTTCCAGGACTTTTTTAATGATGCTGAATGTTGTATGATGAACCCAGGGCGTTCTTGCTTCAAGACAGCATGGCACTGTGTCACCGAGCTGTCCCAAGTATCATATACTGAACATCATTTGGATAATTACTGAAAAGTTATTTTATAAGCCAACTATTTGCCAGTCACTGAATATTATTGATTAAGATGTCATTGACTGTTACTAATAAATACGTATTAACACTAGATGATGTAAAAAATTAACAACACTAAATGAAATTTTGAATGGATTGTTCACTTTTTTTGTATTTTAATAAATAAACATTTGATCCTCTTTGAAACAAATCAGTGAAGATGGTACACTAACACATGGCACACAGTATTCAACAACTTTACATGATTTTTTAAATCATCCATATTATTTAAATAGTGACTTTTAGATTAGTTTCCAGTGTGTACAGCTTTCTTTGAGTTAGAAACGTGACATATTCAAACCTCTGGCAGTGATGTCCTCTTTGATTTTGAAGTGTCTGGTGTCATCATGCCGAGGACTGAAGAGCTCTTCAACCTGTCTGTTCATCTGGCAAAGGATACGAAAAAGAGCTGCAAATTATTTAAAATGAATAATTCCACCGTAAAGACAATCACCTACAAGTGGATTGTAAATGACTGCCAATTTGTGTGAAATTCAGCCTAACTAGTCTACTGTTTAATGTGAAAAGAAGACTCCAGGATCCCCATCAGGTAACTGTTAGTATCAGAATGCATGTGTCCGCGATCATAAATGCACGAGTGGTGTCCCAGAAAACGTCTTTGCTGTCCAACAGGAACAGTGGAGCTGAACAACACTTTGTGAACATGGAGGTAAAGACCTGGCCTTTTGAAGTAATGCAGTCTGGACATGAAAGAGAAATTTGTTTGACCACAATAACAGCAGTCTTGTTTGGCTCAAATGAAGGGGAACTATTCTGGAGAGTAATTTTGAAGCATAGACGTGTTCTTGTTTGGGTTTGCTTGGCTGCCTTGGAGACTCAGCAGTTGGTTATTCATCTATGAACCCTACATCCTTTGAAAAACAGGCTGGTAAAAGCTATCCAAGATGGACTAGAAGTAGACGGTTCAACGGGACAAAAACACTGGTTCAGAAAGAAGGCAGAGTCATTGGCTGGTTTAGTCACAATGCAGATTTGAAACCCGTCACACTGTTGGAGGGTTTGAGAGAGATGTAGCACGTGGACGGAATTTCTAAAACAACTTGTAGCAGACTGATCTCAGACACTAGCTGATGTTTAAGCCACACGGTGGCTAAAGGGGACTTAGTTGTTTCATAGAAGATGGATATATATGCATGTATCCACCTGAAAGAGCATATTTTCTTTCTGTCTATACCATCCTAATCCGAACACTGGACGGACTTCTTTTTCATGAGTATGTGTGTGAATTATTGCACAACACACAAAGTTTCTATTGTAATGTGATGTTGGTGTGAGGCTGTGCTTTGTGTTGTCTGGAGAATCTCCCCTGTAAAACCACCTCGTTAGCAGCAGCATGTCCACCTTCTTGTATTCTGTCTCTTTTTTCTGTGCCTGATTTTAGAAGCTTTCTACTGTCTCAAATCTTCTCTTTGTACTCACCTGTATGTTCTGACGTACTGTATCAGACAGGTGTTGGTGAGGTTATCTAGTGTTAGCAGACAAAGAAGAGGTCCAGATTGTAGATATTGTCAGCAGTGAAATGGGATACTTGTTACAAAAAACAAAGTTCTAAGTGGTTAGTAGTCCACAATGAGCTCATAGAAGCAGGGACTGGATTTTGGAGTAAAAGCTTACATTCACATGTGGCTGATAGAGGAGGCATACATTTAGCTTGTTGCTGGAATCAGTTGTTTGCATCTCTGTTGCAGTGAATGAACACAGTGACAGCAGCCCTGCATGAATCTTTCATTTTCAGAGGTGTTATTTTTTTAGCATTGTCAGAGAGGTGCTGATTGTGCTACAGTTTCTGAGCAGTCTATGGTGAAATTAATTCAATTTATGTCTCCTTGGTGTATTTCATATTAATATCAGATACAAGAACGTGACTCAAATAAAAAATAAAAATGTAATGGTGAATGCAGAGAAAGGAATTTGCACCAGTGTTCGTAGTACTGATAGGTGCAAATTCAACCACCAGGTGGCACTGTTCTCCCAGGTTATTCCAGGAACGATTGAAAAACATCTGCACTTGAGCAATATGCGAGTCCTTTGCTAAGAGATCTACAGCGCACACACGTGTTTGCTTTCTTTGTGACAAGCTGAACAGCAGATACACAAACCCTCCCAATGTCACCTTGGAAATGGAGACACACCTGTCCTCACCTGGTAACAATAAAGTGAAACACGTTTCAAGTGATGCCAGTGTACGCAACTGCACCCAGCTCAAAGTAAACGCATTTAATGAAATAAAATGCTAATAGAAACATTTCATACAGTTTGGAGAAGTTTTCATTGTCATCACCATATTTCTGAGTTCATGTCCATATAACAGCATGCAGCAGCTCTGAAGGACATACAGATACATCCAGATCTACTGCCTAACAAATCCTTTCTGAGTAATCATCATATTTGCTGCTTGCATAGAGGCAGTCCTGGCCTTGACGCTTTCATACCTGTTCTCTGTAGAATTTCACAATGAACTGAAATGTTTCTCCAGTGACCTCTAAAGAGTTTCTCTGATTCTACGGGCATTCACAGTGTGACTGGCTTATTAAAGAGTCAGGTGGGCCGCTTACATTGGCCAGCGTGTGTCTGCTCCCCACGTAGCACTCGGTGGAAACCTTTCCTCTCACACACCTCTGCTGTACCAGTCATTTAAAGAACTACCTCATGACCTTTTCACATCATCATCTGGGGAGGTAATCTTGTGGAAGTCCGCTAAAGTTCCTGCTCTGCAGCGCCTGGTCAACAGCATGAATGTGGGAGTCAATCATCTGTCTCATGTCGGGAGTGAATGGGTCAAAAGAGGGCCGCTGAGCCCCTGAGCGTTTGAAATGCCCGTCTTGGTTGCTCTCTGCACACAGAAACCTCTCCTCTGTCATAGTGACGTTTAGAAAGGCTGTGATGAGCCGGAGCTGGGGGAGGAGATCTCGCTGCAGCTCCTCATAATGCACCACCAGGAGGCGACGGCCAAACTTCAGCCAGCTCACAGCATGAGATGCCCACCAGGGGGCATAGCTGGAGACAAACTCTGGCCATTCTGCAAGTGAAAGAGGGTACAGTTGGATTATTTTTAGCTAATTTGATCAGGAATCACACATAGACGTTGGATTTTATCAATATACTGCATGCTTCTGAGAATTTTCATTTTTGTGTCTGTGTCAGTGTTGAATAACTGATTGCAGAACTAAGTAAAAAAAATGTACGTGTCCCAAATGATCATCTGAGTGAATGTTTATCTGTGTGAATGTGGAAGACGCGACTCAACTGGTTATGACACAAACTATGGAAAAAAATATGCGTAAAAACTGTGGAGAGCTCCACTGTGTGGATATCAAACGGCAGTACAACTTCAACATAGTTACTCCCAAGGTGAAGACTATAAATCAAATGATTTCATGCACTGCAATCAGATGATAAACATCATTCATCATCGTGTGAAAAAAAAGAGAAACTGGAATGTCAGCCAGAAAGCAGGCAGAGAGGAGACAATGCAGCATGTGTGTGTATATGCCTGTGGTATAGACAGGCTGGCTCGTTGTTGGGTCTCTAACTAACTGGTTGTTGGAACTGGTGTTTTATTTTGTTTGCGTTTTTTGTGTAAGAGCAGCCAATAGCCACATACAAGGGTTGATGAGCGCATCGAGGTGTTTTTAAGCTTGAGACTGTGACTGAAATGAGATATTTTAACTTTTTTTCTATAACATTCATTACGTTCTTAAACTATACATGAGACATTGTAGTTACATTTTGTAAGAAACAAAGAAAAAAACTGTCAAGAAGTAGTGCAGCATGGTGATGGTTTAGCAGCATGATGCCACAGCAGTAGCTTTCAGTCCACACTCATCTGTATTCTGCATTATCCTCAGAACACTCTGTCAACAGCTTTCAGTGGGACCAAGAAACTGCTTTTTCACTGTCTTTTGAAAATCAAATATTTTCAGTGCTGTGAGCAACATGAATGTTGTCTTCTTTAACCCCACGGTATGGAGAGAAGGCATTTAAAAACTCAGAGCAAATAAAAACTATTAAATAGGTGAATGTAGTCCCCGTAAACTCATTTCAGTTCAAGCGACTTGTAAAAAAGTTGAATTAAAACCTGTGAGGAGAGATATTAAAGAGACGTGAAAAGCATAAAGCTACAACCAACCAAGAACCTTCTTCCTGTGAAATGACGACCCTAACCGCAGCGGCGCCAATAACGAGATTTACGATCCCGCAAAGGTCCGTCTGCGTACACGTTTACGGTTTCAACCACTCCTATCCAGCCCTCCAAGATTCCCATTGCTTCTGATTGTCACAGGTAACGCAAGCATCTGCTTGGAAAGCGGTCTCCTGGCTGGAGTGGACAGTGAACACATCACCTATGCTCGACCATAAATCTCGCTATACCGCCCAAGTACGTGGGAACAATATGACCATGCAGAGACTCGCCCAAAAAGCCACAAACGAGACACAATGAAGGGTGTGATCTGATGTCTGCTATGCCTGAATGCTACATTCCATTTTTTAGACTTTACTCAACAGATAATTGTTTAGTGGAACAAAGTAAAAAGACAACTTTTGAACAAAGTTTAGACAAAGTTTGACTTTTCTTAAAGGGTGGCTGTCTGGTGCTCAGGAGTGAGTCTTGAGTGCTGGCCTGTAAATATAAAGGTGCTTCACGACATTCATCTCTTGTCTACTCTTGTTGTATCATCAACAGTAGGACATTATGCAGCAGTAACTATAGCAACCTTCAGCTGAGCCATAAACCACTTCATTCTATTGGACTACATCACCTTTACTCTTCCACTGGGCATCTGTGGCGTGTCCTAAGTGTCCGGCGCACTTGCGGTTGAATTCAGCCATTAAGGAGCGGTAAGGGTTGCGAATCAGCAGGATGGCAGAGTCAAACATCTCAATTTCTTTCTGCCCACTTTCATGGGTCTTTACGCAAATGCTGCGGCCACTCTTCCAGTAGTCCTTCTCGCCTTTGAAACCTGGTACCAATGAATAAATGAATAGATAACAGTCAGCTGTAGGGCAATATTTCATCAAGCACCCACTTAAACTCTCATTTCAGGACACGGACTGTGCTCTCCCCACCTCTGTTGTACAGCGTGCCATCGAAATAGAAGCTGCCAGTGTAGTAGCCGGTCACAAGCTCGATCAGGTGTCGTACCCAGGTGTTGCCTGCCCCGGGAAAACTAGAGAGAGCCACAAGGGAACTGGATGTTTGAGGCAGAAACATCCTCTCTTTGCACCTGGAGTCTGGAAGCACAGTTTTTTTGTTTCAGCTGTTGTATATCAGCAGAATATCAGAATATATCAGAATATGTATGAGAATATATAGTAAGTATTGTAGCAGAGAGCCTGAAATGGAGTTTTTTCTTTACGTGGCACAAATTGCAGTAGGATTGCAAGTCACAGATCAGAGCTGAAATTTGGGATGAAGACTGTTTTCATTTTTACTAAGCATCTGACCCCAAGAAAACAACACAGTGGTCACAGAAAGTCTCTCAGTTGGGACTTAGAATTAATGCAAGACTGGAACTTTAGCTACACTGCATGATCAGCAAAAAATGACTGACACGGCACAGTGGGATGGGCTCAAAATAATACATTTACAAATAAAAACACGTGCAGATGACTAACACATTTTTGCATTGTGTAACAAATATCTCACCAAGCACAGGGGTATGGTAAACTTGGTAGTGGTCAGGCTCTGTGGACGCCGTGAGTGCAGAGGCGATGGTGTGGTTCCCCACACACTGCTGGTTGTCCGACTGCTGGTTGAGACTGAAAAGAGATGACGTCCATGTACAGAAACAGTGGGGTTTCTTGAACACAGCCAGTGGGAGCTCCTACAAACCAAAAGCACAAATGTTCTTCAGGTTGTCATATGACTCATCACACCAATTTTTCTCTCCAAAGACTTCTAATCTAGCTAAGGGTGATCTGTCATCTCAGCTCAGATGCCACCTGACAGGTGGCAGAGCAGGTCAGCCACTAACCAGAAGGTCGGTGGTTCAAGCCCAGGCTGCAATCCAAATATCCTTGGGCAAGAAACTAACCCGATGTTGCTCTCCGATGCATCCATCGGAGTGTGAATGTTAGATAGAGCATTTAAGAGCTTAGAAGAAGTGCTTGTGTGATTGGGTGAATGAATTCGTTGTGTAAAGCGCTTTGAGTGCTCAGACAGAGTAGAAAAGTGCTATATAAGAACCAGTCCATTTACCATTTACTCAGCTGAATCTGCAGAACATCCCAACTCTCTTATTTTTCCTCACTCTGCCAGGTAGCAGGAGGTTAGAATGCTCAATGTCACAACACGAGGACACTGGAGTGAAACTTTTTTGGAACTGATATGCATGCATAAACACACACCGCACGGTGAGAATTAATCATATTGCAGTCACTGCCAATTTTTCTACCATCCATATTTCTGTTTTTTGGAGGCGACACAGCTGCACAGAGTAAGATCTCAGTGCAGGATGCAGAGTATCTACATCTCATTACAGACACATTAAACCTAAAATATTCAGCAAAAATCCAGAGAGCTCTGTGCTCCTACATGTGTTCTCCAGGGAGAGAAGACAGCTCCCTGAGTGGAGAACCACAAGTAGAGTGTGCAATAAATTGATCATCATTGCTGTAATTTGCAGAGGAGAAATTCAAACCTTATCAGTGCACGTCTCGATGCAGGACTGCGTGGTTAGGTTCGGCTGAAAGGAGTAGACGGGGAAGGTGCCGATGATGCTTTTCAGCAACTTGAAGCAACCCCGGTAGTGCACATTTCTGACTGCAAGGAGGAAAAACGCACACGGGGATGATAAGGAATAGCGCTCTGCTAGTGACTGCAAAACACATTTGAAGGGTTTGCCTTGCTTTGGTCAACATTGGGGAGCATTTATTTCTATACAAACAAGTAGCAAATGTCAGATTTTCAAAGAAATGTACATGCAAAGGGTTTCTGCGATAATTATCTTTCCATACTTGGCTGAATTCTGGTACACAGTGTAATACATTCACAAGTCAGCTGCAAATCTCCAGAGACGCCGAAGCTTCCAGTCATGAATATTAATATTGTTTATGATCATCAGCTGCTTATATAATAGATTCGCCCTTGACTGCAACAGGAGGAGGGAGCAAATCTTTACACAAGTGAAAACTGTTTTTATAAGAAAAAGTTATGGATAATCATTATAGCTGGATTTGTCGTGGTCATTGTGGGGCTAATACACAATTAGTTTAGTTGAGTCAAGAGTTTAGTCATAAAACAAAGAAGAGTAATCAGCTGTCAAAAAGGTTTTAAAATGAAGCATTAAGGACCATCCAGAACAGCAACACAGGTTAAAAGCTTGACATTTTAAAAGTGGCACATTAACTTTGTGCAACATCCTGCTAAGATAATACAACTTTAAGTATTTACTTAAATATAAATGTCAAATAATATACAGTCAGAGGTTTATGTACACTCATCATGGGCATGAATGTCATGGTAATTTGAAGCTTTTAATGATGTCTTTGAACTGTTTGTTTTTCAGGGTGGAATAAAGGATACGTCTTTAATGACTATAAAAATAAGTTTACATTTATTTTGGATTTTCCCTAATGCACACAGACTCAAAAGTACACATACAGGCTGAAGTACGTAGATATATACTCTTAAATATTTTAATAAGTGGTGCTAAAAGTTCTATGCTGATTTTTAACTTTTAACAAGACCAATGTAATTAACTCTTTGCTAGCAATCATGGTAGACTATACTGGTAGTTTCTCTTTGCCAGCACAAAAATGATTTAATTTGACAGACGTGACTGGACTGACCAAGACTCACAGCGATAACAGCAAGAAGGGGAGCTGTAGATCAGCATGTCACGGTCCTGGGTCTTATGACCCAGTGTTTTGAGTTTCAGTTCTTTTGATGTTCATAGTGTATGTTTAAGCTTATCAGGTTTCCTAAGTTTATTTGTTATCAAGTTTGTATTATTATGCCTAAGTGTTTCTAGTTATTATTTTCCCCTCGTGTTTCCAACCATGTTAAATCTCCCCTGCTCTTCATGCGTTTCATGTCTGTGTCTTACGTTGTCAAGTTCGGGTTGTCATGTCTATGTCTCATTATGTTTCCTGTTTTATTGTGAAGAGGTCTGGTGTTCTGTGTTCATCATGTTCAGTTTTACTCTCCCACTGTGACGTCATTATGTTCATGTGTGCCAGCTGTTTCCTCATGTGTCTCCACTTCCCCTAATCACCTCCTGTGTATTGATCATGCTACGAACTTTGCTTCCAAGAAGCCAAATTATAAGACGTTTTGCACTGGAAGTGCTAGCCATGAGGCTCGGCTAAGCCACTGTGGGACCGAGATCCAGGCCAGGTTGGGGCCAGGGGCTGAGTTGGAGTTTGTGCAGCCTATTTCAGTGTCAGCCGGAGGGCCCGGGGAGCCCGTCCAGCTTCAAGCTTCGTCTGCTGGAGGTTCAGGAGAACCCAGCCAGCTTCATGCTTCGTCTGCTGAAGGTTCAGGAGAACCCAGCCAGCTTCATGCCCCGTCAGCTGGAGGGCCCGAGGAGCCCGTCCAGCCTCATGCCCCGTCAGCTGGAGGGCCCGAGGAGCCCGTCCAGCCTCATGCCCCGTCAGCTGGGGGGCCCGAGGAGCCCGTCCAGCCTCATGCCCCGTCAGCTGGGGGGCCCGAGGAGCCCGTCCAGCCTCAAGCCACGTCAGCTGGCGGGCCCGAGGAGCCCGTCCAGCACCACGCCACGTCAGCTGGCGGGCCCGAGGAGCCCGTCCAGCACCACGCCACGTCAGCTGGCGGGCCCGAGGAGCCCGTCTGGCCACCTTCTGCCTGTGCTTCGTCAGCCGCAGCTCCAGCCTGTGCTTCGTCAGCCGCAGCTCCAGCCTGTGCTTCGTCAGCCGCAGCTCCAGCCTGTGCTTCGTCAGCTGCAGCCTCAGAGCCTTCATCCTCGCCCGGTCCGGCCTCTGCATCAGCTGCTCCTGCTCCACCTGGTCCGGCTCCGGCTTCAGTCTCAGAGTCTTCGTCCTCGTCTGGCCCGGCCTCGTCAGAGTCTTCGTCCTCGTCTGGCCCGGCCTCGTCAGGCCCGGCCTCGTCCTGTGCTTCTGCTACGCCTGGTCCGGCCTCTGCCTGTGCTTCTGCTACGCCTGGTCCGGCCTCTGCCTGTGCTTCTGCTACGCCTGGTCCGGCCTCTGCCTGTGCTTCTGCTACGCCTGGTCCAGCCTCAGGGCCTTCAGCCTCGCCTGGTCCAGCCTCAGGGCCTTCAGCCTCGCCTGGTCCAGCCTCAGGGCCTTCAGCCTCGCCTGGTCCAGCCTCAGGGCCTTCAGCCTCGTCTGGTCCAGCCTCAGGACCTTCAGCCTCTGCTTCTGCCTCGCCTGGTCCTGTTGCGCCAGCTGGAGGTTCAGCCAAGCCAGTCCAGCATCCCTCCACGCCATCGCCTGCAGCGCCATTATCTGGTCCTGCCTCGCCTGGTCCTGCCACGACCCAGCCAGTGGTCGACGCCACGCCCCTGCTCGTCTCGCCCGCCACGACCCAGCCAGTGGTCGACGCCACGCCTGTGCTCGTCTCGCCTGCCACGACCCAGCCAGTGGTCGACGCCACGCCTCTGCTCGTCCCGCCAGCCAAGCCACCCGACAGGTCACGTCCACATCCACACTACCGCCGGCCGCCAGCCAAGCCACCCGAGGGGTCACGTCCACATCCACACTACCGCCGCCCGCCAGCCAAGCCACCCGACAGGTCACGTCAACATCCACACTACCGCCGGCCGCCAGCCAAGCCACCCGAGGGGTCACGTCCACATCCACACTACCGCCGGCCGCCAGCCAAGCCACCCGAGGGGTCACGTCCACGTCCACACTACCGCCGGCCGCCAGCCAAGCCACCCGAGGGGTCACGTCCACGTCCACACTACCGCCGGCCGCCAGCCAAGCCACCCGACGGGTCACGTCCACGTCCACACTACCGCCGGCCGCCAGCCAAGCCACCCGACAGGTCTTGTCCACATCCACACTGCCGCCGGCCGCCAGCCAAGCCACCCGACGGGTCACGTCCACGTCCACACTACCGCCGGCCGCCAGCCAAGCCACCCGACAGGTCTTGTCCACATCCACACTGCCGCCGGCCGCCAGCCAAGCCACCCGACAGGTCTTGTCCACGTCGCCGCCGGCCACGGGCCACGCCACCCGAGTGTGGCCAGCCATGCTTGCTTCGCCACTGCCACCTTCCACATGGCCGGCCCCCTGAACCTTTGGACTATGGACTCCTGTGCCGTCGCCCTCCGGGTCGGCCCCCTGAGGAGTTATGAACTGTTCCCTGTACTCCTGTGCTTTTGATGGACGTTTTGTTTTTGTGGCTTTGTTCCAGGCCCTCCGTCCTGGACCCCCGCCGCCCGCCCTTGGTGGGTTGTTTTTGTTTTTGTTTTTCGTGGTTTCGGGCGTCTGGAATCCGCCCTTGAAGGGGGGGCTCTGTCACGGTCCTGGGTCTTATGACCCAGTGTTTTGAGTTTCAGTTCTTTTGATGTTCATAGTGTATGTTTAAGCTTATCAGGTTTCCTAAGTTTATTTGTTATCAAGTTTGTATTATTATGCCTAAGTGTTTCTAGTTATTATTTTCCCCTCGTGTTTCCAACCATGTTAAATCTCCCCTGCTCTTCATGCGTTTCATGTCTGTGTCTTACGTTGTCAAGTTCGGGTTGTCATGTCTATGTCTCATTATGTTTCCTGTTTTATTGTGAAGAGGTCTGGTGTTCTGTGTTCATCATGTTCAGTTTTACTCTCCCACTGTGACGTCATTATGTTCATGTGTGCCAGCTGTTTCCTCATGTGTCTCCACTTCCCCTAATCACCTCCTGTGTATTTAAGTCCTCTGTTTTCAGTGTGTGATTGTCAGGTCGTCTGTTGTTCACGCCATGTTCTCCATGCCATGTTTCTAGGTTTCATGTCCAGGTTTTTCCATGTTGTTTGTTTAGTTCTCCCAGTTTAGGTTAATGTTAGTTTTATTTCTGTTTGCCTTGCCCTTTATTTGTACCTTTTCTGCCAGCCTCATTAAACGGCTCGCTTTTTGTTGATACTCAAGTTTTGATCCAAGTTCCTTGGTGTCTGCATTTTGGGTCCACTCTTCACAATACATACAGTCTGCTCTCGCCAGACTGTGACACAGCATGAGTAGCATGGTCTCTTACAACCATTTCTAAATAACTGCACATTCCAAGATCATCAGTTCAAACAATTTTATGTACAAGTTATATAGATGTGTCACCACTTTGCCAGGATATGGAAGAAGACCTAAACTCTCAGCCTCACCCACATAGCAGACAGGTCTGGCCCGGATCTGGTCTCAAGCCGGCACTGCTGGCTGACTTCTGGCATGGTAAGTGGTATGTCATCCAGATATGGGCCAGGCCCATGGTTTGGTTTATGTGGCCCAGGCTCATAGAAAGCAGGTCTTCCCCAGATCCGGCATCAAGCTGGCTCTTCTGACTGACTGGTGTCATGGCAGGGTGTATGTCAACCAGATGTGGGCCAGGTCTGGCAATGATGGCGCTATTTATGTTCCTATTTTCCTATTTTAGTTAGAAGACCCAAATGCCATGTTGCAATACTATACTGCTATGGTATGGTTTCAAATGCAGGTTTGACAGGCTTGTGAGTGTACACTTTATCCAAAACCTAGTGAGGGTTTACTCATGTTCATCACCAGGTAGTTGTAGGCAGTGTTGGGGAGTAACGGAATACATGTACCGCCGTTACGTATTTAAAATACAAAACATGAGTACCTGTATTCCGTTACAGTTACCGTTTAAAAAGGTGGTATTCAGAATACTTTGTTGAAATAAATGGATTACACTGCGGTACTTCCCTGTTTCATTTTGTCGCGGGTCAGGACTGTTTGGGTTTTGTTTGACAGCTACGTGCCGTTGTTCCAGGCGGCAGCGTTACGGTTGCCATGGTTACAGGGTGACGCTCTCTCTCTGTGTTTCCTGGGTGAGAGAGCGCCTTTTTGTTGTTGTTGTGCTAAGCTAACATGCAGAATGCTACAAGCATAGCTCTAAAGAATGTAGCATCATGGGCAGTGTAGTCCGTGCTGCAGGGAGAATGGACTGCCAAACACGTTATGTGTCTGTGAGCGCGAGGAGGGAGAAAAAGGAAAAGTACGAGCTGTCATCGAGCAAAAACGGGAGCTGGAAGCATGTAAATATAATAATAACCACTGCAGCCAAACAGAATGCCTGACGAGCCCAGTTGTAAGTAAGCTATTAAGACTCGACTGTACACAGTGTTCGTGTTTTCCTCCGAAAACAATAAGTTCCATTGGAGCCTTTCAACGCCTCTCTCTGTCTCTGCTAGCAAAGTTGACCCAGACAACAAAGTAAAGCTATTTTTCGGCTATGAGCCCGACACGAACCCGACGTATTAGCCAGAGGTCCCTTTACTACGGTTCGGAGCCGCGGACCTTCAGTAATAGTAATAAATCACACAGCAATAGTACATTCACGTAGTTGTAAAAAGCATGATAATATATTAAGTAATCCAAAGTATCCAGAATACGTTACTGTCATTGAGTAACGTAACGGAATACGTTACAGAATACATTTTGAGGCATGTATTCTGTATTCTGTAATGGAATACATTTTAAAAGTAACCTTCCCAACACTGGCTGTAGGTCAGGAGGTTGAGCAGGTCACCTACTGATCGGAAGATTATGAAGCGCCTTGAGGCGACTTTTGTTGTGATTCGGTGCTATATAAATAAAATTGAATTGAATTGAATTGAATTGAAGATTAGTGGTTTGATCCCTGGCTCTTCCAGTCGGCATGTCAAGAGTGTGAATGTGTATGAATGCAGTTAGGAAGCTCTCAGTTTAGAGAAAGTGCGTGATTGGGTGAATGTGGCATGTTGTATAGAGCACTTTGAGCAGAAAAGCGCTATATAAGATTCACTGTCATGTTACTTTTGCACTATTATGTTCTGGCACATGTTGTTATCATATGGGCTGATTCAAGTACACGTTAGGCTGACATCTGGGGCCAGATCTGAAACTGTTCTGGGCCAGCACAGGACCACCAGTGTGTCTGCAACTGGCCTTGTGCTGGCCAATGTGTGGGCCACCTCTGGCAAACCAGATCTGGGCCAACAAAGGGCCGTCATTCTTTGCAGTATGTGGACCATGTGTAAGCACATTGTGTGGGCCAGATCCGGGCCTTTCCAATTTTGCTATGTGGGCATATGAGAGGAAATCGAATGGGTGTATTCAGTAACCACCAACGCTCAAACCTGTCATGAACTGAAAACCGCTGGAACACCAGCGTCACTGTCTACAGTGAAGCAAGATTCACATTGCCATGGTCTAAGACGGTGTCGACCAGGAAAGAAATTCTTGCTTCTTCAAACTGAAATTTGCAGATGATCACAGAGATAAGCTATTATGGTCAGATCAAAACTTTTGCTATTTCTCCATAATGAAAAGAGACATGTTTGGGGGTGACAAACCCAAGAACTGGACTTGACTCCAAAAAAAATCACCATTTAAAGCTACACTTGGCATAATACTGCAAAGAAGCAAAGGAGTGGAATAACAACAAAGCACAGTTGCCAGTTACACAGTAACACAATTTTGTCAAGACCATCTTCCCAGAGGAAGCAATGGCATGAAAAATAACAAAGAACAGGATGTTGCTGTGTTATATTTTTCTTATTATTTTGCATTACAAATACTACAACAATACCAGAACCAACAGGATTTGTCACTCATGCATTTCTGAGCATCAACAGATGACAGCTCGCAGATGGCTGTCGCAGCAATGCAGCCCGCTTTCTAGGTGTGCATCAGACAAATATGATGACCGCAGGAACGGCGATGGAAGGATTTGTCAATTTAAACATCAGCCAAAGAAATGCTGACACATCTCAGCCAGTCTGTCACACAGTCTGAGATGACTCAGACAAGGACTTTTAGAGTGGAGAGTAAACACTATTACATGCTTACATTTTATTACGGAAGGAGTTCAGTTTTTTTTTTTTTTTGTTAGTAGCATATTAAATGTTTGCTCATTATTTATTCATGGTTTAAATATGTGCTCGCTGTTGCTCCATTTATTACTTAATTTCGTTTGCATTAGGTGTAAACCTAACACAATGCATCATTTTAGTCACAAGTGGCATCGGTTCATTTATGCAAATCAGCTCAAGCTGTTTGTGTGTGTGTGTGTGTGTGTGTGTGTGTGTGTGTGTGTGTGTGTGTGTGTGTGTGTGTGTGTGTGTGTGTTTGTGTGCGTGTTGATGTGCGGGCTGATATATACCTTTTTATGATAATCTTTCTTGAATAAAGCCCCCACCGTTTCACACACCTTCCCCTTTCCTTCTGTAACACTGTGCACTAAGACAAATCCTTATCCTATCCTGCTGTGCTTTTCATTGTAATTCACTTAACTTTCTTCTTTGCTCCTAGCTGTGAATCCCAAAAGTTATCTGATTCTTTGGTTCATATCAGACGCTTTCATTTTTTCCGGAGTGGTTAGGTTAGACCAGAGATGGGCAGTAACACATTACTTGTAATGCGACCACTTTTTTCAAGTAATGAGTAAAGTAAGTGATTACTATTGGAATAAAGTAATAGATTACTGTTACTTTCTAGTAAGCACGCTGCATTACTGCATTACTAAACCATGATTTTGTTTGTGAAAGTGTCTCATGACAATGGCGTACGAGCGTGCGATGTCCGTGGCAGGAACAGCGAAAAATTTAACTTCAAATCTGATCAAGCACCCAGCACGCCACCACGGGAATGTGAAATTCCCATTCCCCTCCATGACATGACCGCAGCGGCTCCGGGCAAACCTCCACAGGCCCCACTCCTGCTAAACAACTGAAAATAGATTCAAGAGCGACAGGACTTAGTGCTGCTGAATCTTTGATTCTGAACATTATTTTATTGTATATCTTGGAAAATGCAGAAAATAGGTTTAAATGTTATATGCAACAATCAGAGACTGTTGGATATAATTTAATTTTTGCTTGATGCATAAAAGTTTAAAACTAATAAAACAATTTTTTAAAAGTGACTTTTCCATTTGATTCAATTTTATATGATGGATTATGCAGACAAAGATCGATTTGGGTTGAAAGGCCTAATGCTTTATTACTTATTCAGGTTGTGTATCATGTTTTTAAAAAGTATCTAAGTAATAAAGTAACTAATTACTTTTGAAAATAAATAATCAGTAAAGTAATGGGATTATTTTCTTGGAGATGTAATCAACAATTAGTAACTAAGTACTTTATTCAAGTAATTGGCCAACACTGGGTTAGACAAAGCAAAGTTATGGTTAAGTATATGTAGACACATTTAGAGGAAGTAAATGACGATAAAACCTTCAAAATATGAGTAATGTTGGGTGGTTCCAGACAAAAGATGATGAATGTGAAAGATGCTTCTCTGGTTGTGTCTCCAAAACAATTCTCCCTCATCGCATCGACAATGCATCCTCACTGACCAACAAAATATGAATAATGCACCGTGGAAGTGACACGCTGACCAACTTGACAACATCTCTAGAGCAGGGGTGTCCAACTCCAGTCCTCGAGAGCTACTGTCCTGCAGCTTTTAGACACATCCTTGTTCCGACACATCTGAATCAAATGAATGACTAGTTACCCGGCCTTTGCCAAACTTGATGGCATGCTGAAGAGGTAATCCAACCATTTGATTCAGCTGTGTGGGAGTTGGACACCCTGCACTAGAGAAAAGAAAACAACAAAAACTGATGGCAGTATACCTCTGAAACGTTGGATTCACCAAAGAAGAAAATGTTGAGTTGAGACAGTAGAAACTTTGGATCCTGTGGTACTAAATTCAGTTCAATTTAAACTCTATTGAATTCATACAGCACCAAATCACAACAAGGTCCTTTATGTGGTAAGGTCAACCCTTACAATAACACAACTGCTATCTATACCAGTCATCTGATTGTTGGCGCTTTCTCTAAGTTAGTTCCTGGACAGAGGAATCAAATGTGCTGTATGTATAAGGCTTTGGTTGCACAGCGGCATGTGGCAGCGTTATAGATGGTGGTGTGGGGAGTGCATAGCTTTAACTTTTCTGTGTTGTTGTGTTTTGAGAATTTAACTTCAGTCATTTCTTCACTCATCTGCGGAGCCTGTGTAGGGTATAAATAGTAAACGGTGCCGTGTCTTCCCTGAGGGAAGTCAACTCACATTTTCTGTGACCTGGCAGCTGCTCCTCCACCTTGTATATGGAGAGACGGCCCACGCCGCCACAGGGAGACCCCCTCTCACCCCGACACACCAGACTACAATCCTCTTCCGGAGCCCGAGGGCTGCTAATCCGATTCCCGCAGTGGCACTCGGCTCCGTACTCCAGACCTGCAAACTGGTAACCACTACACACACACACACACACACACACACACACACACACACACTGATAGTTATTGCCCTAGCCAATGGCAATCCATAACCTGAAGCTATTGCCCTCTGGCTATGCTCTCCCACAGGACTTTCGATAACATTTCAAACTTATCATTTAACTCAAAGTTACTGGGCTTACACATACAGTTTCCCCGTGATAGCCATCAGTGCTTTTCATTCTGCACTCTCCTGACTGTGTAATGCCTTCTTCTGGCTGCAGTGCAGTCACCTCTGATCTGTACTTTACATATCAAGGCTCTTGTGACTCATCCCCCTTTCCTCTTCCTTTATCCAGGCTCCTTGGGAAAGACAGAGACCTCATCAAAACGGACCTTTTCATGTATGTCCTTTGAAGCTTGCTCATAAATTGCCTTGACTTTTTACTTTTGCTCATTGCGGTAATTGGCTCGCTCAGGTAACGAGACTGCCTTCCATGTGGACAGGCAGAGGGCGGGTTTGCATTTGAGATGGAAGCGCCAGCTATCCGCCTGGCAGCATCCATCTGTCCTCGGCTGTTCCCGTTTCACTGGGGATGCACTGCTTCCTGGCTGCTAACATATAAAAAGGAATAATTCAAGCAGGTCATTCCTTGAGTTGTGTTTGAAAAATTCCACCTGTCTCTACATGTTTAATAACAGGTTTGTTGAGGATGTGGCAGCGCTGATTACTCGGCTCACACTGACCCAGTCAGAGACTTCCACACCACAGCACGTCCACAGGAAAAGCACATATCTAACCACTGATTTATTCACCAACTGCTGGACTCAGCTCATTAAGCGTTCTATAACACACACACAAACACCTCCCTTCTTCCTTTTTCTGCAACAGATCGAGCCTTCTGTCCTGGCCTGCTCTTCATTCTCCCCTCTCTCACTCCTCACCCCCTCATCTTTTACTGTCATCCAGCCACCTGGCTCTCCGCTATAGCTCAAAACACAGGAGGCATTCATGGAGGAGACTGAGATCCAAAGCATTTACTCACACAGCGAGCTTTCTGTGGTCCCTTCACAGGAGCCCGCTGTGAACGCATTACCTTTCCGAGCAGGTGTCTTGACACAAAGAACTGGTCATTTTGCGCAGGTCGTAAAGCATGGTCCCTCCCAGGGCTCGATCGCTGGCGTTGTGAAGGAAGCATCCGATGTAGGTTCCTATATGAAGAAAAGAAATGTGAAATTAAAATTCATTCAGGCAGAAAAGTCCTGTGGTGGCACTCAGCGTGCGCAATCACAAAACCAAGGCAGCTGAATGAAAAGTACACATTTATGGTCAAATCTAATAATAAAACAGGAATCGGGCACTTGTCATTCAAGAATCGGACAGATTTCCAGCAACGCATTTCTTTTTTCTTTGATTTGACCTTGGAATTTTCCCTTAGTTTTCGCCTATCATCCTTTATTGGCCAAATTAAACTGAGTGACAGACTCATAAGGTATAAAAATACTCACCATTAGCACCATTGACAAACTAAATAATGTCCTACGTAGTGCCTCGCAAACTTAGAACACATTTGTTTTTTAAAATCAAACAGAAATGAGACAAATTGTGTATGTCCATGTTTGTGTTTGGTCCATGTTGCACACACACACACACATGTTGACACACTCCTCTGCAACTTGATATGGCATCTTCGGTTTGGCTCCGGACACATTCTCCAAGACTGGCAGAACCAAAACAGCCTTTGCGTCATCACTTACTCACGGTTATTATGCACAGCAGCATGTATCGTGAGCCATAACATCCAACTAAATTATAACATGGCAAGGCTTGATTTATCCAGCAATGTAGATGATTGGTATTTCTGCATTACTGTGAACCTATTTACTTCCACTAGAATAAAAATCACCCGTGCAGAAAGAAGGATGTAACGCATAATAGGCTACGGCAGACTATTATGATGTGCTGACAAGATTAAGGCACCATATAAGATGTAACCCAGATTCAGTCTTTGATGTAATCCCTGTCTTTGCCACATTGCAACATCAAACTCTGCTCAGCTGACACATTAAAGTTTTCTTTATAAATTTCATTTTCAGCGTGCGAGGGAGCTGATGCATTTCTTTGTGTGCAGATTTAATTTCCATCTTCCTCCTCGAGTCTGACACTATTATGTTTTGAGGCCACATGCTAGATGTTGTTAGTCCTTTAGGAACTGAGTTTTTGGTGGATGGAGTGCGTGCACATACTTGGCTTTTAGGTTTATTTTGCAATCCCTAACATGAATTTACGTGTATCGATGTTTATAGGTTTTAAGGACACGAGGGGCTTGGCTTTCTGTTTTCACTTTACTACCAGCGGCGAAATAGGCCGATGCCAACTGGTCAAAGAGAGGATTTAATAAGTGTTGGAGGTGCATGTGACGGGGACTGATGGAATGTGCAGCAAGGTTAGCAGACAAGACAGAAACACGCAATGGGCTGTGAAATCTCTGGCAGGCCAAGCATCACCGTATCGAATTTGTGATTCAATCAGTCTGCAATGTCTTCTGAAGCTCGTCCAGCCTGTTGTGCTGGAGTCAGGCTGAGTCACCAGCCGCCGGCGCCCAAAAAACAAATGCAGGAGTACAACGGTAGCTGCTGCCTCAAAGTACTGAAAGGCTGGGACCACCAAAGAAGAAACTCAAATGGCATCACCCAAGGTGATGCCCCCCTATGCCTCTCAGCCACCCGGCGGTGCAGGTCATTGTTTTAATCAAAGTGAGAAAGAGACCCCGGGCAATAGCAGCTCAGGGTTAATGGAGGGAATCAGCCTGAATTCCCAGACATGATAGAAACGACTGCACTTTTGGCTTGCCACTGTGCTGCTTTCTTAAACACCAAGACAGATGGCTGAGCTGGAGCTGATTCTTCCCCGCAGGATTGGATGGAGGAGGCTAATGACAGGATGGCCAAGAATGAGGACATGTGCTGCTGCCACGGGTAGCAACTGTGTGTGACCATTAAAGTCCGCTGAAGGGGGTTCATAGCCTCGCTGCTGGATCTACATACTAAAACCCTCACAAGTGTGAGCAGCGTCATAAAAAAAGGACAACAAAGAGGGTTTCGATGCATTACAGGCTGACCTGAGACAGGATGAGAGGAGGATCATCTCAACGGGGTGTCGGATGCTGAAAAACACAACACTCCTAAGACTGTTAAGACTTTTTCACACACACACTGCAGCCCTGAACTTGTCTAGACATTATGCGGAGGAGCTGCGTGTCAGAATGATGCACGCTCTATACAGCCGCCACTGCTCGCCTGAACCAAACCGAGTGTTTGCAGTAGTGAGAAAGCATTTAACAAGGACAAAATCAAGTGCAGCATTAATTCAGGGAAGCCACAGAGTCAAGCTCAGCTGCAGATTAACTGATTTCAGTAGCAGCACACATCCGATACACTTCCACATATCCAAATGGTTATTTCATAGAGGGCATGCTATTTAAGCTCCTTATCTGCAAACCCACCTTGTAACCGACCTCCTGCCCAGCTCCTCTTTTTCTGACTTAATCTCCTGTTTCTGTTTCTGACTTATTCGGTGTCATATCTGTTGTCACTGACGCCAGCTCTGTTCTGAACTGCTCCTCTGCCTAACTCAAACATTCCACATACCCGCATGGAAGGCTCCAGGAAAGAGCCATGGTGCAAAATATAAATTACTGCAGATGGAAATAGCTTTTCTTCTTTGTCTGAAGTTCAGAGTTGCCAGTCACATCACAGAGTTAATGCAGAGACCTATTACGTTCACATCAGACTCCCAGCGAAACCAAGGGGCAACTTGGACTCTTCCATGTGCCTTTGGGCTTTGGGAGGACACGGAAGCACGAGTACAGACCACTGCACCGCTGCCACCTGTGTGTACAAATCACTTACAGCACTGAGTGAAACTTTGCCAGAGAATCAAATACTTTGTCATATCTCCATCTACACATCTCTCCTTATTTGTACTTTACATATAAATACATTTGTCACTCATTCCTGCAATGTGTAGGGTTTCCAGCAGCAGATACAAAGTATTATACATCTCTGACGTTTATTATAAAATGTTTGAACAGGTAGAGCTCCTGAATCCATGGATATATGAAACTGAAAATGCATGTGCAAACTTCTCCATCTGGCTGTGTGATGTTATTACTGCTACACCCTCTGTGTGAGAGCAGCCACTGAATAAAGATGGGATAAAGACTAAAATCATGAAAATGCCTTTTGGGATTTTGCACCTTTTTGGAAGTCCAGAGCGGAGCGGGACTGATATGTCAGCAGATTACAGCCAATAAATGAGCTACCATAGAGAGATATGTTTAACCACCTGTCTTGTCCTCACATTTGTTATTAAAATAAAAAAAATCTCTTTTAAAGGATTTTTATTGTAAGTATTTGTTTTCATTATGTGATTAATACAAACAGGGGACGGTAACTCTTGATCACATTTTTAAAATTCAGATAATGTGTGCTGGCCTGAAGCTTTTGGGCTTCAGTCCAGAGATTTAAGCCGTGAAATTTGGATAACGAGACTGTTTTGGATGGGTAAGAGCTGTTTAATGGCAGCCTACCTTGGCTGAACCACCTTATGATAGTCTTGATTTAGCTTCTTATTACTGCTTGACTCACAGTAAGTAGCAGCATTTCCCCTCTCCATTACACCGCCTATTCTACTAAATAGGAAAGTGCTTTTTAAATAATTTTAGACATGGTGCTGCAACTGATATTGATGTAACACTGTCTCTAAGACTGTACCTACTTTCATTATAATTTGATCTTTTGATTAACTCATTTGCTACCAAGTCAATTAACTGTTATAGGTTTTCTTTATTCAGCAAGTAGTCCAGTACACAAACATTCACAATAGCAGCAATCACATCTCATTTGAGGAGCTGGAACCAGCACATCTTTCTGCTTTTCTATTATTTTGATGACACATTTAAAGGTTTATGCAGAAATATTTTCCTTTTGCAGAACTTTAGATGAAAATAGTGATGCTTGTTTTATCTCGCTACACTAAATATGAAGGTAAAGACCGTAGGCTGCTAGCTTAGTGTAAAAACAGCTAGCATGGAGATTGCTACTTTGGGTCTCATTTGAGGTAAGAAGGCCAAATATCAGTAAGGTCTCCAGTTAACATTTTTCACCTTTCTGTGTGTGTGTGAATCTGCCATCATGGTGGAGTTTGTTTGCTTAACACAAAAACTAAACTGTGACTTTGTGGGGTGCTATTTACAGAAATGCCTTTTGATCAGAAGCAGTGACTTCTTGGAATCAGTCCACTAGAGGTTCAGTGAGATATTTCTTGCCTCAAAGTCCAGCAACAGCAGCTGGAAGCTGCTGACAAGACCCACCAGCGTCTGGTTTTTATGTTAAGCTAGGCTAAAAATGTGTTAGTCATGGTGGGAAGTGACTGCAGCAGACGGCTGTCCATCCACGAGCCTGCTTGTGCTGGAGGTTACTTCCTGTTGAGAGGGATTTTTTTCCTTCCCCCTGTCACCAAGTGCTGGTTCATAGGAGGTTGTCTGATTGTGGGGGTTTTCTCTGGGTTACTCGAGGGCCTCTTCCTCACATGATAAAGCACCTTAAGGTGACTCTTGTTACGATTTAATGCAATATGAAGACAATTTAATTTAAATGTATTTATTAAATATTGCATTTACATGTAAATGATTTTCATTTCAGTGTCAAATACATGTTGTGGAATTCGAGTGATTGCTTCATTATTATCTGGACTGATATCCTGAAATAATGCATATACTTGGTTTAGAAACGGTGTCAAAAATACGCTTTTTTCTAAGCCCTTCAACCGGCTACTTTCACAGGGCCTGTGGCACAATAGACTTGGGTAATTGAATTCTGTGTCCTGGGTAATACTTTTTAAAAAAGACCCTTTGCCAGATGGCTGTTACTGAAACTGATCTCTTTCTTGCCTCAAACATTTTTCATCTGTATTACCCTACTTAGTGACTGAATGGTCATGTAGTGTCTGTTTAAAAAAAGGATTAAGAGCTTTTACGGGATGCTTTTCAAGAATGGGCTGAAAGAACAAATGTTCCACCGAAGGTAATTCCAATGTATTTATCATTTCAGCAAAATGGCAAAGGCGCTGACAGGCACAGTTAAACAATGGAGTAAACATCCATGGATATCTCAAAGTACTCAAGTAATGGTGAGGGCTCCTTAGCAGAGAGTGCAAGTAAGAAATTATATCGTTTTATTAGCTTCATAATTACTAATTTATTTTCTGGAAGCTACTTTAGTGCTCGCCTGCCTTTTTTTTTTTTTTTTACTCTTCTGGTTTCGAGAGGATCAGTGAGCTCTATCTTTCATCTACAAGATCTGAAGCAACCAAATGTAAAATGTTATATAAATGTATAATGAAGCTCTTCTAAATGTTCTAAGGTCATGATTATCTGTTCATAAATGTCGAATGAAGCTTGTTGTGAGTGCACTATGTGAGTCCTGTGCAGAGAGTGCGGTTTCCCAGCCCCTGGCCATCTGAACAAAAAAGAAAGCCCAAAAATAGAAAATAAACATGCATATGTGCTCCTGATATGTTGTTCACGGGGAAATCCGTCGGCTCAATATGCTCATAGGGTATTTTTGTCACTTTTTCCCCCAGAGTGTTTTCATAGACTTTGTAATATATGTTTTTAATTTAATGGCAGAAGAGTTGTCCAAGCTTGGCCACGGTCACCTGTGTGGCCTTCCTACGATTTGTGAGAAGGCCACACAGGTGCAAGTCAGTGACATAGCAGAGGTCCCGGTGTTTTAGAAAAGCAGATCTAAAACGTGTTAGAGTGTTTAAAATCCCAGCTCTACATTCTCAGCAGAAGTCATTGGAGAAGATCTTTTTCCACGTAAAGAATCGTGCATTTGTCATGATGCACGTTAATGGCATTAACACTTCACTGGCACACTAATACATCTAAATAGGGCGACGCAGTGACCAGTGCTTGTTTTGTCTGCTGGCTAGTTAGCTATACTAAAAACAGCAGTGAACCTTGTCAAGCCACAAGTGATAGAGGCAGGACAGTGTCAGCTCAATGTGCAGACAAATTCATAGCTGTGCACAGTTATTTACCTTTGTGCCTGCTGCTTCTCTGGACGGAGACTCTTTGCTCTGGACTCTCTGGCAGCAGACTGTGAAACCAGCGATGATGCAAGTGTTGGACCCCTAGGCTTCGGGAAGCAGTCCAGTGTCGCCCTCCTGCCTTGGCTCCCCCTCCAGACGCAGCCTGAATGGCAACCCATCTGGAGCGTGCCCTCATGCCCAAGCCTGCAGTCCTGAGGGCAGTAGGAGGTGCAGAGAGGGACCACAGGGGGGGCAGGCTGGCCAGGTTTGGCTGAGCCACTCTGATGCTGGAGCGCTGTAGAAGCAGGATGCTGCCTGCCATCAGATAGGCGATGCCCAAGCAGAGCAGCAGCATTTGAGCCCGCTTCAAGAGGCAGTGCAGCTTGTAGAAGGGTGCCACCATTCCTATACCATTTACTGTCTCGCAGCTCAGTGGAAGGCCATTTGGCGAGTAAGGAGAGAGAGCAGATCTGTAGCCTACTTAGAACTTCATAATAATGACAAGACCTGTAGGATCTAGCAGAGGTGCAAACATTGTCTTGGTCCTTTTGGAGCCACAGAGTCTGAGATCAGCAGTGTAACAATGGATGTATCACACCAGAAAGATTTAATATCCAATGCTGTGGTCAGTGACTCCAAGGGGATCCTTGGGTGTAAGCTGGGGGGAGAAAACAGAAAAAATAGCAGCAGCTAGATTTAATGCAAGCGTATTTCTCTATATGTCAGCACAATGAAAAGGAAAAGATGAGCCCGACTGGTGAATTAGATTCACAGCTTATGTTGACATATCGGCTTGTGTTTCTGTCTTGCAGCGTCTTGCAACAAATCCCATGGTGCTGCTCCATTGCTTCCATTGTTCGCATTTGTTTTTATATCATATTGCTGCCCAAAGTTGCGATTCCTGATTTTAAAATGACACCGAACCTTTGTGGTTTCAAAGTGCATTCTTGACCTTATCTCCCAGCTTCCAAATCTCAACTATCTCACTGAAAAAAAATATCATGTGATTAAAACTGTCTGGAGAGCGCATTATGGGTGCTTATGAAATGGGGATTATCATAGCAGTGTGCGCAGACAAACTCTTGCCTCATCCGTGGAGAGATGAATAAGTGATGAGTGGGGGGAAACATGCAAAGATGAGATGTTGAGGATCGCTGAATATGTAGGCTAAAAACACTGTGGTGTTCGCAGTGTTCTCTGAAGCCTGACACTTTGACTGAAGAGTGGAGCAGTGGAGTGAACATCCGATGAGATCCATTAATGCCTCGTTGTCTCGGTGGCCGTCACACACCGTCATGCCCTTCAGCTCTACTTTTCATCTCAGGCCTTCTAAGACACACTCCACCCCCCCTCAAAAAAGTAGGGGTGCGGTGATGCTCCCTATGATAGAAGCAACAGTTTGCTCAGTGAACAGTCTCCGATCATGTCCAAGTGCCCAAGTTATGTTCAACTCCACGTTTTTACGCGTAAAATAACTCGCGGTTGTGTATTCGAGGTGAAAAACAAAGACGCGTGGCTGAATTGATTTAGTGGAACGGGATGGGAGGTTGAAAGGCAAATGAATCACAAGCGAGAGTAAACACGCATCACCTATTTAAGAAGCCGAGGTCTTCCATCTTAAAAGCCCCTCACTGTGCCTCCACCATTTACAGTATTGAATGTTGGACCATGCGGCTTACCTTCAGCACCGGAGCGGCGCGGCATCCTTCCACTGCGCGATCACTTATCAGTTTATAGCCGTTAAGATCGCTGTTTTCCTCGCTTTGTTGTGCACCGAGTGTGTCCTCGGCGTTTCCCAGAGCTGTTATATAAGCTCGCTCTCCCTCTCTCTTTCTCTCTTTCTCTCTGCCAGCGCTGCTTTCCGTCGCCCCGAAAGGCTGGCACGGCGATATAAAGCGCAGGCAGTACGTGTGTATGTGCTTGTGTGTCAGAGAGAGAGAGATACAGAAAGAGGAGGTGATGGGGACGAGAAGGAGGGGTAGTCGGTCTCATTTGCATTGGTGATGTGGACGCGTCACAGCTCCTCCACCGTGCAAACGGGAGTCGTGTCCAGCAGTCCACAGGCTTTACTGCACATAAGGAGGGCCTTAAAAGGCGTGCAAAGGCTATGCTGAAGCCCATCTCCATACACTGAGCTCCATGCCCACAGTGCACTATATATTGAGGTGCAATGCAGAGGGCGGCGGGGCAATAAAACCCCACGCGTGAACCATTTGAAGGACGTTTCAGAAAACGCCACAGAATAATCAGATCCACGTCTAAATAAACAAACTAGGACTGAATCTGACAATATCAGCATTGCTCAGAGATCCAGAGCACAAATCATGCAGTGGTTCCCGCGCGTGTGGCCCTACAGGTTAGGCTCGTTGAAGCACTTAATGAACTGCCGTGACTCACGCGTCAGTCTAGCGTGGATGACGTCCTAGCACTACAGCAGCACAGTCAGAGCCTGGCCTCCGTGTTCCTGCCACCAACAATGCAGAGCAAAGCAGTACTTAAATGTCAGGGTATCTGTGTTCACGACTGAAGGTAAAGAAAACAACCACACTTACCCGTGAAGTTACCGAGTAAGGTAGTAAAGGTGGGTCAAAGTGATCACATAGTGGAAAGCTATTTCGTGAGTTATTAATGAATTATGCAATAAAATATGAATCTGCAATTTCATTTACAGACGACCTTTTCTTTTGTTATCTACACATTCATAAAGTAGGCCAATTCATTATTTGATCATTTAACTGACAATAAACAGAGGAATTATAAATACATAAATTCCTAAATGAACTAATAAATGAATTAATAAATACTTTTTTGTACTTGTCCTCCATCATAATATGTTTATGTTCTTACAAATGGTTTTTCTGTCGAGATCATTTATGTTCTACATCAGCGTCTTCTTCAACTGGAAGGAGGTGTGTTTGTTAAGAAATCCTTTAAGTAACAGGTGGATGCTGGTGTCTGTAGTTGCTAGCGTTGCTGGCTTTACAGTACCTCTATGATTTGCTTGTTGTGCCGTTGGTTTTTTCTAGATCATATTTATTGCAGTTACAATGCAGTCTGTTATCATTTAGACCAGGGGAACTCCAGGCCTCAAGGGAGGGTGTCCTGCAGGTTTTAGCTCTCACCCTGGGTCAACACACCTGAATCAAAATGGTTAGTTCATTACCAGGAATCTGGACAACTTCAAGTCATTTAAATCAGCTGTGTTGGATCAAGGACATATCTAAAACCAGCAGGACAGTTTCCCTACCCCTGATATAGACGGTCATGAATGCAGCTTGAAAACCTGTCTGGCTAGCTTTAGCAAATAACTTAGCATTGCACTGTCTCACCCAAATATGACTGCTTATGGGGACCAACATGAGAGCAACAAATGGTCATCTGTAAATCTTTGAAATAGCGCTTTACAAATCAGACGTCAATTGTCTTCCACTTTTCTAATTTGGGAGGCAATCGCTAACCATTATAGGGCGAGAGGCGAGCTACACCCTAGCCAGGTAAGAGTCTATTATAGGGCTAACGCAGAGAGAGAGAAATCCATTCTCACCTACAGTCACTTAGAAAGCATCAAATCACTTAATTACCCAGAGAGATCATGTAAACCCGCACAGATAGGGTCAAGCCTGATGGTGCATTTAAACCTTCGATTCTAACCCAGGACCTTGTTGCAGTGAGGCAAAAGTGCTAACCACTACGCATCCATGCTGCCCACGTCACAAAAGATTTGGGAATTTTGATATGGTCTATGCCCTGCCCCACCCAAACCATCACACAATGGCAGATACTTCAGTCATGAGAGTGCTGGTAACACATGAGTTATAACAGCTTGTAGAAGACAAATCACCCACAGGGTCACAGGCTGTTTGTAGAAAGAGCAGTATTATATATTTTGGAAACATCCAGTTGTTAAGACACTGTTGTCATCAAGGCATGATGAGGCCTCTAACACGATGAAGAATACTTTGCAGTGCACTGGTATTTAATGTCTCTTGGAGATATGTAATGTCACACCTCTATTTCCGAGATGCAGGACAAAGCGTTATAAAAATAGCTTTGTCCCCGTTGCTGTCACTGAATTAAATAAGAACTGTTTTTGATTCGAAATATTAAAGTATGTGTCACAGTGAGTTTTATATATTTACTAGGTATGTGTGTTTTTAAAGGGATGTCAAATGCTGTCATTTTTCTGTAAAGCAAATTTACCTTGCCTTTAGGTATAAATAAAGTTACCTTACCTTACCTTACCTTACCTCAATTTTCCCAGTAAAATGTAATAGCTGCTCCCATCGAGAAAACAAAAGCATTATGATGGACTGAATGGAGCTGAAATATTTGACAGAGCAGGTCTATCTTGTTCAGCTGGGTTTTTTAAATTTTCTTTTAAATTTAATCCTACTTTGTGTAACAGATGGATTTAGACAAATGCTGGAGTCTGACTATTTGTCTGATCCAAGATAAAGTCTATCTCCATGCGGTCTATCAGTGTCTTGTAGAGGATGTTGTTATTTGTGGTGTTTGTTCTTGTAGTCATTTAAATAAATTCTCATGCTCCAGTTTGTATGCACTTGGTTGTAAAGCACATTGAGCTGACTGCAAATTAAATGTGTTATATAAGTAAAATTTCATTGATTTGACTTCAAACTACTGCGTGCTGTTTGCTTGGTATGTTCTCTAGTGGGAAAAGCTGTAGTAAGCCGTTAGCTTGCTGTTCCCCTGAGTTGTCAGGTGCCACTTTATAAAGAGCGACAGTGCCTCCCCCACCGAGCCAGGCACTCCTGTTATTATTCCAATCAGCATTAATATTGCTTGATCTCAGGCTTTCTCCCTGTGGTTATAGCTGCTGTTGAGCTGCAGACTTGTGCAACTCGTCCTCTTTGCGTGGACAGCTGCAACCCCCCCCCCCCCCCCCCCCCCCCCCCCACCTTATAAAAAAAAAATCCACAGGAGTCTGTTGAGGAAGGACAGAGTAAATCCACGGCAGTCTGCCTGCTTGTTTTCATTATTTTTTTCCCTTTCAGTATCCTCATCCGTCTCTTCTCCCAGCCCCTGCTTGCTTTTTCTGAGACACAGAGCCATCTGTCCCCAACATTGCAGTCGATTTAACCTTATTCAACCCTTAAGGTCAGCTCGCTTTCACTCAGACCATCACAGAGACAGGATGGTTGAGCTGTCAGTCAGCAGTCCAGACAGCGGAGCTCATCTCCTTCATCTCCCTCATCTCTGCCTTTCTGTGCTGCCTCACAGGCATTGATCACCTCAGACAAGACAGAAACACTTGCTGCTGTCTCTCTGCAGCACAATGCCTCAGTCTCTGCTCTATCCTATAATTCTGGCTCTCTGTTCTAGAACACTGCCATTCCTCTTTTTCAAACAGACAGCAGTGTTAAGTCTTAATTTGAAGCTGTTGCTTTACAATCATGGAATCTTTGTTTTTTACAGGTACTTGAAACAGAGTCTTGTAGGGAAGCATTTGTGTATGCAAATGGCTTTGCTGTAGCTTAAAAAGCAGGATAAAATGTGCACAGATGCATAGTAAATATTTAGGTTTTAGTATGGATTAGTGTCTGCCTTTAATGGAGGGTTTGAGTATTTCAGATGATTCAGCAAGAAGAGTTTTAGGATCAGTAAACCGATGTCAGAATGGTGGATTTTCTACTTGTGTTTTCCACTTTGAAAATATGGTTTTAGTTTTACAGTAGGTCCATAAACAAGCAGCATTTGAACACAGTCCATTATTCTGTTCAGTCTCTGTGACTTAGATTAGTCAGCTTTACTTTGAACAGTGACATTTTTTGTGTTTTTATCACATTGTTGTGTATCTCCAATCACAAACCTGTAATAACAATAATATTCACCCTCTACATGCACATAAATCAGACATATAGGTTTATGGTTTCACTATGGTCTCTGTATTCTAAATAATGGTGGCACATATTTGGTTTACACCATTATGTCATCAATGGATATAAATGGCAACAGTTACTTTTTGTCTGTCTTTTGAGTTACCCGCCTGCTACATCAGTCCATCCTGGATTAATATAAGAGGAGGTGGAGCTGGTTGAAATGCAGAGAAATGGCCTGAACCATCTGCTGCGACAGCATGGGGGAATGAGTTTCTTTGTGCCGACTTTCTTGTCCTTGTGGTGTTTTTCCCTTCGTGTTGATAAGGTTTTGCACCACTGAGTTCTCTCTTCCTTGGGCAGGTTATTGTTATTATTATTATTTTACATCATTTTTGTCTGTTTGAGGTACAAGAAAACCTACTTTTCGAAACGTTACTCCTGTGCTTGAGTGGTTGTTTATTTACAAGAATTAATGACCAGCATAAAAATTAATGTTCATATATATGTATAGCTTAAGTCATATGTGCTACATTCAGGTACACTGTCATTAACAGTCGTGGCCTTTGCTCTGATGAGTGTTCCCTTTCCATATGTTTCTCGTGCCCAGTTTTTAAGTTATTATGTTTTTGTTTTATGAAATTCAGCCTCGTTGTATGATCTTGCTCATAGAAAGGCACATAGACATGCAAACAGGACTTTAGGCATCTCTCTACCTCAGCCTCAGCTACTGCTTGGTGAAAGGATAAAAACAATAATGAATATATTGTAAATAATACATGAATAAGTATTATAGTACTACTTTGCTATCATTTATTGAACATTCTGTCTCATCTTTACCACAGTCTTTAATTTTTCTTCTTTGATTTGATCATCTTTCTATTAATATTAAAAATATCATCTGACATTGTATTCAGCAGTTTGCCACCAATTCCTGTGTCAACTTAGAATTTTAATCTGGCTTTACTTCACAGCACGTCTCCTTAGCAGAATCTGCAGGCTGTAGAACTCCTCCACAGACTGCACTCCTCCTTCATTAGCTGTCCTCTGTTCTTCTTTTGACCTTCACTGTCATGATTTCCTTCCTGAAGCTTGGCTGTCTGAAAACCTTGCAAAATTAATTGTAAAAGGCTCCCAGCTGCTGTCACAAAGAGGCAAAAAAGCTTGGCTCAGCGGAAATTTTCAGCAAAAAAAACCCCCCTAAAAAACTAAACAGCATTTCTGTGGAAACTTGCCTCCATCTCCTCCTTTATGCACTCTGCCCCGCTCTTACACGGCAAAGGATTATGTATGCGTTACATCTGGGGGTTCTTTTCTCCTCCATCCTTGTATCCTCCTCTGACCCCGGTGATTCAGAATGTTTCAGTGCTGATCTCAATCTTTCCTCATCCGCTATAAGGTTTTGAAACCTCAAACCTTAGTTGGGGGAAACACATCCACTCTTGACTTCCCCCAGCCCTTCAGACAATCACTGCCCATCTGCTTCTTTTCCATTAAGGTTCAACTCAGTGTGAGATGATGTAAAATGAGTTCAAACATAATCTGGAGGTCTAACACTTATCAACAGTGCCCTCTAGATTGTTTGGGAGAAACAATTTGATTTTCTATGTCGTTTAATTGCCTTTGTGCTTCACAGCTTTCATTTGGTAAACAGACAATACGTCTTGTTAAAATGCACTAGTAAAATTTTACGAAAAGCAATTTGTTGATGTTTCTGTATAGCAAGGAGAAAATTACAGCATCTTATAGTCTCCCCTTCTCTCACGGCACCATAATGTTTGGGAAATTTGTGTGGTGATTATTTAGGTGTGTTGAATTGCTTCATTAGCAACAGCACAAGAGAGCTGTAGCCTACCTTCTGATTTCTCAGCTCATGCATCCTCACTCAGTGCCTCTCCTCATGTATTAGTCCATCCTCCCACATATGCGAGTGGTTAAAGCGAGGAAGAGACATGAGGAGATAGTAGACAAGGCAGAAGGTATTTTACAATTTTACAAAATGAGACATCCTTGTTCCCAAGCTGTCATTTTGAAACCATGTCAATGACATATGACATTTGTTAAAACTATCACCTCTTCTGTTACAGCCTAATGCTGTATTTTATGATCCTAGATATGAGGTGACCATAACAGTGTTTGTGACTATATATTCACATTTACATTGAATGAAATGTCTAATTATGCAGTTGGTTTTGCAGTAAATAACCAAAACAACTAATAAATACAGGAATAAAACAGCTGTGTGTTTTCTGTCCTCCAGCGAGCCTCCTCACACCTCTCTCCGGTCCATTTTAGGAAATCATTTAAGATATTGCACAGAAATTGATTTCCAGGTCATCAGGCAGGAAAGAGGAGGATATGAGGAAAGACTAATTAGAGAAATGAAAAAAAAATCCTAGGGTTGCTTCTTATCTTTGTGTCACCTTTGATTCCAGAGCTGTAGTTAGACTCTGGATGATCTGATTCCAGTTTGCAAAAAAAAAATAGATGTTGGACAGATGTGAGTTATGGTGAGAAAAGTGTGGAGGAGTATAAACCGATCCAAAGACGCCTCTTCCGTTCATCATGCTGGAGGGCTGTTGCCATGGTCTACATCATCATGATTGGTTAGTTTTCTGAAGTTGCTTAGAAAAATCAGTGGCTGATCAGTTGACCATAATCTGGACACTTTAGTTCCTGTTGATAGCTGATCTAGCATCTCTAGTAAAAGATAAGCTTATTAATATGGAACTCCAAAGTGTTCAAAATTAAATAAATAAATAGGACATGATGAAATAAATAACTATGATATATGTAATATATGTGATGTGACAATGATATTGTGAAACTTTTTTCAAAGTCAGTCTTTATTTCAAAATCCCGTTTTTCCCAGTGGCCTATTTATTTCATAATGCGACTTTTCAGCAGAATGACTTTGTCTGTCAATCAGTGTGAGTGGGCTGGACCTTTGCGCCTATTGGCGTATCGTTTACCATCGACTAGTTTTCCTGGATACCTGCTCCGCGGACAGCTACCACAGCTTGCAAAAACGTGCTAGGTCAAAAGTCACGGAGGATGGCGGACTGGTGTGAACTTCAATCAATTCTGCTCATTTTAGCAAATCAGATAGAGAGGGATCATTTACCTGTAGATACTGTTTTGAGTCGTTTAGATGATATTTCTGAAATGCTTGGGATGATAATTGCTCTTCAAGATCTTAGCATCGATGACAACATTGTCGAAAGTTTAAGATCAATTCAGCGCCGTGTTCGTTTGGAATACTCTGAAGAAGAACTGTCTTCAAATGTTGGTCGTCCACGTCTTGAAATCCCGGCTGCAGCACTCAGGACTTTAGTGCTGTCCGGGATAACCATCGGGGTAATTGCCGATATGTTTTCTGTGTCTCCGAGCACAATTAGGAGGAGAATGACGGAGGAAGGTCTAAGGTAAGTTTACGCTGTAATTGAGCACCTGTGTGAGTCTGTACACAGCATTATTTAGATGTTGACCTTAATTATGACGTTTGACATTGAAATATTATCGTTTGCTTTTTTATTGTGACTGTCTAAATAAGTGGGGCAGCTATGGCTAAAGCTATCAGCGCCATCTCGGCGTTGAGACACGTTTACCAGTGTTAGCTGTTAGTGTGTTAACTCAGAGACTGGGGGCAGTGGAGCCTGTAGGAACCTTTTCCACAGAGAGTAGACCCACAAGCTTTCCACAGTCTACTTACTTATCACATCTTGGTAGACAGCACGGTCATTAGTGCTTTAAATAGTACATAGTTGAATGTTTCATTGCTGTTTGCAGCTGATTGTTCTCTGATAACACATAACAAAGTTGATGTTAAATAGCGAGTTTATTGAAATAGTTTTGTCTATTACAGCAGCATTTTAAATATCATACTTTCTCTGGTGTCTTCAGTAAAGCTAAAACAAGAATACATTTACATCCTTGGTTCTTTCAGTATTAATTGGAAAACTTTGTTGAGATTTGCTGTTATACTAAAAACAAAAAAAAATTATGTGCAGAAAATCTGATAGGTATTCTTCTATTGGAGATGAGGACTTGGATGCAAAAGTGCTGGACATTCAGCGTCGTCACCCAAATGCCGGCTGCAGAGTGATGATGGGACATCTACGATCCAGACGCATACACATTCAAAGTAAGCTGATATTGTTTGAATATTCAAACACCAGTTTCTGGCCCGGAAAGCATGTGTCAGTGTGGCCATGATGTGATATTTTAATGTTTCCATCAAAAATGACTAGCATGTTCTCATCACTGTTATGCAGTTATGTTCCTGTTTGAACCATTTTGTACACGATTCTCTCTCCTCAGTAAATCTGTACAGCACCTGGATACTTACCTGAAGCAATGAAGATCTGTCCCATAAGCATTAGAGTGTTTACAATACAGTCTTTTTGTAGTTGGTAGTACTAAGACATGATCTGTTTGTTAATCAGGATTTAGACTGATGGATTCAATGAGACAAGTCAATCCACAAGGGGTCATGATGAAGGTGCCTAAGAAGTACAGGAAGCTGTCCATACCTGAGGCCTTGGAAACTGCCAAGCAACGACTCACAGCCTTGGCCAGCCGCTTGAGGAGGTACACCAGAGAGATAGAAGGCAGGAGAATAAACCAGCTGTTCTCCACGGAACCAGCCAAGGTGTACTCTCAGTGGCAGGGGAACAATATGAGAACAACACCACCAAGGCTGGAGGCAGAACAATACTGGAAGAGAATATGGGAGAAGGACGCAACCCATAACGGCAATGCTCAGTGGCTAGTGGATCTGAGGGCAGATGATAGCGACCTCCCCGAACAGGGTCCAGTAACCATCACAGTAGCAGATATCCAAGAAAGGGTCTCCAGTATGAAGAGTTGGACAGCACCAGGCCCTGAAATGGTTCACGCCTACTGGCTGAAGAGGCTGACTGCACTCCACGAGCACCTGGCAGCACAAATGAACCAGCTGCTAGTTAACGAGAGACACCCGGAATGGCTAACCGAAGGCCGGACGGTCCTGATCCTCAAGGGCCCCCAGAAGGAACCGGTCCCCTCCAACTACCGACCAATAACCTGCCTCAGCACCACATGGGAGCTCCTGTCAGGCATCATAGCGGCTAAGATGAACTCAATGGGGATGTGGTGGACAACACTGGAGGCCAACCTCAAGCCCATAGCACAAGCCACCATCAAGTGCGGGATCTACCAAGAAGATGCTCTGTCCCCACTGCTGTTCTGCATAGGCCTGAACCCCCTCAGTGAGATAATTGACAAGACTGGCTACGGATACTGGCTACGGAACGGAGCAGTTGTCAGACACCTCCTGTACATGGATGACATCAAGCTGTATGCCAAGAGTGAACGAGACATCGATTCACTGATCCACACCACCAGGATATACAGCAATGACATCGGGATGTCGTTTGGGCTGGAGAAGTGTAGTCGGATGGTAACAAAGAGAGGGAAGGTAGTCAGAAAGGAGGGGATCAAACTACCAGAAGGCAACATTGCAGACATAGAGGACAGTTACAAGTACCTGGGGATCCCACAGGCGAATGGGAACCATGAAGAGGCCGCTAGGAAAGCTGCAACCACCAAGTACCTGCAGAGGGTCAGGCAAGTCCTGAGGAGTCAGCTGAATGGTAAGAACAAGATCCGGGCCATCAACACGTATGCCCTGCCCATGATCAGGTACCCTGCTGGGGTAATAGGCTGGCCAAAGGAGGAGATAGAAGCCACTGACATCAAGACAAGAAAGCTCCTTACCATGCATGGAGGGTTTCACCCCAAGTCCGGCACCCTGAGGCTGTACGCTAAGCGGAAGGAAGGGTAGCCGGGGACTGGTGAGTGTCAGCACCACAGTCCAGGATGAGACAAGGAACATCCACGAATACATCACGAAGATGGCCCCAACTGACAGCGTGCTCAGTGAATACCTCAGGCAGCAGAAACCCAAGAAAGAGGAGGGAGACGAGGAACCATCATGGAAGGACAGGCCCCTGCACGGTATGTACCACCGGCAGATAGAGGAGGTGGCTGATATCCAGAAATCCTACCAGTGGCTGGACAAAGCTGGACTGAAAGACAGCACAGAGGCACTAATCATGGCAGCACAAGAACAAGCTCTGAGCACAAGATCCATTGAGGCTGGGGTCTATCACACCAGGCAAGACCCCAGGTGCAGGCTGTGTAAAGATGCCCCAGAGACAATCCAGCACATAACAGCAGGGTGCAAGATGCTAGCAGGCAAGGCATACATGGAACGCCATAACCAAGTGGCCGGCATAGTGTACAGGAACATCTGTGCCGAGTATAACCTGGAAGTCCCGAGGTCAAAATGGGAGATGCCCCCAAGGGTGGTGGAGAATGACCGATCTAAGATCCTGTGGGACTTCCAAATACAGACGGACAAAATGGTGGTGGCTAACCAACCGGACATAGTGGTGGTGAACAAACATGAGAAGATGGCCGTAGTGATCGATGTAGCGGTTCCGAATGACAGCAATATCAGGAAGAAGGAACACGAGAAGCTGGAGAAATACCAAGGGCTCAGAGAAGAGCTCGAGAGGATGTGGAGGGTGAAGGTAACGGTGGTCCCAGTGGTAATCGGAGCACTAGGTGCGGTGAAACCCAAGCTAGGCGAGTGGCTCCAGCAGATCCCGGGAACAGCAGCGGAGATCTCTGTCCAGAAGAGCGAAGTCCTAGGAACAGCTAAGATACTGCGAGCTTGAATGATCGGCCGCCCACAGGGGCGAGTGGGGAATTTTTTTTATGTATATATATATATATGTGTGTATATATGTATATATATATATATATATATATATATATATATATATATATATATATATATATATGGTAAATGGCTATCCACAGATTGATAGTAACATTAGCAAGTGGTGGAGGCCAGCAGGTGGATGAGGGAAAGGGGAGGCAGGGGGAGGAGAGACCCGAGGAGGCCGCCGGTCCGAGTGTCAGGTGAACTGAACTTCAGGTAAGAAGTTATGAACTGCGCACTAGCTAGCATGACGGAGTTTCTATACAGCTGGGTGCGTGCTATGATGTTACTGATGTTGAACTTTATTTTATTCATAAGGTTAGTTAGTAGAGTTGCCAACCATCCCGTAAAAAAACAGAATCGTCTCGTATCCAGGGAAAATATCATGTGTTTCGTATTGAGGTGAAAAGGAACAGTTTGTCCCAGACTTCAGCTAGAATGGAAAAAGACACAAAGCTGGAGTTATTCTGTGTCTGTGCTGCACAGCTGCCTCTTCTTCTCTCATTCTCCCCCCTCCCTCTCCTGTTTCTACTTCAGTCATGAAACTGATCAATGATCAGCTGATCGGCTCTCTTGTTTGTTTATCGCTCACTTTGCGCCAGAAAGAGGAAACCAGCGGAGGTCGCGTTAAACAACAGCAGCATGTTTAAGCTTGATCAGCTGTTGTTAGAATTTATTTAATATTAATTTCTAGTATCAGCTGATGTTTGCTGGAGCCACAGCTGTAAAGCTGCTGGTCATGATGTCGGTTTGGTTATCTGGTGAGAGGGAAACATGAAGATAAAACCAGGAGATGTCCTTACTGAATCATCAGAGCTGAACAGGTGATGGAGAAACAGGTTTACCTTTTAGGTGACATGAATGAGTTGAAGGGAAGTTATGAACTGTTTCTGAGAGACAAATAACACCAGGATCCTTTTCTAAGCAGCTGACAGCTGGTAACTGTGCAGGGGCGGGTCTAGCAAAGTGTTGCCAGGGGGGCAGGTAGGGCATTAACAGGGAAAGTAGGGCACAAAGATATACTTTTCTTTCCTATTCTCATTTAAAATATCTAGCTTTTAAAAAATAATTATCTGAATCTTACAACAAACGATTGATAGATTGATGCATATATACCATCAAAACAGTGTACATCACTGTCACAACAGCGTTTGTTTTCATTCAAAGGCTTTGTTTTTTCCTATAATGGCGGCCGGTCTCTAGTCAAAATGCCCGGGCTGATTTTTGTCCCAGTCCAGCTCTGTATGCAGCTCATCTGCAGTCTGGAGTTACCTACATCTTCCTATTTGAAAGACAGAATTTCCGAGTGTTAGATTTGTATTGTTGATTGTCATTTATGCTTAGAAATATTTACTTATATATGCTTAGAGTTTTGTAATTAGTTGTAGATTGGTAGAGGTTTTGATCCTTGATAGTCTGCAAACTTTGTGTGTATTAGACAGCACTTTGGGAGCATGAGAGGTCATACCGTGTCTTATTGTTTTATGGTAGGATTAACGTAGCTACGTCTGTTCTAGTCTAAGTGCTCTTTGTTTAGATGAACTGCAGGACTTCCTCACCGTGTTATCTAGGATGAACCATCTAGGGTGAGGGGGAGGCTACCCTCTTCCTGACCAAGGATGTTTAACCCTTTGATCAGCAACACACACACACACACACACACACACACACACACACAGGCAAGGTACTCTTTGTTTGTATGTAGACGTCGTATGTTAATGAACCTATGCATATTCATGTAACCTCAATAAAAGGGCAGTGTTACAGGAGGACGGACGAGACCAACTGGAGTCAAGCGGTTGTCCGGTTCTCTCCCGTGCACGAGTAACATGAAGAACTTTGCCTATTTGTGTCTTGCTTGCAGTGTAATTATATTGTCTTAACGTTCCAGCGAATAGGTTTATGCTACAAACCTAACACCGAGTTCTGAGTACAATCGAAAGCACCACGACTGCAGTTTTCGTGTTGGATGTAAAAAGCACACATGACGCTGTGACGTAGGCTAGAATCATGTTGGTGGTCAATGACGGTCCAGGTGTGGGATTTCTCTCTTGGAAATATGTATTTTATTTTTTCCTTTCTATTGGTAGGTGGCACAGTGCACTGTGGCAAGTAAGCAAGCTAGAAGACTGGAAATCTTGCTGGGTATCCAGTTACGGAAGCAACACATTAACAAGAGAATTCTGAGTAAAACCAAAGTAACTTTCCCTAGTAACTAGTTACTTTGAAAGTAACGTGTAACTTGAAGCAACTGAGTTCCTTTTGATAGAAGTAACTAGTAATGTAACTAAGTTACTAATTTAAAGTAACTTACCCAACACTGAGTATGACACAACAAAATCCAAGGCAAACTGAGGGCTTAAATACACACACGGGGCAATTAGGGAGCGAGAACACAGCTGAGTAAAACAAGACAAGGGTGAACCAAATCAAACTCATGAGACAGAGGGGAAGCAATGTAATCAAAGCACACAAGACTAGAGACTAGCAAAATAAAACAGGAAGTAACCAAACATGGGACACAGAAACAGACTTGACACCAGTAACACAGGAAACAAGGAACACAATACAGCCATACAACAATGAAAATAACCCAGATAACTACAACTAAAGTAAAACCTCAGGATATAAATATGAAGAAACCAACCCATAATTATCTCTAAAAAAAAAAAAAAAAAAAAAAAAAGGTACAAGGCTCAAAACAGAAATGTTCAATAAAAAACTGAAAGTGCAAAAGTCACAGACAAATACAGTGTGTTACAGTTGCCCCCTCTTACTATTCCACCCAGTCTCCCCTACTGTTGCTTTCAGCAGTAGACCTCCACCTCATCAGGTTCACAGGTCTGAAGAAAATGTTATCCGCAAGTTGGAGCTGTCTATGTAAGAGAAGTATGTCTTGCAGAAGTGACCTCAGCTCAGGCTGTTTTTGCTTTGAACCATATTAACCTCAAGTGTCCCTTTTCATGTTTGCTCTCCAAAGAATCTTTTTCGATTGACTTTCCTAATCTGCCCTCACCAGGGTCTATGTTTTCACACATTATCCCAGGGCTGTAGAATCCACTCGCATTCATCTTCTCCTTGACTCCACTGTGACATAAAATTGCAAACGGAATTAGTAAGCACACCTTCAGCTCTGTACTTTTCAATTCTATGACTCCTTCCTTACAAATCTTACTCAGTTCAGTCTAAACGAGGCAATAGTACCCTTGGGCTTCTTAAGGCCACCCTTTCTTTTAAATGTCAGGATTCGAGAAATCCTGCAACAGCATGTGCTTTTGAGCACAGCTAATGCACTTGTTGGTGTAGATGTCTCAAACAGAAATACAGTCCTGTTTCCAAAGTGTTTGGATACTACATAAATTGCCATTAAAAATAACCAGCAAAACATTTAAATGCTGTCTTATTTACATGGCATTTTCAATTTTTTTGAGTGCTTATGAGTACTGACAGCAGAAGCATCAACAGTAACAATGGCTACAGCAGAAGTCTGTGGTATATGTTATGGAACAAAGTGTTTTTTGTCCCGGTCATAGAACACTGGACCAGCTCTTCACCCTCTCAAGGATATGTGAGGGTGCACGGAAGTTTCCCAACCAGACTACATGTGTTTTGTGGACTTAGAGAAGGCATTCGACCATGTTCCTCAGAGTGTCCTGTGGGAGGTGCTTCAGGAGTATGGAGCACCTGGCCCGTTGCTACGAGCCATTCGACACCTATACAACATTTGCAAGAGCTTGGTCTGCATAACCAGCATGCCAGGGCTGCCCTTTGTCAATTCTCTGTTCATAATTTTGATGTACAGAATTTGGACAGTTGAAGTCTGGAGCGATTATATCTCTCAGTCTTCTGACAAGGATGCCTCCTGGGTGAGGTGTTCATGGTGTCCCACCGGTAGGAGTCCTGGGGCAGATCCAGCACACGCTGGAGAGATTATATCTCTCAGCTGCACTGGCAACACCTCGGTGTTCCCCCGGACAATCTGGAGAAGCTGGCCGGGGAGAGGGAAGTCTGGGCTTCTCTGCTTAGGCTGCTACCCCTGGGACCTGGCCCTGGAAGCAGAAGATGGATGGATGGATGGATCTAAGACTGTAACAGTACATGACAGAGAAAACATGGCAAAACGAAATATGTTATGTTTATAGCTGACAGCATGATAAGAACATTCTTCTTTTCTTCTATCAACTCGCATCTTAAGGTTTGCACCTCTGCTTGGTGAACATCTACAGCTGGATATCTGCCAAACACATCAATCCAAGACAATTTTTTAAAATCCCTATACAAGACCGCCGTTTCACTGACAGCTCCACACTCTCTTCTGCTCAGAATAGCAATAATCTTGGTGTGAACTCACACACTGTGCAACCACTGCTCGTCTGCGTGACGACAATTCCCTCCTGGCTGAGCTCCCGGCCGACCTTTCTCCAGCCTCTACAACTCATACAGAAGGCTGCAGCCTGTCTCATTTTAATCCACACTAAATTCTTCCATTTCAGCCCCGCTCACTGTCTCCACGGTTCCTCGTATTGAATTCAGCACCTCGGCTCTCTTTTCCCTGTGTTCCCAGTAGCGCAATGACCTCTCCACCCCTGACAGGACTACATAGTTGCTCCCTATCTCCAAGTCTGAACTGAAAGCTCTATCCCACTGAAGCGTTGCACATCCACCTTTCCCCCTCATCTTCCTCGTGTATCTGCATCAGAGCTCGCTGTCTTTGCTTTAAAATGATTCATGTGAGACTTGTTTTTTTTCTCCCCTACGTTTCTTTCTTCTAATTCTCTATACCTCAACAGTCAGCCAACGTGAATATCAATGTGTGGGTTGAGCTCAAACTTTAACATTATACATCTAGTTTCCACTGCAGCCAGATCTTTCAGACAGCACGAATATAAATTGAACAGTATAGATTTGTTTCCAGAGCTCATTAACATGGGGCTTGAAGCAAGCTTGCGAGGACTAGTAAACATTAATGAAAAGTTGGATTTTCATATTACACTGCAAATTTTGTTATACAAAGCAGCTTTGTTATTCCTCACGGACGCTGGTGAGGCCATTTCCACTGCAGGAAGCATCTAAGCTTAATGGAATAAATACTTTGAAGTATACTAAAAGAAACAGTATATTCAAGTCCTGACTGTTTCAGTTTCATGTTCAGCTGCCTGACCTACTGACGAATGATCAGCCACTGACTTGCCAGTATATTAAGTATAGCCAGCAAGAGAACTGTAATGCTGAATCAAAACAAAGCCAGTAGCAAAGTGAGGAATGTGCATATAATAACTGATACACAAACTCTCTGTACCACAGTTGGAGGGCTAAAAATATTTTTTAACCAAAAAAATTTAAATTTACATCATTGTTATATATTAAATAATAAATTTCACCAGAATTTGAGTTAATGAAGCATGTGTTGTAGATGACGGACTTCTGAATTCTAACTATTATGCTAGTACGGTATTTTCAGGAAAATTGTGGGAAAATAAATGTGAACATTAGATATGCATCTGGGGCATAGGGTAGTTACAGAGCTAAACCCTGACAGGTACACAGAACACTTACTCGTGCACTCGTACAGAACTATACTGTTACAGTGTAATGATCAGTCTGGAAAGCGACATTTATACGTAAACCTGACTGTTATGTATGATTTTGCACACGCGCGCGCACACACACACACACACACACACACACACACACACACACACACACACACACACACACACACACACATTTTCATGGTCATATTTTTTGGGTATGTGATTATTGATTATTACCAAGTTATGACTTATCATAATTTGATGATTTTCATAAAAATTATAATATGTCGTAAACATTTATTACTTCCTAAGTCATAAAAAGTTGGACAGTGGACCATAAATCACTGGTATGACATAAGGGGTATATTATCCCTCCTAGTCTTTAAAATAAAACCTAGTCTGGTCCTTTCTATTGACATGTTTTTATTCTTGGACTAGATATTTCATAGGTCAAAGTAATTCTTATTTACTTTATAGTGGGTGGTTTGGTGTGGCCCCTCAATTCATCCTTTATTTAAAAGAAGCTGTTTCAGCTCTTTTCCTTTTAAGCCAGCTTTTATCTGATTGGCTGAATCACAAACCGAAGATGTGAACAGCAGGTTGTTGAGGCTTCTGCACTCACAAGCAAAGCTGCAAGCCTGAGATGTCAATATTAGCAATATCCAGCTATATCCAAGAGCAAAAAGAAGGGGCCTTAAACTGAGCGTTTCGAGTCTAATGCCGAAGCTTTTGACACATGGGTATTACTGAACTTATTTATTTTTTTATGTTGTTCATTTATCCATTTATTTATGTATTTATTTTTAACGAACTCTTCCACAACATGCATTTTTCAGTTCTCTTTGATATTTGTGCATATTGGGGCCCGATGAATGTAAAAACAAAGAATTACCAGATTTTTTTTAATTTTTTTTAGAAAAATAAGAGCCATATATAAGGATATTCGTTTAAAATTTTGATAGAACAGTAGCAGTATAATGTCCTTGTAAGTGGATATCAGGCCCATGTAGAGCAAAATTGAATATTTTAGTCTAAATAACCCAAAATGTGACGTCCACATATGTGGACGCCAGGTCCTAGGAGGTTAATTATTAAGGTCAAAGTGCTATCTAAACTTACCTGGCCCCACCTGGTGAAAATGTATTTGCACCCTTTGTTAAATCATGAATTAACTGTGTTTAGTTCAGTGTTACTGACCATAGGGTTCATCTGTTTCACAGAGTATTACAAAAGTAATGTAATTACTAATATAATTAATTACTTTCTCCTTGGAGTAATTAAATAACATACTGCATTACTTTAAAGAAAAGCGTGTAATATGTATAAATGTGACTTATTTTTGAGTAATGACCCCAACACTGATCACAACAAAATGCACAAACCTTTGACCCCCAGCATGCAATTACTTTGCATGAATGTAAAGTCTTTGATATGCTGCTTGTGATGGTAACTCTCAAAGCGGAGCCAATTGGAACCCAACGAGAATTGATAAGAAATCAAATTGTGATATTGGTAAACGAATTGGAATTGCACAATTCTTACCTGTTCCCATCCCTAACCTTATTTTTTTCTTTTGAAAGAAATTGACCTGCCAAGGTCTATATAGCACTGAAAACAAGGAAAATCTTATCTCTAGTCTCTTTTTCATATAATTGCTTTTTTTTAGAAGATGCACTTAAGACTGATGCACATTAAAATACAGCCTGACGTCTTTAATACAAAATCAGAATAGTGCATCTTTCTGTCAAATATAGCTGAAACATACTCTGCATAATTACAGACTGGAGAAAAATTGATATGATCCAGTTTCTTTTGTGAAGTGTTACATGTTTCCCTCTGTTTTCAGTCCTCATGCTAAGCTAAGTTAACTTGTATCTATAAGTGTAGCTCTGCCTTATATCAGTGAACACCCATATGTTTTATATACAGTGTAAGGAAGCAAAACACACAGTTTGCAGTCTTATCATGATTTCAAAAACCAAAACATCTGCCTGTCTTCTTTCCTGTGATATTTTAGGTACACGTGGTGAATGCAGGAGCAGCTGAATTCACTGGCTTAATGTTTTGCAAGCACTATCCTCTACAAGCTTGGTTATAGCTGGGCAGGAAGAAATGTTGCCATCTGCCCCGACTCCCTCATAAGGGCCTCACAGTGGTTTCTGCCAAGAGATGGGGTGCTAAAGCTTGAATTCACAAGAGCGACTAAACAGTGCCATGCTGTGCCTTTAAATCTCCCTCACCAATGTTTCACCTATCAAATATATTCTGTGAGTTAAAGTTGAATAAGAAAAGAATAAATCACAGAATCTAGTGGTTACATTTGGTCATTCAAATGTCACCACAAAGAATATTATTTCATTGTTTTTTTAATTCAGGGGTTGAAAGAAGCAAGTTTATGTTAAAAAAAACCCCCCACAAGGGACAAAAATTGTGTTACACCAGTACACAAAGAAATAAAGCAAAGGATTGAAACAGTTTGCACTACTTTTTATTCTCACACTCATAACCATGCCAGCATCTCTTTTGAGCCTCTCTGCTACAACTTGCATTGGCATTCTTATTTGTGGGCAGAATGTGTCTCTATGAAGATAAACCAGTATTGGCAGATTCTTCATGCAGATGGTTCCCCATCTATCCACTGTTCGTGGTGCCAAGAACTCTTCTTTCCTATGAATGATAACAAGACAATGACAAAGGAATTTGATTTTCTCACGATTTAACAACTATATAAGCATTACTATCTAGCTTTTCTTCATACTTCACCACTCCTTCATAATATCTTCTGTTTTATTAACCCTTTCTGCATGATTGAAAATGCATCACAGCACTATGTATGATGAAATCCCTATTTTATCATTTGCTGTAAGAAAAGTTGACTTGCAACCTGCCCAGGCTTACTGCGGTTCTCCCTCTGTATTACTAGTGGAGAGTGCCAGACCTGCAGGGCCTGGTCTCAGTCATAATCAGTAGCAGCTGTCTGTGATCTGTTTGAATCCACAGCTATGCCATTTACTCTGACATTGTAATACTTACGTACTTCATAGAACACAATAGGATTCCCCCTCTGGCCTTCACCACCCAATCAAGTTAGCACTCACAATTCCACCAGCCATGCGTTTTCAAATGGTCCCACAGTGGGATCTCCTTTCCACATTGATAAAATTCCTTTTAGTAAGCAATGCCACCAAGTCTGCCAATCTAGAGGCACCTCCCCAGATCTCCATATGACATGTCAACCAAGATGACCTGCAACATCATGGACTTTACAGAACTCAAGGCAAATATTCTCCACCCCAGATGCCACGTCAACAAGGAACTACCTCAGCAATCTCGCCCCCAGTGATGGACGAGTTGTCTCCTGTGTCCCCGGATCCTGCTTTCTCTACAAAAGACATGTCTATATCCTTAGCTGAAGTCAGCAGCACCAGACCTGTAAGCATCCTCTCCTACCATCTGATCCAGCTAACCACCACATGTTTAGAACATAGGGCCACTGATCTGATGATGCAATTCTAAAATCAATCTAGGATCTCCTGATGACCTACACGCTTATGTTTGAACATGGTGCTCACTTGATTTGCACAAAAGTCCAATAACAGAATACCGCTTGGGTTCAGATCAGACAGACTATTCCTCCCATTTATGCCCCACCAGGTCTCACTGTTGGTAACATTATTGCTTCGCAACACCCTCATCATCAGTAAAAACCCCACATACAGGCAATAAGCTGAGGGGATACATGGATACTCACAAATATCCGCCTCCTCTCACTGATGGCAACTCCAGACTGAACAGAATCCAGCCCCTCTGTGGTTCCAGAGCTCACACTGTGCGTTACGCTGAGTCTGACTGTATCTAACTTTCATGCACCAGCTTAGACTCTTTCTCTACCGGAGTAGTGATGTTCCATGTCACAGTAGCCCTTCTCAACAGCTAATGATCGGACCACTAGGGCCTCCACCCCTGATTGCCGTCAGACCATAGCTGGACTGGCCATCGGCCCACCGGGCATTTGCCCGGTGGGCCGATGGTGATTTTTCATTTTTATGGGCCAATGATTTTTTTTTTTCTGGTAACGGTATAAACAATGAAAGGTGGTGGATTGGTCAGATGCTGGCCGGTGTGTAAAAATACTTCCACAGATTCAGTAACATTAGCAAGTGGTGGAGGCCAGCAGGTGGATGAGAGAAAGGGGAGGCAGGAGGAGGAGAGACCCGAGGCGGCTGCCGGTCCGAGTGTCAGGTGAACTGAACTTCAGGTAAGAAGTTATGACCTGCAATCTATCTGGGTCAGATATAAACCAAGTTTAGGTGGAGTTTATTTTCGTTGTGCTGACTTTTTACAGTCAGTTACAATAACTCTAGCTAGCATGACGGAGTTTCTATACTGCTGGTTGCATGCTATGATGTTACTGATGTTGAACTTTATTTTATTCATAAGGTTCGTTAGTAGAGTTGCCAACCGTCCCGTAAAAAGACGGAATCGTCCCGCATTCAGAGAAAATATTACACGTTTCGTATTGAGGTGAAAAGGAACACAGTTTGTCCCGTACTTCAGCTAGAATGAAAAAAGACACAAAGCTGGAGTTATTCTGTCTTTACGCTGTCAGCTGCCTCTTCTTCGCTCATTCTTTCCCCTCCCTCTCCTGTTTCTACTTCAATAAACATGATCATTAAGATGATCAATGATCAACTGATCAGCTTTTCTCTCTTGTTTGTTTATCGCCCACCTTGCGCCAGAAAGAGGAAACCAGCAGAGGTCGCGTTAAACAACAGCAGCACGTTTAAGCTTGATCAGCTGTTGTTAGAATTTATTTAATTTAATATTTAATATTTAAATTTCAAGTATCAGCTGACCCATATGGAAAAGAAATAGTAAAAACTTGTATGATTTACTCATGAAAGTGGCCACTTTCTCATTACTTTCATATATTGTTTTAGTAAGTATCCAAAACATACAAGTTTCATTATATAATTTTTCAAGGGATCTTACATGTGTTTTCACTCTTGTATGTGCTTTTAATACAAGTTTCACACAAGACAGATACAAACTTTATAAGATTTATATATATCTTTTCCATATGGGAATGTTTGCTGGAGCCACAGCTGTTAAGCTGCTGGTCCCAGGAGATGTCCTTACTGAATCATCAGAGCTGAACAGGTGATGGACAAACAGGTTTACCTTTTAGGTGACATGAATGAGTTGAAGGGAAGTTATGAACTGTTTCTGAGAGACAAATAACACCAGGATCCTTTTTTACGCTTACAGCTGGTAACTGTGCAGGGGCGGGTCTAGCAAAGTTTTGCCAGGGGCCCGGGTAGGGCATTAACAGGGAAAAGGGGGGCACAAAGATATACGTTCTTATTCTCATTTAAAATGTCTCGCTTTTATTAAATAATTAACATGTCCGGCTGGATAACCGCTGCTCATCTACAATCACGATGAACACCGGTGTACCACAAGGCTGTGTGATGAGCCCTTTCCTCTACTCCCTCTTCACCCACGACTGCAGACCGGCTGATGGTTCCAACACCATCATTAAGTTTGCAGATGACACCACGGTGATTGGCCTCATCAGTGACAACGATGAGGCCGCCTACAGGGAGGAGGTGGATCGTCTGGCTGAGTGGTGCGACAGAAACAACCTGCTGCTTAACACCGAGAAGACCAAGGAGCTCATCGTGGACTACAGGAGGAATGCTGACCCACATCCACCCATCCACATTAAGGGGACGGCTGTGGAGCGTGTGAGCAGCTTCAAGTTCCTGGGAGTCCACATCTCCGAGGATCTCACCTGGACGACCAACTGCTCCAAGCTGGTCAAGAAGGCTCACCAGCGCCTCTTCTTCGTGAGGACTCTGAGGAAGAACCACCTGTCCTCAGACATCCTGGTGAACTTCTATCGTTGCACCATCGAGAGCATCCTGACCAACTGTATAACAGTCTGGGAACTGCTCTGCCTCGGACCGGAAGGCGTTGCAGAGGGTCGTGAAAACTGCCCAGCGCATCACCGGAGAACCACTTCCTGCCATAAATGACATCTACAGGAGGCGGTGTCTGAAAAGGGCTGGGAAAATCATCAAAGACCCCAGTCACCCATCACATGGACTCTTCACCCTCCTGCCCTCTGGGAGGCGCTACAGGAGCCTCTGGACTAAGACCACCAGGTACCGGAACAGCTTCTTCCCCACAGCTGTCAGACTCCTGAACTCTGCCTCCTGACATCTGACCCACGTTAAACTCATGGACTGAACATACACACACCCACAATGGACAACTGTACCCTCAAACACAATAATAACATGGACTGAACCACCACTCACAACCACTAGCACTTTATATAGCCTCTGTAGAAACTATCTACACCCTCACTTATCTTAACTGCACTACTGTATAGCTCTGTAATAATCTTTCTGTACATTCGATAATCTTTAATCCTACAACTGTTTACAACTTGCATAGTTCCCATTTCTGTATAGCTGTATATCCCAGATTCTGTAAAGTTATTTATTTCATATTCTGTATAGTTTTTCATATTTATATCCTGTTCATATCCTGTACATAGCTTGTACTCACTACAGCCTGTACATACTTATAGTTATAGAATATTCACAACATACTTCATACCGTGTACATTATAACATATCATAATAGACCCATTTCTGTAATATACTCACATATCTATATTATTGCTAATATATATTGTAATATATCTATATCACTAAAGCACTTCTGGATGGATGCAAACTGCATTTCATTGCCCTGTACCTGTGCATGTGCAATGACAATAAAGTTGAATTCTATTCTATTCTAATTCTATTCTATTCTATAATTATCTGAAGATTAGAACCAAAGTTTTTATCTGACGTAAAATGTATAGAAATCATACATATACCAGCAAGACTGTACATCACTGTCACAACAGCGTCTGTTTTCATTCAAAGGCTTTATGGGGGGCCGGTCTCTAGTCAAAATGCCCGGGCTAAGCTTTTGTCCCAGTCCAGCCCTGCGTCAGACACACATTGTTCCTAACTTCTGTGGCATCACCTGCAGGTGTGAGCCTACAGGAGGGCAAGCCTGGCTGGGTCCCATGTGCCTGGCTCCAGGGTGGGGCCCTGGTAACCCTATTTTGGGTAATATCGTCCATTTATTTTTTTTCCTTTCATTAAAGGGTTTTCTGAATCACTTTTTTCTGAGAATGATGTCACCCTTTTTGATGATCTTCATTATTTACCCCCGTGTTGGGCCCACTGATTAACCATGTGACTTCCCAAGTAGTTAAAAATGGCCACTTATGAAAAAATGTATTTGCTGCTGTTTTTGTTTTCTCTATTCATGCTGCTTTTGGATAGCGCAGATACTCTGGCTCCTGCTAATTTCTACATCCTCTCTGATTTAATCTACAGGTTTTACTTTTAATGAGGCAGTTATTTTTCCCTCTCAGGTCTCCATCTCTTTGACATGGCTCTGCCAAAGAATGGTTCATGCTAACCAAGCACTCTTATTATTTGTTTGTTCAAGGTCACAGAACAATCAAGAGATTGACTATGAGCAAGCTCACTGTTTGTGCGTCAGAGGGATATACTGGATTAAGGTACTGGAAGAGCCATGCTGTTAAAGCTTTAGAAATGGCAAACACAATCAGCATGTCTCTACATGCCTCGCATTTTTCTATCATCTGCAAGGAATCGTGGCACGAATGGAAACCCCCAGAGAGCAAAGCAGCAGCAAAATATGATCCCTCTCATGCATCTCTTATGGACATGCGTGCGTTGAACCAAGAGCATCATGACACTCCGTTAATATAAATATTAAAGGTGATATTCTAAGACACCATTACTCTCAAAATCTTTCTCTCAATATGTAAATATTGCATGAAACATAAAGTGCATCTGAGTCTTCCAGGGCCTGAAAGTGTGCCGATCACACCTGAATGGAATATTTTAACCCTGTAGTATTTAGAGTGCAGTAAAAATGTTTTTCTTTATTTATAGTTTTTTAGGTTTTTGTCCTGCATATTTGTCACACTTAAATGTTTCACATCATGAAACAAATTTTTATATTAGACAAAGACAGCAGAGCAAATACAGATACTTCAAATGTTTTTATTTATTAAGGGAAAAAACCTACCCAGACCCACCTGGCTCTGTGTCAAAACCTAATTGTCACCCTTAATCTAATAACTGATTGTCCGACCTTTGGCAGCAAGAACTACAATTAAGATTTCCGATAACAAGTTTTTCACATCGCTATTGTCGAATTTTGACCCATTTTTCTTTGTTGCATTTTTGAATTAATTCAATTTTATTTTATTTTATTTTATTTTATTTTGCTTATGCTATTTGTATATGTACAGCACTGTGTGAACCCTGGTTTTCTGTTAAAGTGCTTTATAAAGCTGGTATGGTATGATAACAAAGAAAGAGGAAAGAGGAGGTTTTTTGAATAGAATAGAATAGAATAGAATAGAATAGAATAGAATAGAATAGCCGTTGTTATTGTACATGTACAACGAAGTTGTGGGTGCTCCACACCAACTGTGCCAGAGTAAAATATAAATAGTAGACAACAGGAATAAATAGCAAACAGGAGAAATATATTCAATAAAGAGGGATATATACAAAACAGCTATAACTGTAGCTACCAGTGAGCATGAAGGACTTTGTTTAAGCTGATATCAAAGCATCTTACTTGGATTAAATCCAGACTTTTTCTAGGCCCCTACAAAATCTTCATTTTATTTGTTTTTAAGCCATTTAGAGGTGGACTTTCATCATTGCACTGCTGCATAATAGAAATGCACTTGAGCATCAGGGAATGAACTTATGGTAAGATATTCTCCATGGTTCCATCAATCATAGTAATCCATCCAGGTCCTGAAATATAAAGCAGAAAAGCAGCCCCAGACGTTCACACTACCACCACCATGTTTGACTGTTGAACTTGAAATGCTACGTTAGTTTTACACCACATAGGATGTCACAGGATGCAAACCTTCCAGAAAGTCCATCACTCCACAAAATGTTTTCCCAAAAGTCTCAGGGACATTTTGGAAAATCATTTAAGACAATCATTTGTGTTCTTTGTGGTCAGCAGTTTTTGCCTTGGAACCATTCCATTAATTCCACTTTTGCTCATGCTCTATCAAAGACAAGCTAGGATCATAGTTTATGCTGTGCAGACCTGTAAAACATAAACTGTGTTGGACCTCTACAGTGGAGAAACCAAACAGCCTCCCCATAAATGCATGGCACAACATAGAAGAGCCACCTTGACAGGACAAGACTCAAATGTACATCTGTACCTGAAGTATGCCAGTGTTCACATTTTGGACTGAGAAGACAGATGGTGTGAAAGAAGAATAAAAAATAGGCCACTGCGAACAGAGGTGGTGGCATATGACACCAACTGTCTGCCACATACAATACAGTCTTGAGATTCCTTCTCAGGACTGACAACTGCCATGATTACAAGCATGATTAATAGTGTGTCAGTGATCACCTCCTCCTCAACCTCCACTAGGGTTTAAATACCTGCACTCTACCTCCACCTTTTGGTTTTAGAGCCAAAGAAGCCTCTATGATGAGAGGTGGAACATCTTCAAAAAATGTCTGAAATCTCTTTTTTTTTTTGTTGAATCATGAACACTAAACATACTCAGTTACCATATAGGTAGTTGCAGTGTTCACATATATATTGTCTATGCAACCACTTCTGGCCATGGCAAAGCTGTTTGACTAAGCTGTCTGAATGTAATTATCCCGTATCTTATCTTATATTCCTACTGGGAAATCCAGTATCCAAAGTATATAAACCAGTCATTAAAAGTGCAGAAGCATTTACATACAAGACGATGCCCCATGGCTCTTTCCCCCGTCCTTGTGCGTGTATGCTGCAACAAAATCTTCTTCCCAGTGGTGACCCATTTTCTTCTCTGCTGCTCACACGTGTCTCCTCATGTCAAACATGCTTGTACTCACAATAATGACCAGATGGCTCCAATGAAATATCAGTCATGAAGCTTCGTGTCAACAATTGATGCCCTTCCATCAGACATTACAGCAGACAGCTTTACTTACTCTACTCATACACAAAGAAAGAAAACACAAATGCATTCAATAACAATGGATTACTTCACAAAGATATTATTTACTATTTTAACTGCTATGGATGTTTGGGAGAAAATATAAATTACACAACTACATGATTCAAATAAAGGAGTTAAAATATAACTGGTATGAGCATCTCAGCACCTAACAATATGATAGCAGTGGAGGATGGTTCAAGGTGAAGGTCTTAAAACAGTCAATACCCTGAAAGAAATCTGTGTTATGGAATACAATCGATGGAAACATGGTCTGTAGTGCAGTTGTGAATGATTAGATCATAACTGAGAAATGGAATCATGCAAGCTCAATAATTTACCCAGAGACTCAGAAAAGTTAGGATTATTCTAAAGTGTGCGGTCTGGAAGCTTCTTCTGTATTTTTCCATTGTGCAGATGAACTGACACAGCATGGCGAGAAATACTAATCTCACACCAAGTAAGAGGAAACTCTCCTTTATGGAATTTAAAAAAAAAACACGTAATAGGAATGGTTGCCTTTGCCAGAGGCACTCACACGGAGCTCTCCAAAATTACAGAACACTGTTTATGTATATTGAGTCTCTCCTTGTATGCTTTAATTCACAGTGTTTTACAAAGAGTATTAAGGAGAATGAAGCTGAATGACACTGAATCTAGAAAGATAGATCAAAATAAAGTTGATCCTCCTCCTCAAAACACCCCCCCCCCCCCCACACACACACACACACACACAAGCACAAAATTAAGGCACTATTTACAACTTTACACTTTGCTACAATTAATTAAAACATCTTTGCACATTAATACGATGCCTAAAAATCTGTGGATTGACAGAAAATTGAAGTTGTTTGAATAGGTCTGTCTGCATTCTTACAGGATATCTGAATGAGCATCCCAAAGCACGATAGCTGTGTATATTTATGTATGTGTAGACTTATGTATCAGTAAATTAGACTTGGGTCCGCATTGGTCATGCAGTGTTAGAGAATGAGGGGGTCTCTGAAAAACGTGGATCCCAGGGCCCAGGGTACCTCAATGTGGCTTTACCTTCAAGTGAAGTAACTGTGAGTAAAATGTGCTGATGCGAGCTTTTATCCCCAGAGTGCCTAAGAGCAGCCACCCTCTGGTATTTAATTAATTCTAACCAACATAATACTTGCAATTTATAACAGTTCTTTACAAAGTACTCAAATGATTTTTTGACAAATAGCACATACAAAGATGCGTCATGATACCTGGCATAACGTCATAATACAGAGTTCCACTTTTACAATGAAAAGATATTTCAAGTACATTTTTACTGTGATTTTTGGAGCACACCTCACAATCTGCAGATTATGCATGGAGTGTGAGATTGAGGACCCAAATGCAGACACGGAAAGGAGACAGGATTTAACACAAGGGAGGTTTTTTTATTAGGCTGTTGCAAAAGTGCTCAAAGGGGAAAGCAAAACAAAAAGTCCAAAAGGGAAAGCTAAATGAAACCCACAGCAGTGACAGGAAAACACGGAAGGCTCACAGTCTGACAAGGAACGAAAGGAAAACTGAAGCTGCATATACACACAGGACGTGGACACAGATGCAGAAAACTGACTTGTGCAAACAATCAAGGTAATGAGACAAGGAGAAGTGAAACAAAATAAAAGACACAAGGGAATAAAGATGAGCAAAATAAAAGAGGATGTAACTAACAATTTAAAATTTTAGAAACACACCTAAACACTAAGGTAATCATTGGGGAAATCTAGAAAACTTGTATAAGAAACTCGAAATTTAAATCCAAAGAATCTCGGAAAAAACAAATCGCACAAAAAGCACAAAAGCCCCGAGACCATGACAGCAGAGCCTTTACTGGTAATAGATTATTCTAATTATCCAGCTACTAAAACCAAATACATTCTGCCATGCTTTATCAGCACCCACTTATGCAGTATGCCTACTGGATACCTGCGTATCTATGAGATCACGGTTTTATGTTCAGCTCTAATATATCGTAGTGCCTGCACTGCTATTTAAAAGGAGGGTCTTTTTGAAGGTATATGAGCTCCTATAAAGAAAACAAACTACAAAACCATGCTATCATTTATTGGTTTAATTAATCATTAGTACTCATTAGTAACTAATAATATTGACTTTGACTGTGAGACTTTAATCAGATCAGGTTTTAGCTTTGAGGTGCAAGTTACTCCGCCAAGTCTTTAAACACCTGTTCTTTTTGAAACAATGGCAGCGGAGCCTGTCTGGCTTTCAGAATCGTGCCTTGACCTCTTGGGATGAGGAATGCTGTTGGACATGTTTTGAAGCACATTATAACGTCTCTCTCTGTAAGGCCTTTGCTCTTTTTTCCTTGCTTCACTATTCTCCTCAGCCAGACTCTCATGCTCTCTTGAGCTGCAGTGATAGCCTTCAGTGTTTACGTGTCATACGGCATGACTTATACATGAAGAGGCTGTTCTTTATTCATCTTTGGGACTTTGAGCTGCAGTGATAGCCTTCAGTGTTTACGTGTCATACGGCATGACTTATACATGAAGAGGCTGTTCTTTATTCATCTTTGGGACTCACACTGAGTGAGTGTAGCATTCTGTTTCAGCTGCTGTGTCTTTTCTAACCTTTTAATCTTGCGAGCACAGCCCTGTTCACTTAAACCTGGGAACCTCTGGGAACCCTGTGGAAGTGAAAGCAAACCCTTCTCACCCTATGCTGTTTGAGTTTGTGTAAATATATTTGTGTGTAGGTGATCTGCTGGTTTCTGACATGGTTGCAGAATAAGATTTTTATACATTTATTTACAGCTCCATTAGGGATGCTCATGATATTCACATTTTCAAATATTTTCAGCTATGAATTTTTAAAAATCAAATAGTTTATGCAATTATGTCTTATCTGTTCTTTTCACCGGTTTACAGCAGTATGCAATGCACTACTATACCACCAGAACGTGACTCTAATGCAAAACAGCTGTTAATGCACGTCTAGCTGGTTAGACAAAAGCAATGCAGACAATGAAGATTTCTATTCCTATTTGCAAAAGTCATTAAACCACTGTTGAAATGTTCTAGTTGTAAGTATTAATATTCGTTGTTGCATTTTGTCAGAATAGATAGTCAAAATGTGGCGTCCTTACTTTATCAGTAATTCGTTTAGCAGAGCATAAAACAGCTGGTTCATGTTTGTTATCATCTTTCAGCAGCCTTTGTGTTTAATGCTTTACACTGTGAGTATAAACATATCTGTCATATTGCAGCATGTTTCCTAAAAATGTTATTGAGGTCTAGGCAGACACATCCAGCCACTCACTCACCAGCAACCGACCAGCAAATAGCTGAGAGTCTGTTGTTAGCTGCTTAACATTTAACCACTATCCATTGTTATATGCCTGATATACCTTTAAATATGAACGATTTAATGACGTTCATAGATGCTGCTCAGAAAATATTGATAAACTTTTTAAAGAGCATCAACTTAGTTGGTCAGTTAAGTAGCAGAGGGGGGATGTTAATCAATCAACAACTGGTGCTCTACAGAGACAACAATGAGACAAGGCCCCAAAACAGGAGTGGTTTTCAGGTGCAGGCCTACTTTTGGATTTGGGTCAGTGTCACTACTGGTAGCTTTGGGCAATACCCGGACCCTACAGAGGCTGCACAGGTAGTCCGATTCCCCCAGGATAGCACATCAATAGGTATCATTAAGGTTTGCTGTGTCTTATGCCACTCTCAAATTTCATAGCATGAAATAAAACGTAACCTCACATCATACACAGATATCTGATTTAAAGAATGAGAACTTTCATGTGAACTTTTTCAAACATCACTGAGCAATCCTCTCCTGTCTTTCTTATCTTTCTCCATCTCTGAATGACGTTAGCTCTCATTCTTTTCTCTCCCTGGGAAATACAGCAGCTGTACCTTTAGCCAGTAGACAGAAACTGCATATAAAGTTTGTTTGTTTGCTGATATTTGTTGAGCAGGGAGAAACATTAAATTACCTGACACTTAAAAAAATGTTACTGCCATTGTACTGGTTCCTCTTCTGTAGGGCTAGCTAGTTCTGTGTTCCAGTGTTGTGCCACAGCCCACTTCACCCCCCTGACTATGCCACTGTAATTTATGCATAAACAACATGGTTTTACCTCTTTCATCTCTTTGTATGCGATAACCCCAGAGATTGATACACTATTAGGACTGCCTTTCCTGTGTTGCCATTTAGACTATATCAACCTTTGTGAGTCAAACTTGTTTTAATGAAAAAAGTATTTAAAAGCCTGTAAAACTTGAAGCTGTGATATTTTGATATTGTGAAATGTCATTTCTTTCTTCTGGTATTGAAAACACAAGTGACAAATAAACATTCCCTCTAGGTTAGAAGCATACAGCCATATGCTGCTGCTCCATTTGACTATTTGCACACCAGCAATTTTAATGTCAGGCTTATAATGAAAAGAGTGTCAATATTAGTCTGAGCCACTGGAATCTGGATCTGCTTATCGCAGATATGCCATTTTCAAGTTTGTTTTTAAGCACGAGAAAAAAAGAAGACTAAGAAAGTGATTCATCTTATTCTGGGGCCATATCTGTTCCATCTGACATGTTTGTTTACCAAAAATACAGTGTGATTAATTGCAATCCCTCTTGCAGAGAGCTTAATGAGACCTCTGATGGAAAAATTAGTAATGCTCTGCAGGAAGCATCATTCTTCAACTCTTCAGTGTTATATAATTTAATAATTATCATAATAAGCTTGGATGAGTAGCATGTTGCCACTAAGACATACAGTATTTATTATATATAGTGATTGGTGCACTTACAGTCAGTCTTCAGAGGAGGTTCAGATTTGGAAAGCAAATGCATCAGGGTCCATTGTCAAAGGCATTTTGTGTTGTTATTCTCTTTGAATTAAGCACATTCATTTTTCTCATTGAGGATTAAATCAAATAAAACTGTATTTAAAGAAAATCAGCGTGAGATATGTTTGTCCTGAAGGGTAAAGCTCTAGATATTCTAAAAGGCCTCTACAAGCAGTCATTAAAAAAATCCATCTGTATTAATTTAATTAACCTGGACATAAAAACTGCATCTATGCAATCAAAAATACCTCATTAAAAAATCTTCTTACACTAGAAGTTACACTTATTTTACTCCTGTAGGTCTTTATGTAGGAGTCTTTGCAGGACAGTGTCTCATCTTTATATGTCTGACTTATATGTGGTCTGGCTTAGCCTCCATCCACAACATTCAATTTAATTCCATTCAGGCTGTTTAGCAACAAATGACAACAACTGTTTGTTCAAGAAGCTTTTTATGGTACAGCCCCTTCAATATTAGAGAAGACCCCACCAATCCACAGAGGGGACAACTACTGTAGAGCCTTGCCCTCCCAGCTGCCCCCCCCCCCACACACACACACACACACACTTTTATGTCCTTAAAAAGTTGTAAAAACTAATTGTCTAAACCTACATATAAAATTGTCTTTATTTTCTTAGATTGTTTTAATAGTTTTAAAGTGTTTTTGTATATTTTTTGTTGACTTCATTTACAATTCAATTGAGAGTTTTTTTGTAACTTTAGCAGCAGTAACAGCAAAGACTTATCATAAAGCTTTGAAACCAAAGAGCTAGTGGCCACCAGACAAGTGCAGAGAGGGATATTTGTTCCAGCGTTTCATTTCCTGAACATGTTTTTAAACTCGCAGCATGGCAGTGTTTCTGTGCTGAAAGAGTCCCTTTACTTTTCTGTCTAACAGCAGATTTGTATTATTATGTCTTTAAAAAAATACACACACATCCTGAATTTCCCCCGACACACTGGGAGAAACAGAGCTCAAATTTCCTCCATTTTTATGTCACTTTTGTCACTATTTGCCATCATTTGTCCAAACACACATTGCCCTCACACCTGCATGTGGTGCATGCACATGATTTGAGCCTGGCTATTCTTATCTGTTGGTTTCTTGAATAGGAGATGATATACCTGAAGGGGTCATGACCTGAGCAGTTATTGAGGTCTTTTAAATCAGAAGTTTGATTCAAGCTGAGGGTCAGAAACGCGAAGATGATATTCGGATGATTCAGTGAATCATTGCAGGGCACAAAAGATTTATTATTGTGCATCCTTCCAGAGCACAATGCAAACTGATTGATATCCTTTGCTTTGCAAGTAGATGATTAAAAGCTATTATGTTTTCACACTTCTTTGTGTGTTTGGTTGAAAAATAGCTGCAGGCTAAAAAGAAGTTAAAGCTGGGGAAGGTAACACGGATTTGGTGCCATTTGACAAAATAGCCTTAATAATATTTCAGCATGTTGTAATTCAAATGCTTTGAGAGGGAGCCTTCTTTGGGCTGTTTTCAAGCCTTTAAAAAACGAGCCTGTGACAGAGGAGCTAGTCACAGGGAAGCGACACAAAACAAGTCCAAAGCCGAAGTAAGATTCAGTGGTCCAGTGGGTTGAATACAGGGATTTCCTTTTGATTTGAATCCTGTGTAAATTCAAGAGTCCAGCTTTTTGTCTTTGTATGATGTCAGAGAGAGCCCAGTATTAGTTGAATTGAGCATCATACAAAGTATATCAAGAATATGCTACTGAAAATGACCATAACTGGTCCCCCATAAGAATAAAGTCATGCAGTTGTTAATGCTACTCAAAACTGCCTTCCTTTTAGCCGGAGGTTCCCTAGTAGTGAGGAACAGTACCATGAGCAGAGAAACAGCGCTAGTGTGAAGAAGTAGGAAACGCATGAAGCCTATTCTTTCCAGCAAATTATTACATCCTGGGCTGAATTTCAGCCAAATCAGGACACAATCTTGTGTTATCGCAGAACTTAACTGAAATGTCTGTTGGATTAAATCAGGCTCCAGTGAGAAATCCTGGAGACAAATGTAGAGGTCAGCGCTCACTATTAAAGTATTTTCTCCAATAGAGCCACTCAGTATGCTAGACTGCTGTAACTCATAAGAGCCAATATTGAGGGTGAGGCTTTCCTTTGAATTTGAAGAATTCAACTGAAGAATTTCATTTTGAATGACAATGGAGGCATTCTTGTTAGTATAGGCACTTAGGAAAAAGCCTTGCTGTAATCCACTGAGAAACCTTTCATGTATTCGCTGGGTGTTTTCTTCAACCTTGGGCTGAATATTCCTGTGCAAATGTATAGTGCGTAACTTGTCATTCAAGGATGTAATGATATACCATCCATGGCGCCTCCTGGCACTTTCAAAGGTCATCCCTTCACCAGCATTGCACTCGCTCATCGGAATACAAAGACTGCAGGAAAACTTATCTCATCTGCTCTCACAGGTGCCTTTAAAATGATATGTCACTGCAGTAGAACATTTTATCATTTAGTGCACGTGCACACGGTGTGTGGCTATTAAGGAAGAGATTCAAAAATCAGTCCAAATAGGGCTCAGTGCCTTGCTCAAGGACAGACTGGCAAAAATGTTATTTCAGTTCCAGAAGGGAGATCAAATGCAGCTCCTGCTTCAGCAAAGAAAAATCAGTTTGCTGGAAATGTATGTGTGTGCTACAGTTTATATTCCAGGGTCATTCTTTTCAGGCTGTAATTGATGTCATGATGTGGAGGGAAAAAGCCAGACCGCTGGTGGTAATAGCAGATCCTCAGGGCAGGCAATTTGGAGGTTGACTGCTCTTAACCCAGAAGGAAGGCGCAGAAGCTGAAATCTTTATGGCATGGAAAAATGTAGCTGGAGTAAACCAACAGTCACTCACTTAGTATTATGAGGGGTTTGAAATTTTACTCTCCATGTCGACCACCAACTTCTTCCTACATTCATTTTCTGCTCTGATTCAGTCTGTTCATCTGCATTGACACTTAGTAAAACTGATATTCCACTTGCCAGCTTCAAAGATGGGTTTCTGATCCCAGAGGACCAGATTTGGAGCCGGAGCTGGAGCTGCACAGACTGTGTGCATATCTGCTTGACTGGTTTCACTTTCATATCACACAATGGGCTCATCTTTCCAAGTCCCATCTTGCCTCCTGCGCTAGACAAGACCGCCAAAAAACTGTTTGTTCTGTATTCTCTTTGCTCTTTTTACACAGACGTAAGATGCAAAATGCAGAGATTTCTTTCTTTTAACAAACGGCAATGAATCTAGCCTCCCACAGAACACTTTCTTTGGCTCACATGTTTATTTGCCCTCCTCCAATTCCACCTTTTGTAATATCTTGTTAGATTCCTGCATCAATCACTCAGCTCTGCCTTTGCTTGGGCATCACCTGCAGATTGATTACCTTTCAGGGGTTCAATGTAATGACAAAAGGGCAAGCTAATTTTTGAAGTGACAAATGGTCAGTTAAGTGATTTCAATCCAGTGGGAGGCAAATGGTCCTGGAGCTGTTCTGTGGAGCGGCCCCAGCCTTTCTTTAATAATGACCTCTATTTTTAACAAAAGGAAGGCAACAAATTATTACTAAGCATATATCCAGGAAACAAAGAAGCAAAATGAGCCAAAATGAGAGTACAGCGGCTTTTCTTTTGGGAAGTTTCTTTTGATAAAGCGCCTTTAAGGTTCAGTTTGTAATGGCAAAGCAGTGAATGCTAATGAAAAGGTGTGACATCAAGTACTGCTAGAAGCTCTAAAGTTTGTTTTTTTGGGGGGTTTTTTTTAACTGATTTAAAAAGCTAATAACTGTGAGATTAAACCAAGCCTGAAGGTCAAGTTGGAATGAAAAAGAGGATTTGCAACCAGGCACAGTTGTACAGGGTTGCAAAAGCATGCACTGCATCCTCCATTGACAAATAACGTGAATAATGTCAGTTGTGTTGCAATGCTGTGCCCCGAGACCTTGAGGTCCTGGCATTCATATGGATGCTACTTTGATACATAGTAATCAGTTCAGTTCAATTCTATTTTATTTATGTAGCGCCAAATCACAACAACAGTCGCCTCAAGGTGCTTTATATTGTACAGTAGATCGTACTATAATAGATACAGAGAAAAACCCAACAATCATATGATCCCCTATGAGCAGCACTTTGGCGACAGTGAGAAGGAAAAACTCCCTTTTAACAGGAAGAAACCTCCAGCAGAACCAGGCTCAGGGAGGGGCGGGGCCATCTGCTGCGACCAGTTGGGGTGAGAGAAGGAAGACAGGATAAAGACATGCTGTGGAAGAGACACAGAGATTAAAAACAGATATGGGTTATTATCTGATCATGCTTCCGGTCGAGTGAACGCTGGCGCGCTTGGCTGCCGCTGCTCGGCTGCCGCTGCTCGGTTATTATTTTTACTTTTATTATAATTTTTCAGTTGCTGACAACAATTTGAACCGAGTATCTAAGGCGCAACCCTGATTTGACTTGTTTTCACAATATTTGCGAGCTTTTATTGCTTGCACTGCAGCTGTCAGCTGGTTGTTCGGTCCCTCCGTTTGTGTTCAGTGCTCGGCCCTGATTAAGATGTGGATCCACAGGGTGTTGGTGTGGCTCGTGCTCACCTTGGTTTTTTTTATCCATCATTCATCACCCCACCACAGCTTTTCTCCAGTACTCTGCTACGGATCTTTTGCGGCTCCGTTTTTGCCTGGCTGTTTCTCCACCTGTGGCTCTATACTTCTACCCGGACATCGCCTTCCAGCCCCGCCGCAGGTATATCTGCCGAGGGCTTCGGCGGAATTTCAACATCAGTGACACTAACTCAATATTGTCCAACTGGTCAAAAACTCGTCGTCCTCCCCACGAGACTGACCGGGCTGTCGACCACAATATGCTGGCCCACCTGGCTAGATCAACTAAGCCTACTGTCAGGCATGGTAACGCCAGCATCAACTTTGGTCTATTAAACATCCGCTCTCTCACTGGTAAGGGACATCTCGTCCATGATCTCCTCTGTGATCGTAAGTTGGACTTTCTTTGCTTGACTGAAACATGGCAACAGCCCAATGACTTTGTTTCTCTCAATGACTCCACTCCATCTGAGTTTGTTTACACCTGTCAACCTCGCGTCTCGGGGAGGGGCGGAGGTCTCGCGATAATTCACTGGAGGCACTGGAAAGTTCTCCCTGTCTCTGCCCCTCCCTCCCATTCATTTGAATACATTGCACTACAGCTCCCTGGATCTACCCCCACCATCATATGTACTCTTTCTCGGCCACCTAAGCCAAATAAGGAGTTTTTAAATGAATTTTCTGCTCTTCTCACTCATTTCTCTGTACTGTCTCCAAATCTGATAATTGTTGGTGACTTTAATATTCATATGGACAATGATAAAATCCCTCTTTCCAGAGATTTTACCTCCTGCCTGGAAGGTTTTGGGCTTCTGCAGTACATAAAATCCCCTACCCATTCTAAAGGTCATATCCTGGATTTGGTCTGTTGTTCTGGCATTACCCCCACCCATGGTAAAGCCACAGTGTTTCCCCAGTCTGATCATATGTTTATTTCTTTTGATGCAAACATAACCGCTTCCAAAACCTGTATCTCTCGAAATATCACTTTTAGGAAAATTAGTAACATTAACCCAGCTGTTTTTTCATCTGCCGTCCACGACCTTCCATCTATTCACAGCTCCTCAACCTCTCATGAACTCGTTTGCCATTATAATGTCAACCTTCATAACCTTCTTAACATATTTGTTCCCCTTAAACATCGAACTGTCTCATTTTCCCGTTCAGCACCATGGTTTACCCCCGACCTGCGTCACCTTAAAGCTAAAGGACACCTGTTCAAGAAAACTTACTGTACATAAAGAAATGCACAATGATCATGTTCTGTTCTATAAGGACTGCATTGCCTCAGCCAAATCTGCTTACTACTCTGGTTTAATTAGTTCTAATGAAGGTAACTCCAGGTCTCTCTTTTCATTGTTCAGTAAAATTACAAAACCTCCAGACACATTCCCCTCCCAGATGTATTCTGTTGATTTTTGCAACTCTCTTATCTCTTTTTTCACTTGTAAAATCTCAGATATTCACCGTCAACTTAACTCTTTAGGAGCTTCTGACTCTGAAGTAGACTTCCTGTTTCCCCCACTGTCTTCCTGTCAGTTATTTTCAAGCTTTACTCTTCCCTCCATAACTGATGAATCTAATCTTATTAAAAAAATCTAAGTCATCCACCTGTCAACTTGACCCTCTCCCCACTGTGTTAGTTAAAGCCTGTCTTCCCTCGTTAGCACCTCTCATAACCAATTTTATTCATTCCTCCCTGAACACTGGAATTGTTCCCGAAGCACTGAAAAATGCTTCTGTTATTCCAACTCTCAAAAAGCCTGGTGCAGACCCCAATAACTCTGATAATCTTCGCCCTATATCAAATCTCCCTTTTATTTCAAAAATTCTTGAAAAAGTTGTCGCCTCCCAGCTTCATTAACATCTCAATGACCATAATCTCTATGAACAATTTCAATCTGGTTTCCGCCCCAATCATAGCACAGAAACTGCTCTGTTAAGGATTACCAATGACCTTCTGATGGCAGCTGATTCTGGTCTCCTATCCATCGTCATCCTTGATCTTAGTGCGGCGTTTGATACCATTTCTCACAATATTCTCCTGAACCGGTTAGCTTCCATTGGCATTAGTCACACCCCCCTTGCCTGGTTTACCTCCTATCTCTCAGACCACACTCCCATTCTTCAACTCTCTATCCTGTTTCTGCTGGTGTGCCCCAGGGTTCAGTATTAGGGCCTCTTTTATTCATTATTTACATGCTCCCTCTTGGTCATATATTCCAAAAATATAATATCTATTTTCACTGTTATGTCGATGACACCCAGCTCTGCATTTCTTCTAAACCCAATTCATCCTTCCCACCTACTGTCCCTCTCAAACTGTCTTATTGAGATTAGATCCTGGTTCTCCTCCAATTTTCTCAAACTCAACAGTAATAAAACTGAAGTTTTACTTGTTGGTACAGCATCTATCTTAACCAAATCTCACAGTTTTCCCATTAACATTGGAAATTCTTCTAGCCTTCCCTCAGGTTAAGAGTTTGGGTGTCATACTTGATAATATTCTTTCATCTCAGTCTCCCATTAATTACATAACCTGGTCTGCTTACTTTCACTTACGTAATATTAACCGACTCCGTCCCTTCCTTACCCCCCATGCTGCTGCCATCCTTGTCCATAGTCTTATTACGTCCCGTATTGATTACTGCAATTCCCTCCTATTTGGTCTCCCTAAAAGGTCCCTTCATAAACTCCAACTTCTTCAAAATTCTGCAGCACGGGTCATAACGCGTACTCTGTTAAGAGCTCATATTACCCCAGTTCTTCAGCAGCTTCACTGGTTGCCCATAGAAGCCAGGATAAATTTTAAAATCTTACTTCTTACATACAAGTGTATCTATAAATCTGCTCCTTCATATTTGTGTGACCTGCTCCATATCACCACTGTTTCCCGCCCTCTCAGATCCTCATCTGCTATTCATCTTACTGTTCCGTCCTCACGCCTTATTACTATGGGGAACAGAGCTTTCATTCGCTCTGCTCCTCGGCTCTGGAACTCTCTTCCTCCAGCCATAAGAAATATTGACTCCCTTTCCGTATTTAAGTCACAGCTCAAAACACATCTGTTTAAACTGGTTTATTCACTTTAGTGCTGATTTTATCTGTTGTCAAGCTCTGTTTTGTAATTTTAACTTGTTTTATGTATTTTATGACTACTGTTCCTTTTATTAAGTTTGTTCTTTGTAAGGTGACCTTGGGTTTCTGAAAGGTGCCCCAAAATAAAATGCATTATTATTATTATTATTATTATTATTATTATTATTATTATTATTATTATTATTATATGGTTCAATGCAGAGAGGTCTATTAACACATAGTGAGTGAGAAAGGTGAATCCCCCGGCAGCCTACATCTATTGCAGCATAACTAAGGGAGGATTCAGGGTCACCTGGTCCAGCCCTAACTATATGCTTTAGGAAAAAAGGAAAGTTTGAAGCCTAATCTTAAAAGTAGAGATAGTGTCTGTCTCCCGAATCCAAACTGGAAGCTGGTTCCACAGAAGAGGGGCCTGAAAACTGAAGGCTCTGCCTCCCATTCTACTTTTAAAGTGCTCTAATAGGGTGATATGGTACTACAAGGTCATTAAGATAAGATGGGGCCTGATTATTTAAGACCTTGTATGTGAGGAGCAGGATTTTGAATTCAATTCTGGATTTAACAGGAACCCAATGAAGGGAAGCCAAAACAGGAGAAATCTGCTCTCTTTCTAGTCCCTGTCAGGACTCTTGCTGCAGCATTTTGGATTAGCTGAAGGCTTTTCAGGGAGTTTTTAGGACATCCTGATAATAATGAATTACAGTCGTCCAGCCTGGCAGTAATAAATGCATGAACTAGTTTTTAAGCGTCACTCTGAGACAGGATATTTCTAATTTTAGATGTTGCGCAAATGGAAGAATGCAGTCTTACATATTTGTTTAATATGTGCATTGAAGGACATTTCTTGGTCAAAAATCACTCCAAGGTTCCTCACAGTGTTACTGGAGGCCAGGTCTTTATGTCTTTAAGACATTCCTGCAGTTTAACTAATTGCTGTGTGTTATCTGGCTTCATGGATAGATAGAGCTGGGTGTCATCTGCATAGTAGTGAAAATGTATGCTATGTCTTCTAATGATGCTGCCTAAGGGAAGCCTGTATAATGTAAACAGAATTGGTCCTAGCACTGAACCCTGTGGAACTCCATAATTAACCTCAGTGTGTGGAGAGGACTCTCCATTTACATGCACAAATTGGAGTCTATTAGATAGATATGATACAAACCACTGCAGCGCAGTACCTGTAATACCTATAGCATGTTCTAATCGCTCTAATAGGATATTATGGTCAACAGTATCAAACGCTGCACCTAAAGATGTCATGAACCGAAGTTCCACGCACAAGTTGGACCCAGGAGCAGAACACACACACAGCGGTACGAGAGAACAAAAATAAACTTTATTATAACTGAGGGTGTCCCGGGAGGGTAGAAGGGAAAAAACGCACGGAACCAGAAAAACCGAGGGACCGGGAGGAGAATCGCGCAGGAACGCCGAGAGCGGGACTGTGGGAGGCTGAAACAGAAAAAGGAAAAAAGGATTATTGGGGTGCGGGGAAAACGGCAGTATACGAGGGGAAGTAGAGTACGCGTCTTACGATGATAGCGGGGCCGAGGGAACCGGAGGGAGGGGTGAGGGTCCGTGGGGAGAAGCTTCAGAAAGGTCGAGGCGGCTGGGGCTGATCGTGATCCAAATTCTGGACAGGCAGGTGGACAGGCTGGTGGCTCAAACACGCCGAGCTGTGATCTGAGTATACAAGGCAGAGTTAGTGTTAGTTCACACGGATAAGTTTGTATAAGGGCTTTCCCGCAGGTGTACGTTACCGCTGAAGGACGACTACGGACTGGCGTGGAGCAGCAGGCTGGGCAGGATTAAATAGTCCACCTGGTGATCGCCTGGGATGGGATGCAGGTGTGGAGTTAGCAGCCACGCCCACGGGAGTGGGCATCCCATCAGCACCTCGGACGCCGGGCCGCGGACCATGACAAAAGATTATCGCAGAGTGATGGCCACTCCATGTTTTCAAGCTTACTATCTTGTTCTATTTTCCTGAGGTAGTTCTGGCATAGCTTGGACCTATGATGTGAGTCATTATCTCGCTGTAGGATGAACCCCTGACCAACTACATGAGGGTATTGTGTTCCGCTGCAGAATGCTGTGGTACCCATTTTGGTGCCTCTCATTCTCTACAAGTCACCGACCCTGGATCCAACAAAACAGCACCAAACCATCACACTTCCTCTTACATGTTTGACCTACTCGACGGCGTACAAAGATCCTGCTTGTGAACTGAAGATTTCAAATTTTGATTCATCCATCCATAATACCTTCTTCCAGTCTTCAGTAGTCCAATGGCAGTGTTTCATGGCCCAGGCAAGCCTCTTTGTCTTATTCTGATGTCGTAGCATTGTCCTGTCAAACCTGCAGCTCGAAGTCTTCTCTTCACATTTGAAACTGAGGCTTGTTTACTACGACCACTATTAAGCTGTGCTTGAAGCTGTTGTCCTGTGAGCCACCTACCACACAAGCTGTTAACTCTCAGAAACTTGTCCTCTGATTCAGTTGTGGCTTTAGGTCTGCCAAACCTCTTCCTGTCAGAGTTTGTTTCTGAGTGCCTTTTGATTTTGAAGGAAACTGTACTCACTGACACCTTGACTTTTCTTGACATTTCTCTGTAGGAAAGACCTACATTTTTAAGTGTTATGATGGTCTGTCTATCTTCCATTGTTAATTGCCTTTTTCTCACCATTTTTGTAGCAACACACTACTTTCTGCAGTACAATACTGTTCAACTGATGCTCACGAGGGTCTGGTACCACACCGTGTTCCAACACTGCATTTATGCAGACAGAGGGGGCTGTAAGTAATCCAGAAAAGCTGCAGAACAGCTTTAAATTGACCAATGTTGTGTTCCCGGAAAACTTTTTTGTATAATTCTGAAATGTACTTTATGTTTCAGTTTTGGGTAACCTTACTTTTTTCACCTCTGGCAGTTCACCACTTACCTTTGTACCACTGTACCAAAATTCAGTACTTTCCTAGAAATCTTGGGGATCATCAAGATGTCCTTTGGCAAATGTGAGACAAGCTTTTTGTTCTTTCTGGCAAGCAGTGTTTTTCCTCCTGGGTCTCTCCCGTGGGTGGTGCTATCTTTGTTCAGTCTTTTTTCTTATTGTTAAATCAAGAGCACTAACCATAACTGGGACGTTGTTCTGGGTTTTTTGTGAGTGAATCGTCAATAGCTCTGCCACTCCTGAAAAAGTTCACCATTATTTCAAGTGTTCTCTGTTTGTACACTGTAAAAAAAAATCCTAATATAAAAGTATTTGTTATACTAAAAGTATACAGTTTTGTACTGTTCTTCTAGAATATCATCAAATTTAACATCAATAGACTGTGATTTCACATTTCAAATGTAAATTAACGTAAAATCACTGTAATGTAATAAAACATAATGTCACGGTCCGGGGCAGCGGCCGTGTGAAGAGTGGAAAGGAGGACTCAAATGCAGCACTTACTCAGATGTGAAGGCGATTTATTGACAATATCAAACATAAAGTGGAGATGGCAAAACAGAACTAAGGATGAACTAAACTGGGTGAAACTACACAAAGGAGTGGCAAACCTGAACATGAAGGGAGAACAGCAGGGAGAGCACGCAGGGGATTTCACAGGGTATGAACACAGACGACGCGACGAGGAACAGAGGCAAACACACACTATAAGTACACAGAGAGACACTGGGAAATCACACACAGGTGGGAGACACAGCTGGACCTGATTAACCTGACGAGACAGGGGAACACTAACACCAGGGACCAATAGAGGGAGCACAAACTCAGAACCCAGTACCTAAAATCCCAAAACACAAACCATCCCAAAACAGCCCATGAATAATAAAGAGAATAATAACAATAAAGAACATAAACACAAAGTCACTGAGTCATGGCCGCAGGACCATGACAGTACCCCCCCCTCAAGGGCTGGCCCCTGACAGCCACAGAAACACACCACCAGACCCGGGCGGGTGGCAGGGGGCCCAGGACGGAGGGACCGGGCCATGACCAAAACGAAGGCCCCAGAGTCCCAAACAAACGTTCACAAAACTCACAGGGGAGCCGAGTCCGAAGCACAGTTCAGGCGGCCGGCCACGAAGAAGGCCGTGACGGCGCGCAAAAAGTTCAGGGGGCCGACCGTGCGGAAGGCAACGGCGGCTGCTCAGGCGATGGCGGTCCAGGGGCCGGCCATGCGGAAGGCAACGGCGGCCACTCAGGCGATGGCGGTCCGGGGGCCGGCCGTGCGGAAGGCAACGGCGGCCGCTCAGGCGATGGCGGTCCGGGGGCCGGCCGTGCGGAAGGCAACGGCGGCCAGTCAGGCGACGGCACCCGGCCAGTAGCCTAGCCAGCGGTCTAGAAAACGGCCGTTTAGCTCCAGACCCAAACGAGGCTGGGCCAGGCGAGGCTGAAGGCACGGAAGCCGGGGCCGCAGCGGGCGAAGATGCTGAAGACGCTGCTGCAGGCGATGGTGCGGATGCTGAAGACGCTGGACCAGACGAAGATGCAGACACGAAGGCTGGACCAGACGAAGATGCAGACACGAAGGCTGGACCAGACGAGGATGCAGACACAAAGGCTGGACCAGACGAGGATGCAGACACAAAGGCTGGACCAGACGAAGATGCAGACACGAAGGCTGGACCAGACGAAGATGCAGACACGAAGGCTGGACCAGACGAAGATGCAGACACGAAGGCTGGACCAGACGAAGATGCAGACACGAAGGCTGGACCAGACGAGGATGCAGACACAAAGGCTGGACCAGACGAGGATGCAGACACGAAGGCTGGACCAGACGAAGATGCAGACACGAAGGCTGGACCAGACGAGGATGCAGACACAAAGGCTGGACCAGACGAGGATGCAGACACGAAGGCTGGACCAGACGAGGATGAAGCTGGGCCGGGCGAGGACGAAGCTGTAGCCGAAGCCGGGCCGGGCGAGGCTGAAGCAGAAGCTGAAGCTGGACCAGGCGAGGATGAAGTTGGACCAGGCGAGGATGAAGCCGGGCCAGGCGAGGATGAAGCCGGGCCAGGCGAGGATGAAGCCGGGCCAGGCGAGGATGAAGCTGAAGCTGGACCAGGCGAGGCTGAAGCTGAAGCTGGACCAGGCGAGGATGAAGCTGGACCAGGCGAGGCTGAAGCTGAAGCTGGGCCAGGCGAGGCTGAAGCTGAAGCTGGGCCAGGCGAGGATGAAGCTGACGCTGAAACTGGACCAGGCGAAGCTGACGCTGGAGCTGAAGCTGGGCCAGGCGAAGATGAAGCTGGACCAGGCGAGGCTGAAGCCGGGCCAGGTGAGGATGCGTCCTCAGGCTGAGGTGTGGCCGTAGCAGGCGGTAGCACTGCCGGTGGTGGTACTGCAGGAGGCGGCGCTGCAGCCACAGGTGGAGAAGCAGCCACAGGTGGAGAAGCAGCCACAGGTGGAGAAGCAGCCACAGGAGGCCGGACGGGCTCCTCGGGCCCCCCAGCCGACGTGGCAGTCGGTGTGGCATGAGGCTGGACGGGTTCCTCGGGCCCCCCAGCTAACGAAGCAGAAGGCTGGACGGGCTCCTCAGGCCCCCCAGCTAGCGAAGCAGGAGGCTGGACGGGCTCCTCGGGCCCCCCAGCAGGCGAAGCAGGAGGCTGGGCGGGCTCCTCGGGCCCCCCAGCAGGCGAAGCAGGAGGCTAGACGGGCTCCTCGGGCCCCCCAGCAGGCGAAGCAGAAGGCTGGACGGGCTCCTCGGGCCCCCCAGCAGGCGAAGCAGGAGGCTGGACGGGCTCCTTGGGCCCCCCAGCGAAAACAGCCGCAGAACCAGCGGGCACCGGGGCCCCCGGCACACACAAAACAAAACCAGTAGGCACGTGGGCCTCCGGCACACATGAAACAAAACCAGTAGGCACGTGGGCCTCTGGCACACATGAAACAAAACCAGTAGGCACATGGGCCTCTGGCACACATGAAACAAAACCAGTAGGCACATGGGCCTCCGGCACACATACGGAGGGCTGCAGCTGCGCAGAGCACTGACTCTGCTCAGGCAGTGACAGCCCGGTGCAGTTCACAGCTGGCATCTTGGCCTCCAGGGGTCCAGAGTAAGCTGAGGGCAGTAACCCAGCCTCTGGGGAAGCCCTGGAGTGAGCAACAGTCTCTAATGTTGCCAGCTTTTGAGGAACAGGTCCGTCGTAAAACAGTTCATCTCCCTGCTTAGAAACAGCGGTGGAAAAACAGTGTGAATATCGTGACTCAGCCATTAACTGAACTATGGGTTGTAGCGATGCTAGCGGTGGTGGTGGCTGAGTGGCTAACTGGAGCGGCGGCAGAACAGGTAATTGTGCCCTTAGGGAGGCTAACGGTTGAGCTACAGACCGGGAAGCTTGTGGCTGGACACAGAACTGAGCCGGAGAATGGCGAAAAAGTCCTGGCTCAGAAGGAGCGGCAGAGACACAGTCTGTCAGTTTTGCAGAGGGTTTGTACACGCCCACTTGGGAAGGATCCGTTACCACGAAGGTAGGTAAGCGACCCGTACAGTCTCCCATCCCGCTCTGAATAGCCCCAGAAAACAAAGTCCCGGAATCTGGGGAAGCCAATGCATCCCGCTCACTCACCGCCTCGGGCTGCTCGAAAGTAAATGCAGACGGGGGGTGAAGTCCAAGGTCCAAAAGGAGAAACTCCCGCTCCCACGAACAGAGCGAGTCCAGAAGCCATGGGAGACCGGTCACCAGACGCTGTAGCCGCCTCTCTATAGCGCGCTGGGACGTGCCACCTGGGCTTTCCAGCCACAGGTCGATCAGCTCCTGTGTGGCATCGATGAGCGTCTCCCATAGCTCCCTGGACGGATTAAGCGCTGCTGGGTCCATCTTGTGGTCGCGTCGTACTGTCACGGTCCGGGGCAGCGGCCGTGTGAAGAGTGGAAAGGAGGACTCAAATGCAGCACTTACTCAGATGTGAAGGCGATTTATTGACAATATCAAACATAAAGTGGAGATGGCAAAACAGAACTAAGGATGAACTAAACTGGGTGAAACTACACAAAGGAGTGGCAAACCTGAACATGAAGGGAGAACAGCAGGGAGAGCACGCAGGGGATTTCACAGGGTATGAACACAGACGACGCGACGAGGAACAGAGGCAAACACACACTATAAGTACACAGAGAGACACTGGGAAATCACACACAGGTGGGAGACACAGCTGGACCTGATTAACCTGACGAGACAGGGGAACACTAACACCAGGGACCAATAGAGGGAGCACAAACTCAGAACCCAGTACCTAAAATCCCAAAACACAAACCATCCCAAAACAGCCCATGAATAATAAAGAGAATAATAACAATAAAGAACATAAACACAAAGTCACTGAGTCATGGCCGCAGGACCATGACACATAATTTTCTTGTTTTTTAAATGTATCTGTCTTAGATTGTTAAAATACTTTCACAAATGCATCATGATTTCACAAATATTTGTTCGTTATTTGAAAGATTGAACTGTTAAATTCAAATGTAATGCTATGGAAAAATATATAAAATGATTCTCATAAACTTTTTTTACATCAAATAATTATTATTATTATTGCTATTTAGGGCGATCGTGGCTCAAGAGTTGGCAGTTCGCCTTGTAATCAGAAGGTTGCCGGTTCGAGCCCCAGCTCGGACACTCTCGGTCGTTGTGTCCTTGGGCAAGACACTTCACCTACTGGTGATGGCCAGAGGGGAATTATAAAGAGGAATTGTAAAGCGCATTGAGAGAGGCACTCATAAAGTGCTATATGAATGCAATCCATTATTATTTAAACCAACTGTATATTTCTGTACATTTAAGTATTATTATTCATATTGCCGCATTCATTGACCTTGTTTATAGGTAATTTCATTGTTTAATCACATTAAATTGTTCCTAATTTAATGTTTAAATGCACTTGAAAAAGGCAAAATCCCATGTAAAATTAGGGCAACAAATTGTATTTTCATTACTGGAAATAACTGTATTTTTATGAGTAAGTTATTTTCTGTTATTTTACGGTATTATTTTGGTGCCCCAGCTGCCGGAATATTACTGTTTTTTTAACATGTTTTTTCTAACAGTGTAGATAATGGCTCACCATGGTACTCTGGGCTCCCAACGCCTAAGAAAAAGCTCTGTAACCCTTTCCAGACTGATAGACATTAATGACTTTGTTGTTCATTTTGTCAGATAGTTTTTTATGTTTTTTATGGTTTTCTTGGTTCTTTGTCTGGCAGTAACTAGGCCTGAACTCAGGCCATGTTTTTCCAGTGTTGTAGTGTTAAATTTATTTGAACACAGATGACACTAATCTGACTGATGAGGCAGATGAAGAAAAACTGAACATCATACACACAAGATGGAAGACTAACAAATAAGACGGGAAGTACAAACACTGAGAACACAACTAAGATGTGTGAACTTGACAGAGCAACAGGAGAATAAACACACAAAGACACGACTGACTCAGGAAACTAACATAAACAAACAAGAAACTGTGAACCACAAACAGAGATAATGAAACTCAAAGCCATTAGGAAAAAAGAACAAACAGAAGACTATCGAGCTAAACCCAAAACACATCTTTACCTAGAATGAACCAAAAAACCCTGTAACAGAGACACCAAAAAACAACGAGAAAAATCCCCAAACATTCCTCAAACTCAAAACCTAGGGACCACGAAACATCCAGTCATCAATCTTTAAAATTTGGAGATGAAAATTGGTATATTTCAAATTCTATATATTGGTACCGTAATTGTCGGACTATAAGCCGCTACTTTTTGCACAAGCTTTGAACCCTGCGGCTTTTAGTCAGGTGCGGCTTTTCTATGGATTGTCCATGATTTTTGTCATATCGTAAGACGATTTGTTTTGTTTGTTCCGCTGTTGTACGGCACTACGTTGCCTGGCGGAAGGATCGGGGTTCAAGAGTGGTATGTTGGTCACATGTCCATCCGCCAGGCAACATAGTGCCGTACAAGTAGCGCGAAAAACAAACTTCAAAGTAGCGCTACGCGTTCAGCGGGAGTCGTGGATGACCAGCGGCGATAAACTTGCGAAAAGCAAGTTATGCTCAACTCCACCGGTGGATTCTGACAGCGTGGAAAAGTGTGAAAACATCCACGATCACCAGCGGATTTCGAAGGGCTGGACTGCTGCATGATGAAGAGGAGGACACCGCCACGGCCCTTCTGAGGGTGTTCGACTCTGACACTGACAACGAGGATTTCTTTGGTTTTGAAAGTGACAACGAAGGAAAGAAGCTGAGAGTGGATGACGAAGCCATCCTGAGCCTGTTCGTTTCCGACACTGGAGAAGAGGACTTTGGTGGTTTTAGTGCGCAGGAAGATGGTGGTGAATGGCTGACTTTTCTTCTTGTTAAAGCCGTGTCTCTGCACCTGAGCCTAAAAGGTAGTCGGAATCTATTTTTCTGGTGTGCTGTAGGTTACTGTATGTACTACATTTGTTACTCATTTATGAAGCACAGTACATGTGCAAATATGTACCCATAACTTGTTTTTCAAAATATTAATAAAAGGGGTGTGTCTCCAAACAGCCATCTCTTTCCTGACAATTCGCTTTGTGCATATTCTCTTACATATGATAAGTCAACATTGAAACACCTGCGGCTTTTAGTCAGGTGCGGCTAATGTATGTACAAAACAGGATTTTCCCCTGATTTTAGCTTCTGCGGCTAATATTCAGGTGCGCTTTGTAGTCCGGGAAGTACGGTATATATTATATAAAAAAGGTAAAAATTTCAGCAAAAGTTGTAGAGACCAATTTTGACATTGAAAGTGATGTGTTCCAGCAGACGTTCCCGTGCTTTTGAGCAAAGCTTCCATAACAAAGAGTTCCCCTGGATGTAGAAAATGACACAGCAGTGATGTTCAACAAACCTGTAAAGCTTGACTGTACAAGCTCCAACCATCACTGTGTAAACACTATAACAATATAAGAGCATTCAGTTAGATGAACAGGCATTGGTAAATACTAAAGAAGGCACTTAGAAAAGCAAAGCAAAATGGGCATGAAGAAATATGCAATGAGCATGAAATACTGACAGTCTCTGAGGAAATGAACTCAGTCATGAAACAAAAATTTTTACTGAAGCTGCATAAATAATTTGGCCAAGCTCCTGCTGAAAGGTTACAAAGACTTTTAAAGAGCTCAGGGCACAAAGATACAGAATGCCTTTCAAGCCTACAGAAAATTGTGGGTGAATGTGAAATATGTCACATTATACACAGTACAAAGGCAACAGCAGGCTTAGAACTAAGTCTAAGCCTGCTGTTGGCCTGCCACTGGTATACTGTGAGATATAGCTGTATGTAGCCAGTTCAAATGCACGAACTTGAGCTGAGAGTGTAATATCGCCACATTATTGATTACTTCACTTGGTTTAGTGCAGGGAGCCTTCTATACACAAAGACATTTTCTGGAATATTTGAACGCTAGTCAATAACTAAATAAGTGTACGTGGCCCGCCTAGAAGTTCAGTGGCAAAGGGAGAATTTAACAATGAGTATGAGAGAGACATGGCAGGGAACTTCACCAAAGAGATAAAGACAATGGCTGCATACAGTCCACTGAGGAATGGACTGCTAAGCAACAAACCAAAACACTTAGTGAAATTATGATGAAGGTGAAAGCAAGTAACTGTTGCAAAAGAACATTGCAATGGATTGGGCTCTCATGGCAAAGAACAGAATGCAAAATGTTCATGGCTGCAGTTCTCATCAATTGGTTTTGGACAAAATCCAATCTGCCTTCTGTGCTAACTGAAAAAACCATCTGCCTTACAGGACAGAACAAGGAGAGAGTGAGAAGCAAGACACATCTCTGCTTTACAGCATCAAGAAAGGCTTTTACAGAAGCACAGCACTGTGGACACAAGCCTTTCACAGAGATGTGAAACTCAAGAGTAATAATAATAATAATAATACATGTTATTTTATTTCCTTCCTAAACCCAAGGTCACCATACAAAGCATAAAAGGTGAAACGGTAAAACGATGAAAGAACAGCATTAGGCAACATTCAGAGTCAATGATTGGTTTTGAGTTTTGACTTGAATAAGGGAGGAGAGCCAGTATTCCTGATATCAGGAGGATGTGAATTTCAAAGTCGGGGAGCAGAGCGGCCAAAAGCTCGGCTCTCCCATAGTGGTAAAACAGGCAGAGAGTAGAGTAGAGACAAGCTGTATTACATGTAAGGACTGCCATGAGTGGAAAGGCCAAGACAAAGGTGTGGCGTTCATGAGAAGTATCTAAGGCTGAGAAAAGTAACCACAGACAATGTAGAACCGGTCCTAAATGGTGATAGGGAAAAAGACACTGAGCAAAGACATCTGGGTGAAAGCACAGAGAGGGGAGAAAACATTACAGCTGACGTACAGCAAGGGTTGAGGCAAACAGAGCCCACAGGAATGACCACAAAGTGGGAGAATAAATTCAATTCACTTCCATTCAGTCCAATTCACATAGTGCCAAATCACAACAACAGTCAACTCAGTGTGTTTTATATTGTAAGATAAAGACCCTACAATAATAAAGAGAAAACCTTAACAGTGAGCAAGCACTTGGCGACAGTGGGAAGGAAAAACTCATCTCTAACAAGAAGAATCTCCGGCAGAACCAGGCTCAGGTTCTGGGGCCATCTACTGCTCGCACCTTTCTCACTCACTGTGTTAATAGACTTCTCTGCATTGAATCATACCTGTTATTAACCTCTGTCTCTCTTCCACAGCATGTCTTTTATCCTGTCTTCCTTCTCTCACCCTGACCGGTCGCAGCAGATGGCCCCGCCCCGCCCCTCCCTGAGCCTGGTTCGGCCAGAGGTTTCTTCCTGTTAAAAGGGAGTTTTTCCTTCCCACTGTCGCCAAAGTGCTTGCTCGTAGGGGGGGTCATATGACTGTTGGGTTTTTCTCTGTATCTATCCGATTATTAAGTGATGACGTGACAAATCCTACTTCCGGGCCTAAAGTAGTCTGCGTTTAATATGGCTTTTGTGTTGTTAACATGTTTAATGTTATGTATTTTCTTCTATTTGATCTCAAAAAGCTCCTAAAACAGTCAGTGATCCCTGTTGACCTCCCTCGGCTTTTATTACCGCTAATCATTTATTTAAGCTCAGTTTTTAAAACCTTACAATGTAACTACAGCCCAGCCCATGCAGCAGTATATGAATGACTAACCTCGTATTGTGGATGGATTATCTCAGTTGTTCTCCTGGCTGAAGTTTGGTCCTTTTACAGCATCCTGCCATGCGATTACATTTGTTCCTGACCACTGAGAACCCTCACGTTAACTTTTATCGAGTGGAAAAAAAGTTAGCTTGTTTATATTATGCTAACATAGCTGTGTCGCTAGCGGTCACGTAGCACATCATTATATACCAGCTAGCCAAACTTCAGTAACCCTACAAACGTCACTGCTGTTTAGTTTTCTGTCTTCATTTATGTTGGAAGTGATAAGAAAGCTGTACATTTAAATTTGTTTCCAAACCGCCACAGTCAGGACATGCTATATTGTATTTAGATGGAAGCTAGCGAGCTAACTTCCTGCTAATTTCTAACTCCGTTAAATGTCATAAATTCCGTTTTCATGGATGCCTGGATGTTAAACTCAGTTGTTACACCTGGTAGAGCAGAACGCTGATAATTTTATTAAAGATGAAAGACTTAAGACAGTGTTTTAACTCTCAGTAATGCCACAGTGATCATTTGATATATGGACCTGCAGCAGAGTTTAGGCCCAGACACGGCTAGTGACGTCAGACTGAACGATCGGATTATTGTACGATCTACTGTGCAATATAAAGCACCTTGAGGCGACTGTTGTTGTGATTTGGCGCTATATAAATAAAATTGAACTGCATTGAATTGAAAGTGCATTTTCTAGACGTATTATTTTAATTAATTCTCAACAACAATCACCTTCATGTTGTAAGTTAAAGACGCAGCCATATTATAAAGAAACCCTAACAATCACTGTCTATGAGAAAAGTGGAAAGGAAAAACTCCCTTTTAACATTACGAATCTCCGGCTCAGGGAGAGGCGGCCATTTGTCGACACTGGTTAGGGATGAAAGGAAAGAGTAGAGAGCTGACAGAAATGGGACAAAAGGTAAACTATGGGAAAATACTAATGATTAAATATACAAGTAGTGTATAAACATACATAGTGAAAGGAGGCAAGTGAAGAAGAAATCCTCAGCGCATCCTGGGAATGCCTCCTCAATCCAAACTGGGAGCTGGTTCCACAGCAGAGGGGCCTGATAGCTGAAGGCTCCGCCTTCTGCTTTGGCCGGACAAGTGAAGCTTTTCTGTCCCCTTTCTGTCAGTGTCTGAATTACTTTGTGTAATATGAATGGCCATAAAGGAGATTTTTATTAGTAGGAAAAGCTGTAAAACTTATGAAAATACAGTTAAAAGTTGAAAATGTCTGCTTGTGTTTGTTTGTGGTGAGCACCAGATCAGACAAGTTAAGAAGTAGAAATGGCTTCAAGCGCACATTCAGGTGTCTGAGGCTACGTTCACACTGCAGGTCTTAATGCTCAATTCCGATTTTTTGATAAAATTCAATTTTTTTGTCTGCTTGTTCACACTACAAATAAAATGCGACAGCAAACGCGCTCTAGTGTGAACGCTCAAAGCGGCCGCATGCGCAAAAGAGGATGCCACACACAACGCGCTCTGTTTAGACCCAGAGCAAATAATATTGTTTGACTGATGGCTCTTAATATAAAGACTTCGGATTTTACGTTTCCCAATTTTGCTTTAAGTTATAAAGTTATTTTGTTATTTACATATGGCCTAATAATGATCCTTATTGCTGTTTAAGAGAGGAGCGGTGCTTCAAAGGATAGCTGCAGATTTCTGTCAGAATCTGCAGATTATACAGTACAAATAAAATGTTCACGTTTCTCCAACGTTGTCTTCCCAACAGTTTCACTTACATCTACACTGGATGGCCAGGAAGCGTTCGCGATGTCTTCTCGGGCACTTCTCCGGCGCTGATAATTGGTGTCTGTCTTGTGTCAGTGACGTAAAAGACGGATTTAATGCGACCTGACCATCAAACAGCAGTCGCTTTCTAAAACATCGGATATGTATCGGATTCAGTACCACATACGAAAGTGACTCAGATCAGATTTGAAAATATCAGATTTGTGCCGTTCACACTGTCACACCATGATCGGATATGGGTCGCATAGGGTCAAAAAAATCGGATTTGATGCACTTTAGCCTGCAGTGTGAACGTAGCCTTAGACAGCCATTAGTTCAGCTATGGCTCTGTGGTGCATGCAGACATTTCTGAATATCTACCATTCAAGGACATTTTGTATCCAGGTTATTTGAAGTTTGAATTTTTTTCACAATGGAAAATGGTTGAAAACAAAACCTTTGCATTTTGGATGCAGCCCATCTCTGTTTCCCAACCTCTGTGTTCTGTTGTTTTCTATCAATAGATCTGACTGTTCCTGAGGTCAGATAGTTCACAGACCTCCAGCCTCCGCTGTACATGATGTATCTGGGTTTTGTTTGTTTGTTTGTTTGTTGTTTTAAATGGTAACAATCCTGAAACCTAAACAAACTGAACAATACATTTTTCAGACAGATGCAAATGTGATACAAAAAAACTCATAATACATAATACATGAACCATGAATACATACATCTTTCTATCTATTTTTGTGCACTAATAACGTGCCACACTCATCCCCAAATGCATTTAGATAAGGCCTCCATGTATTTGTCTGTGCTACATTTTCAAGAGCTTTTTTCCACCTACTTAAACGTGTTAACTGCTTATTCATGCATGTATGAATAATTAATGTGATGGATTTTCCTTCACATATGTGAGCTAGCAGTGTTTACAGGAACATGTGTAGGTTGCGATTCCTGATTCCACACCCACATAGAGGTAAAAAAGAAAATCGAAGCTCCAAAGCTGTGTATTTAAAAAGAAATCCACTGCAAAAAAAACCCCACAGCCAAGTAGTAGTATTTGTATTGTTGTTGTTGTTGTTATAACCAGCAACAATTCCAATTTATGAGCCTGATACACAAACCTCCCATTCTCTGGCGACCTCCTCCAGTTCTTACAAGGGCACGCTCCAACCTCCAGTCAACCCACTTATATAATCCAGACATAAGGTTGAGGTGTAAACAAACTTTATATAGTATATTAGGCTATTTCCATTCTGTCATTTAAAAGTGATAAAACCGTTGTTTCCACTTTTGTTATTTTTCGGTGCAAACTAAGTATCTGGACTATTTGTAACACAGCAGTATTAGTGTGAGGAAACTAGCATTTCCTTGCATGTTTTACACAAAGTAACTCCGTGTTACAGTTGTCGGTCTTTCCATTGAACGCGCTCCAAATAAACCTGGACCTAAAACTGACTCCTATGCATCTGCATATTTTACCAGATATAATTAAAGCACTTGCAAATGTCAAAGCTTTCACGAGCAGGAATGCATATAGATTGGCTATATGACATTTATATGGAAATGTTAGAGTTATTTTAAAGAGAGAAGCAAATCAGCGTCTGAAATTTATGGGCAGAGGATTTTATTTTTTTCAGATATCAATAGTGAAATCTCTGGCATGAAAAAAAAATCATCAATGATGCGCTGAGAGCATAAGTGCGCTGGTCATTATGTGCATTAGGAGCAAATTAAATAGATTAGCTGTGAGTTCCATTCCCTGGATGTGCTGCATTCTCTATCTGCACACACTCTGTGATAAGAATCACCAGATAGGCTAACAAAAGGGAGCCCAATTTTCAAACGAGCTTTCAATTTTGAAACCCATCTTCTAATGAGGCTTGTTGTTGGGCTGAACTAATGTTCAACTAATGGATACCGTCTCAGACAGCAATCTCCATTGACCCACAGTCATCTCAGTCTCTTAGCCTGCTCATCAGGGTAAGTATATGTGCAGGCGGGTGCAGAGGCAGAGCTCACTCTCCGGAGCCTCAACACACAAATTGAATTCTGTTTTAATGTCGTCTCCTAATCGTAAATAACTTCAGTGGGTTCCAGGCCGTATTTAATAAAGCGCATCTGATCACGTTGGAAGGGGAGTTTATTAAAACTGTATGTCTTCCACACGCTTTGTCATTTTGGCAAGCACCTTGATTCAGGGTGTGGGCAGGTGCCATTATTCCTTATTCTGCTCTGCCACTGTCCTCCTCTCTACATATTACCTCATGTGAAGATGTGAAGTGAAGTGAAGTGAAGATGGCGCCGGTGAGGTCGGCTGCCGTCACGACTGCTCCGACCACTTTTTCTTTGTCTTTGTTTTTTAAGTTAGTTTTCAGCGTTTCTAAATCGGCAAAATCATCACCATTGGGTACATTAGGTATGACAGTGACACTCTTGTTTCTATTGGTATACAATGTACTCACAATTCGAAGTTTTTAACTCCGGATCCGAGCTGGCCGAGTGAGATCTCGAGGGAGAACAAAGGGAAGCGGCGGCGGCCTAGAGGGAAGCGAGCCGGCGTCAGGAACAGGCTGAGAGCTCGTGCACACCGCACACCTCTGCCTAGCATCCTGCTCGCCAACGTCCAGTCACTGGAGAACAAGCTTGACGACCTCAGGGCCAGGATAAAGTTCCAGAGAGACATTCGGGACTGCAATCTCCTCTGCTTCACCGAGACATGGCTGAACCCAGCGGTGCCGGACCACGCCATCCAGCCGGCCGAGTTCTTCTCGGTTCACCGCATGGACAGGACACGGGACTCGGGGAAGTCAAGGGGAGGCGGCGTGTGTTTAATGGTGAACAACAACTGGTGCAACAGTGCGAACGTTGTTCCTCTCACACGCTCCTGCACACCAAATCTGGAACTACTGTCCATCATGTGTCGTCCTTTTTATCTACCTCGGGAATTTGCATCGGTCATTGTAAGTGCCGTTTATATTCCACCACAAGCGGACACGGTCACCGCCTTATGCGAGCTGCATGAGGCACTCACACAGCACCAGACACAACACCGGGACGCTGCACTTATTGTGACGGGGGACTTTAATAGCGCCAACCTCAAACGCGCAGCGCCGAACTTTTATCAACACATCACCTGCCCCACCAGGGGTGAAAGGACACTGGACCACTGCTACACTACGGTCAAGGACGGCTACAAGGCACAATCCCGCCCCCCGTTTGGCAAATCTGATCACGCCGCCATCTTCCTCATGCCAAAATACAAACAAAGGCTGAAACAGGAAGTTCCGGTTCAGAGGAAGGTCGCGCGCTGGACGGATCAATCGGTGGCCGCGTTACAGGACGCACTCGATGACGCAGACTGGGGCATGTTCAGAAACAGCTCAGACGATGACGTCAACGTGTTTACGGAAGCGGTTGTGGGATTCATCGGGAAACTAGCGGATGATACCGTGGAGACAAAGACTATCACAACGTTTCCCAACCAGAAGCCGTGGGTGGATAAAACCATCCGCGACGCTCTGAGATCCCGCACCGCTGCCTACAACACGGGACTCATGACGGGGGACATGGACCCGTACAAAGCCGCGTCATATAACGTGCGGAGGGCGGTGAAAGAGGCGAAGCAGTGCTACGGGAGGAAACTAGAGTCACAACTCCAACAGAGTGACTCTAGGAGCCTGTGGCGGGGACTAAGGACAATAACGGACTATAAAGCACCAACAACCGGTATGACGAACGCGGCCGTGACTCTGGCAGACGAGCTGAACACTTTCTATGCTCGCTTCGAGGCTGCAGCTAAGGTCTCCAACAATGCTAGTGTTAGCGGCACTAACGGCTGCAGACAGGAAGATACTGCCAGCACCGGAAACGTGCTCGTCATCTCCGAGCATGAAGTAAGGAGAGCCTTCAAGAGAGTGAACACCAGGAAAGCAGCAGGACCAGACGGCATCCCAGGTCGTATCCTAAGAGACTGCGCATACCAGCTAGCTCCTGTGTTCACTGAGATATTCAACATCTCTTTATCTCAGTCGGTGATCCCCACATGCTTCAAAGAGTCCATCATTGTTCCTGTCCCGAAGAAACCCCACCCTGCTTCTCTCAATGACTATCGCCCTGTAGCCCTCACCTCAGTAGTGATGAAGTGCTTTGAACGCCTGGTCAGAGACTTCATCATTTCTTCACTACCAGACACACTGGACCCACTACAGTTCGCTTACCGTCCAAATCGTTCCACAGACGATGCCATCTCTCATCTCCTCCACACATCACTCACTCACTTGGACACTAGAAGGGGGAATTATGTTAAAATGCTCTTCATAGACTACAGCTCTGCATTTAACACCATAATTCCCTCCACACTCACCACCAAGCTGGAGCATCTGGGACTCAGCTCATCTATGTGTCAGTGGATCTCCAACTTCCTAACTGGCAGACCACAGGCAGTAAGGATGGGCGGACATGTCTCAGCCTCCACCACTCTCAGCACTGGAGCCCCCCAGGGGTGTGTTCTGAGCCCCCTGCTGTACTCTTTGTACACATATGACTGTGTGGCCACTACCAGCTCCACCACCATCATCAAGTTTGCTGACGACACCGTCGTGGTGGGCCTGATCTCTGATAACAACGAGACGGCCTACCTGAAGGAGATTAGGAATCTGGAGAACTGGTGCCAGAGGAACAACCTCCTTCTAAACGTCAGTAAGACAAAGGAGCTGATAGTGGACTTCAGCACTAAGCAGGAGAGGAACTACCAGACCCCCGTCATCAACGAGTGCCCAGTGGAGAGAGTGGACAGCTTCAAATACCTCGGAGTTCACATCACGCAGGACCTGTCATGGTCCTGTCACATCAACACCGTGGTGAAAAAGGCCCGACAGCGTCTCTACCACCTCAGACGCTTGAGAGACTTCCAACTGCCCTCCAAGGTGCTCAGGAACTTTTACTCGTACACCATAGAGAGCATCCTGGCGGGAAACATCTTAACCTGGTTCGGGAACAGCACCATGCAGGACAGACGAGCTCTACAGAGGGTTGTGCGGTCAGCTGAGCGCACCATCCGCTCCGAGCTCCCTGACCTGCACTCAATCTACAGCAGGCGGTGCTGGACCAAGGCCAGGAAGATCGTGAAGGACCTCAGCCATCCCAACAACAGACTGTTCTCTCTGTTGAGGTCAGGAAAGCGATTCCGCTCCCTGAAGACCAACACAGAGAGACTGAGGAGGAGCTTCTTCCCGCAGGCGATACGGTCTCTCAATCACACCACCACACAGTACTGACCCACACATATGGTTCTTACACACACACTGGACTTTCTGGACTTTGGTTTTGCACAACACTGGTCACTATATTCTTCATTTCCGGTTAATACTTGTACAGCTGCTGTTATTGTGTATATATTTATTTATATTTAGATTTCTTCATACATTCTTATATAGTTCTATATTGTGTATTGTGTATTTTGTTGTACAGTTATTTTATTTTCAACTTTAATTTATATATTTATCTTTATCTTATTCTTCCCAGTTAAATTTACCCTTCATTCTAATTTGTGTTGTACAGTTATTTCATTTTTAACCTTAATTTATATTTTATTCCTTCCTAGTTAAATTTACCCTTTTTAATTTTTCATATTTATTTCCTATCTTATTCATAGCCTTTTCCTTTTTTGTTCTCTTTAGGTCACGAGCAGTTGTCCAAGCATTTCACTACATATCGTACTGTGTATGACTGTGTACGTGACAAATAAAATTTGAATTTGTGAGAGGAAACCAAATCCAAATAGTATATAACCTGTGCTTTTCGTGTGCAATGCACTGTCTGCACTCTGAGATCCTTCAGCCACTAACAAATCTCACAAATCTTGCATGCAAAGTGGGACCTGAATCTACTCCTGTGTTTGTTGCCTTTCTTCATTAGTGTGCATACAGAAGCAGGAACCATATATAAAACAGCACACGCCCCTCCTACATTATGTAGCACACAGAAAGGCTCTTTCTTTGTGTGAGCTCATGTTGCCCATTAATTAACTGCCCTGTCTCATTTTCCATTTCTCCCTCCAAGAAATCAGTCACGGGAATTTTTCCACAGCAAACATGATCAATGCCCTTAATTATAAGGGAGAAAGCTGCTTGCTCTTCGTTTCTGCTTCTCTGATTTGGTTGCAGGATAATAAACACAATTTAATCTTGTTAATATTTTTCCTTGAGTTTGAACTCAATTTCTGCAGATATTGTGTCCAAAAAAGGAATTAAGTGCAGCTGTGTTGCTTTAAGTCTGATCTACATGATCATTCCTATAGAGACTGTTCAATAGCAATGCAACATGCCATGATATATGTATATATATATTATATATATATAAACTGGAGCTACATTTATAGCAGACTTCTTTGCACCTTTAACTCACAAACTGCAGCAAAGATCCACCTGTTTCTATGTTTATGTGATCAAATAAACACAGCTCTGAATGACATGCAGCAGAAGTGAACTCGGCTTTATTTACATTCATTACAGCGGTGTTTGTTTCTCCCTACCAAAGTAAATCTGAATCACGTCCATTCCACTTCGTAGTAAAACCCCATGTTTCCTAATCCAGCTCCTCTGCGAGGAGTAACGAGATGCTGGCAGTACTGATGAGCAGTCGTCCACCAAATTAACATTAAAATCCACCAAATTACAAGGATGCTTGGTAAATTTATGTCTATTTAACTGAACTGACTGGTTTTCACTTCACATGCAGTCATAAAATCTTGTGTGATTCCTCTCCTCCTCCTCCCTTTATATAACATTAGCTTGTTAAGCCTCACTCAAGCCTCCACACTCGTACTAATTGTGTACCTAGACCTCTTGTTATAACACTCTGTCATGTTGCTCGCTGACTAAGAGTGCAATCAGCGGTGCTTTCAGAAAATGTTTAGCCGAAGCCAGATGAGATTAGTGAAAAAATCCTAATGTGGTCAGTGAAAGGGTTACAGCATTTCTGAACTTCAGGTTAGGGCACCTTCAGAGTATTGAAATAGTGAGTTACATGATATTGAGATTGTTTCTCAACTCATTAGGTAACTAGCAGCATGACAATAACACGACTGAGGCGTGGGCTCCTTTACAGTAGGGTCTATCTTGCAGTATAAAGCACCTTGAGGCAACTGTTGTTGTGATTTTCTGTATAAATAAAATTGAATTGAATTGAATTGTAGATACAGTATAGTAGATGACCTGCTCTACCTCTTGACTGACAGCCACCCAATGATAGCTATCACATTAGGGACACTCTGGTTTGCCTGTAGCACAATGCACATAGTGTAAATACACACAGTATGTGACATTGCAGGTAACGGTCGCTGTGGAACAGCTGGCAACCCTATAGCCACCCCCAGTGTAGAAGTGACAAGTGCGCTGCAGCATTAACGCCACACTCGCAGATATTTTTCATTTTCAAACATGTTTTTTCTCAAACTCGGCTGACACTGAATCAAGTAACATCACTGGAGGACAAGTATCAGATAATGTGCTGCTCTCACTGGAGACAGAAAAGCTTTTTTCACATGCAGTAATATCCTCCAGCACCCGGAAACACACACAAAGAAGCCTGAATTCTCTTTATTGTTTCAAATTTTACAAATTTTTGTCTCACAAAGGGATATATTACATTATTATATGAAGTTTACTCACAAGCACATCATCTAATTCACTCTGTTATGGTGGATAAAAAGGTTATTAGAATTGGTTGGGTCAAAACGCAACTAATTATTCAGCTCATTACAGTGATGTATACCAAACTGCTTTTACAATGAGAACTGGCAGAAAGACTTCCTGGATTTTGGAGCCATCCAACACTAATGGATTCTGTACACTTGATGACTTTCTAAGGTGCTAGAAAACAATGTGGCCCTTAGTTTGTTGTAGCTGGGCTTTTTTGTTTTGACCTTCTTCTAATGACTGGCATTTTTCACTTTTAATTTTGTTACTTAAGTCCTTAAGCTATAACTTGAATGTATCTGAGCCATCCTTTTAAGGAACATGACAGCCCTTAGTTGATTACAATGCACTATTGCAGATTAAATTTGCTGGTGGACATTTTGAGGGCAGATCAGATTGTGCTTCCTGAACTGAAGCGAGGTCTCTTTTTCACTGCCAGCACTTCAAAGCCCGTGTTTGAATTCTTATCAGACCTTTAAAGGGTACTTTTAAAAAAAGGGAAAAAAGAAAAAAAGAAAAGGGCAGCGGACGGGTGCACAAGATGGATGATTTTTAGAAAGGGGCCCTTGGTCCCTTCTAGCTGTCCCCTTGAGGTTCCCATTGACCGCAGTGACTTTCCTGTCCCTGGTTGCTACAGTGCGTCACATTACACTGCACTTCTTCAGTCTGCATATTAAACAGCAATAATGTAGTTTGTTATAATGAACCTTTGGATGTTCCATTCATCTTTAAAGAAGAACCAGTCCCCTTTCCTGCTCCTGGAAGATCAACCATTCCACTGTGACAGTTCTCCAAATGTGGGGCTGATAGAGGCCAGCCTCTCTCTCTGGCGGTTGTTTAGACTTATGGGGGAGTTTTTTGAGTGAAGGTTAACTTTTAACTGGCCAAAAATGACAGCAAATTCTCTTTCACCCCTGCGGGTGTTGTCTGCACCACTTTGGATAACATCCTTGTAACGGGACAGCTCCTTGGGGTCTGATTTTAAGGATGGCAGTCTGCAGCCAGCACATTTAAAGGGGTTTTGTGGCTCTCAAACTTTCTGAAGCTGTTGTCCCTTTTAAAATTTAATCTGCTTCTTGGCTAGGGGATACACTCTCATTTGAAAGCTGTGACTAATTATTTATTAATTATTATTGTTAATTGTAGTCTAAAGGGGAGAAAAGAAACTCAAACTTAATTGCTAAATCAAAATGCATTACTTCTGATTCACCTCAAGCTCTGCATTATGGATGAAGAAAACAAAGATTGTTTTTCGTAGGCAGTGTTTAAATCAAGCACTTGTGTTGTTGCTTATATGAAATAATTCAAATAAACGCTGTGCGATGCCTGAAACTATGAATCCTCTTAGAGTGCTTCATTGCAGCTTATAGGAGCAAGAATATTATCTGAAAATACAACAGAAAGTTACCCCAAAGCCTGAGAATAAACCAACAAATGATCACAAAATAGCTGGTTGTTCTTCATACTCTAAAAGCCCAGTGTAGAGCCCACAGTGGGTCACGTCGCTGTTTGTACTCACACCTCTCTGCTGGTGTGTCTGCATTGCTGCATCATCATTAGTGAAACTGAGTTGTTCATGTTTTACTTGCACCCAATAAATATTCATCGGTCACTGTTGCCGTGGAGTTACTCCAGTTTTGGGTGCTGTCCTGGGAAGGTTTTACATCAGGCTGCTGTGTCACAGGTCTGTGACGGCTTAGGGTATTCTTTAACACTTAACCAGCGTCCCGTATATAAACTTTAGCTTCTTGCCAGACTGCAGCAGGATGTTCTCTGTGAAGTCAAAGTCATATTACAGCAGGTGATTTTATGATATTCCATAAATAAATGCTGTATTAATTTATAGCTTCATTTGTTTGTCTGTTTTAAGCAGTGTTGGGAAGGTTACTTTTGAAATGTATTCCATTACAGAATACAGAATACATGCCCCAAAATGTATTCTGTAACGTATTCTGTTACGTTACTCAATGAGAGTAACGTATTCTGAATACTTTGGATTTACTTAACATATTATCATGCATTTTACAACTACGTGAATGTACTATTGCTGTGTGATTTATTACTATTACTGAAGGTCCGCGGCTCCGAACTGTAGTAAAGGGACCTCTGACTAATACGGGTTCCTTGTCGGGCTTGTAGCCAAAAAATGGCTTTACTTTGTTGTCTGGGTCAACTCTGCTTGCGAGAGACATTGAGAAGCGTTGAAAGGCTGCTCCAACAGAACTTATTGTTTCGGAGGAAAACACGAACACGGTGTACAGTCGAGTCTTAATAGCTTACTTACAACTGGGCTCGTCAGGCTCTCTTCTTGGCTGCAGTGGTTATTATTATATTTACATGCTTCCAGCTCCCATTTTTGCTCGATGACAACTCGTACTTTTCGACTCTCCTTTTTCTTCCACCTCGCGCTCACAGACACATAACGAGTATGGCGGTCCATTCTCCCTGCAACACGGACTACACTGCCCATGATGCTACATTCTTTAGGGCTATGCCTGTAGCATTCTGCCTGTTAGCTTAGCACAACAACAACGACAACGAAAAGGCGCTCTCTCACCCAGGAAACACGCAGAGCGTCGCCCTGTAACCATGGCAACCGTAACGCTGCCGCCTGGAACAAAAGAACGTAGCTGTCAAACAAAACCCAAACAGTCCTGACCTGCGACAATATGAAACAGGAAAGTACCGCAGTGTAATCCATTTATTTCAACAAAGTAACTGTATTCTGAATACCACCTTTTTAAACGGTAACTGTAACAGAATACAGTTACTCATATTTTGCATTTTAAATACGTAACAGCGGTACATGTATTCCGTTACTCCACAACACTGGTTTTAAATGTCATCTTTACAGCATGCATAGGCTGTACACATCAAACTTTACAAAACAAACTGCATTTCTATGGAAATAAGCTAAAATATGTGCAATGAAATGAGGACTTGGATACATATTAATATACTAATATAATTTAACAAAGTTGTTGCATATGTCATGTATTGGACACATAGTTTCGGCAGTTATGATTTTATCTAAATTTACTGAATTTCTGATGTTGTTTTGACTTGTCCTGAATTTTTACAGCACTTAAGAGAAGCAGGAAAACTATAGAACAACAAAATGTTCACAAAGTTTCACCTGGTGAGTCACTCTGTTAAAAACTGACATGTCATAAATAATTTGCAGTCCAATATCTTTACTCTCACTTTAGCTCTTTATTTGTTCTCAGTGTGCGTTTTGCCTGCGTTGTGGGTTTTTCGGTGCTGAGCTGATTTTAAAACTGTAGAACTGAGACCAGGTCGTCACACTAAAGCTGTGCAGACCTGACGGTCAGCTGAGACCTTGGCACTCTATTAGCTGTGATCTGTTGTTAATAGGAAAAAGTTTATAGTTGCAGCTTTAAGGCGTGAAAGAGCACATTTAAGGATCATTAAATTGCGTTTGATACTGAGATCAGTACGTTAGGCTCAGGCTGTCTGATTTCTGAGTCATCATATACTTATGATAGAATAAAAAACATGGATAGAAAGAATAAATACCCCTTCAGTGTTTACACTACAGATGAGATGTCTTGATGTCATTGCAATGTCCACCTTATGAAATCATGCCTGCACTAACTGTTGTTTCATTGTCTATCTGATCTTTCCCACAATAAACGTATTTTCGCACACGTGAATCATAATGAATTTATTGACGTCTCTGCCTCTGTTATGCTTTTTTCTCCTTTCTCATCAGACAAATCAGTCATTATTGTGGTGCAGCATGTGTACTTGATACTTGATAGCATTCCATTTATTAGATTAAGTGTAAGATTAATCTCTTCAAAGCTGCGCCGAACCTCGTTCATCCACGGCCTGAAAACAGCACCGAGAGCAGAAAGCGCTTTACCAATTTGATTCCTACTTCCATGAATCATACGGTACCATTCCAATAAGCTGCATGCTTGTTTGCAGCCTTTACTTTCACTGTTGTTCCCAGCTCAGTGTACTGGTGGATAGGTAATTAGTAGACTTTGAGCGAATGAGGTGAATGCGTGGCTTCTTGCTTGTGACACTTTTAAATGGGATCATTGTCATTTCTGCCCACCTTAATGGTCATTCAACACATTTTGGCACTATACAAAAAAGTCTCTCTATAATTTCTAGCATATTCCAGGACTCTATGGACATCATTTAGGAGCCTGTTTCATTATGGATGAGTGCATTCACAAATCCATCTAACATCTGTGTTGCACTCCTGAAATCTGGCAGGTTTATCGATACGTACTGCCGGCTGACCTTTTCCACGCTGTCCTGTCTTGCAGTGTTTTCAGTCTGCTCTCCTTTCAGACATTTATCAAAGGGTGTTACTTCACTGACATGAGTTAATGTGCTATTTTAAGCCAGATGAAGCTTGCAGTGGCTGATAACACAGTAAATTGCTCTTGTCTTAATGAGCCAGTTATGTGCTATATTGTCATGAACAATCTATTATCTGCAGAGCTGTCAGCATCCTCATTAGAGGCTTGTGCTTTGTATAGCAGAATTCAGACTGAACATAGGAAAAGGACTGTTTCACAGAGGTGATGTAGGCATTTTGTGTTATACTTATTTAGAGGCTGAATTAATACCTGACCAATAAAAGCGTCGAAACAGCTATTTGAAGATGTTGGAAAGCTAAGTTTACCCCCAACATAGCTCTTGAAAAGTGACTGATGTTTTACAATGTAACTCAGTAATGTGCACTACTGTGTGACCTTTTATTTCCATATATTTTGCTAGGAAAATGATAAATAGGTGCAGTGATTTACTGACATGTCCAAATACAAGTGGAAATAAAATAGCTGTTGTAATATCATGGTAATTTGGGGCTTTTAATTCTTTGAACTGTTGAACTTTTCACAGCGTGTAATGTTTGTACAGCATCTTTGATGACTTTAAAACAAATAATTTTATATTTTCTGATCCACACAGGGTAATAATTATTCATACAAGCGCAAATATTTAAATTCACATACACCCCCAATAATATTTAGTTAAAAATCCACTACACTATTTTGGTGGCATCAACAAGCTTCTGGCATAATTTGGCGGGATATTTGACCATTCTTCTTGGCAGAATTAGCAGAGTTCATTTAAACTGTGTTCCTGGCACTGACTCAGCCACAAACTTTCATTAGTGGTGATGTTGGGGCTTTTGAAAGGTTTTCACAACCTTAATGTTAGCCAACTATACGCATTGCAAAACTCCTTTTGATGTGTAGTCATTGTCCGGTTGGAGCACCCACTGTATAGTTTCAAGCATCTAGCTGTTAATTTGAGGTGAAGTTGAAGAATTATCCTCCCTCATTGTTCCATCTTTACTTTTTGTTCTTCTTGTTTTTTTGCATATCAGCTGATGGTACCACCACCATGCTTGACATTGGTTAACTGTCCTTAGGTTTGAAAACCTCACCTTTACTCCTCCAAGCATGTGTCTTGTCATTGTGGCCAAATAGCTCCATCTTTGTCTGATGTAACCGTAAAACCTTTCACTAGAGAGCATGTGGCCTGTCCATGTGAGCAGCTGCAGCTTTAAATCAAATTGAAGGGTTTCAATATTAGAGCAGGCGCTTCTTTCCTAGTCGCCAACCCCTCCTTGGTCCATGGTGATGTAAAGCTTGCTTCACAGTTGACAGTGATGCTGGTGTTCCAGTAGTTCCCAGCTCAAGGCAGGCTTGAGTCTTGGTGGTTCCTGGGTACTTCTTGAACAGTCTAACCAACTGCCTCTCACGTGAATAGCGTGTACTTATGTGCAAATTTTTTGAACCTATCATCTTGAAAATAGAACTTTCTGCACCACTTACTAAAAGATTGAAGTGAGTGTATGTATATATTTGAGTGTAATAAAGTTATTAAAGATGCATGTTGTATGATCCTCCCGTAAAAAGAACAGTTCAATAAAATTATTAAAACCCCCAAAATTACCATGACATTCATTCCCATGATGAGTGAATGTAAACAACTGCATGCCTCACAGTGCTTTAGTGAACTGCCCACATTTCGTCCTTCACTTTTACAACAGATCAACTTGAAACAATAGTGCAGGAATCCTTACTTCCTTACTTGTTCCTTACTTCTCTCTAGACTAAACCAGTGATGCATTCTGCCCCTGGCTTTTTTCAGAATCAAAAAATGGTCTTTACCCTTTTGTAATATTTTTTTTTATTCTCTTCACTTCAGTCAGGATATAGGGGTTATATGAGGCTAATTGCACTCTGGATGTGCACTCTCCAATTCAATGCCAATGTTCCAGCATTATAATTACACACCATGTTTAATTGTAAACCAAGGCTAAGCAGAAGCAAGATGTTGATCTGTCTGACTGCAGAAAATGAGAAATGTGGCAAGTGCTTGTGGTATATAAGCAAAAACAATTTCAAAAATTAATCAAATATTCTTCTTAGTATTTTTCTTGTTTTAAAAAAGGCATCTCTGGAAGCAGACTTTATGGTATTTAATTTTTTGGACACACTGTTTTCAAAAGCAGAATCCTCTTTTCAAAGAGAAAGCCTGAAGCAATCCTTTTACTCAGCAATTCATATGAATTGTCTTTCAGGGCCATTGACCAGCAAGCTCACTCTTTCTACAAGAAAACAGTTTGACATTTCAATAGAATCATGCAAGCAAAGCATATTAGCTCTGCAGCACGCATACTTTCACTGGCAATTACAGAACAGAGGCGAAAAGTAAATGATGGCGCACCATCGTTTTTTCCATTTGAAATGTTGTAGTTATGGTCAGGCGTTTATATTCTCTCACAATGGGCATGAATGTCATGCTAATTCAGGGCTTTTAATGATGTTCTTTTTGCAGAGTGTAATGATTGTACAGTGTTCAGACTTGAAAAACAACAATAACTGGACGCACAAGTTTGAATGTCTTTTGGATTTTCTCTAATACAGACAGGCTCAAAGAAATGTTAATAAAATAAACAGGCTTCAGCAAGTATAAGAACTGTTTATCCACAACCGCCAACATGAAAGATGTTTGCTGTACAATCATTCCACCCTGGATAAAGAACCGTTCAGTGAAATCATTAACAGCCCAGAATTACCACGACAACTTCTGATCACAGCTGTAAATGTATCATATTGTTGAAGTCTGAATGAAACAATAACACATCAATATTTGAAACAAAGGGGAACACTTGCAGGGGTTTTTTTTCCCTATTTTTAAACCAGGATTTCGATTATTAAGGGAAACAGCTTTCCGAACCCACCTGGCCCTATGTGCAAAAGTAACTGCCCCCTAAACCTAACAAATGGTTGTGCCACTCTTGGCAGCAATAATTGCAGTCGAGGTGCATCTTTGTTTTCTGTCAAACAGAGTTTCTGCCTATGTAAAATCTCTGTTTAAGTAATGATCGTATGGGTTCTTTGGTGGTTACATATTGTATAATCAGCCGCAAGTCATTCATGATTTAACAATGATTAACTTCTTCAGACAGAGCCAGAGTTCTCTCACTTAAATAACATTTTTGTTTCAATAACTTTTACTCTTTTGGGTTATTTTTTTAATCTAATAATCAGTTTTAATCAAAGTTTCACAAATACACAAAAAGATAAGAAACCAGGAAAGGGGGTAAATACTTTTTCACAGCATTGTATGTCAGAGCACTGAAGCAATTGTTTCTCACAGTACACATTTGAAATTGTCATAGAGAGTAAGAACAGGTGTAATTAATAAGGTTAAAAATGGTGCTGTTCCATTTAAATGTCCCAGTAAGCAACACGAACCGTCCCTGGTCCCTGGATCTGGCACACCTGAAAGGAAAATACCCATTTATCATATTAAGATGCAGCTGTGTTTGACAAGGAAATATGTCCGCTGTCAGAAAGCTCCATAAACAGACCTTCCTGATGGATTAAACAAGCAGCTTAGAGAAACAAACAACATAATCCGGCTCAGACACAACCAGTCATCACCAGGTTCTAATTTAAGTCTTCAGAGAAACACCTGTGCAACAGTGCACTTCTTCCTCTATATTGACATATCAAAGTATAAAAAAAACATGGACTGTACATATCTGAGAACATTCCTGAAGTTGTGTTATATTAAGACATGTGTGACACATAAAAGACACTGTGCATATAAAAGGCTGATTAAAACTAATTTGAACTGACAGAACCTCTGTATGTCTTGTAATAGCCAACACCAGAGGAGCAAGTAAATCTTTTGGGGGAAACAGATTGGATGTGCAAACAAAGTGTACTGTCTGAAGGACTATTCACTCAGTTACTTCTATTTGTTTTTGAATCAGTATTCAGGTTACAAATGTTTACTGGAGTGTTGTTCTTTGTAAAGGTGCTATTTATCCCCCTTTTGAAGGGATTTCTTGCTTTTCTACTTCTTCGGTTATGCATAAGCCCCTGGGTCCAAATGCAGCAAATACAGAACAACATATGGAAATGTACAGTGCATTGTTGTTGCAATGAGAATAATTCTGAGTGTGAGAAACACAGAGAAAGGCTACAGCTCCGGGCAGATCCAAGAGGCTGTGAATAACGAGTAAACTGAAGACAGATTACATTTTATTTCGTTTGACACAGGTTCAGCTTTTAGTTTCTTTATCTGAAACTGAGTGATAGTCCCACAGACCAGCAGTTCAGTATTTCAGCGTTATGTGGAACCTGCATGCAGGTTCCACAACATTTTCTGTTTCATCATTGCACACTTTTCCTGGTTCACTGATACAAACAGATAAATAATCGTTATGAAGTTCTGAAATGCAGTTGTTAACATGTACAGAGAGGTACACCTGAACACCAGACCCCCATAATGAGGTAAATGAACTGGTTCTTATATAGCGCTTTTCTACTCAAACAGTCAAAGCACTGTATACTACATGCCTCATACACACAATCACTGTTTTCTACCTAAATGCTTTTGTAGAACTACTTGAGGTTGGTATGCTGCTAAGAATACTTTGGCATGCAGAGCAGAGGAACCAGGGATCGCACCATCACCCTTCCAAATATTAGACGACCTGCTGAGTTACAGCCAACTCAAGAAGGTGTTTCGGTAGTGGTGTTGCTGTAGGTTTGGGGTGCATTTTGCTGGTATGGTTTTACCCACTTGTTCTGTTGCTGTTAATGATTACAAAGTTTGTCTGCAAAGCCTAGGTTTTGGAAGCCTGATGGAAGCGGACACTTCCAGGAACCAAAGTAATGACACTAAGTGCTCGAATGAGTACAAAGTTAGTGTGAATCCTGTGTTAGGGTCTTTACGGTTAGATGGTGCTTTCCACCTCCATCAACAAAACATCTAGTGAAAGGATATGTATGTGGAATGGTGATATGGTGGAGAGCACCACTGCCTCACAGCAACAAACTCGCTGTGTGGCGTTACAGTGTGCTCCCAGTGTCTGTGTGGATTCTCTCCTCCCATAGTTCAAAGGCATGAAAGTTGTCTTAACTGGTGATTCTAAATTGGCTGTGAGAGTGAATGGTTATCTGTTTTTCTCTGTTAACCTCGCAATAGATCAGCAGACTGGCCAGGCAATACCCTTGGAATGGCTATTTCCAAACTGTAAGAACATATTTGCCAAATAATTGGAAAAATATGGTTCCTAGAAGTACTGTAGCTCATATAATTAACACCATGACAAGTTTTATGTACAGCATAATGATCAATCTTCAGTGCTAAACAGCTCCTCTGCCCAAACAGGGGTTACGTTAACCATATTACTACTAATATTTCCAAAGAAATGAGCCTCACAGCTTGTTTCAGACACAGGATAAGCTGATGGGGTGTGCCAAGACCCAGCATGGGATATATAAGCAGCGACTGTTGTTGGGATTTGGCACTATATAAATAAAACTGAACTGAACTGAATTAAGAATTGAATTAGTTATGGATGTGTGGCTTGGTACTATAAGGCACTTTGGTAGAGCTGTTCTTCAGTCTCCTTTATAAAGGGCTGCTCTGAGCAGGAGTGTACACTTAGTTGCCTGCTATAACTTTTGGAGTTCTCTCTGGTCTGCAGTCTGGTCCCAGCAGGTACTGTGTTGATAAGTGTCTACACAGCCATTGCACAAGGCAGTGAACAGTTTAGCTGCACTGGCTTCCTTTTCACATGGTGGTTCAGTGGTTAGCACGCGTCCCTCACAGCAAGAAGGTCCTGTGGGTTCAAGTACACTAGGAAGCTGGGACCTGTGCTTGTATGGTTTATCTCCCAACATCCAAAGGCATGCAGAAGCTTAGGTTCATTGGTGATGCTGAATTGGTCATAGGAACTAATGACGTCTGTTTCTCTGTGTTAGCCCTGCAATACACTTGTCTGAGGGTACTCTGGCTATTACCCCAAATTATATCGGCAAATACAGGCAGTGGGTGCTTTCTTTCTAACACTCTTTACTTTCACTTAGTGTTGTAGCTTTGCTCTTTTCAGTAGTTGGGTGATGGACCAACAACAGTACAAGCAAGGGTGGCCCACAGACAGATGTACCACATCATTTTTAAACTGCCCCCATTAAGCACCAGATGGTCTCTCCAGACAGAGTATGGGTACCAACATGCTACCACTGCTTAACTAGAATTTCCCCATTATACCTGCTGCTACTCCTATTAGGAGCACAACCACTAGAGCAGTGGGTCTCAAACTTTTTACATCATTTCCCACATGGCAGGAGGAAATATTTTCACGAATATTTTCACAAAACAATGACAGAAAAGACTAGCTTCAGTGTTATTTGGATAATAAATAGGAGGTTTCTTCCTGTTAAAAGGGAGTTTTTCCTTCCCGCTGTCGCCAAAGTGCTTGCTCATAGGGGGTCACATGATTGTTGGGTTTTTCTCTGTATGTATTATTGTAGGGTCTACCTTACAGTATAAAGCACCTTGAGGCGACTGTCGTTGTGATTTGGCACTTTATAAATAAAATTGAATTGAATTGAATAAACTCATTCACCATGAATCCTTCATTAATTTTTGTTTTAAACAAACACCTTTCATTTCAACTATTTGTAACTTTTGTCACTAGACTGATTCATTAGTCTGTACCACCTCCTCAAAAAAGCAACAAGTTATACAGAATGTGAACATTGCCAGACATGGAACAGCGTGAAAAGAAGAGCTAAGTTGTATTAAATTGTGACTGTGTCACAGCTGTGGTAAGCAAATACATTTAAGAGATATCTACAGTAAGATAGCTATCAGTAACAGTAATGACAATAATAACAATCACTAAAAATGTAATAATCTCTGCTAAGATGATGACTCAAGAATAAAATCTAGAAAAAATAAATATTTTAAAGGGCATTTAACTTTGGCTCTTTGTGTTTATATTTTTCTTCTTTTATCACTTTTTCTACTTTTGTTGGCTTTAAATAAATTTAATTTAAAAAATTCTTAAAAATGAGACAGAAAAACCTCCAGAACAGCAGTGGGAAACTACGTTATCATTTGTTCCTCATCACAGAGGAACCATTTCGAAACTCTATGATGCTTTCTGTCTTTTAGTAACCACTCTAATGTTAAGCTTAAGCGTACATGGGAAGAAGAACTGGGATTTCGAATACATGAGGAGTCTTGGGAACGGGCTATAACGAGGATACGATCTTCCACCTCCTGTGCTCGTCTTGGACTTATTCAATTTAAGGTCATACACAGGGTGCATTTCTCTAAGTCTAGACTTTCTGAATTGTATCCAGAAGTGGAAAATAAATGTGATAAATGCCATGGTTCTCCTTGTCACCTTAGCCACATGTGTTTTCTGTGCCCTGAGCTACAAGGTTTCTGGACAAGGTATTTTGCTATTATGTCAACTGTTCTTGGGGTAACTCTTCATCCTTGTTCTCTGATTGCTGTGTTTGGGATTCCTGCTCGCTCACTTACACTTGATTCCACACAAAGGGATATTATAGCCTTCACATCCCTATTAGCGAGACGTCTAATATTGTTGCATTGGAAGTCTGCTAAGTATCCTACTATTTCCCGGTGGCTTAAAGATGTCATGTTTTTTTTAAAACTTGAAAAAATTAAATATACGTTGAGAGGTTGCACAGCCAAATTTTTTCACAAGTGGCAACCCTTTATCTCTTATTTTGCTAGTCTAGAGGTATTGCCTGTTTAAATCTACTTTTGTTACTGTTATATTCCTCTAATATGTTTGATGGTTGTGTTGATCTGTGTGGGACTGGGGGGGGGGGGGGGGGGGGGGGGGGGGGGGGGGGTTGTGTTTTGTTTTTTTGTTTTTTTTGTTGTTTTTTTCATATATATATATATGTTAATTTACTTAGGAAAATTAAGAAAGGTTGATTGTATTTCGGTAACTGCAAGTACTGTTTTCTTTTTTCAATAAAAATATTTTCAAAAAAATGAGACAGAAAAGAAAAAAGATACAAAGGTCAAAGAGCAAACAAAACATGCGTTGTAATAATTAAAATGTTCAACATTAAGAAAACTTCCCCTTTCTGTAACTAATTAAAAGTATTTAGGGACCTTAATGAAAGTCTACGATGGGTGGTCTTAATTAAACTTGTCTCCTGTTATTGAGCTGTTCTTATTATTACAGCCACTTGTCCGTCTGTGTACATTTACATAAGGTTATTGAGTTGGCTGATTGGCCCACACAGTCATAAATGAATTGTCGTTAGAGTACAGCTCTATGCAAGTAAGTCAAACCTTGATGATTTGATGCTTAGGCTTCATTTTCTCTCACCACACAGTAAATATTAAGCCTGTTTGACTTACCTAACCAAACACAACTAATCCATCTTCTTTTGACAGTCAGGGTTCAATTCTTTACCCTTATCATATTTTCTCCTTCAGTAATTGCCTTTTCTTTCCCTTTCTCATGCTCAGAGAGGGGAATTGATTAAATTGTGAGTCTCAGCGGCACAGCAGAGGAAAAAGAAAACCTCAGTCAAAGAAAACTACAGTGAAACCCCAGAGGCCAAATAAGTCGGTTATATGATGTATCTTCGTATGCGACTAATGGCACAACTCCTGCAGTATTCTCATTACAGCTGAATCTTCTCATAGAAGATGCTAATTTCAGAGCCACTGTTGAAACTGTGGATGAAAATCTGCATTGCCCCGGAAGACAGAAGCTCACGTCCCATCCTCATTTGACTTCAGCATGCTGAAGTTCAATCAGTAATGTTAATTTTCTTTCTTGTACCGTGATGAATTGGCTTCAAACAAATGGCTGGAGGCAGCTTATGGAATACAAGAGACTGTAATTGCTGTAATTGCAAGAGACTGTAATTGCAAGGAAAGCCTGTTAAGGCACAAACACAGATTTTATTTACCACGCGGAGCATCTCCCCCTCACGTCTTCACCAGCACTATCCATCAAACGCTCACCTCCTCCTCAGCTCGCTCCCTGATCGTCTCACGCTTACCTGCCACCTTCTCTTCTTATAGAGGTTTTATAAACCAATTTCCCTGAAAAAAAATCAATCGTTTAGAGGTGGATTCAGAGAAGAGGAGAAAATGAAATAATTAAGGGAGAAGCAGTGAAAATAGCTGCTGAAATGAGCCTGTCTAATCACTTAACAAGGTGTCGTTTTATATTCCTGAAAGGTGGCCATGTGTCAGGGTACAGATAACCTTTTAAAAGACCAATTTATTTTCACAATTATTTAGACCCACTCTATTAACCAAATTACCAACTTTAAGTGATCCAGCCTCTATGTCCTCCTTAAACTGTTAAGGCTAAGGGCCACACAGCATGCCAATAAGTTTACCTACAAGTAGACATATTGGAAAAATGTCTTACCTTTGACATAAATTAGCCCCAACTTTAAATTAGGTAAGTAAAAGTAACTTTCTCAGTTTGATAAACCAAAAGTGCTTTTTTCTCAAAAAATGTGTTATGTGTGTGTATATGGCTTTGAATACTGCCCCACAGATAAAGATTAGTTTAATTATAAGACAATTAAGATATGGCAGGTGGTCTGACATCTGTGAGAGCAAATGATATCACTGAAGTTAATTGAATAAAATGAAAGTAAATGCCAGCAGCTGACAGCATCTCAAAACCCATTCAGTGAAGGCGTGCATTTATTGACCTTTGAGTAAACAGACAGTGGACTTGGACAAGCTGTCTTCTGAATTCTTCTCACTTTGTTGTAGCATTGGGTCCTTTACAAAATCTACAAGCTGCTGCACACATTACAATATGTTTAAACCACAGAGGGGGGAATTACGGTGTGTTGAAATGAATCGAGCATCCCCGGCTTGATGTATTCATTCATCACAGGTACTGTTCTTTAAACAGGTGTCGAAAGACAGATTACATAGTCCCCGAGGGCTCTGCAATGCATGTCTCCTGAAAGGGGATCGAGAGAAATATTTGTATCAGAGGCATTACCCATCTATTCTGCCTGGCAACCTGACTAATGATGTTAGTGGGGACCTGGAGGATTGACATGCATCTTGAAATCTTTGAGGTGAGATGGAAAAATCATTTTGTTATGTTGTCCACACATCTGTCTGTAAGCCAAGCAGCCTACATCAGACTACATCATTAGTACTTGCTTCATTAGACAATTAAAGTGATAAAAGTTCTGTTAGAAGAACAAAAAAAAAAACCAATTCCAACATAACAAGAATGAGCATAGAGCACCAATATTAGAACAACACATATATCTTGTTAAGATATTTGCTTTATGTCAAAATATAAACACCACAGGCTTTGAAGTCCAATCAGAGGCTTAACAGCCTCTTTGTACCAAATGTAATTGAAGCCAAGTGAACACAGCTCAAGCCAACAGGGACATGGACAAATCAAGGCCTAATGAACAGAGCGCAGGCCAACACAGACAAACCACAGCATGACACCAACACTGAAGCTTGAAGTTTCAGGCCAGATAGCTGAGGTTTTCTCTACTTACTGTGCACTCAGTGAAACCAACTCAGTTCCAGCAGCGTGTTTGGTAAGTCTGCCATAATTAGTTATTTCCCCATCCAAGCCCCTTCAGATCCCTAAAAAAAGTGAACACAGAAGCATGACCGAGTTATTAAAAAAGTCTCAGAATATGTTTAACTTTTCCAATCTTTTTGATGAGAAAGTCAAAGCTCTGTACAAGCATGAAAAAAGGATTCATGAGGATTAACTGAGTTACATGTTAGCAGCAAACTGGCAAGAACACCGACTTCTACAAATAATGTCATGTGCTGGTATAGGATTGTGCTGGACTGCTGTAAGTTTGGATGTGAACAAAGATGAGAAACTGAACACCAGGAGGTTTTGGATACACTTCTAACATCATCTTAGCTTTTGTGGAATTCTCTCAAACACAGCAGCTGTGAATGTCTGTAATAATCATCCACCAGCCTGTGACGGACTATAGTGGTATCATTAGGCTAATAAAAACACAGCAGTGTCTCGCCATAAAGTTTTATGGTGAGACTTGAATGGTTTTCAATAAAAACACACCTTCACGGAGCTACTCTACTAATCATCTAATCAACAGAGACGAGTGTCGTCAAATAACAAGAAGAAGACACCAAAAAGCAGAAGATGGAGGGTTTGGGATGACCCCGCCCACTCACAAAGGCAGGAATTAATCTGTTGCTGCATGCTTTGACTTATTTGTTATAAAACATCATGATCCTGAGTTTAATCACCATACTCTAATTTAATGACCCAATGATTCATGTTTTCTGAAGGGCTCATATTGCTGTCGATGACACTGTGAGTCTCAGGGCTGAAAGGTTGTTTTTAGGACGTGCGCTTTTCACTTCAGCAGCTTCAGGTCAGCGCAGTAAAGACTTGGAGCTCCAAGCATAACTGAAAGGTTAATATCAAAGACTGTATATAGACGCTGGACATAACCACTTCACCAACTGGTTGTGAAGTGCTATCTTAAAGTGGATGGTTGTTGATTGTGGTGACCAACAATTTGACTGCAGCCTGATACAGTAACAATTTATCAAGTAGGCTGACTCAAAACACACCCTGCTTTATTGCTCTTAGACTCCAGTTTGGGAGAATATCGTGAAAAATTTAGAAGGAAAACTTGGAAATCGGGGAATTAGCACTTTTGCTCTGGCTTCATTGTTCAGACAAAGAAGCTGCTTCCACTGTTTATATCCTGTGTGTGGATAACAACAACAATTTTAGTATTTTTTTTATTTTATTTCTGTTGTCTCTGTTAGAAAGCTTTAAGTAAAGAGGAGTGAGGAAGGCAGGGAGAAGGAGATGGGGGAAGACAGCAAGCAAAAGGGCTCGGGTCGCAGTGGAACCAAGGCCTCTTGGGTTAGGGTCCCAGGGTAACTTGGTCAGAGCAGAGAGGACTGAATATTCTGTGGACAGCAGAGGCTGCATGTAAAAGGCTGAAAAGGTGACTTCAGCATTTTGGGGATTGTATGGATATGAATGAAACCAAACTGTAATGGCATACAGTACATATGTATCCATGCTGCACTGCTGTGCTTTTATTTATTTGTTTGTTTGTTTATGTTTTCTTTTTTTGATCATTAAGAGATGTCCGGTTTATAACTTTGAGCACAGCACATTTGCCTTCAAACATGGAGAGTTAATCCCAGGACTGATGTACAGATGTTAGTAGAACATGGGCATGCTCTTATACGGTAAGTCTGCACTACCATAACTTGATAGTACAAAGATATTGTACACTTATTGATTGTAATCGAAATAAAATACAAAACACAGTCATAGATCTTTCCCTACTTAAAAAGTACAATCAAGCTGTCTTTTAAAAATACATTTTGGTGAAAACAAACTCCAGTTTTCAGCCAACTTTTGTCTATTTTATCATTTTTTGTTAGTTTTTTTGTTTTTCAAAAACAGATCTACAACTTGTGTGTCCAACAATGGAACGTTGCTTCAAAACATGTTATTTAACTCTGTTTATTTAACAAAGTTGCTAAAGTGTTAATCATTTAGAATGATGAACATACTGTGGCATCATTCATTTTGTTGTATGAGATTGTCATTGGTCAAATAAACAAATCATCTCTTTGAATACAGACAAGAAGCACAAATACAGGAAGCAGAAGCCAACATTTAGAGACGTTGGTAAATAAACAATGTCAGAGCCACAGTCTTATTTGTGCTGATGTTGCAGCATGTGCGTTTTCAGATTCATGGATGTCTGTCAACCTGCCTGTTTGTTTGTTTGTTTTTGTAACTCCGTGAATGTGATGTTCCATTTCTGAAATGCGTTTTTTTGTCATTCGCATTTTTTCTGGTGCAGCACGTCGAGCTCTCAGGGCCGATGCAGTTTTGTGTTTGATTATTGAATTTTCCCACTGTAGCCGTTATCGCTGACAGGTATGAGTAACAGATTTCTTATATACTGCAAACAGTTCCGGTGTTTGCTGAGAGAGCTCGGCACAGAGATCTAAGGAGTTCCAGTCTGGACACAGAATGTTTTGAAAGATGCCCCAGATGTTTTTCATACAGTCTGAGTCCCTCCTTACATTTATGATGCAGTCTTAATTGGAACAGACTGTCCTCAGAGCCGAATGTAAAGACGAATCAATGGCCAAGATGAAGGGAGAAGGCAGAAAGAAGTAAAGAGTGAATGAAGAGATAGAAAGTTGTTTACATACTGTATAAAAATACATTGCCACCACTGAATAAAGAGAGAACACATTAACACAGCGTGCTCTTCTGTTTGTGTTTATGTGATATTTTAGATCAATAGTAGCAGGAATAGTAAATGTCATTAAATTTCCCATTCCCCGGTTATTTCCTGCTGTACATCAACAGAAGACTGGACGCTCTCCTCCATCTCAAAGCAGATAAGCAACTTGTAGTGTACCAGCAAATGAAGGGAGGCTGGATTTATTGAAAAGGCAAAGCTGCAAAATTAAAGTCAGAAACTACATTATAGATAGGCTTTATTTATTTATTTACTCCTTCAAATTCATAAACCAAAGGCCTCGTCTCTTTGACAGATACAGCCCCTCTGATTGCAGGGCTACACACTGCCACCCCCCACTCTCATCTTATTCCCGTGTCTCCATAGCCTCGATGTCTGCCAAGCAAGTTATGCACAGTGGATTAGGAGATGTGTCATCTCATCAGAGCGACACCTTTGTGCTCTCCTCGCTCAGCTGCTACAGTTGTGTTTGAGGCATTAGATGTCACCTGTGTTCTCTTTACACCTTTTCTTTTTAAACCAATGATAACAGACCTTTCATTTGTGTTTGATTACTGGAGTGTGCATATACTGTACAGTTAGCTCCACAGGTTTTTGGATAGACACATTTTTCTTTTTTTTCCGTATATCATCATGCTGGGTTTTAAATCAAACAGCCAGTATGTGATTAAAGTGCAGACTTGCAGCTTTATTTAAAGAGTTTGCTACATTTATTGCACAAACTGATGGCTAGTTTTGTGCATAGTGCCCTAAATTCCATGTTGCTGAATCTGAGCAGAGAGTACAACCCTGTACACCATTGTAATGTTGGTTTTCATAACCATGGGAATAATTCTGTTGTATTTTGATTGACTCCTGTAGTTTTCAAGGCCTTTTTGTGTTGTTGAGCTGGCCAGTGTATTCCTTCCTTTCATCTACAGCCACTTCTAAAGTTTGTGCTATCTGACAGGTTTGTTTTGTTTTTAGCATAATCATAGCATCAGCTTGCCTTATAGTGAGAGTTCCAAAGAAAAGCTACCAAATGCAAGCTGAACATTTGGACACAGCTCCAAATTTTTCGTCTGCTTAATTTCTCATGGAATAACATTTGTGAGACAACTGTCCAATTACTTCTGACCCTCAGGAAATCAACTTATATTTATATATATATATATATTTTAAAACAAAACAGCTAATGCAATATTTCTGTTGAAATAACCCAGTTAATTAAAGCTAAGGAATTCCCAGCTTTACCTTCCTTGATTCTAATGGGGACTATTTTGTAAAAGATGAAAGTTATGTTGAATACAGCAAAACAACTATAGGTGTTTACATCGGCACTGTAACTTGCACTATTTTATCAACCGATTCACACTACAACCTGGGTTTGCTTCTTATCTGTATTTAATTTAATTTAATTTTAATACTGTATGTGTCGGTATGTGTTGGTCACCAACAACCTTCCTGATCGTCATGGACTGGATCATGAGAAGAACCACAGAGGGCAGCAACACCAATATCCAGTGGACCCTCACCAAACAGCAGGAGGACCTGGATTTTGCAGACGACATCAGCCTTCTGTCCCATAAGCAGCAACATGCACAGTCCAAGCTTACCCAGCTCGCTGAAGAGGTAGAAAAGACCGGCCTGAAGATCAATGTCAGAAAAACAGAGGTGATGCGATTGAACAACTGACAAGAACATCCACTGCAGCTACAGGGAGAAGACCTGGTGGAAACCAACCGCTTCGTCTACCTAGGAAGCATAGTCAACACCGATAGCGGCGCAGATGAAGACGTTAGGAGCCGGATCAACAAAGCAAAGCTTGCATTTAACACCATGCGGCCCATCTGGAACTCCAAAGCCTTATCTCAGCGTAGCAAGATCTGCATCTTCAACAGCAATGTGAAAGCAGTCCTCCTGTATGGGTCTGAGACGTGGCGGGTGACCAACACCACTACCAGCAAGATACAGATTTTCATCAACAAGTGTTTGCGACACATCCTCAACATCAGATGGCCTGAGAAGATCTCAAACACAGACCTGTGGAAGAGAACCAGCCAGAACCCGGTCGGTCAAGACATCAAGAAGAGAAAATGGGGCTGGATAGGCCACACACTTCAAAAACCACTCGACAACATCACAAGGCAAGCACTGGACTGGAACCCACAAGAGAAAAGGAAAGTGGGGAGACCCAAACAGATGTGGAGAAGATCTGTCGAGAGCAAAGTGAAGGCTGCTGGAATGGTGTGGACCCAGCTGAAGAGAACAGCGCAGAACAGAGTCCGTTGGCGTGGTGGTGTTGCTCCACCAGGAGTCTACAGGAAAATTGATGTATTGGTAACTATTGTCCTTGATGTAAATATGTAAAAATAAATCGTGTATGTTTCTGTTCTGTGTCCTGTGTTTTTCTTGCTTCTGTTACAACCAAATTTCCCCTTGTGGGACAATTAAAGGGTTATTCTATTCTATTCTATTCTATTCTATTCTAACTACTGAAACCATGAATACACCAGGAAAAGGTTTACTGAGGCCATAGAGGAAAGCAGGGGACAACCAGACTTCTTATTGTAATGGAATGTATTCCAATGGAATAGTCCTCTAAAAACTATTAGAAAGAATCCAGGTGTGTGACACCTGAAGTGCACCTCTTATATACAGTCTGAGTCTTTGCTTCAGTGCGTAAATATTCATTTGACAGAGTGACTTTAATCACTCAACATACAGTTTCTAGCCTCTGAAGTATTGCAGCTCATTAGCTTATAGTGTCAGTTCTGTGATGATTATTACAGTGAGAGAAATCCTCAAATTCAAGCTTTTCTTTCCCTTTGATTTGTATTTTTGCACCTGGGACACACTTTTTCCTCCAGGAATGCACAAATGGCCTCTTTTTTTTATTATTCCAACTCAAACCGTTTTTCTGTTGGTCATGTAATAGTATTCTGATATTCAGCATGAAATACACTGCTCAAAAAAATAAAATAAAAGGAGGAACAATTTGAAAAAAACACATCAGATCTCAATTTTTAAAAAAAAGTTGAATATCTATACTGAATTCCAGCAATGGAATTTTGCCAGAATTTCATTAGAGCACCACAAAATGATACAAATGGCATCCTGGGGGATCTTCTCCCATTACTGAGCATCATTGAGCTCCTGAAGAGTCGGAGGTGCAACCTGCTGGCATCAGATGGACCAAAACATAATTTCCCAGATATGTTCTGTTCGATTTAGGTCATTTGTGGTGAGGGTGAGTCAGTGGTATCAGTTCTTTCATCCTCCAGGAAGTTCCCTAATGCTCCTGGCACATAAGGCCAGGCATTGTCATTCACCCAGAAGAACCCAGGACTCACTGAACCAGCGTTGGGTCTGACAAAGGTTCCAAGGACTTCATCCTGATACCTGCAAAAACTGACATGTAGGCTAGCTTGCTTAGCCTGTAGAGGTCCGTGGATATGCCTCCCCAGGCCATCACAGACCTAAGACCAAACCAGTCATGCTGAACAACAGGTTTGCGATTGTTTGGTCAGAGACATTCACACCAGGCAGAGCTCATCCTGTGGACCTGTGGAGCTCTCAGTAACTGTCAGTTTCCTAAAATCTCCTCCATGCTCTTAAGACTGTCCTGGCAATGACACGTATCAATGTGCCATCCTGGAGGAGTTGGACTCCCTGTGCAATCTCTGTAAGCTCCAGCTATCGCATCATGCAACGAGTAGTGACACTGACCCTCACCAAATGCAAAACCAGATCAATATCCCAGACTTGATGCTATACTCTGATTGAAAAGTGTTATGAAGTATGCAGTAATTATATATTTTGGCACAACATGAAAACAGATACTTTAGAACAGACTTGTTTAATCTGGCAAAAACTAACAAACAGACTTCTTTGCTGACCTTAAACCTAACTAAAGGTGGACTTCAATGGAATACAATCAACATGTTCTGGTGTCACATTATACAGTCACTTACACTTTATGTATACTCATATTTACAGGCACCATTATAAGCAAACTACATGTCCAACTTGGCTCTTCAGAGTAATTATTTGCAAACCCACACAAATGCAAGCTGCACTGATGAAACTAGGCCTGCTCTCTCTTTTTGGGTTTACACTGCAGCTCTTTACAAAATTACCATTTATTTTTTCATGTTTGCATGACATGCGTGTGCTGGCTAAATGTGAAATGTTGTAAGGTCAGTTTGTCTGTGGTGATGCACGATAAATCTGCTGGAAGCTGGTGGGTACAGTTCGGTCTCACAGCATTTGCAGCTGTAAGCAAGCTGTGGAGCAGGAGATGGAAGGAAGGAGGTAGTTGCATATACACGAACTCTGTAGGCCTCTGCAGTATACATGAGATTCAGCTTTGGGGAGAGCAGGGCACCTAAAAGCAAACTGTTTCCACACACAGTGGTTACATGGCATCAATAAGCTCACCTTTCTTAGCCAACAGGAGTAAAGACTGCTTAGATAAGAATCAGTGTGGCGTCAGCAGAGCCATGAATGCTTTAGAATACGGATGTGAAGGGAAACCATTCAAACACTCCTTTGCTCCTGTACTCTATTAGGTAGTGGCAGACAGAACCTGAACTGCAGAGTTTTCTGCCCACATATTGAGCTGTAACATTAAATATGCTGTTCATATCTCATAAGCTGTTGGATCATGAGACCTTTTTAAAAATAAACCTGAAGCTGTGTGCTTTCTTCCAGCAATAATAAATACATTCATAACAGATCATTGTCTATAAATGGTTTATTTCTTCGGACACTTTTCTTTATTTTGTTTAACTCAAAACATATTCAGTGCTGTTATTAATTTAACTTATTAAATACTCTAGCACTTGGTTTCTTTCCCTGCCACAGGATAAATCACAGCATCGTAGTCTTGCCTCCATCTAGTGTTCAGAAGTGAAACTGCTAACTCCTCCAAACCAGTGAGAAAACACTGCTTAACTTTTTATTTGGTTTTATAATAATAGTAAAGTCTTTGTAAACCAACAGCTTTTTTCTTCTTTGGAACTTTATAAATAAATTATATGTTTCTTCTTTTAAAATGTGCTGTGACAGGACAACAAGTCATTGTGTCTGTAGTGCTGGTCCCAAACCTGGATAAATGGGGAGATTTGCATCAGAAAGGGCATGTACTCTTTGCCAAATCAAACATGTGGATCATTAATAATTTCCATAGTGGATGTGCTGGGCTCAGGGTAACAGTTAAGCACCTTGAGCAGAATCAGCCCATTTACCATAACTGCAATCAAGTGTTTGGAATAACAATGACTCATTAGTCAGTATATGTTATCATCAGTGGCCATTTTGTTTATTATTAGTAGTATAAAGCTTTGAATGGAGAAACCAGCCTCTCTCACTTGTCTGCTGTGACTCTCCTTCCTTTGGGCCAATTTTCTCCCGAACCTTTTGCCCTACAGACACCGTTATACACCAAACTGACCGGGACAACAGTGCCTACAAAACAAACAGATGTTTTTCACTGTACCTTCTATGGTTTTTCAGTTATTTTCAAAAATGTCACGACAAAAATCTCTCAAATCCCTCCCTATTTATGTGTAGTGGAGAGCTCGAGTGAGGTTAGAGTGAAACAGGCTGAAAACCTTGCAGAAAAAAATTCTCTTTAACCTGCTGCTGTGACCACAATTTTCACCCTACAGCCTTCATTTTACCCTCAAAATGTAGCTACGCTTGCCTACAGATGTATACATTTTTAACTTGAAGCCATTTGCATCATGTTCTTCTATTCACTCCCTGTTTAATTTCTCAAGCTCCTGACCTCGGTTTAAACACCACACACACCAAAATCCACACATGTGAAGAGCAACTTGTCTGGATGCTCACAGTTTTTAAAGCACATCAATATCACATTCGGTTCTCATTTTATAAGGTATTTTGTGAGAGGAGTGCAATGCACTTGTCTCACTGGCATGACAGAGAAAGCACTTCCCTCATTTGACTGTCATTTGTGGATTCGTTGGCCTGTGTCTGGCCATAGTCCCGCTCCCTCCCCCTAACGGTCTGTTCATGCTGTGAGATGTTTCAGAATGACCTTCATCAGCTTTAAGTCTATTTATATTAGGCCACTCAAAAACATCTATTTTGTTTTTGTTTCTTTGAGCTATTCAGAGGTGGACTTGTTGGTATGATTCGCTTCGTTGTCCTGCTGCATAGCGCAAGTGTGCTTGAGTTTCTGGGCTCAATGGGATATTAGGGATGTTAGACAGAAGAATTCATGGTTTCATCAATTATGTCCAAAGTTGCCCCAAACCATCAAAGTACAACCACCATGTTTGAGATTTGCTGTTCTTTTTCTGAAATGCTGATTTTCTTTTCTTTTCTTTTCTTTTCTTTTGTAAAAGAAAGGCACCACAAAAAAACAGAGACTTGATTGTCTCAGTTTTCATTACAGGTCTGAGTTCACCTTAATAAACTGAGGAGAAAATAAATTGAGGTTACAGTCTTCCTCAGTTACTGGTTTATTGCTGTTGTGACTGTTTTTGCCTGGTTGTGCTGAAACACAATCTGGATTGAAGGATAAGAATGAAACAGATGAATCTTTTGTATTTCTCCTCAGCACAAGGGGTTAGCAGACTCTCCTCGTGCATTACTGAGCCCAACACCAGAGGTTCAACAAGCCAACTCATCAGAAAGCGCGACCCCCTCCACATCAGCACTTTCTTTTATAGCCCACCACAACACACAGCAAAGTGCAGACCCTCCAACTGCCCCTCAGATGCCCTTAGCTGAAGTGGTGGGCCCCAGATAATCTGAGTCTCGACTACTTTTGACCTTGCTCAGAACCTCAGATTAAAGAGGTCGTGACTTTTACAAGTTTTTTACCACACACAAAACTTCTGGTAAACATCCTACATGAGAAGTCTGCAGATAAGATCATGAGTGGACACAGCGAGAGGCCATAACAGCCCTGTGTAAGGTCAGACACCAAGTCATTCATGTTGAAAATAACCTCAGGGCGAGAAAGAAGGAGGAGGAGAAAATGGGGAGGAAAGCTCTACATAGTTGCTCTGACCATGTCCAATGTTTCCAAGCTAGTGTGACTGTATCAAGTTCCTGCCAGAGGAGGAGATGGCTCCAGAGTAGAGGACTATGACCAAGACATCTGTCTCCAGTGTTATCAGAGGGAACATTGTTTGTGCTTAAGACTGCTGTCTAGCAGTCTGGAGCACTAGTGTTGATGAGCATGGTGAGGCAGACTGAGTCTGAGGGAAGGCACAGGAGAGATGTGCAGCCTCTCTGACTCAGCAGACGCTCGGGGTCGACGGTATAACAATTAGATCACACAGAGGACACAAGCTATTCCTCTACACTGATGAGAAATGGAGTTTCCATCTCCGCCGAGTGTTAGTGGTGAGTATGTTTACTCTGGACTGGTGAGGTAAATGTTCTGATGTGTTGTTTGGATATGAGATTAGTTTCAACCCCTGAAGGCCTCAGAGTAGTTAAGCCCAAAGAGTTTCAGCCCTGATCAGCTGTTATCCATGAGCTGGTAATATACTGGTGTACTTCCAATTGCTTCCCATGATGCACTTCTTCTTCACTCACCTCTTTTCACTCTCTGCAATGACTCATTAGTTATTATTAATCTCTGCCTCTCTTCCACAGTGGCTTTTGTCCCGTGTCCCTCCCCTCATCCCCATCCAGTCACAGCAGATGGCCCCGCCCCTCCCTGAGCCTGGCTCTGCTGGAGGTTTCTTCCTGTTAAAAAGGAGTTTTTCATTCCCACTGTCACCAAGTGCTTGCTCACTGGGGATCATCTGATAGTTGGGCTTTTCTCTGTATTATTGTGGGCGTAGGGTCTTTACCTTACAATATTAGTTCCCTTGACATGATGGTTGCTGTGATTTGGCATTATTTGAATACAACGTAACTGAACTGTAACTGACTTTTGAGGGGGAAAAAACCTCACTGAAAATATTTTTCCAAACTTGGAAGACTGACGGAAATAATTTTTAAAACAATATATAGGGGCAAATTTCAAGTTTAAGTATTTGTTGGTTTAGAAAAAACTGTGGGAGGACTCTTGAATACCCAAAGAGAACCCACACAGACACGCGGAGAATACGCTAACTTCACACAGAGATGGTGCTAACCACCGTGCCAACATGTTGCCCAATACCTACACTGACTTTCCTAAATCTTGCCGGCGGCATACACATTCTCTTGTCCTCTGGCACCTTCACTTCCTTCACCTTGCACCGCAGATGTCATAGCGCTGCGTGTGTGTGTTGTGTTTGGGTGCGCGCACCTGTTTGTGCTCAGGGAGCAGAGGTGTACGCAGTATGTAGAGCATCAACATGTAACTTCTCTCCGAAGGCTGACTCATCCCTATATATCACGCAAACACACCCTCAGGTCTTGGCATCATTTCTTCTGTGTTTGCTTGTTTTCGTTTCCATCAGTCTGGCAGCAGAAGGTATCACGGAGGTGGAGCGGTCTTAAAAAAAGATGCATCACTGACAGGCTCACATGGTGAAGAAGTGAGGTAAATGCACAGGTGAGTCACAGGTAAACATGAAATGCTAACTTGTTATGACGTTTTTTTAAAGTCTGTTGGATTCTGTTGTTTCCCACAAGATGTGTAGCACTAGTCCACAACCTGTGGTCACTTATACTGTTTATTCTATGTTTATCTGTTTCATCCACAAACACTTCCTCAGAGTATTCAAACAAACAGAAAACTGACGCTAAACACACAAAACAGAATAGAAGTTGAAAATAAAAACCTACAGTAGGAATAGAAAAAAATCCACACAAATGGTAAATGGCCTGTATTTGTATACAGCTCATCCACACGCAGGTGGAGGCAGCTACAGTTGTAGCCACAGCTGTCCTGGGGCAGACTGACAGAAGCGAGGCTGCCATATCACGCCATCAGCCCATCACCAGTAGGCGGTAGGTGAAGTGTCCTGCCCAAGGACACAACGACCGAGACTGTCCGAGCCAGGGCTCGAACCGGCAACCTTACAAGGCGAACTTCCAACTCTTGAGCCACGATCGCCCAGACAAAAATCACACAAAGTGTTTTTGAGGAGACATTCATTTGAAGAACAGCAACAGAAGTGCCAGAAACCAAAACATGCAAAGAATTTCACAGCGACAAAGATGCAAATGTTGTGTGTTTTTATCGCATGCGTCATATAATACTGTAGATACATGTTTGGTATTAGTCGTTCATGGTTAGCTTGTCACTTCTGCAGCTGTTTCATCAAGTTGTCTCCCCAGAAACACTTGTGTTTTGTGAGATTTTTGCCCCTCAGCTGTAAAAGACTGATAGGATATTGTCGTCACCCTGCAGTGTGGACACCCAAGTTTGTGAATGCGATAAATCGATAACGAGGCAATGTAATTAGATATTCTTACCATAGATGCATCTACTAAAAATCTTGGACTAGTACAGGTGCTAATACCATTGATATAATATCAATGGTATTAGCACCTGCTATTAGAAGGCTGCTAGTATTTTATGGGGGATTTTTTGTGAGTTTTGTTGTGTTTTTTTTGTTGTGTGCTTTTGTTACCATTGTCTGTCGACAACACAAAAGCTACTAAACTAAAATTTTATGAACACAGACAAAAACAGAACCCATAACAAGATAAAGCATTGACCTTAGCAGAAGATGTGCTGTCCCAGGCTTTGGAAAGTTGTAAATCTATTTCGATTATCGCTCTTTTGAACAGCACTTTTTTTTGCCTGTGTGGATAAGGAGTTTCTCTGATTTTGATTCTGTAACGGATCAGTGACAAGCTGTGGTACAGCTCTTGGTAGTCTCTTGAGGACCCAAACCAGTAGGTACCCTTGCAATGAGTTAAGCGAAGATCCACATTTGTGCCAGAAAGGGAGGAGGAAGAGACATGCCGTCATCGAGTGCTATCAGCCACACTCGTCTCTCACTGGTGACTCAAGGTTTTCCAGTGATTCACGTCTGCACAGAAGCTGAACGACAGGCTCAAAGTGTAGTGACTCTCCCCCTTTTTCTCACCACCTATATCCTCCTCTTCCTATTATTTCACTCTCCATTCATCTCTTTGTCCACATTCCCTTTCCTTCCTGTCTGCTAATTGTTGCTGCACCACACCATTTATTTCTCCACCAAGCCCACAGTAGTTCTCCCCAGGCCACCAATTTTCAGCAGCGTCTCGAGGCTCCTGTTGGGAGACCTCCAGGACGTTCAAAAAAAACAACCCTGAACACACCCAGCTGTACCTCCAGGCCGGTGCAGCCCAAAAGGGGATTTCACCTTGCTGATGACGGGGCACACTCTTCCTTCCTGAACCCATATAAATCTGTCGGTGGGCTTCGTCCTATGGTCTAACATTAAAGCTGTTTTCCATGACATGCTGCTCAGCAGGGGAGGGAAAGCTGTTATTGACTAATATAAGCCGGTCTAGGATGACTTGTGTTTACTATTCGCTGTTTCTGATTTCAAAGAAGATCAGCTGACCTCTCAGTGTTTGAACTGAAAGGTACAATATAAGAAGTGAATTCTTTTCAAGAGCCAATACATACAATTTTCAACCAGTATTGCCTGATTTTTATGTGCTTTTGTTGCTTCGCCATTCTTGCCTTCTACTCGTGTTTTTATTGTGCTGTAAGTAAATAACACAGTGAGTTCTCTCCTCCAAGAAGAATGGCAAGAATGGGCTTGTACGGACGTTTCTCATCTGAGTGAAGGACCTCTGTCATCTCACACTCTGAATGGCAGAGGCTACCAGCCTTAGGCTATAATCAAACACACTCCCACAGGCATGCATGCACACACTGATGCACACGCTTAATGCAAGCTTTGTGTTAGTGCAGTGTTGTAGTCCTGGGAATCATATGCATTTTCTGTTTTCTTATGAAAGGAGCCATAAAAAGAGTCATCTATCATTTTAAACATTTAATTTTCAAGCTTGGAAAAAGCAAAGGAAAAGCAGCGTCTTTACAACACAAACAGACTGTACTTTTTAAAGTCAGAGAATAAATACATAAGCATGTTGAATGTTGAAACCAGATCTTAGTCACATTTTCTTTCAGAGCGCTTTGTACTACTTGAAAGCTAGCATGCTGTATGCATAGTTACATAGCACTGTTTTTTATGCTAGTCTGTCTGTTTTTATTTCCGACACACCCATTTTTATTACCTTACATTTACTAATGCAACTCCAATAATTCATCCTTTGCAGAAGGCCGAAAAAGGGGACAATTTAGCACAGCAAAAATATAATTATGTGAATTGTCATCTGTAGATTGCAAAACATTCTTTAGAATTAACATTTTCAAATTCAACATCAAAACAAAATACCTAACATATGTAACATTCTGCAGTCTAGATTGCCATTGCTCCTTTATCTGTGTTCAGCTTGCAGGACTGTAGTTTGCTCTACAATCACAGCCTTCCTGTAAGTTTCAATAACAGCAACAGTAAGAGCACAAGGTTACTCCCTCAAACCCTTAAAAAGTCCATCAGGGTTCTTCAGTTTTCAGGACTTCACAGTACTCGTGAAGCTTGTTACAGTATATCAGAGCACAGGGGGAAGCTGCTCTCCGGCTCCTGCAGGTAGCTCACCTGCCATGGAAGTCCCAGAGTAGCAGATGGCTCTGCAAAGGTGTCCATGTATCCCTGAGTGCAGGAGGCCCACATCCCCGGCTGGTATCCCAACCCCTCATCCACCTGAGGGTATCTCAGAGGGCTGGGTGGAAGATCACAGGGGGTGCCACAGTGTCTGTGTGAGGCATAAAACTGTCCCTCGGTGGGATAACAAGGGTAGTGTGGTGATGGGGGACATGATGGCACTGTGTTGTCTACGTAGGCATGAGGTCTGTGCATGTGAGGCGCTGGCTGTGGCTGCATCTGTTGAGAGATGGATGCGTGCCAGGGGACGTAGCTCTGATGCTCCGGACAAGGAACTGTTAACCTGGTCTGCTCAAGCCGTGACGCCCCCATCGCTGCCGGTCCCACTGATGACCTGTTGCACTCACGGTGGGTGCAGGGCTTACTGGGTGGATGAGAGCTCAGGAAAACTGAGAGAGCAGAGATGCGGTTGATGGCTCGCTGCAGTGTGGCAATCTTGGACAGCCGTTTGCCACTGAGGTCATGGTTCAGGGCAACACGGAGGGCATTGAACGCCTGGTTGTAGTCCATAATGCGTTTTCGCTCGCGGACATTAGCGGCCATTCTTCGAGCTTTTGAGCGAACCGGTCGGTTGCGCTTCTTGGTTTGGCCTTCCTCTGCTTCGCTTGGGCTGCTGGTTGAACTCTCGTCTTGGAATGATGGCTTGGGACTTCCTTCATCTTCGCATTGGACCAGACCGCCAAGTTCAAGCTCTTCCTCAGAGAACTCGGAGCTCGCAACGCTGCTGCAGCTCATTGTGTCAGTAGTGCGCACACCAGATGAGACAACGTAAAATCTTCCTTCTTGTAGTGCAATTTCAGTGAAAATCCTAGATGTGGTTTGCACGAGGAGCTGTGAGTGCAGGGTTCCAGCACTCCGTCGCACGCTCGCTGATGTGCCTCGGCTTCTTTTGTGGGGCTGTCGGTGTTTGCTGCTGTGCCGACAGCCCGTGTATTCTCCTGCTCTGAGTCCCCTGGTGCTGTGTGATAACTTGTGCCTCAACAAGACAGGTTTACCTGCTTTTTAAAGATCTTGAGGTCACATGGTATACTCACCTGTAAAGAATGATGCACTCTCTCTCCCTCTTCAGGTTTATGGGCACCCTCAAGGCAAATGGCACTGACACGTCCTCCTCCTTCTACTCTGACTCTCCCTCACAGGAGAGTTTCAACACTTCATTGTAAAATAAAAGCAAAATGCTGCACTTTGGAAATGCCAGTTTGCTTCATACCACAGTTATTATAGTTTTCCATTTTCTGATTGTTTTTTATTTCCTTTTGTTTTCAAGGCAGTTTAGTTTAAGTTTTACAGTTTGAAACGTTTTAACTTTGTCTTAGTTTCTACCAGTTTCAGTATTACTTACACTTTTATGGAGCATATGTCAGATTTAGGAAAATTAGTCCAATAAAACTTTGTGAGAACAGTTGACTCACAGTCTTGTAGACATGCAGCGTCTCAATAAGCACATCTATCGATGCCTCATCAGACAAACTGTCATAAAATTTTACCGAACTAACAAATAACGAACTTACTGACAATAAATGGTCGCAAAATCATTTCAGTTGGTTAAAAATGTTTTCAAGAGTCTAGTTTTTATTTTTACTTTATTTAATTAGTTCAATATCAACATCTTGGCTCATTTCATTCAGCTGTAATTCACTTTTCTTTAATCACAGGCCTTCGGTCACTCTGTCTTTCACCTTTACAAACAACAGCATGCTCAGTCTGATTGTTCCCCACAATGACTTCTTTCTCTGCCCTGTACAATATGTAATTTTACATTATTTACTAATGAAGGCATATTCATTATTCATTTAAATACATCTTCTATCAAATTAGTCCCACAGATCTTCATGACAAATTGCACATTTACCTGTTATATGCGCTTCCCCATGTGTCAAGCCTGGGAAGTAAGCAACCTTCTTATCTACCTTGGGTTAGATTCAAGCTTGCAATTAGCCGTCTCTGGAGTGGCGATTCTCCTTCTCTCTGTATCTCTCTGCTCAGGCTTAAGGGCCATGTAATTTAGAGTAGCTTCCCTGGAACTTGTCCTCATAAATCAGGCCTGGGCAGCACTGGAGGACAAGAGCAGAGCGAGCCTTAGACTTCAAAGACAGAGGGAAAAAAGGGGGCAAATATTTTACAATCAGAACCTGCAATTGGTGCCGGCTTAGGCTATCGATCTTTCAGTCTTTTGCAAGTGGAGATGGGGATCCATTTAAAGTCAGATGCAATGTTGTAATGCAGTTTAATATTAAATACGGAAATCTTACTGCAGTTTGCAAAATGATTATAATGTATGATTTATTGTTCGCGGTAATGGACAAAGACAGCGCTTTGTGTCTCGTTTCTCTTGTTTTTCTTTCCTGAGTATTTAAATAAAGAACATATATGCTTGTATGTTCAAAGGGGTGGATGTTCCCTCACTGCAAATTAATACAATACAGTTATTCACAGTTATGCTGTGATGAAACATTTCTATCATCAGTGGTGTTGTTCCATCCACCGGACATGAAGGCTCAGTGAATACTTGGCATTTCTCATTTTTACGCTGTCTGATTTTAAGCCAGTGTACTAGATACCAAATAAAAGAAAATCCTTTGAAAGAATAGTACTCCATTCCTCCAACATAGTAACAGAGACCTTGGCAATCAGTGCTGAGGAGTACTGCAGATTTCCTGTTTTCCTTTCACTTGTTTCTTTATGTCAGATTTTAGAGTGGATAGTAAGGTCATAGTTAAGCTTTGAGCCAAGTAAAGAATAGACTCTAGTAGCAAAACACTGAACTGAAGGTCACTGCGAAGCTCTGAGGTAGCAACCTTTAAAAACATTACACACACAGAAGAAGGACATCTAATTATAGTGCTGTAAAAAAGCATTTGCCCCTTCTTGATTTATTTTACTTCAGATTGCCAAATAAATTTTAATATTTGACAAAGATAACCCAAAAGGCAGTTTTAGAATGAAAATGTGATTTATTAAGGGAAAGAAAGTGACCCAAACACTTTGCTCCTAAACCCAGTACTTGGTTGTGATATCCTTGGCAGGAGGAATAGAGTCAAGCGTTTATGTGATCATTGGCAGTGACTTTTCATTAGTGAGTCTTTCAGTTTTGGCCCACTCTTCTTTGCAGAATTGTCTTAATTCAGATACACTGGAAGGTTTTTGAGCAGAAAAAACATATTTAAGGTCATGCCAGAGGATATCAATCAGATCCAGACTTTCCAGACTTGGAAATGACTTTGTCACATACAGTCAGGTAGGTTTTGATACATTTTTTCCCCACATAAATTTCCTTTACATCACAGGTGTCGAACTCCAGGCCTCGAGGGCCGGTGTCCTGCAGGTTTTAGATGTGTCCTTGATCCAACACAGCTGATTTAAATCGCTAAATTACCTCCTCAACATGTTTTGAAGTTCTCCAAAGGTCTAGTAATGACCTAATCATTTGTTTCAGGTGTGTTGACCCAGGGTGAGATCTAAAACCTGCAAGACACCAGCCCTCGAGGCCTGGAGTTTGACACCCCTGCTTTACATAGACAGGGAACTCCAACAATCAGACGACCCGCCTATGAGAAAGGACTTGGTGATGGTAAGAAGGAAAAACGTCCTTTTAACAGGAAGAAACCAGCGTAACCATGCTCGGGGAGGGGTGGTTGTCTGCCGTGGCCGGTTGAAGATGAAGTAAAAGAGAAGAGCGCAGAGGGAAATAGGACGAAAACATTTAGGGCAGAGAGCTAGATTTTAAAATTATTAGTGGTATAATAGTGACAGTGACACATAGTGAGAGGTGGGTGAAGAAGAAACACTGCCCCCAGCAGCTTACCCCTATTGCAGCATAGCTAAGGGATGGTGCAGGGTCACCTGATCCAGCACTAACTATGAGCTTTATCAAAAAGGAAGGTTTAAAATCTAATTCCAGACATGGAGAGAGTGTATGTCTCCCAAATCCAAACTGGGAGCCCGTTCCACAAGTAAGCCGGCAGTCTGAGAGCTAAGAGCTCCACTGGGACACTATGGTACTATGAGGTATTTAATATATGATGGAGCCTGATTATTCAAGACATTTTATGTGAGCAGAAGGATTCCAAATTCAATTCTGGATTTAACACAGAATCAGTGAACAGAAGCAAATGAGGGAGAAATGTGCTCTGTCTTTCTAGCCCAACCAGTACTCTCACTGGAGCAATATGGATCAACGGAGGGCTTTTTAAGGAGCCAACCTGATGAAAATGAATTACAATAGTCGAGCCTAGAAGTAATAAATGCATGAACTAATGTTTCAGCATTACTCTAAGGATGTTCCTAGTTTTAGAGCTTTTGCAGATATGCAAGACGGCAGTCCTGCATATTTGTTGAATGTGCACACTGAAGAAAATATCCTGGTCCTGATTCCTCACAGAGGCCACGGTAATATAATCTAAAATAACTATCTGATCAGACACCATGTTTTTAAAATTTTTAGGGCAAAACACAATAACCTCAGTTTTGTCTTTATTCAGAAGTAGCAACTTAGAGGTCATCTAATATAAAAATATTAATTAAAATATCATTTAAAACAGTATTTTCTATTCACCTGGGTTATGTTTGGTTCCTATGTTTTTTAACTGAATATAACTGAATACATAAACCTACATGAAAAAAGTTTTTTCATACCTTGATTACATTTTTTCTGCACTATTTGCTAAAAACAAGTGAAACACAGACATTTTTAAAAGTCTCAAAAAAACTGTTGAGTCTTTACACCAAACCCATTTTAAGTTAAGTATGTGGAAAATAAGAATGCATTTTCTTTGAGGACTTTAAAGCCAACTTACACAAATACATCCACTACCATCTGTTAAAGGGCTAAATCACTGGTTACTTTGGAATATACATACATGATTGCCAGTTAACAATATAATGTTAAATCTCACGTATCACCACAAATCATTTTAATAACAGGGAAGAAGCATAAAGTATGTGCCACCTATCAATGTGAACAGTAATATGGATACAGACGTACTAGGAGCTGTGCAGTACATTACTGTATTACAGACTGTGTTACTTTATAATGTGCCCACACTGTGACTGTGTCTGTGAAAGTTCTCAGTCATCCAGGTCATCGTAGTCTAAGGAGCTTGGAAAGAAACACGTCTGGACAGCAACTTAAAGAAGTTCAGGTGCTTTTCTTTGTATAGTTTGCATACATAGACGTTTTTATGTATAGTTTGCAATTCATATGTCCATGCTTCATTAAAAAAAATCCTTCTCACTTACATGTTTTAAAAGCATAGATCTTAAGATTTTTCACTCCTAAGATTTTTGCACAGCAAACTTGTAACTTTGCAAACTTTTTTCTGCCTTGGTTTGCAATTGACCATTCCTGTGAAGTTATAAAGCAACCACTTAAACCACTGTACTTACCACACCTTTCAAATAACCCTGCATACCTCCATAGCTTAAATGGTTTGAAAAGTGCAGCCCATTGCTGCTCAGCTCCATGAAGCGCACAGGCTTTATCGCAGGCATTGATTTATGGCTTCACAAACATGTCAGATTTACTGCTGTGGTGTAAAGAGCATGAAGACTACAGCCTCGGACTCTCCCCGTCCATTCATTTTTGACAGGTGACAAGACACCAGTAATTATCAGCCACCGAGAATAAATCACAAGATTTTATCACGCCGCTCGCCGTGCCCTTGACAGAATAACAATTTTCAAGCAGGAGGAACCAGTCCAATGCTGCTGAACCTAAGATTTGTAAATCTCTTGCTCAAACCCCCATAATGACTGGTTGTTAGCCGTTTGTTATTAGAGGTCTGTGTGTCAAACATTATAGATGTATATTTCCTAAGGGATAGTTAGGGGTAATAAGTGAGTAAAGTCCAGGCTCGCTAACCTTGGCTTTGCAGTGGTATGTTAATGTATGTTTTTGGTGTCTGCCACAGAATTTTCTCACCTCAATAAAAAGCCTCCTCTCAGATAATAACTTTGTGGTTATCTCGGCCCCTCTGCTATTTCTCACACCACAACTTCTTTCTTTTCTTCATTTGTCTAAAAATCAGTGTGATCAGTGCCAATACTGCCAATCTGTGGTCATTCGTGGCAGTAATTTCATTTGCCACACACTAATCCCCTTTATTACAAAAACGCTGCAATCCTTTGGAAATATTAGCAATTGGAAACATTAATTTTAAGTAACTGTACCAGAAATACAAGCCTATCAACTTATCCTTTGCAGTAACATCTTATTACACTTTAAACACAAAATAACCAAGTAACATAAGTCATAATCCAAGCATATTGTGGGTTTTATTGGTTTTAACAATACATTTTAGATGGGAGGAACATAGCAAAGTAACACGCACGTGAAGGATAAGAAGTCAGGTTTTCCAGAAGAACAGCACATTGTAGCAAAGAGACCAATATTATTCACTTCGCTTCTCAATAGTTTTAACGTTGTGCAGCTGCACAACATGAAAACCAGCAGCTCACTTTTTTGATTTCTCTGTATATATTTTATATGTAAAATCTTCATTTCAAAGCAACTTGCAACTGGAGCTAAAAAGAAAGTGAGAAATTGTTTTTTTTTAAACTACATTAATTGGTTAACTAATTTTAATATGTAAATATTTATGTGCCGATCAGTATATCTTTGTCATTTTTGCCCCTTGCAAAAGGAGATGATCAGCCTGCTTAGAGTCACAAAGTGAGACCTGACGTCTGTAGTCCGAGCTTCAGCCTGACCTGTGGTATAATCTGTCGGCACACGCTGAAGAAACATACCTGCGTGAAACACACATCCTTTGCTGATGTGATGTGATATTTTTCAAATATGTTAAAAACAGTAAACCAAATGACACAACAATTGTGAATCACTCTGTCTGAAATTACTGGCAGTTACGTGTAATGGGGTGCGGTAATCCCTTTCAGCATACACGTCTGCTATAAAATCTTAGTCGTCGGGTTGAAACGGGTTCGGGTTCTGCGTATTTCAGCACGCACAGCTCACCATTGAAAGTGTTATTCACTGGATATCTGTCACAGTGTTGGCTATTAATCATAGAGGCATGTTGAAGTTTACTCTGCAACATTAGAGACGTTTCCAGTGGTTTATCTCTCTCTCAAAACTTGAAAGTGTTTTGATTTATGAGGCGGAAAAATAACACTCGTAAAGTAGAAGGTTGCTTATCGAGAAGAGTGCGTAGTAACCGGGGTTAATAAATATGTTGTCATCACTTTTCAGTGCAGTTATTCATAACAGCTGAAAAATGAGTGAAAGATCTGAGCAGTTACTTACTTAGTTATCATCGTCCAGATATATACGTGTTTGGCCTGCCTCTGAGATACGAGCAGCAGCCGATTGAGTTGTTTTTGTTAGAGTCGGGTCAGAAAGGCAGGCTGGTTGCCATGCCAGCACGTGTAATGTTTGGGCCACTAAAAAACATGCACTCTCTAATTTAGCCATAAGCAGAACATTTCTATAACCTTCCCTCAGTGATTTATGTCATGTAACAAAACCTTGCAGATCTGTCAGTACTGATGTCATGACATGTCTAACAGTTTCCTTCGCACAGGAATGTAGGAACACTTCCTCCCCTTTTCCTTGAATCATGATATGAATCACCGGCCTCGGTGTAAAACACTGATTAAAAAACACAATGCAATGAAATCATTGGATTTTTTGTTCTGCTAACTTATTTTCATTTGAAAGTCTGCTGCATGTTGAGTTGCTGCTTCTTTGAAACGCACTCTTAAGTGTTTTTGAGCCGAGGAGACTAATTTGCTGTTTTTGCTTGCTTTAAGATTTCAGCTGCTCAACAGTACGATACGTTCTTTGTCACATATTTCATATGTGCAAACTGTTGTCATGTCTGGACCAAGAATCTTTCACTCTTCTGCCATGATGGTGAAATATCTGCAGTGTTTTGTTTGGCAGGCATTGTCTTGCTGAAAGCCTTACTTCAAAGCCTGCATACGTTGCTCAGCAATAATGGGACCTTGGCGGATGTAGAAGTTATTCGTGTAGTACACACAAGTGTGCATTTCCATCATGAATGAATGACTGAACTGTGTGCTAATGCTTACTCTCCTCTTTAGCCTATTAAACACATCGTCTATGATTTCCAGAGTCATTTTCAAATTTGGATATGTCAAAACAAGTGATACTAACCACTTCACCACAGTCCATTATAGTTTTCAGCAGTGTTCCCGAGCTCATGCAGTGATTTCTACTATTGAATTTTGTCTGTTATTAGTGCAGGCCCCTGGTCTACAGGTCTGGAAATCACAGCAAATCCATCCATTTCTTTATACTGTTTTCAATGAAATAAAGATTTGACCTGATTGATTTTACCCTTCAGTTTGCTCAGTTTATGTTTTATGCAGCATGCCAACTGCATTTGAAATGGAGCTGTAATACAAATTACATAAATTGCTACAAAAAATGTTACTTTCCAGGGCAGAAGACACTAAACTCTACACTTAACCGTGATTCATGTTCCTTAGTATTAGTAGTTTTTTTTGCACACAACAAAGATTCCAGGTTTTTAAAAAAAAAAGAAAAGAAAGAAAAAGCAGCGGCGTATGTTCATAGAGCATTCCTTCTAACAAGAAGTCAGTCATTATGCTGGGTTATCATTATAGGGTCCACTTGGAGTGTTGGAACATGTGGTCAAAGTTAAGAGTCTGAAGGATAGTTCCCACACAACCCACAGCAGTTAAAGTGGGGCTCTCTGACCACAGAGCATTGCTATAGCTAGCAAGTTGAACTTTACAAGACTTGGATAAGAGTTCGCAGAGAGCATAGTTGAATTCACCAGACTGATAGTATGAATCATAATCAACCCAGTGATGAGGGGGCGCAAGCCAGTGTACTTCTACTGCCTGTCCCAAGCCCAGATGAAATGGGAGGGTTGCATCAGATGGGTGAAAAAACTAAAAGCTAAATCAAACATGTGAATCACAAACGATAAGTTTTCCATCCTGGATTGGGTTAACAATGACTGTCTCTAATGCTGTTGACTATACAGGGTGCCGGAAGAAAACCCGTAGAAGACTGTTGCTTAGAGTTCAGGTAAGAGTTGAGACAGATTGCGGATGGTAAGGAAGAGTTACCAGATGAGATAGAACTGTGGTGGTGACAGAAACAGCCAAAGTGTTTGGTGTATCCTTTGGACAGGGAAAAGAAGACAGAAAAGAAGAGACTTGATGGTGGCATTGGAAGTACAAAAGTATGAAAGTATGCGAAGGAAGAAGTCAACAAAGAACTGAAGAGTTAGGGAAATGAAGAAAGTAGGCAGGAGTGTTAGGATGCAAGGTGTATACCAAAGAGATGAGAGGGCAGAAGAAAAGGTTTATAATGAGTTGTACCAGAATCAGAAAGACTTTTTTTATCACCAAGGGGCAATTAAGATACAACAGAGCAGCATGACGTTGAAGATAAGGACAGTGCATAAACAGGCAATAAGAGTGAGATAATAAACACACAGAATATACAGTATATATACAGTTTTAAAATTACACAGTTTTGCAGTGTTGGAAGATGACATTTTTAAATTTATTCCACTACAGATTACAGAATATATGGCTCAAAATGTAATTTGTAACGTATTCTGAATACGTTGGATTACTTGATATATTGTCATGCTTTTTATAACTATGTAATGTACTATTGCTGTGTGATTTATTACTATTACCAAGCTAATATTGTTAGCTGGTGTTAGCTGAGGTGCTGTTAGACTTGATGGATAGCATTAACAACCTGCTAGCTGCAAACAGTCATGTGTAGTTCTGAAAGCAGTACCAACTAGATTTTAAAATCTTAATATAAATGAGTAACAGTAGGGTGGACATTAGGTAAGGCTGCACTTTTCGCAGTGATCATCGTATAGAAAACTATTTCTCTGTTAGTAATATGTTTTCTTTCTGTCTACTTTAAGGAACTGCACATGATTATTTGCAGCTAGCAGGTGTAATGCAACCTTCAGTAATTTTAATAAATCACACAGCAATAGCAATAGTCTTTTGACGCTGAGTAGCTTGGTCGCACGGTCAGATTTGTCCCATCCCTTTCTTCTTTAAATGTGAAGTGGTGAAGAAATGTGTGCATTGAAAGGATGTGCAGCAGGTTAAAGTGATTAAAGACAGAAATGGAAACAAGGAAATGTAATAACGAGCGAAGTAAATGGAATGAGAAGATGTGAGAGTACTCACATGTGAGAGTTAAGAAGAGAGGTGACAATCAGTGAGCATTACAGATGTGATGTTTGCTTTGATTATAGAGGTCAGACAGAGGTGCACCGTGTCTTTGTGACTCTAGAGAGAGTATATGGGTACCAAGAGAGGAACTGTGGTGCTGCGTGAGGAAGTCAGGAGTGGCAGAGCAGTATGTGAGGGTGGTGCAGGACATATATGAGGACAGTGAGGCAGCGGTGAGGTAGGAGTGACAGATGGATTCAAAGTGGGGGTTAGATTACATCAGGGATCTTCTTGGTGATGGTGATGGACAGGTTGACAGATGAGGTCAAGTAGGAGTTTGTCAGGAGTTTCCGCGGGCTATGATGTTTGCAGATGACACTGTGGTCTACAGTGAGAGTAGAGAGTCTGGAGGTATGCTCTGAAGAGATAAGGAATAAAAGCTGGTCGAAACAAGACATGATACACTTGAGGTATACAAGAGAGAAGAAGAAGAGAGGGTAGGTAGGTTGGAGTGGGTGGAGAGAAGTGTCCAGGTGATTTGTGAAAGAGGGTCAACAGCAAGACTGAAAGTTCAGCTTTACAAGATGATAGTGACACCTGCTGTGATGTACGGTTAGGAAACCAGTGGCACTGACAAAAAGACAGGAGGCCAAGCTGGGATTGGCAGAGATGAAGATGATTAGATTGTCACTGGGAGTGAGCAGGATGGACAGGATTAGAAAGGAGTACATCAGAGGGACAGCTCAGGTGGAGCAAAGTTAGAGATGGTTCGGACATGTACAGCGGAGGGACGGTGGATGTAGTGAGCAAAAGATGCTGAATATGGCGTAGCTGGGCAGGAGGAAAAGAGAAAGATGTCAGAGGAGGTTCATGGATGTAGTTTAAGAAGGCACGCAGTAGGGTTGGTGTGACAGAAGAGGATGCTAGAGATAGAGCGGCAGATGATCTGTTATGGCAAAGTGAAAATAATTTACATACAAATCTAAAAACAAATGCACTACAGCTGTCTTGTTGGCAGAGATTGTGCTTGTTTAAGAGCAAAGGAAAGTTAGCTAGACCTCGGAGTTTTGTCATTATGTGGTCACTGCTAATTGCTGCCTTGCAGCCCTGCCCTTCACTTCAGCCCAGCAGAGGTCATAACCTTGTCTCACCTCTGGCTGTTAATCACTCAGTGGAAAAAGCTGCTACATGCACTACAAGTCTCTCTTTTTTTTTAATCTTGAAACCTAATTTGTACCAGTAGTTCAAAAGTGTTTTTAATGTAAGCAAATGAAACATTTTGAAGCTTATAAAAATAATAAGATGCTCATTTGAACATTCAAATAGGACTTGCTGTAATTGTCACAAAAATCCACAGTGATGCTAAAATGAAGAAGTGAGAAGAAGTGAGAATTGTTTTCTAAAGGGTCACCACGAAGGGATCATTAGTGAAAATGAAGAATAAATACACTTTGACCATATTGTTAGAAAGAATGGGAAATTCTGTGTCACACACATATTTTCTTTGTTTGCAAAACATAAAGTCTCTCCAGTTGTTTCATGAGTTAAATATTAAGTACCATGAATGTGTATATTAGATGTGGAGAGCACTTGTACTTGTCTACATACACCACATCCTTACAGGAACAAGAGGTTTGAATGGGGAGGAGTATGAACTTATCTTTACATTGATACATTTTTCTGTTTTCTGGTATAAAGTAAATGTCAAAACACAGAACCTTGACTTGTAACAGACTACAGACCAGACAATGTCCCATACATGTTTGATAAATTTACTTTAATATATAAATATCTACATGCGGTCAGGAGCCAAGATCCTTGTCATTGCAGACGCTCCTCTCTTTTATGTTGTTTTGAACACTTCATTTACCCATTAACTTTTAAACAAAGTTTGCCCTCTAGTGGCAAAAAGACTGCACTGAGCATGAAGTCTTAGAATTATAGTTTCGTATCAACAACTGTTTAACAAACTAAAATCACTGCTTTGACCTACTTTACTTTACTTGGACTTACTCACTAAAAACAGCAACATGTACTAATCTAAATTCTGAAAAGAGAAATTCTCCCACATGTACTTTAAATAAAATAGTTGCTAATTTTATGTCAACTAATCCTGTAATCATCTTGTTTCTTTATGTGGTTTGTGTGCAAAGCTAAATTAACTTAAGCTTTTTAGGTAAATCTAGTGAAGTCAAAATGACAATATTTTACTCTAAGATCGAGCAGAGTACAGAAGCAGAAAGTGGCATGAAAAGAAAGACACAAGTAGTCAAACACATAAGGAAAGTACTTGAATAAACATACTCAGTTACATTCTACCACTTGGGTTTTAAACTGCCTTAAAATTTCTTCCCATTTTTAGATTAAACTCTATCACCTCTGTTTCTATATAGATATACAAACACATTACCTTCCTTAAATGTAAATCAGTGTACAAAGTCTGTATCTCCTTTCTTGAAAAGTTGTGTTGCTGCATTTTCTTTCTCCTACACATGAATTAAATGAAGAAAAAACATGTTCACTTAATGTTGTTTTTTCTTTCTGTCCAGCAGCCGTTAAGATAAGTTAAGTTAAAGATAAGAATCTTTATAACGCAAGTAACAACATATTTGTACCTGTAATGTAATTAGACAAATTAGTATAGTAACATATTGCAAATGTTTTTCAAACTCTATAACTGAAAACTGTAATCTTACAGTAAGATGCTAGCGGGCAGAGCATACATGGAACGCCATAACCAAGTGGCATAGTATGCAGGAACACCCTTGATGACTATGGCCTAAGGTAAAAATGGGACACACCCCCTAGGATAAGAATGACCAACCTAAGATTCATTGTAACTTCCAGATACAAACGGACAAACTGGCAAAGGTTAAGCTGAGGAAGAAGGCCCCAGTGATGGGGAGCGATGTCAAGTGACAGCAAAATCAGGAAGAAGGAAGACAAGAAGCTTTACAAATACCAAGGGCTAAGAGAGTAGTTAGAGAAGATGTGGAGAGTGAAGGAAGTCCCTGAGGTAATCGAAGCACTCTGGGTCTCCCAAACTGGGCAGGTGGTTCCAACAGATCCCAGCAACGACACCCAAGATCTCTGTCCAGAAGAGTGCCGTCCTAGAAACAGCAAAGATACTGGGCCTCTTGGGCCTCTTGCTTAAAAGACAAACAAAAGACTATTTATTTACATTTTTATATTAGATATTTTCAGGTTCAGACATACAAACACAGTCACATTAACAGCTGTATTTTGATATATTTCAATATATGTCCCAGTTCAGTTTCACTCGATTTCAATAAATGAGACACAAATCCCCTTTGGAGTTGCGTCAGGAAGGACATCCTATGTAAATCTCTGCCAAATCAAACATGTAGAGCTACACTGTGGTCAGCAGCTGAAAGTAGTTTATTACTGATGAGGGGAAAGTGGCTCAGATCTGAAGGATGAGTGAAGAGTCAAGTGAGTTTTATGGTGTAGCAGAGGCAGTGCATTCACTGGCCCATCAGCCTGCAAAAAGCTCTTCTGTCAGCTGGATGCACAAAGTATGCTGTACAGCTGGTCTGCGGGCCACTCTTACCTTTGCTGTTGTTGGTGAGAGCCAACCATAGAGAAGAGCAAAAATGATCACATACAGAGAGCTGAAGTGAAACATTAAAAACAATGAAAAGTGTCTGCTGCAGCATAAATGGAACATCTGTGCTTTTCATGTTGAACTTTTTTGTTTTGCAGTATTCCCATTCCCAGTGATTGTGAACATGTCACCATTCATCAGATACGTTCCACAGATGCATAGTCGGGTTGTTGGAAAACTGCAAGGGAGCCCTCTCCCCCTCTGTCCAACCGGAATTGTTTACACAGGTGGGACACGTTTGCAGGACCATAAAGCCAGCTTCACGGGACAAAGTAACAGGTTAAGCGCTGAGCTTTGAGCCATCATAGTTACACACTCTCACAAATAAAATAATGTGTTTTTTCAGGTAAAATTTAGCATTAAATCTTAGTTAGAAAATGTGCAGTAGTCATTTAATTGGCTCCCACTTCAATTCAAAATTGCCTTTAAAATCCTTTTATTAGATCATACAGCTCTCAGTGATTTGGTCTCCCAGTACATCTCTGACTTGCTCAGTGTCTAAGACCCAGTCAGACCTCTCAGGTCATCAAGTGCAGATCTTTTAATTGTCCCAAGAATTAGATGAAATGAGAGTCCAGGTCTTTGGAACAAGCCGCCTGCTGACCTGAGGTCAGCTAAAACTGTGTCTACACTCAAAAATAAATGTAACTTTTTATCTCACAGGCCTACACCCAGTAGCTGAGTGTTGTGTGTGTCTGTATAAACCTGTATTTTACTTCTTAGTAAAGTTTTATTTTGCAGTTTTCATGGTAAATTTACATTGTTGTTTTTTTTTTAATATATTCTGTGTTAAGTAACCATATGTAATAAGGTCAGGTACCAGAATACCTGCATTGTCAACGCCTGTCATGCACAAACTGACAATGAGCATCTTCATTAAGTCCCAACCCAATAGCAGCTTATTAATGCCAAAATAGGGGTTTCCTCTGGTGCAGCATGTTGGCCCATGGACAGTTATTTTTGCAGCTGACCTCATTAAATATGTATTTGTAGGAGTTTCCTTTTCAGACCCTTAAACAATACAAGATGCATGGAGACAACTGAGATATATTTTAAAGTGAGCTAAGTGAGCTTGCAGTGTTTAACTTTATTAGTCAAATTATAGAAATCAGTCCACAATGAACACAAGACCAATCATACAGCTCACACATTACTTTCATGTAGTGTGTTATTCTTCTTCACTCGGAGGTATACAACACTGCTGCACAACACTGGAGCAAGTCTAAATGAATCAGTTAACAGGACTCAAAAATCAGAATTGATATCTCAATCTAATAACTAGGACTGCATAGTATACAGAAAGGAAAAATAGTTAATGTGTAACTTACATGCCTGGGCGGGTCAGGAAATGACGGTATACGTTGTTTTCATGTTCTTCTCTACACAGCGTACAGGCCAGCTGTTACACCGATTTCAGGTTTAGACAACAGAATGGTTTATAATAAAGCAGCTGCTCCTCTGGTCCAAAATGTGGATGAATCCTGTCTGCACTTAAACCGTCAGATAAAGCTATAACATTACCATTAATCTAACTGATTAATTAATTAAAAAGCAGCAGAATTGTAAAACAATCGCCTCAGAATAAGTGAGGGAGAGACGACATCAAAGTTGGGGGCGGGGTGTCGTGAAAGAATGAGAGAAGACACACCCTGTGTGAAAGTAAACTGATGAAGATGGTCAGACAGGTGAGTACTAAACATTTTTTTAAGCTGTAATTTTATAATTTATGTAAAGTTTCAAAAAAATTCACAAAAACTTTTTTTAAATTTTATTTAAAGTAAGCCTGCACACTTGCATGTGACTCAGCTCCAACTTGGCACCATTAAAAAAATAATATTAATATAAAATTGTTTTTGTCGCATTATCTGATGAATATTATGGTCTGCTATGTGATACAGACCTTGAATCAGTTTTTGTGAGTAAAGTTTTAGCGTTTTAGTAGTCCGTTACTTAGCACTAATTAGCTGTACGTTAGGAATGCAGCTTTCTAACTAAGCTAGCTGATAAACTAGCATGTTTTCTTCCATAAAAAGTAACTTACCAAAAACAAATAAATAATTAAAAAACAAAAGCATGATGTTTGCCAAAACACTACATGTGGAAGCTTCAAGGCTTTTCTATAATGCTGGTTTAATTGTCATGGTGCAGAGTGTGTGTTGAAGTGAGGACCCAAATGCAGATACACTGAAAGATGGAGTTTGAAGCAAAAGTCCAGCCATTTATTCGTTGATAAAGTCCAAAATAAAAGGTAACTAAAATACACCGAGGGCTAATTAGGGGTGTGGAAAGGCCAGGTAACAAGAAACTGGTGAAAGTAATCAGTGATAACAAGACCAGGAAGGTAAAATAATCACAAAACACACAATGACTACAGAAATAAAGTTTGGAACTCTATAACTACTTGTCGCATGAAGGAAGTTAAATATATTCAGTTAAAGAGCTCTCTCTGCCTTGTAAACTTTTTTTGTTTTGTTGTATGTTGTTTTTTGTTTTTTGGTTCTTGATACCTGATCAAAATTTTTGACTGTTAGGGTTCCTTTTGTGGACCTCAAATAGTGTTGTGCTTTTTGAAGTGGTGAGACTTTTTGTCTCTCATACAACCTCAACTACTAACCAGAATCGTTTTTTTATTCTCAGTTAGTCATTGAGGTCTGCAGACGACAGTTTCGAATGTCCAGACTCTTTTCACTAAGGATGAATTCTTATGTTTACTTATGTGCTTTGTTGTTCTTGTGTTTACTTTTTGGATCACACATCAGTACATCCAGACCTGATATATTAATATATAATATTAATCCCCTCCACGAATCACTACCTTATGTGGTGTCCCTGGGATCCCAGGGGCTATGTTGTCCAGGGTCTTTTGCCCCCCAGTAGGGTCTCCCATGGCAAATTGGTCCTGGGTGAGGGACCAGACAAAGAGCGATTCAGACGACCCTATGAGTGAAAGACCAAGGGAACAGTTCACTTTGCCTGGGATAGGGTTACCGGGGCCCCGCACTGGCGCCAGGCTGGGGCAGGGTGCCCAAGCATCTGGTGGTCCATGGGGCCCGGCAGGGCACAGCCCGAAAGAGGGATATGGGCCCACCACCTGGAGGAGGTGCCGTAGGGGTTGGGTGCAATGTGTGCCAGGCGGCAGCCAGGAGCGGAGGCCCTGGCGGAATGATCCCCCGGCTACCAAGACTAGCAATTCTGACATGAAACATCACCTCTCTGATATAGTCAGGCTCACCTCAAACATGGCCTGGGCTCTGGAACCATTCTCCTGGAGAGGGGCTGGTCTCAGTCTGGAGTTCCCCTTGGTGAGAGGATCCCCTCGGCTTGCTGCCTGTACGTTGGACGTTTCTCCTGGTGAACGAGAGGGTTTGTTCCCTGCGCCTTCGGGTCGGGGAACGGGTCCTGACTGTCGTCTGCGCTTAGTGGTGGTTCAGAGTACCCAGCCTTTTTGGAGTCCCTGGGTGGGGTGCTTGAGGGTGCTCCACCTGGGGACTCTATTGTCCTACTCTGAGACTTCAATGCTCTTGTGGGCAACGACAGTGAGACCTGGAGTGGCGTGATTGGGAGGAACGGCCTGCCTGATCTGAACCTGAGCTGTGTTTTGTTGTTGGACTTCTGTGCAAACCACAGTTTGTCCATAACGAACACCATGTTAGAACATAAGAGTGTCCATAAGTGCATGTGGCACCAGGACACCCTAGGCCGCAAGTCGATGATAGATTTTGTAATAGTTTCACCAGACCTGCAGCCATATGTTCTGGAGACTCGTGTAAAGAGAGGGGCTGAGCTGTCAACTGACCACCACCTGGTGGTGAGTTGGATCAGGTGGTGGAGGAGGATACTGGACAGACCTGGCGCACCTAAACGTATAGTGAGGGTGCTCTGGGAACGCGTGGCAGAGGCCCCAGTCCGCAAGATCTTCAACAGCATTCAGAGGGAGAGTGGGGACATTGAGTCCGAATGGACCATGTTCTACACCTCCATTGCCGAAGCCACTGCACTGAGCTGCGGCCACAAGGTGGTTGGTGCCTGTCGTGGTGGTAACCCACAAACCAAATGGTGCCCACCAGGCTGAAGAAGGAGGCCGATCAAGCTTAGTTAGCCTGTAGGAGTTCGGAGGCTGCTGATAGCTACCGTTAGGCCAGAATGTTGTAGGGCTGTCTTGGTTGACATGCCTCTGTAGTGTTGCATGGAGATCAGGGGCGGTACCTCTGGATTGGCAAACCGGGATGGTAGTTCCTATCTTTAAGAAAGTGGAGCAGAGGGTGTGTTCCAACTATAGGGGGATCACACTCCTCATCCTCCCTGGGAAAGTCTATGCCTGACGAGTTCCTGCCCCAAGTGGAGGAGTTCAAGTACCTCAGGGTCTTGTTCACGAGTGACGGGAGAAGGGAGATCGACAGAAGAATTGGTGCTGCTGCTGCTGCAGTGATGCGGTCGCTGTACCGGCCTGTCGTGGTAAAGAGAGAGCTGAGTATAAAAGTGAATCTCTCGATTTATCGGTCGATCTACGTCCCTACCCTCACATGGGGTCATGAGTCCGGAAGGTGGTTGCTGCCTGTCGTGGTGGTTACCCGCAAACCAAATGGTGGACACCAGAGGTGAAGGGAGCCACCAGGCTGAAGAAGGAGGCCTATCAGGCTTAGTTAGCCTGTAGGAGTTCGGAGGCCGCTGATAGGTACTGTCAGGCCAAGAGGGGCTCAGAGCAGAGCTGCTGTTCCTCCACATCGAAAGGAACCAGTTGAGGTGATTCAGGCATCTCATAAGGATGCCCCCTGGGTGCCTTCCGGGTGAGATGTTCCGGATACCTCCCACTGAGAGACGGCCCCAGGGCAGACCCAGGACACGCTGCTAAGGCTACTGCCCTCGCGACCTGGCCCCAGATAAGTGCAAGTATAAGTGCATGGATGGATAATATTTTTGTTTTTAATTTTGTTGCATTTTTAACTGCTGCAGCAAATGAATTTCCTAAATCTAGAAAAAATACAGTATATCTTATCTTATACAGAGATTACCATGGTTGACACTTTTCTCGTGCCAAAGTATAATGAAGATTGGTAGAACCGTTGGTTGCCCGAGGGACATAATCTTGAAGCCTTTTCCAAAAATCACTGGTAGGAAGCTAGTTTGATACTCCCTATAGAAGAAGTGATCATGTCCAGCTGCAGGTTTCGTCACTATCCGACCAAAATTACCTGAATCAGCAGCAAAAGAAGATCCAAACTACACTTCACGATTGAAAAACATCATCATTAATTCCCTCTTACTTTTGTTGTTTTGTTTCCACCATGATAAAATCACACTTCCGGCACAGCTCTCTCTCCCTCAGTGTACTTCAAGACCAGTTGACCATCTCAAATCTCTGTTTTCTGCATTATTCACTTGCTTATTACGCACCAGTCTACCGTTGTGTACAGTGCTGTCGGCCGTTATTTTTGTTTGTTTGTTTTGTCAAAAATGACCTCCGACAAGAAAGATGTCTATGAAGGTTCTCAGTCATCCAAGTCACTGTAGTCTAAGGAGCTTGGAAAGAAAAGCATCTGGACTTGGTGAAGAGTCCCAGATTTAAACCCTATGGGGGTGTCCCCAAGAGGGTCATGGACCCCTATTGATCCTCTACCTAATCACACGAGTCAAGGTGTGAAAATGGGTGTGGGCCACAATCAGCCAAGGTTTCGGGTGAACCCATTGTGAAACCTAGCCCCACCCTATTATGTGATTTACTGAGGTCAAATGGCCAAGGATTATGAGTAGACGTTAAGTCGTCTGGGAAGGCTCTCAAAACTGGATTATAGATGGCAGACAGTTGGTGTCGTAAGCAGTGTTTGTTAGGGTCCCTGGGTCGTTTTGTGTTTTTGGTTCTTTGATTTTGTTATTTCATTATATTCTAGCTTTGCTTTACAGGTTTTAGGATTATTCTTAGTTAAGGTTCTCTGGGTGGGGTTTGGTTAGAGTTTTAGTGTTTTGGTTTTCTGTCTGTTCCATAGTTGCTGTCTCCCCTGTCTGCTGTATTCCCACGTCAAGTCAGTGTCAGTGTCTGCCCTGGTCCCACGTCTCTGTTCCCTTTGTTATAGTGCCTGCCTGTGAGTCTGTGTTATGTTTCCTGTTTTACTTTGAAAGTCCATGTCTGATGTTAATGTGTCTGGTTTTGCTTCCCCTTGTCTCGTTAGGCCTGATTTGCCCCAGCTGTGTTTCCCTCCTGTTACCCATTCCCTGATTGCTCCCTCTATGTATTTAAGCCCTGTGTTTTTTTGTGTCTGTGTCGTGATCTACTCTCATTTATGCTGTGTTTTCTGTCTGTCTGGTCATGTAAGTTTATTTGGATTTTTGGATTTTTGTTACGTTTTGCCACTTTTTGCCATCCAGCAATAAAAAGCTGAGTTTGAGTTACTTTCCGCCTCCGAGTGTCTGCACTTTGGGTCCTTCTACTTCCACTCCTACCTGCACACAGCCTTAACCTGACAGTGTTGGGGAGTAACGGAATACATGTACCAGCGTTACGTATTTAAAATACGAATTATGAGTAACTGTATTCCGTTACAGTTACCGTTTAAAAGGGTGGTATTCACAATACAGTTATTTTGTTGAAATAAATGGATTACACGGCAGTATTTTCCTGTTTCATATGTTAGGCTATGACATCTCTATTTTTGGTCATTCCACGCCGGTGGAAACCCAAACAAAACACGCATTAAGAGGCTCTAATGCCTGTGTCTCAATCTCGCGGCCCATGTCACCCCTACTTGCAGCCTGCATAATGACGTGAAGAAAAAAATTTTTTAAATTATTCACAAAAATGATTTAATATGAAGGCAATCGGCAGAGTGTTACAGGCATAGCCCTAAAGAATGTAGCCTCATGGGCAGTGTAGTCCGTGCTGCAGGGAGAATGGACTGCCATATCCGCTGTGTGTGTGTGAGCACGAGGAAGGGAGAAAAAGGAGAGTGGAAAGTAGTTGTCACCACCTCTAATTTTTCATGTGTGTGAGCGAACACACAAACTCCCTGAGCGGTCCCTTGGACCACTGTGAGCAACATTAGACGTGTGCACTGTGGTCACGCCAGCATCGAATCCATCCAGGTTACATGGTTTATTAAAATAATCAAATTACAGCATTTACATTTATGTTAGACTACTTTTAATTAACTGCTTTAGCCCAATTACAATGAAAATGTAAAAAAATCTTGTTCATGACCTGTGTAGCATGTTAACACTATTGAAAGTAAAAATAACTTGAACTCCAATTTTGAAACCACAACTTTCTTTTTTTTTTTTTAATAAAGCTCTGACTTGTATTATGAGTATGAGTCTGTGGTCTGGGAGAGAGTATGTAACTCTCTGTCTGCAAAATACAGTATATGATGACCAATGTTGGGCAATTAATTATATAGTTACTTCTTCAAAAAAGTAACTGAGTTTTGGAAACAAAGTTTTGCAAGCAGCTGTTTACCTAAAAATGCAGCCAAGGCGTTTTTTTTAAATAAACATTTCAAACTATTTACAGAACAATCAGCTGTTCTGCATCACATTTGATGCCACACAAATTATTTGTGCCACTCCAAAATAATTTCTGTCCACTATGAGATGAAGGAGAACAACAGCCTGATACCTGCAGGCCTGACAACAGGAGATGTATCACTGCTGTAACACCTGTAACATTCAGCAGTCGCCTCATTGTTCTGACACACACAACAAAACTATTGACTACACTACACACTAACTACACAAGATTTGCGCTAAACTTCGCAAATCTCTCAAAGTCAAAGTCAAAGTCAAAGTCAACTTTATTGTCAATTCTGCCACATGTACAGGACATACAGAGAATAGAAACTACGTTACTCTCAATCCCTAGATAATCTCAAAACACCGCCGTCACTCTTAAAACTTCCCCCTTTCCTAAACAACTTGCCATATCATTTTTTGATTGGTGGACATGGTACTTTTTTTCGACCAATAGGAAAGGGTGGGGTTTTTTGGTTTTGTTTTTGCTCACTAGTGATGGGATTTCCAGCTCTTTTTAGAGAACCGGCTCTTTCGGCTCCCAACCGGCTCTTCAGGTTGTTTTGTTGCTTTAATTAATTTATTATTAACAACAATCTAAAATTATGCACAAAAGGAATTACTAATGTAAAAAAAAAGTGGTTTTATTTATATATGTTTATATATAAATATATACAGTGGCCCTTAGAGGCAAAGCACGTACAAACTCCAAAACACATTTCTAGCGTTAACTGAACTTCCAAAACAGAGCTACCTCGATCACTTAAATTACACAATTGAAAGCATAAGTGTATTGTTTGTGTATTTATACACATCGTTGGTACTTCCTGGCTTGTGTAGCCACTAGGTAACAAAAGCTCAGCACTGCGCCCTAGCATCCTGGAGCACTTCTGTTGTGTTTTGTACGTGCTATGGAGTTTTTACGTGTTTTGTGCTTTGTTTCTTGCGGCCACCGTAAATATACTTTGTTTACATAAAACCTCTTTCTGGAACAAATGGTAAGCATTTTAAATTGTTATGCAATATAATAAATATATTATCAAGAGCAGTTTGTCAAAATTTGTCAAGGCTAATTGGCAGGTGGACTCAAGCACAGGACTCTCAGAGATCACAGTTCAGTGCGTTTATTTACAATAAGAAAATATATTTGCAATAATCAGAGTGGAAAAGGGGGAATGGTTGCAGGGGGTTCCAGGGAGGAAGGGAATCCACACATCCAGTATTTACAGATTACACTTTCTCAGTTCACTGTTAGGTAGGGATGGGAATTGATAAGATTTTCACGATTCCGATTCCATTTTTGATTCTGTTTAACAATTCGATTCTTTATCGATTCTCCTATCATATTCATATTTTTTAAAAAGGAGAACACTAAGGTCGATTAGCTTAGAACTTTGTTTTATATCTTCTCTTTGAACAAGATAAGAATTTAGGAGTAACATGGCCTTACAAACCCAACAGTGAGATCTTAAGAGATCCACAACCTACGGCTCTTTGATAGGGTGTCACGGTGTAAAATATTAATAAAATAAATATTCTTCTGTAGCAATAACAAAGTATAACATAAATTATTCTGTAGCAATTACACAAAAGTGTCCAATTAAACACATTCACTTACCGAAAATCGGGGGCATCTGCTGTGGCAAATGGGTGCAAGCCTTTAACCACAAACTTAGTCACTGCTTGGTGACATTCGTCTATCCTGGCCTGAAAGGAGACGCTACCGGTAGACTGCAGCGAGAACTGCCAGCATCTGAGCCAGACTCTGTCTGTCTCTCTCATCATGGTCATCTAAATGCACAGTAATGGCAGGTTTTGCAATAAGGCAGATCGCGCTAACATAATATGCAATGTTAGTTGATTATTTACCTGCCGTATTAACGGGAGAGGACGTGCAAACGTTACCGCTGCTGCTGGGTTGAGATTCACGAGTCCGGAGCGGAATTAAAAACACGACATTCATTTAAGGTTATCTTGTTGTTTCCTCCCTTTAATGAAATATCTACTTTGCAAGTATTGCAAGTTGCACTGTTGTCATCCGTTCTCGTAAATTATAACCAAACTTTTGAGCGTTTGTGCCGCTTAGGCACCATGTTTCCTGCCAGGTAAATGACGCTATGCAACGTGGTGACGTCATTCGAGGCTACTGGAATCGATAGGGGAATTGTGTGCAAAAATGGCAAACAATTCAATTTAATTGAAAGAGTAGGGACCCGGTCCCTAATCATGAGGACCAGGTGGTTGGTTAGCGCAGATGTGTTCGGCCAGAGGCAAGAACCCATGATGAGTCCCGCTCTCGAACACAGAGACAAACAAACAAGCCAAGAAGGACTGAAGGACCATGACAAACTTAGGTTACTCATATTGGTTTGCTTGTGATCGTTTGCAATAACATTAGTTCTTACTTCTTGGCTAATGCTAACTGAATGCTCAGTCAATGTAACTGGTCAGTTGCACCAACAATGTTACAATGGTGTCGGAACACCAACACAGGGATATCAGATCGTGCTCCTTCCTTAAACTGTTTTTTTTAAAGATACTGCCTATTGTTCCTGTTAGAGGATGGGATTTTTAAACAATTTTGTGATATTCAGAGTATTGTAATAACATACTGTATATTGTGATTTATCAGCTTTTTTAATGGCAAATTTATTTTGCAGCAAAATGAGATTGTCAAGCATATCAACACTGCTACTAAAACCTGCCATATATGTTGCCAGGAGTCAGTCTGCTATCAGTCTGATATCTGTCTGCAATTAAATGGGGTCAAGTTGGCAATTACATGCAATGTGTTTCAGATAATACAGCAATTAGCTGTGATAAATCACCAAATGTTGCTTAAATGTTGCTGTCTGCATAGACAGAAGTTCACATTTAATTATTACCAGCTAGCAGTCAGTTAGGTTAAGTTCTGCGACTAGTGCTCATTGACAAAACCTCATTCAGACTGTTGATTGTTGCCAATCTGTCTGGATTTATAAATTAGACTGTAGTTATTTGCAAACCTTCAACAATTCGATTGCAGTCATATTGCCATGCAAAATACTGCGATACTATGCTGTATCAATTTTTTTCATGCAGACTTTTTCATAATCATTATGTCAGCGTTGTCTCTTTGATATTTGATATCAAAGACATGCGACCTAATCCAAAATGGGTTAGTTTTAAATTCTTGAATTCAAATTCACTACATCACCAGCTGTTAGTACACTTAGAACAATAGTCTAAATTATTCATGTTTTATAATGCTGCAAATCTTAACAACAGTAAGGTTTGTAAATGCAAGTTTCACAAGTAAAGTACTTTTTGTGTGGTCTGCTGAAATATGATGAAGTTGGCTTCATTGGTTCGTTGGTTCTTGTCCTCATGTACTGTGTTGTAGTATTCATTAGTTATGAAATATTCCCAGTCAGTTGGTTCAAGAAAATGAAGACAATCCATTGAACTAAACACAAAAACAAAATGCCAGCAGAACCACAGAACTTGGTAGATCGGGGCAGTGCTCCAGTTCAGCCTCCACTCATGAAACTTTAAATGCCACTGAATGCCATGGTGATTCGGTCGGACAAAAATGTTATCTTTAAATAACATTAAAAAGAAATCTAATGCTGCAGCAAAGATGAACTGTAATTGTGATAGCATGTAGCTATCTATAATTCAGAGCTGGGGCTGTGATATTAACTTAAGAGTGAACCCTTTGCATTTAAATGACATATTTGCAGGGGAAGTTTTGCATGTAGGTGCTCTTGCAGATAGTAAATGAACAGTGATGGGAATCAGTCGGCTGCACCGTGGACCATGTGTGCATGCGTCTTCCTTTCCTCTCATTCAGCTGTTTTAAAACGACACCTCCCCCCTCCTTCCCAAACCCTGCTCCCACTCCGAGTGCAGTCATTTCTAGTGCAGAGAAATGTCCCTGGTGACACAGAGGGATGACGCAGGCTCTCTCTTCTTTCTGTTTCACCTCTCCCCCCCACTAACATCATCTTTTTCCTCTTTTGACTCGCTCTCCCATGCTTTTTTTTTTTTGCTCTGGCGCTCCCTCTTTCTCCATTTCCTCTCACTGTCTCCCTTTCCTCCTCCCTCTCCTCCTCCCTCTCTCTCATTCTGTCTCTCTCTCTCTCTCTCTCTCTGCTCCGGCACTGCAGTGCTGATTGTGATTGCACAGACACTCACACACACACACACACTCATTCACGCACACACACACACAGAAGCGTAGCTGAGAGGCAAGGACTGCAGCAGCATGCACCAACCACGGCTGAGCTGTTCAGGGACTTGAGGAAGGAGAAGTGAGGAGAGAAAATAGTGGACTATCTCACACCAGCCTGCATGTGCATCTTGCAGCGGTAGGAACGATGCATTTCAAGAGCGGACACCTTATGTTATCCGGCCTCCTCTGCACTGCCTCTGCATCCCATTCACCCTGCTCCTCCCACTCCAACTCTTCCTCCTCCTTGTGTCTACAGCATCATTAGACAGGACTACAGATTGACCGGGACTGGCGAGTGGTGGATGGTCAGGTTTTGCCCCGGCTGAAGGATTCTGCTATGCTACACACACATCACTGATGGTTGGATTGTAACTGACATTTGGAGCTAGACGATAACACACGACCTGCGAGGAATCTTGGATGTGCGTGTCATTCTTTACCAGTGTTGTAATTGGCGCATTTCTTCTTTTTAGCCGGTTGTTTTTGCCATCTCTGAGACTGGCTAGCAGGCACTGCAGCATCAGGACCGCAACACCATGAATTGGTAGGGCATGAGGACCCAGGGGCAACCCGAAGGAAGGGCTTGAGTGTTTCCATTGCTACCATTGCTGCTGAGGTGCTTATCTTGATTTTTTTTTCCCAGAAAAGTGTGCCTGGTGGGGGCTGGGGTGGGTGGTGACAGCACAGGTACCTAGGCCCCTGCAGAGCAGAGCGGGTGGCTCTTGCGTAGAGGAGGTAGGCAGGACGTCCTGTGGAAAAGGGGGGAAGAAGGGCTGGCTCGAGCATTGGGCTCCTGATAGTGGCTATTTTTGTCTCCTCTAGTTCAGTGATTGGGACAGCGGGTGGAAGAGAAGATGCTTATGGCCCGAGACACAGCGCGGGATGAAGCTCAAAAGCTACACAGGAAGTGGCTGAAGCACCAGGCCTTTATGGCAGAACTGGCCCGCAATAAAGAATGGCTGGCCAAGATAGAACAGGTGAGTGGAGGTGATCGAGGGCTGTTTGTGGAAAAGTGGGGGAGGGATGGGGAGGTCAAAGAGGCAGAGCACGTGAGCCAAAGAGAGCACGTGACAAAGAAACGGTGTTGATGGTGGGTGTGGTGGCAGTAAAATCGAATAGGTGAAAGTGGGTGACATGTCATCACTCAGCTTGGGGACATCCTGAATTACAGTGTCAAGGTTACATTGCTACAGTAGCTGTGCTGTTTTCAGATTCACAGGTGGTGTGATCCCTGTGGTTCTTTTGCCTCTTGATGCAGACATTTGACCAGCCTGCTCAGTTATGGAGGTTACAGTGATTCATACAGAGGACATTTAAACATGTGCAGCAGTTATGGACACACATGCAGAAAGTGCAGACACTGTAACTTGCTTGTATGTACTAATTTTATGTGACACAAGTGATATAGGGTCAGTTCACATCATTTTTTTTGTTCTGCTTTCCCATAATGCTTTGCTTTCCTGAAATCCTGACAGAGCAACATCCCATCCATACACAATGTTTTTCAGCTTAGATGTGCTCTAGGCCTGCATTGAAATCTGCTGGTTTAAATCACCGGTACATTATATGTGACATTTTAAATGTTAGTAGTAAATACGAAAAAAGTTTGAATAAATTGCAGTTTTGCACATATTTTGGATACAGTTTTTGTCTTGAGTACAGTATAACACTGTTTGATACTTAAATTATTTTATTGACTCTGACTCCATATGCACTGTGCATGTGTAGTGATGTCATTTAATGCATTCAGATTGATGACCATCCACAAACACTGTGAACTGGTTGAATCAGGCAGTAGTTTGTCCCTCAAGCATCATATGAACATTAGCAAAATGTCATCCAGAAACTACTGCAGTCTTCTAAGGGCTCCATTTTAAGTACTTTAATCACTATTTTTTCCATATTCTGAAAAATAGGAAGGTTAATGAGCGGATTTCTCATTTCCTATCATACAAAAACCATCATTACTTTGTCTCTTATTGTGTAACGGGTGTTCTGGCAGCAATGTTTTTGACTATTTGATGTCCACAGCAGATGAGTTGCTTCTATCAGATTATGTGAATATATTCATCTGCAGTAGAAATAAATAAATAAGAGAAATTCAGACATTTACCTTTCAGTATGTTTAAGTCATTCATTTTTATTGAATGCATAAAGAAATTAATTGCTTTTAAATTATTAGAGCTTTTTTGTAGGATATATTGAATTATTAGATATTCATAGGGTGACAGTGTAACCAATTGTAAGCACAACCCTTGCAGACAAATCTTACAATGGTATAATGAGGAAATCCTCATTAGCCATCTTGGTTGTCCATGTGTGAAATGCATTTTAAGGTTCATTGTGCTATAGTCTAGACCCTCAGACTGAGACAGACACCTTAGCGTAGTTCAATAACGATGCAAACTAACAAAAACATAGTAGGACTTACATTTCTAGTAATCAGGCTTTTTGGAGATGTTGTTGATGCTGTGGACCAGGGATAGTTGGAGAATCCAAGCAGCCACACTCACTTGTGTTCTCATTAGGGTTATGTACTGTGGTGTAGAAGTGCAGGACACTATTTTTTCTGATCTTACCAGTTGAGCAGTGAACTACTGTAAAAATGTATTTCTACAAAAAGACTCAATTAATGTCACAACACAACTCAAACGACCTAATGTTGTCAAATAGATACAACTTAGGAGTCGTTGTGGTATCTCTTTATTAGAAAGAAATTTGGTTAACAGATTACAAGACAGACGTTGGCAGCTACAGCTTAACTGAGATCTCCCCATAGAAACCCTGTGTTGGACCTTTTGCTCTGTCAAATCTGTTTTGACCTTCATATTTACCTTTTTGGTTTGTATATTGTTCTGCCAAAACTGTACATTCAATCTTGACTTAGTGGGTTTAACTCAGTGTCTCTAGCTAGTAGTGAATGGTTCCAGCTTCTGAACTGCAAACACCTTTCTGCCACACATCTCAATCTTTGAATTCAGGTGTTTTCAGTCCCATTTCCACAGCTGGAAGCACTTTGGCGACAGTGGGAAGGAAAAACTCTCTTTTAACAGGAAGAAACCTCCAGCTGAACCAGGCTCGGGGAGGGGCGGGGCCATCTGCCGCGAGCGGTTGCGGTGAGAGAAGGAAATTAGGAACCACATTTAATAACTCAGCCACAGAGCAGCAGACCATGAAGTTGCCAACTCTTTGCTGACTCAGAGCCCCAAATTGGTGCTGGCGTTAACATCAACACAAAAACTGTGTGCCGAGAGTTTCTATGGCAGAGCAGCACCTGTAGGTGTAATCCATAGGTACACACACAACAATTATTTGTATTTGTTGTATTTGTGCAGAAAACTTTGTAAACCTGTTAAAATTTAATGTCTCCTTTAATAACAATATTTGTCATATTTGGTGATATCTAGTACACATAGTTTTGATAACTAAGATAAGTCTTTTAATCAATCTTTATGTATTCAAATGTGTTATTTATTAGTGTAATGTCATTTGGCAGCTACACTGATAAATGATACAATTATAACACAATATATGTGTTCTGGTACTGCAGTAACTAGAATACAAATATTGTTTTAAAAACAGCACTGAGGCAGTTAAAGGATTAGGCTGGACATGTCTCAGGACCTGCCACTGCAATGTTTTTGTTCATTTTATTTATGCTTTCATGAGCTGCTTTACACAAGCTGGAGGTAGAACATAAAGTGAGACAGTTAAAACATACAGTAAAATCTTGAACCATTTGTGATCAGCTTACATTGCAGTTAAATTATATATTTCGTCCACCACTGGGATAGAAAACTGTTACATTAGAATGAAGGAATACACTTGATGTTCTGCCAACTGAGTTTATATAAGGATGGATATAATTATTAAGGCACAAGCACTGGTATACAATGTCCCTTTTTGAAGTCTTAATTTTAGCATTTTGGCTGTTGCCATCTTGTTTCTGTTGGAGCCAACAAGGGGCCATATTTGGACGAGAGGCATTCACGAACATTTGGTCTTCTTACTTGTATCTTTAATAAGACTGGTTTTTTGTACCGTTGAGCTTATTTTTGCTGTTAAGTTGAGTGTTTTTAACATAAGACTCAAAGGGGGTTGACTCATCTTTGGAGTTGGCTTCAAGTGGTTATTTGAAGAACTGCAGTTTATTAGCCTTGTAGATTGTTGCTTGGTTGTGCCTGTAATGTGAATCCACTTTTACCTCTAAAATGAAAACAGAATGAAATAGGATACTGCTTTTCTTCCAAATCAGTGCATTTGTTTTTAACCTTTCGTGCCAAACAGCAGAAAAACTGAAAGGACTGACACAGAGCGCAGAAGATGGCTACTCCATAAAAACTGTCTAACATGTGCTAACTGCCTTGATTTCCTGTGTTCCCGACAGTGACAGTTTAATCTACCTCTTAATCTACCCCAATGCTATCTCTGTCATTACCTGAGAGACACAGAAAAAAGATGTTGCTGTGCTGGGACCGGAGAACTCTGCGTCCTTTTGGAAGGGTTCCTGTATCAGGCCTTACCTCTGTTCTCTCACATTACTTAATCAGCAGAGCCACAAAGATCCATGTCGGCTCATATATGTGGAGGAACTGTGGGTGTTTCTCTCTTACAGTGGGTGGAATACTAGCTGACCTTGTGCTTTGTCTTGCTGTGGGCTCAGGGGTCAGTGGATTGTAAACAAACACTGTGGAAGTAACAAGCTGGAGAACATAGATCACTGAACGGACACAAATTAGGTAACTAAAAATGGATACCTAACAAATTGGTTATCTGTGTTTTGCTCAAGGTTGGTACCCAGTATATTTTTGCAGTGAGTTGAGATGAACATAGATTTGTTTATATGTCATATTCACAGACAGTGGACATTGATAATATACAAGTATTTCCAGCAGCTCCCCTTTTTTAACAATTGAGATCTAACAGGGGAAAAAACACTTGGACAAAACTGCTTCAGACATCTTAACATACGTGATGGATCAATTTCATGTGCCTGCTTTACATTCAAGCTCCTTGGATTGTTTAATCCAACATGGCGTGCTCAGACACAATGCTGTTTTTATTAGTACGGCAAGTCAGAAGAACCAATAGTGTCCTTATCCTGCCTGTGGCTACTATTTTCAGGTATTGTGCACCTGTTGGGAACTGGATTCAGTGACAGATTACAGATTTTTAATGATACATGATGAAAGACTGTTTCCCACTGTGTGGACAGTAAGGTTTCTGACTGTAACAGGGGTATAAGCTACTATTCATCATTCATTGGTACACTGAAAAAAATCCATGTTGGATTTATTTAATTCAATAGTGGACATTGGTTGCACACAACTGTTTTGCTTTGGCAGAAACTTAAACAACTGAGTTAAATCAACACAACTTATTCATATTCAATAAACCTGTGCATTTTGTGTTGATAAAACGCGACTGAAACATGTTTAGATGAAGTAAGGTGAGCTCTTGGAATATTTTAATCCTTCGTAATTTTGACATTTTATCTCAACACTATTCAATAACTTTTAACCCAGTACTACTTGGTCACTCAAATACTACATGTTGTCTTCATATTACATAATGTTCAACAAAGTTTAGAGTCTGGTTAACATGAATGGATCTATTGAACAACTATCATCCTTCTATCTCTAGGTTGCAGGAGGGGCTGGGGTATAACCCAGAAGTGATAGGGTAAGAGGCAGAGTACACCCTGGACAGCTTACCAGTCTATCACATAGACACAAACAACCATTTGCACTTATATTCACAGGTAATTTAGAATCCAATTAACCTAACCCTAATTCTAACGACTGCATGACTTTTAACTGTGGGAGGAAACCAGAACACCCAGAGAGAAACCAATGCAAACTAGCCAGATTGTGGATTTGAACCCAGGCCCTTCTTCCTGTGAGGCAACAGCGCTAACCACCATGCCACCTGCTGCTTTAAAAAAAAAAAGCAGGAAAGCTATGATTTCAAGGCTTGATGCAGAATTTTCTGTGCCTTTTTGTCCTTGACAGGTTAAACCACAATAAATAGCAATAGCATACACGTGGTGTGTGTGTAGTTGTCTGCCTCTTATAACTCCAGTGATTTTCCTGCAGTTTGAAATCTCTTGCGATCTTGTGAATTTCTTACTAGATTATATCATGTTATCTCAACAAGAACAAATTAAGTTGTTGAATTTCATACAGATCCTACATGATTTAATTACATTCAAGACAGAAACATGAAATTTTTGTGTTCAATTTACAAGGTAGACTTTTTTAATGTAACAGCCACCCAAGAGGCGCCTTCCTCAAACCACGATCCAAAGCGCGTGAGACTGAAATCCTGTGCGGTGTCGTGAGATTTAACATTGCTATATTATTGACTTACTTCACTTGAACATGATATGGACAATTTAATCTACCCTCTCTGCATATCATGTAGTTTCTACACTATATAGTTACACTTAACTTGAACGCATGAGGCAATTGTGTTAAATACACTCAAGATGCTTACATAAATCCAAGAGATGGCCAATCCCTTTTTTTCAGTGTAGGATCAGTTTAATGCTCATTTTGAGTCAAAGTTGTTGATAATAAGAACATTTAAGTACTTTGCTTGACATTGTCAATACTCAACAACAAAAATCATAATTTAAAGAGCAGGTTCAACAGGAGTTTTGTGGAGATCATGGGAAATACTGTTTTTTGTTTGGACCATCCATTAATTAATTCCGGGGTTATATAAATAAATTTGGAATAATTTCATGAAGAGTTGGCTTTTTAACCTTAGCATAGATATTGTTATCTTATTTTGTTACTTACTTAACATATAAAGTAGTGGTGCTGATATATCATTGTGGCAGTGGCATGTGACTTTACAGAATGGCAAGCAGAGACAACTTGCACCAGCTCCCAAACAGACAAAAACATCTTCCACAACAATTTAAGTTGGATCAGATTCAAGCATACCATTTGTGCTGCCTGCCTTTCTGCAGTCCTTCCTCGCTGAAGAATTGTAAAGTGTTATTACTTATCTAGACAAATAAATATCTAGTATTTTATTAAAAATTGTACCCTATTGGCTGACAGCGACAATGGGTGGAAGAATTGCCTTCGATGCTTGTTGCCTCCTGGGAGCACGAGGCAGGTCTGGGCCCGCGCTGGAGAGTCGGCGCAGTGGCAGGATGGCTGCTGTGTTGCCTGGGATTACTCCTTATCCCCTACCCAACCCTGTTGCTGGTCACGTGCTCTATGTTGTGTGTGTTAGGTCGGGGGCGGGTTCATTCCACTGCAGGGTAACCTGCCACTGCATGTGGCGAATAAAATTTGAACTTGAACTTGAATTTTTCAAACAATCTATTTAGGAAAAGAAGCAATAAAAGATCATGACAACACCTCAGCAGTGTCGGGGAGTAACGGAATACATGTACTGGCATTACGTATTTAAAAGACAAAATATGAGTAACTGTATTCCATTACAGTTACTTTGTTGAAATAATAGATTACATTCTTTTCCTGTTTCACATGTTAGGCTGTGCCCTCTCTATTATTGGTAATTACACACTGGTGGAAACCCAAACAAAACACTAATAATAATAAGAGGCTCGAATGTCTGTGTTTCAATCTCGTGGCCCATGTCACCTCGACTTGCGTCCTGCATAATGACGTGAATAAATAATGTTTAAAATTATTATTCAAAAAACAATTTAATATGAAGGCAATATGAGCAGAGTGTTACAGGCATAGCCCTATACCCGTTATGTGCAAAAAAAAAAAGGAGAGTTGAAAAATACGAGTTGGGAGCTGGAAGCATGTAAATATAATAATAACCACTGCAGCCAAAAAGAGAGCCTGACGAGCCCAGCTGTAAGTAAGTCGTTAAGACTCGACTGTTGGCTGTGTTCGTGTTTTCCTCCGAAACAATAAGTTCCGTTGCAGCAGCCTTTCAACACCTCTCTCTGTCTCTTGCTAGCAAAGTTGACACAGACAACAAAGTAAAGCTCGTTTTCGGTTACGACACAAAACCCGACGTATTAGCCAGAGGTCCCTTTACTACGGTTCGGAGCCGCGGACCTGTTTTATATTTGCACGGAGTAGTTTTCTATATGAGATCACTGCAAAAAGTGCAGCCTTACCTAATGTCCACCCTACTGTTACTCATTTATATTAAGATTTAAACATCTAGTTGGTGTTGGTATGGAGAGTAACCTTCAGTAATAGTAATAAATCACACAGCAATAGGACATTCATGTAGTTGTAAAAAGCATGATGATATATTAAGTAATCCAAAGTATTCAGAATACGTTACTCTCATTGAGTAACGTAACCGAATATGTTACAAAATACATTTTGGGGCATGTAATCTGTAATCTGTGGTGGAATACATTTTAAAAGTAGCCTTCCCAACACTGCACCTCCGTACACATAAAACTGTGTTATTGGAAAACTGTGCATAAAATATCAAAAGTAAAATAATTATTCTGCAGAAAAATGCTCCCCATCAGTGTTAAATGGAATACTGCTGCACATTTTAACTATTAATTAATTTGATATTTTTTAACTATGTTATATTCGTAATCATCATCAGCATATCAACATATGCGTACTGGTGGTGGTCAGAGGGCCCGGTGGCGCCAGTGTCCGGCAGCCTTGCCTCTGTAGGTGCGCCCCAGGGCAGCTGTGGCTACAATGTAGCTTGCCATTGCCAGTGTGTGAATGTGTGTGTGAATGGGTGGATGACTGAATGTAGTGTGAAGCGCTTTGGGGTCCTTAGGGACTGAGTAAAGCGCTATACAAATGCAGGCCATTTACCATTCACCATATCCTGTAAATCGTTTTTGTGGTTGGACCATATATCTCTAAAAAAGTTGTTAATTAGCTCAGAAGCAGATGATTTAAAAATAAAAGTGCATTAAGATATATTAATAACAAAAGAAAATCTGCTAATTAACAAGCTCGAGCAGTTTGTGACATGGTTTACTGTCAATATCTACAGGTGGATTAAAAATGAAGGTGGAGTGTTGGCAAAACAGCTGGTTAACCGCTTTACATTCAGTCAAGTGATTTCTCATAGATGTTAATCTGAAAGTGCTGCTGTGCCTGCACTGATTACCTTGCCCGTTTTTAGACCAGATGCCTTCCCCTCTTCATTATCGTCAGAAGTGTCTTAGCTAATGTACTGAATGGGTTAAATGCAGAGGAACTATTTCCCCATGGGGACTAACACGCACACTTTTTAAAGGAATTGCTAATCTCAGTCTTTACGCGTGTTGGTCAAAGTGGTTAGCAAGAAGAAACTCATCTGTTACTATGCTAAGTAACAGAAGCTTGTTTACTTGCTAATGCTAGTTCTGTTTCAGCAAAAAAGTGCTGGTCATAGCTGATTTCAGAGCAGTGGAAACAGAGCCAGTGGCAGCTTCCAACTCATGATGATCTCCCATCAGTTTACCATGAAACACAACACAAGCCAAGTGCCGAGCTTTCCAACTGCAGCCATAAGATGGCAGTAATGTAAAGAATGGATCTAAACAGGACAGAAGTTTTATGAAAGCACTGCCTGAGGAGAAAGGAGAGACTGCAATACTTTCTTTTTAAATAATCTCTAATTTTAGATTTGACAAGTAAATACTGCTTGCCTTGATTGCCCTGAAGGACGGCTGCAGACCAAGAAACATTTTATCCAAATCAAGAGTTAAACAATATTTCATACGGATTTATTTAATAGCACAGTGTTCAATAACCAAATGTCAAGACTGTTTACTGACAGCTGGGCGGTCAAGTAGGTCTCATGCTGTACTACAATTTCGCCTCTGTCAGTGCGCCCCAGGGTGGCTGTGGCTACAATGTAGCTTGCCATCACCAGTGTGTGAATGTGTGCGTGAATGGGTGGATGACTGGATATGTAAAACGCTTTGGGGTCCTTAGGGACTAGTAAAAGCGCTATATAAATACAGGCCATTTACCATTTACTACAATTTAAATTTTTAACTGGGTGCCTATTGTGCTTTTCAGTAGAAACTGTGTGGCCAAAATGTTTCTGTCACTGCTAAAAACACCTGTTACCACTGAGTAACATGGTATCTTTGACAGTTTTGGTTATCTAGCTCTGTGAGATAGTTATATGAGGCCCTCCCACAGTGACAGCCTAGCACAGAAGCAACAAGTCTAGAAATTAAGTTAAGGTGCAATTTAAAAAAGAAAAAGACAAAACAAAACAACAAACACATGTCCTCTATTGGTCACAAGTTATTTTTGTCATCCTCCATCTGTTTTTACTGTTCTTGAATGTAGCAACAGAGTCCCTTCCAGCTTGTAATGTTTTTTTGGCAAGCTAGGATCACCCAACATCCTGTTTGGCCTTATACTTTTGTAAATATGCAAATATTAGATTTTCATTTTTCACAGATGTTTGTGTGTTGATGTCGTGAACTGTCACATTCTGTCTTCTGTTTGCTCAATGATATTTGAAAAAATGATATGCTTCCCAGCACTGTTACATGCTAGTATTTACTTTAGTATAGTCTTCATTAGCCTTAACACAACTTCAGATTTACTGCTATCTTAGCATTATGTCACTTTTTAATGAATTCATTCATTTTTTTAATCACATTTCAGTTTGACAGGTTCAACATAGCCATGCTTCTTGTTTCTGTAGCTGACTCAACAAAAACCTCAAAACCCAGTCAGAGATGACTGGGATCACATTGGTGGTTATCAATATTCCTTGTTAAGCTAGGCTTCAGACTCTGCTAACTTAATCTATTTATTTTACTACTCATTGTGCACTCAGTTCTGCTGTTTTAGGGCTCTACAAACTATAAACGTGCTACAGATAATTATCAAAAACTACTAAGTCCATTGAGAATAACACTGTTACATGGCATAATGGAGAAGATTTGGAATAGCATACATTTTTGGTTACTGACTGAATATTCTTACTAATAAACAGCCTCCTAAAATCCATCCATTTACATATTGTTTTTTTGGGCTACATGGGGGCTTCCTTAGGGATTATTAAAGTATTAATATTATTCTTAAAGTATTCTGATTCTGACTGAGCCTAAATGAGCCTTGACAGGTCACCAGTGTATATTTCAGACAGACACACACTCACAATCTGCTAAATCTAAAGACCCAGTGTAAACCAATTAAGAATCATCAGTTACCTTCAAAAGCTTGTCTGAACTGCATGAGGAGCCAGACTCCCTGTGCAGGCAAAAGGGAGAACTTACAAACTCCATGCAGAAGACACACCGAGTCAAACAGGCGGTTTAAACCAGGAAGCTGGTTTAAAACTTTCTTTTATCAGTTGCATTTCAACCAAAGTAAAACACTCTTGGCTTACAGAGTTTGCACCGCATGGTATTATTCAGTGGTATTACCAACATACACCTCGATGAATGTATTAAATATACTCTCTCAGGAAAGAATATTTATTTTTCTTAGAACATATTTCCAGGATAAAAGTAGGTGCAAATGTGGTACTTATAGATTATTTTAAATTGAAACTCTGAATGGAACATCAGGGATTTTCCAGATGAGGTTGTGTTTTAAGCATAAGCTAATGAAAGCTCATCAAACTCACTGTATTGATTGGTTATTTTATGTGATAAAAAGCCTACCAATAGGCACTAATTCATTTTCTGGCTTCTGTTCTGTTTGCTCGCTATTTGTAAAATAGATTTGAGAGGCATGTATAATCTTGTGTCAACCCTACAGGCTCTTTACACTTTTATATCTGTACTACACTGGTTCATTTGATCCAAGTCAAAGGCTTGCACATGCAGGGAGCCGGTTTGGCCCTGTGGGTGAGCTGGGGACCATCTGCCACACAAATGGAGTGCAGCGGCCTGGGTTCGGGTTTAACGCGTGGCCCTTTTCTGCATGTCTTCCCCTTGTTTATCTCCCTGTTTTCCACCTGGTCAACATGGCCAAGCTTTCTTTGCTTTACCTGATTCACAAAACGTAAAAGTGGCTCAAAGCCATGCTTTTAAACCAGGCTGGCTGCCTCAGGATTTGCGCACTGTCACATATACAGTAAGTGGGCATTTGACATGTCATTTCACTCATCCTTTGCACAGAATGGACAGATTGAATGTTGTCTGCTGCACTGAGTGAAATCGTTAGAGAAATCGATGAGAAAGTTGAATAAAGAACGTAAAAAATAAAATGGCAAAAGGCGATAAGAGTTTTGTGCCTGCAATTACATCAGTTAGTGATGTTGCAAAAGAACCATTAATCTTCTGAATTATTGAGTTAATATATTTATTTTATGACTTGTGACTGCTGTTCACCAGTCCTTTACAGATCTGAAACTTGAAACATATTTAGACATTTAGGACATTCAGTCCATTCCTCTGTGGCATTTTCCTGTCTGTTGCCAGATTAAGGTGAAACTAATATTATTTATGTTCTTTGTCACAAGTAACCTACTAATAGACTAGTTAGCTACACTACAGGAAGCAGATTAGAGTTGTACATTAAGAAAACATACAGTTTGCATGTTGTAAAATTGCCGCATGGCTTTCCTCCTCCTCAGGTATGAAGCATATGAACCGACAGAAAACAGCAAAAATCCTGAACATAACCAGCTCCAGACGAGGTTGTGTGTTCAGCACAAGTTACTATGGTGATCTTGCTAGATTAAAAGAAATCACATATATGGCAAAGACAATTCTGGCTTTAGGGTCAACCTGAGCCAGTAACGTGTTCTTTTAGTACATCCATCAAACTGCTTTGTGTTAGCAACTCTAACTCTTTTACGGATACAGAGCTCACTTATTCTTATTATACACCTTTTTAGTTTGTATGGATACACATGTTCTATACATGCACAGCAGATTGCTTTCCAAAGGAAGACATGATCTTCTTTGCCCAATATTTGGACAAATTATTGCACATTTTTCTGTGTATTTGTGCTAACACAAATATTCAGATTAACTCAATCATTCTTCATATTGTATTCTCTAGCCAGATTTCTCCATATGGAAACTCCACTAGCCCCTTTAACTAAGTAATCATCCAAGTCTTGACCTTTTTTCTAATTGTTTACCTATTTTAGAGGTCAAGGGCGTCAAATTCAATTTTACAAATGGCAACAGTGGAAAGTGAAAATCACATTAAAGCCCATCTCAGCCTTGCCTCTCAAAGTTTATCTCAAAAGCCACTGAGCCATCAGTGTGATGTATTCATTTCTAACCTTGTCCATCCTGGTCACTCGCAGTGAAAATCTTAACATCTTCCACTCTGCCACCTCCAGTCTTTTAGTCAGTGCCACCATCTCCAAACCATACATTAGAGGAAGTCACACTGCCATCTTGTACCACATTAAAGGCTCAGCATATATAATTTCTTAATACATGTCCCATATGCTTATATAAGACTGAATAAAACTACTTAAGGGGCATTTACCCTGCCCCTCCCTGAGCCTGGTTCTGTTGGAGGTTCCTTCCTGTTAAAATGGAGTTTTTCCTTCCCACTGTTGCCAAAGTGCTTGCTCATAGGGGGTCATATGATTGTTGCTTTTCTCTCTGTATGTGTTATTGTAGGGTCTGCCTTACAATATAAAGTGATTTGAGGCAACTGTTGTTGTGATTTGGTGCTATAGAAATAAAACTGAATTGAATTGAATAGTGATGATTTGCCACACTATTAACAGTTAATAATGTAATCTCAAATTAAACGCTTGAATTCAGTGAATTGCTGGAATTCACTGAATTTAAGCGCTTGTAGGGTCTACCTTGAGGTGACTGTTGAACAGAATAACAAATCTTTGTTTTTGTTCTCGCATATGTTTCTTCTAGTCTTACATAATCTGTTTTACTGGTCTGAACATGACATGTGGACTCTACAGTGGGTAAACTGGCCAAAATTCATGCACTTTTTAACCACAATTGTACAATAAGTAATTTTTTAAAGATTCATTAGCGGCAGGTGTTCAGCAGATAATAGTCCAAGTTGCAGAGCAGAAGAGTGTATTCACACCTACAGTGCATCGATCTGTGTGGTGTGAATACACTGTTGTTTTTGCAAGTGGAATGAAACAAGCTCTTTAATCCCACCCACTTTTGAATTATGCTGCATCAGCTTTAAATGGAAGCCTGCAGAATTTGGCAACACAATGCTGCCATAATGGCGTGATTTATTTGTGGTAGCCATTAAAATATGGTACTATGTCAGCTACGATGGCCTCCAAAAATTCCCTTCACAGATACCCTTTGGATCTGACTGTGCCTGGGCTGTATGCACCATAAACCTTTGATTCTTTCTCTTCTCGATTCCCTTCTTCCTTTAGTCTGCCTTTTCTCATCTCCTTTGTCCACCCCCTCTCTGATTTCTTCTCCTTCTGCCTCACTCTGTGTGTCAGTAAAGCCAAGAGAAAAGAGAGTGAGAAAGACCTGCTTTCTGCTGGCTCTGCATTATGAGAGGGAGAGCGAGGGATGTGAGCGAGTGAGCGCTAGCAGCAGTTTAGCAGACTGTGCCAAAAGAAGGAATGCAGCACTGCATTATGAAAGCCATAGGATATAGGTTCAACTCTGTGAAAGATAAATGAGAGAAGCAGGATTTAGAAGATGCACCCCACCATACACATGGCTGATGTGATAATAGGACGGAAGTAAATAAGCAATGCATCATCCAGAGCAAGCCAGAACAGGACGTTTCCTTAAAAAGTGCAGCATTTTCTGGTGCTTCAAATCACGAAGGAGTACCTTGTCATAGAAGGAAAACGCCTCCTACTCCCCTAAGTCTCACTGTAGTTGGAGACTGGTAATTATCTATTCTAGGGAAGAACTGACACAAAGGGAAGCACCACAAGCTTTGATCTCATCAAATCTCCTCATCCACATCATGTCATGAACAGAGCTCAAATATTTAGGGGAGAGAAGAGGAGTATGAGCGAAGGGCGGAACGGGGGTTTATCAGACTTGCCATATACCATTTTTAGGTCAGCCCAAGGCCAAACTTTGCTCCGTACACCTGCCTCTCTGCAAGCGGGGGGCTGCAGCCTTGGCGTGGAGCTCTGTCGTGCTGAGCTATTTTGGGGACAAAACCAAATTTAGCCACTCACTTTCTATCTGTTGTTCTCCCAGCTCCTTCCTGAAATACAAGAATGCATACAGACTTGGGAAAAGGATCTATAGGTTTGTGGCTTAGTGTGTTTATTCAATTCTAAATATTCATTTGGTGAAATGAATCAATAAAAGGTTCATGAAAAAAATGCTTTCAAAAGGAAAGTTGATTTACGATACATGTCAAGTCTGATGAATTTGGTGATTTGGTGACGTATAAATAAAATTGAACTGAATTGAATTGACAGTTGTTTGCAGCATCGTGCAACTTATAGATTTCTAGTAGCAAGCAAGGCGATCTGTAGGAGCCTTCCATTGAAGCAAAACCTGACATTAAAGGAGTGCAAGAGCGAGAAGCAACAAAATCACTTGGCCAGGAAGTGACAGTGCCACACATAATGTAATTTTAATAAAACTTCACGACTATGCACCATTCTCTAAAAACCTACCCTAACACTTGCACTTTCTTTCTGCAGGAAGGTCAGGAGCTGATCCAGGAGAAACCTGAGCTCCGTTCAGTGGTGCAGCAGAAGCTGGAGGAGATTAGGGAGTGCTGGTCTGACCTGGAGACCACGACCAAGGCCAAGGCCCGCCAGCTCTTTGAAAATAACAAACCCGAGCCAGCAGTGAAGAGCTACTCAGACCTCGACAATCAGCTCTCCCACCTGGAGCAGCAGCCCCCCCAGCTGGAACAGGCACACCACCTGCCAACCTTCAATGAACAGCTCCAGAAATTTCAGGCAAGTCCCAAGGCCCTCCTCTTGGTCTGAACTTGTCTCTTAAACCAGCGCAACATAAAATTCAACCAAATGTGTTTAACATATCAAGAAAGCTGTAATTAATTATTATTGGTTAACACCACCTTGGATGTAGGTGCATATTTCCACTGAAGTGTGGAGCCTTCTTGTATAGTTTGGCTTAAATTGCAACATTTTTCTGTATAGTTGAAAATTTTCAATAAATAGCCCACAGCGGCCCTTGTAGTGGCCTGCTCTCAAACATGGGGTTCAGAGGCATTCAAAAATGCACCTGTTATATAACCCTGAAATGTTCTGTTAGGGAAACAGCTGACGTGCTGTGTTTGTCCATCCTTCATATGGTTGTAACATGACCTTTCCTTTCTATCCGGTGAAGGCTATGGAGTCTCAGATAGGGGACTTTTACAAGGATGTGGGAGAGCTTGGAAGCTTGCAGGGGCTCTGCCTACCCCAGCGAGGGCTGATGGCAGGTGACAAGGAGGTCGGCGAGCAGTCAGGCGAAGTGGAGACCCGTATAGTCCGCCTCATCGAGCCCCTGAAGGAGCGACGCCGCATCCTGCTGGCTTCCAAAGAGATGCATCAAGTCGCCCAGGACCTGGAAGATGAGATAGTGAGTCCCTCCTCTTCTTGTTTCATATATTTTGTCTTAAATTTAAACACTGCTTATAAAATGTGCCAGTATGGTTGTTACAATATCATCACACATAATTGTTTTTTCATATTCAAAATTTGCAAAGTAAATATATCATGTCTTTGCCATCGCTTCCGTGTTTGGTCTACGTTTGATCGTAAACATGCCTTCTGAAATATTTAATAACCCCACTGTGGTTGTTTGGCAGCTGTGGATTCAGGAGAGGCTTCCTTTAGCTACTTGTAAGGATTATGGAAACAACCTCCAGAGCGTACAGCAGTATATCAAAAAGAACCAGGTAAGTCAGGGATGACTTTTGGCCATGGTCAGCTGAAATGTAATCCACATTCTGATAAGACTGAGAACTTTCTCATCGGTTCTGTAGGCAATCCAGAGGGAGCTGACAGGGCGGCGGGCTCGTATTGAGGAGGTTCTTGATCGGGCAGCAATCATTGCTTCACTGAGAACTCCTGAGGTGGAATTTGTACGTGAGGGGGCGGGACATGTACGCCAGCTGTGGGAGTTGCTGCAGCTGGAGACGGAGAGGAGGTCTGTGTTGCTGGAAGCTGCGCTACAGGCTCAGCAGTACTACAGCGAAGCAGCTAAAGTGGAATCCTGGCTGTCAGGACAGAAGCTCAACCTGGCCAGCGAAGAAAAAGGCACAGTATGTACCCCTGTAATATTCACACTGCTCTTTACAGCCATAGGTTATCATCAAAGTGATCATGGTGTTTTATTTTTCAGGATGAGGCGAGCACGCTACAACTTCTGAAGACCCACCTGGCTCTGGAGCAAACCGTGGAGACATATGCAGAGACCGTAGGCATGTTATCTCAGCAATGCCAACATCTACTAGAACTAGGACACCCAGACAGGTGTGCCATAATCCCTGCAGATTATCCTAAATTTGTTTTGCACATTCTAAGTACTAAAGTTTAACGGAAAATTGTTTTGAAATTGTAATTGTATTCTTTTGTTTTGTCTTAACTTTCAACAGTGAGCAGATCACCAAGCAGCAGTCCCACATAGACCGCCTCTATGTGTCTCTGAAGGACATGGTGGAACACAGAAAGATGAAGCTGGAACAGCAGTACTGGCTGTACCAGCTCAACAAGGAAGTAGAGGAGTTAGAGAAGTGGATCACTGAGCGTGAAGCAGTAGCCAGTTCCACTGAGCTAGGCCAGGACCTCGAGGATGTCACGGTCAGTATATCTACAAGGTTTTAGCATCTAGTCAAACAACAGGAACACATGAGGTGTTCTAGTCTCAGTCAATTCTGAGCCCAAACTGTGAACCGTGGCAAGGAAATTTCACGACTGCACAGGTGGCATCCTAATACAGTGCCACACCATTCTTTCTCAAATGTTTGTAGAAGCATGCTGCATGCCTGGTTGCTTAATCTTATACACCTGTGGCCATGACAGTTATTGGAACACCAGAATTCAATGATTTGGATGGGTGGGTGAATACTTATATAGTGTATACCATAAAGGAGACAGACGTATATTGTGTTTCAACTTTGATCTCTCTTGGCTGACTGCAACATGTTTGTTCCACCAACAGCCATGGCCATAGCTAGGATCATGTGCTTGAATTGGGAGGGGTAAGAAAGCAAACTCAGTGGACTTCAATCTGCAATATACTGACATCTTGTGGTGAAAACTTTACACCGTGTAACTTTTTTTTTTGAGATTGGAAAATTAATGAGCACAACAGCACCACCCACCTGTTTTTCATGTGTTCTTTCTGTCTGGGACAGCTGATCAGAGAAAAGTTGTTTTAAATGGGGTGAACTGCAGGGGGGCACCATGGCCTGCAAGGATTCACTGGAAGTGGTGCAATTTGGTCCAGTTTTAATCAGCTGCTCAGTCACTCAACAGATTTATTTAACAAACATCTTTTGCATTGATAGGATACATCTGACTTTCCTTTTACGTTCATTGGAGACATTTTTGACGAGGAACTTATTTGTCAGGACAGGAGAAAGCATTCTGTATTTGCAGGGTGGAAATCATCCACTGTGTTAAATTACATTACATTTATGAGAATAAAGAATGATTCATGTTTGTGTGAGTCTCTGTAGCGTTGCGTTGTTTATTTGCGTTTCAGGTCCTTCAGGAGAGGTTCACCAAGTTTGCATCAGAAACCAACAGCATTGGCCAGCAGCGCATGGAGCAAGTGAACAAAATGGTGAACGAGATGATAGACTGTGGCCACTCAGACGCGGCCACTATTGCTGAGTGGAAAGACGGACTGAACGAGTCGTGGGCTGACCTGCTGGAGCTGATGGAGACCCGCAGACAAATGCTGGCAGCATCGCACCAGCTGCACAAGTTTTTCACCGACTGCAAGGAGGTATGGTCACATCCGATATCAGACAGTGACTCAGGTGTGCCCTGTTCTTCCTCAACATTACAGGTAGACTGTCTGGGCGTGAGTTGCAGCTTCTATTTTTAAAGCACTCATGATGACAGCGTTGTCCTGTGTTGTAGGTCTTGGCTCAGATCGCAGGGAAGATGAAGCAGCTGCCAGAAGTGAGGGCGTGCCAAGCCAACATTACCAATCCAGCCACCCTGCAGAGACTCATGCACTCTTTTGAGCATGCCCTTCAACTTCTAGTTGCACAGGCAAGTGATATACTCACCAAACTTGTGTTTGTCACAAAATAGATTATACGTCATAGACAAAGCAAACTTTGACTAAAAACTAAGGCTAATCTTTTATTAATTAAACAGAGTGACGCATGTCTTTATGCAGGTGAGGCAGCTGCAGGAGAATGCTGCCCAGCTGAGGACCATCTATGCTGGTGAGAAGGCTGAGGCTATTATGGTCAAGGAACAAGAAGTGATGGATGCATGGAAGGAGCTGCTGAGCTCTTGTGAGGCCAGTCGTGTCCAAGTGACTTCAGTAACTGATAAGGTCCAGTTCTTCTCAGTGGTGCGTGAAAACCTAATGTGGATGGAAGGAATCATGGGCCAGATAGGATGGGATGAGCCAAGGTAAGGTAGCATATGCTTGTTAAGGTATGGCTCTCCTTTATTACAGTTTGGAAAAGATGAATTAGAGCTTTAGAGAGTGCATTTTTACCTGCAGGTTTCTGTGGTCTTATATGGTCAATGAAGACAAAATGTTAATATTGTCTTCTGTGCCGCTTTGACCTAATTTCATATGACACCTGCTACACCGTTTGTTTTTGTTTTTTGTTGGGGGCTTCTCAGGTTGACACTCTAATCACTGCCTTTATTTGTCATGTTCCCAACCAGTACCACCGTCCAACTTGCAGTATTTTCATATTTGGCCTGAAATCTTTCAGCAGATGTCCACATATCAGCATATGCATGAACATACAGCACTATGGGAGCCACAAAGATGGCGAAACATATGCACATGTAGTGTGTTTTGATGCAGCTAACATTTTTATGCCTCTACAAAAATTGAGCCTTCCTCAACTTTTGATCCCCACCATCCTTTTTTCTCATCACTTGCAGTGCCATCTTTTGGCACAAGCCCTTGAAAATTTTCTTTTTTTCATGTCTGGCTATAAGATTGTGTTCTTCTTATTCTTATTCCTTTTCTTCTTCTTCTTCTTCTTCTTCATGCAGTCTGCTAGTTTTTTTAATATTAACTTTGACACCCAAATGTTTTCACTCAATCCATAGAGAATGTCTGGGGCAGGGTAAGAATGTTTTCACACTCGTCCAGGTAATAAATGAAGGCTGGTGTGATAAAGCCTGACAGTATTGTGTCCCTCCGTCCGGATCAGAGGTTTTTCTGAATTTGTTTGTATTAAATATATTGTTATAATATGCTGACATAATATTGGTCAATCACTGATTTGTGTGTGAATCATTCATATACATGGCTGGTACATGAGGCCCTTTGGCAATCTTTTGCTCTTTGACAGATTTGCAAACTATTGCTGCCAATACAATCACATCGCTAATACTGCTAAATAAGGAGACTAATATGGCTGTTAAACAACTGTTTAAGAAGTAGAACTGTCAGGATTCCTTTTTTAAAATATTTTGTGAGGGGGTTAATGTAACCAGAAAAAAATGATCTGTGTTCCTCAGAGATCTGACAGCTCTGGAGGGAATGATGAGACAACACCAGGAGCTGAAAGCCAAAATAGATGGACGCAGCAAGACCATACAGCAGTGTGCAGATCTCGGCAAGATCCTGATTGCTGCTGGCAACCCTGCTTCAGAGGAGGTCTGACAAAAAATATTCACACTGTTAATATAAGAATACATAAAAATCATACAATTACTTTATGTAGTAATGAAACCAACCTGCCTGTCGCCGCAGATAAAAGAGAAGTTGGACAGTCTTCTGACTAAGCAGAAGGATCTTGTTGAAAAATGGGACAAACACCAGGAACGGCTGCAGCGCAGTGAGTAAATAGAATACTTAATAGATGAATACTTAACAAAACACTCTGTTAAATGTTAAATGGGCCTAAACTATAAATGTTTTTCCCTTTCATGCCACTATGTGCATTTAATATATCATGAATCATGTATGAATCTTACTGTTCTTTTCTGGTTGAGCTGACATTGCAGATTCACTCTCAACACAATTTAACCAAAAAGACTGAAATCCAAGCTGTAACATAAATGATAAAATTCCCTCATAATACATACACAAACATGTAAATAACAGATTCTACTGAGTATGCATTAAGCATGTAGTGAGTTGGTAATAGTGTGGCTGGTCTTCTGTCACTTCCAGAGCAAGAAAAATTCCAGTTTGCTCAGGAGACAGTAAAAGCAGAAGCCTGGCTAAAGGCCAAGGAGCCGCTGATCACTACCAGGCATCAAGAGGGAGGAGTAGCCCAAGCCCAAACTGATGAGGTTGAGCAGCTCATCCTTCGCCACGAGGCCTTCCGCAAGGCTGCTGTAACCTGGAAAGAACGCTTCAGCTCCCTGCGCCAGCTTTCTGCTGTAAGCTTGACTGTAGATAAATAATGAATCAGTTTGCCGGAGTCACAGTTTTTTTTTTTAAAGTGACTACGTGTTGTGTTTGCTTAGCAGGCATGGGCGCATACCATGAGTTTGCATCATCACAGGCTTTAATCTGGCTCGTGACATTAAGTGCATGTGGTGTACCCTAATCCCACTGCACCCAATCTGCCTTCCGCGCTACATTGCTTAGTGTTTTGTCTGGCATATGTTTGAAATGAACAAATCACTAGCTTTACCTGCATCTTTTGGAACCATCGCATAAAATGTGGCGTTAATCAAGTTTATATGGTGCTATTAGTTATGTAGCTAACTCTCTCTCTAGGCTGAGAAGAAAAAAGAGGAGGAGAAAAGGACCCCACTCTCCAGCCGAAGGATGTTCCCATTATCTTGCCTGACTCCCAGTGTTCCCTCAACCAGTGCTACCTCTTCTTTCCTAAGGCAGACGGTACAGGCCCAAATTGAACCGAAGCCCTTGAAGCCCAGTTTGGATCTGGGTGCCACCTCTGCAAGCCAGAGACTGTCTTCAGCACTGGCCGGCTATAGTCCAGTTATAAATGGATCAGGCTACCACGGACTGGATCAGGGCAGCGGGAAGTTGATGGGTACTTCTTACCTTGGGATGAACCACCCGGCAGCCGGAGGTGGGAGTGACTCTGGTTTCTCAGCACTGACCTCTCAGAGTGGTGGAGTAGACACCTCCACCTATCTCGGTTTGAACCATCAAACTGCTTGTAGCGCAGAAAGCTCTGGGTACTTTGGACTAACTACTGGGAGCATGGGTGGGATGCAGAATCATCTGGGGAGTGGCAGGTTAGGAAGTTCAGGTAACCTAGCTCAGCAGCCAGGCAGTGGAGGTATGGGAAGCCCAGGCTTTCTGTCTCAGCAGAATATGGGCAGTTCTGGATATCTGGCGCAACCGCAAAACATCGGGACTTCCGGATATTTGGGACAGCAGCCAAATTTAGGGAGTTCAGGATATTTGGCACAACCGTCCAACATGGGGAGCTCTGGGTATTTGGCACAACAGCCCAATATGGGAAGTTCTGGGTTTTTGGCACAGCAGTCTAATATGGGGAGTTCTGGATACCTGGCACAGAATTATCAGAGCGCTGGCGGATTGGGTAGCTCAGGCTATCTGGCACAAAATCATTACAGCAGTGGAAGCCTGGGCAGCTCTGGATATCTGGCACAGAGTGGTGGCATCATGGACCCTAAAATGGCATATGCATGGCAGCACCTGAAAGCTGACTTCATGCAGCCTAGAATCAACCACATCCACAAGGCTGTAAACCCTCTTCTCGAAGCCAGCAGAGTGCAGCGTGAACAGTTTGGCGACATCCCGATGGCAGACATGATGGGGCCAGAGTCAGGGCTGGAGCTCCTCCACGGCCGCCTCCAGAGAGATCCCCGTGGCAGCCGCTCTGACCCTCAGATGGACCATCTGAGGAGAGAAAGGGAGTACAAGCTGGGCAGACAGACCTCCAGCGAACAGGAAATTCAAGCGAGGCTGAATGAGCTGCCGCTGATTGTGCGGCAAGAGCGTTACCGGAGGCGCCTGGAGAGGCAGTCGTCTAGTGAACAGGAGGGGAGCGGCAAGCAGAGGCTGCAGAGGCAGGACTCGAGTGACCTGGAGGGCTCTGCTAAGGAGGGCTCTGACAAGCGCTCAGGGTATGTGAATGAGTGGTTTCTTTACAGTTTGCCCAGTCAGCACAGTCCAGCATGATCGTTATCATTTGGAGGTTACGTAACGATTGTGTTTGCTGTGTGGGTGACTCATGTTTGCTGTCCATCCAGGGAGAAGAGAAATACCATGGCAGAGATTGTAGAGCAGGTCCAGGAGAGAGAGGCAGCACATGTGAGTTTACATACTGCACACCACAGTATTGTGGTGTCACTTTAGTTTAAATTATGTATAGATGCAATATTCTCTCTTTTGTTATCGGGTTTTTCAGGCACGAGGAGAGCCTTATCGACCTCCTAGCAGCCTCTCAGCACCCGTGACCCGTTTTGATGGACGTCCTCGTGCCCGAGACCGTCCCAAACCAAGGAGAAGGCCCCGTCCAAAAGAGCCTGAGGAGACTCGACGATCCCGCTCAGCCCCGGCAACTGGAGCCCCAACAACACCCCAGCCGCCTTCACACACTGCCCACAACGAAGGTTCCCTCTACCGAAAAAAGGCCACCAGCTCTGACCTTGAAGCTCAGCAGCGAAGCCCAAACAGGTAAAGAAGTCATGAACAAAAGACAAACACCACCCCAGCAATAACAACTGCCTCATTAAAGGTCTGATCAAAAATTTGCAAACTATGGAAAACTGTGCAAACCAGGTCAAATAGCTTATGGTTTCAGCCAGCAGGGTATTACTTTTGTGTTTGCGAAAAGAAAGCAGGTTGTCTAGAAGCAACCTTCACGCTCACTGTCGTTACTATCTTTGACCAGAGTGAGCTGACTGTCTTCATTGAAGACTAATTTATTAAACTGACCTCAGTCGGATCCAGCTATCATGTTATCAATGCTATCAATGTTAGCATGTGTCATGAACTTTGAAGAAACCATCGACGATTAGCTTTCAGTCCTGGTCAGTCACACTATATATGTGTTATGACACAGAGCGACAGTATAGTTAGATCTATATGTTTTTGGACAGTTAAATATTTTTGCCTCCAAAACCAGCAGAAAGGATTTTCCAAAGATTCATTTGCATGTTTGATTCAAGTGGTTTATCTCGGTTAACGGCATATTTGATTTGGGAAAACAGAGAGCTTGACAGGTTGATTGCAAATTTTCATTGATTTTTATTAGTTATTCTAAAATTTAAATGTGTATTGTTTGAAACAAAAATAACTGATGTGACCCAACTTATCTGCAGAAATGCATTACAAATCTGTTTGATGTCTCATTGTGATTTTCCAGCAAGTCCTGGGTGAACGTATATTGTGTGCTGAAAGATGGAAAGCTGACCTTCTATAAGGATGCCAGGAACCACAACACAACATACAACGGAGAGCCTCCTGTTGACCTTAGTAACTGCTCGTTTGATCCGTCGATGGGATACAAGAAGAAGAAAAATGTCTTCATCCTTCAGTAAGAATTATTCATATTATTATGGCAAATTTTATTGCCAGTAACTGTGATTTCAAATTGTGGTTTTACTGAGTTTATATTGAAAAGTGTAATATGTCTTTAAAGGTTATTGCCTATTAAAAGATTTTAAATTATTGATTAACCACATGGCTATAAAATACATGCAAATGCATAAAAACTGACAAGTCCCTATTGATTTTCTGTGCAACAGAGTGAACGATGGAAACAACTTCGTGTTTCATGCAAAAGATGAGGTAAGATACATTTGTAACTTGGTAAGGTCAATTAACTTACTGGTGTTAGTATGTTAGAACTTAAAGACATGGAGCATTCTGATCAGTCAGTACATTATCAAACTCATGAAAAGACAAAGATCATCAATAAATGTATTTGCTGCTCATTGTTCTGCAAAAACAATTTTGATTAAAGTAATAATCTACAGCATTACACCGGCTGGCTCCTTCCTTCATTATCTTGAACATTACCTTAAACGTGGGCACTGATCTGCACAGGTCGCCCTGCTACCAGACTCAAAATATGCCGAACAAATCAACTATTTACTCCAGTTTCAATAACATTTGTTTAAAAATACACTGTCAAGCTGTTTTAGGAAATCGCTTTTCAGGTAAATACTATATAAATTATTGGCCAGAAATTTACATACCCTCACCTTGGGCATGAATGGCATGGTCATTTTGGGCTTTTAATTGTTTCTCTGGCTTTTTCTTGTTTCAGGGTGGAACGATTATACAGCATATGTCTTTAATGACATTAAAAGGCAAAAACTAGGAGCACAAGTTTGAATTCTTTTGGATTTTTATTTTCAAAATTGTCAAAATAATACATATAAGCTCACTTTAAACCTTTTAATAAGTGGTGCTAAAGGCTCTTCAATGTCTTAACTTGATAGGTCAAGGCCCTGTTAACTTCTTGTTAGTGATCATGACTGGTTGGTAGTTTCTCTTTACCAGCATAAAAAGGCATCACTCATTGGATTGACCGATACTTGCAACAAAGGGAACGTCCAAGGAACATGATAAATATCTAAAAATGAGGATTAAAGATTTACACAAGCATTTCTAAACAACAGCACATTCCAAGATCATCAGTTTAAACAATTGTACATAAATACAAGTAATTCAGATGTGTCACCACTGGACTAATAGGGTTCTGACCAAAAAAGAAGCCCCTGCTCCAAAATCAGCATCTTTAAACTCAACACCCCTGACCTCAACCATCATGAAAATGTATGGACTGGGCTCAAAAGCAGGGCCAGAAAACCAACCAGTTTGAATGAATTCTACCAAATCTGACAAGAGTTGTCAAATGCCCAACCACAGTTCTGCTGGAAGCTTGTTGCTTGTTGATAGCGAACAAAACCCATCTGGTGTCCCTGCAGCTTGCTAAGAGATATTTCACCAAATAGTAGCAGGGGTGTATTTGAGCCTGTATTTAGCATTCTGGATCTTCTCATCAAAGATATTTGTCATCTGTGAACCTAGTTGTTGTTTTTAAAGTCAGTGAAGATGTTTGCTGTATAATCATTCCATTACCGTAACATTCATACCCATGATGAGTCTATGTAAACGTCTGGCCACATGTGTATGTGATATGTTACTATTGACAAGAGGGTACTGAAGATCTAGAACAACAGAAATGTTGGTTTTGGTTTGTTAATGGAACTTCACAGATAACAGAATGACGTTTCTTTAACTTGTATCCAACACATTTTCACACATTTTGATTATAATATTACCAGTTTGTCTCTTTTTAATGCCACTGGATTACTAAAATCACACAAGGACAGCATAGAGGAGCATGTTGAGCAAGAGAATGATGTTACACAAATGCACCAGTGAGCGACACAGGAAATCATTCCTGCCTGTGGTTATCTCCTTGTACAACTCCTCCATCTAATACACAGTACACAGTGCAATAGTTACACCCTTTTGCACACGCTCTGTAGTGAAAATAACAAATAACAAAGTTTTACAGGTTAGAGTAAAATGTCAGTCATATATATCTAACCTCTGTAATATTCTGGAAATTTATAATTGAGCTATTTGTATATATATGAGCTATTCCTTATATTTTGTAAACTTTGTAATATATTGTGTTATTTAATTAGTTCAGTCTGTTACTGTTACTGTCTTGAAGCCACTGCAGCCACATAATTTCCTTAGGGAGTGTAGTATTCAGTGTAGTATTTATGTCAGCATTATGTTAAAAGTACACCGTTACTGCTTCCATATGAATTAAAGGGTAGGTTGCAGGCAGGTCCTGCTAATCAAATGTGTTAATAGATTAATAGATCTTGAGCAAGTGTGAACAGCTCTATAAATACTGACGTTTTGACTGTTTGGACCATTCAAGTGCATGTTAACACAAAAAGGGAAAGACATCAGCAATGATCTTAGTGAAATAATTACTGGTGCCCATCATTCTTGGAATGATTATGAAGCCATTTCCAAATGTTTTGAAGTTGTTTTGCAGTGATGTGAACACTTTGAGTTGCGTCGTATCCAGAAATATTCTAGGGTCAAATATGAGCTCATGTGTCCAACCACTAAAGCCTGACTCAAATAGGGTCATGCAACAGGACAATGATCCCAGCAGCAGCAGGAAACAATCCTCCACAACACATTAACCATCTCTCAGTCCCTTAGATCAAGTGCAATTTTAAGTAAATGAAATGAAAATACTTCATTTTACATTCTTGCAGTATTTGGCATGTACAGAACCTAAATACTTCTTCTACTCTTGGTTCTGTCTTTATAGTTTGAACTCTTTCCACTTAGTAATTGATGGGTTCGGTTTGTGTGAATGAGGTGCGGCACAAAGCCACAAACCACTGATGTAATAAGAAGAGGTGCAACCTTCAGTCAAAGGCAAATTTGATTACATTGTTTCCCACCTGAAGACACTTTATTCAAATAAAGAAAATGTAGCGTTTCAGCTGGATGGTTTGCATATATCTGCTGCAGGCTCAGATTTGGATGCGTAACAATGCGATGTGTAAATCCCAAACCACACAATGAATCAAATGCAAAGAGAAAAAAGCATTATATGATGAGCAGACTCCTTATATAAGCTCTCTGTCTGATCCTGGTCTCTGTAGGAGGACCTAAAGGCATGGACTTCCACTATCACCACCTGTATAGCTGAGCACGAGGCCATGGGCACGTGGGATAAGCCAGGCACCTCATCTATGGATCCTGACCGCTCTGAGAGGAAGGAGAAGTCGGAGGGAGATGCAGACGCCAGGTCAGAGAGGTCCGAGCTTGTAGAGGGGGAGGAGAGGTCTGAGAAGGAGAGATCAGAGAAAGGCGACGGCTCTGAGAAGTTAGACACATCTGAAATTGCTGACAAGCTGGAGGGTGGGGCGGGGGGCTCCAGCACGTCTGGAAAGAGCAAATGAGAAGCCCTTTTTTGTTTTACTGCTACTCACTGACAAACAGCATAGGAGGCAGGGATGGATGGAGAGCATGTGCAGTTAGGTTTGCAGGTCCTCGGTCACACAGCTGGAACACACCGAGGCCACGGTCCTTTGATTGACTATTGTAACTGTGACAGACTAATCTCTCAGCCTCTCCCCCTTCACCCAGGAAATACATCAGTGCTTGCGGTGGGCCACCTGCTGGTAGATAGGAGGCCGGCCGGGTGGACAAACAGGCAGACAGACTCCAACAAATGGTCCCAAGAATTAGTCACTGTCACTTCCTATTGTTGATCGTTTAATCTCTCGGATTCACAGCATCTTTGTTTATGTATCTTTGACTGATAATGTAATGCTCTGTCTATCTAGACAAACCTGAGAAGTGGCGAATGAAATGTTTCTCAATAGTAAAAAAAGAAAAATGTTTTTGAAGCAATATACTTTTTTATGTTTCCTCTTTGTCGGTGAGAGAAATGGGGGAAAGGAAATAAGAAGTAATGTAGAAGCAGCTGTAAATTCTCTCATTTTTTTGTCACCTCCACGTAAGCTTACTCCAGGCAGTTGTGCACCTTAAACACTTGACACATCTGTATACTAATCATAGTGACATTTAATCCCGACACATGGCTAGCTTTGACTCATCTTAATATAACGGAATGCTTGTGTTACCAACTGACTTCACTGGTGTCATTTCCACAGTTCTTTTCTTTTCACTTCTTCTGATTCTCATTATGATTTATCCGTAACGATCCGTGTCCAGAGAAGAGCATCCCTTCAAATTCTGATCCATCACCCCAAGGCATGTTCAAAGTGGCAACGCTCAAAGTAACACTAAGCCTGAGACGATCCCTTTGTGTACATGACAAAAAATCAGAACATTGCATGAAATAGTCTTAGTGCACCTGTTAAACTTGCCTTTATTTCTGTGTTCTTGGCATAAATCAGGCAGCACTGAAATTGCAATAATCTAATGTGAGCGGGTGGGTGGGTTGTATTTGCTGTCATAGACGACTTCTCAAAATCCCGAGGGTTGTTTGAAAAAGCAGAGTTGTGTTCTCTCTGCAGTAAGCATGAGAGGAAGAAGCCAAATGGCCCTGCTGCTGTTTGTACTGTATCACTGCTATTTCTTTTCCACAGAATGTACTGATTTCAGGTACCCCCCTCCCCATAATGTCAAAACCTGAGCAGGTGTGTGAGAGACGAGACCTCTCTGTGCCCTTTGTCCTTCGTTTGACCTTCAAAGCAATTGGAATCTATTTGTCAAAGACGAGTTACATGTAAGTCATGAAGTGTATAGACCTATCTTTGTATGTATACCAATAAAACCTGTGCTCTAATAAAACCATACTCTGAATCGGTAAAAATTAAAACATTTGTATTAATCCACAAATAAAATCAGTCATCACTCATATATTAATGTTTATTACATTTAAATACAAATTATGCAAATTAGGAGTCACTATTAATTATCACAGTGTATATACAAGTACACCAGTATCTAGATGTATTAAATACGTTGTACTGGGGAAGAGCAGCAGGTGTACTGTAGGTATGCTTGTTGTATTTTTATATGCATATATTTATTATATCAGACTGAAGAGTTGCCCCATGTAATATTAGCTGATTGAGTAGCCAGTGTTACTGTGGGAGGTGTGCTCAGTTTATGGATTACACACACAACAGGATCAACTAGCCTGGGCAGTTCACTACCTGCTGCTCAGGGAATAAAAGTATTTTGTCATCACAGTGATTATTTTGTTTTATAAAATAGTGCTCGTTTGTCGTATATGTGAGTTATTTTTCCACACATAGGTCCAAATAGTCTTTACAGTGCTTATTTTGGAGCTAATGAGAAACTGCGAATCTCCTGAAATTTGTGCTGTGAGAATGACTCGCAACACAAAGTTTTTCCATACTGTCGAATTGCACTTCTTCAGTTGTGTAAAATGACTTCTTAACAGTCTTCCTTTCTGAAAACACCAAAAGTCCACTTTCACATTACAAGATTGCGAACAGAGAAGTTTTGCTACAATGTGAATGTTCTTTTGTTTTTTATTTGTCACACACTGTTTGCTTTTACATAAGTGCCATGTCATGAAATCTGCTGGAACAGCGGGAAACAGTTGGTCCTTTAATCATGAATAATGTTTTGTTTGACCTGACACTCGTCTGCCGTTGCAATACATATTCTCAGTCATCTAATTAGATGCTTTGGTATTTTCATGTGGCTGTGATTGTTCTGATTCGTGGCAGATACTTAGCCTGCCTTACCATGTGCATTTGAAATGTTTGCTTCCCATTACTTTTATGAAACACATAGGGGGAGGGGGGTGGGGGGGTATTTTCCACTATGTTACAGCAGTCAACGAACTAAATAGGCAGCATAAACGTGACTGAAGAGAAAAAAAATGTGCAAAAATCTGTTTCCTTCATTGATTGATGGTCTTACATGTGTGTATGTCTTTGTTACCTTACATTAAAACTTGCTGCTATGACATTAAATAAACCTCCAAACTTGCTGATGCAAAACTTGACGTGGAATTGATGTGGACACACGCATACCTGCACACACCCACTGACACCACACACTGATTTCAACTACAAGATAAACGAGTGGTTTATTACCGTCTTTCTTCTCAGAGTTGAGCTGAAAAGCCAGAGCATTATCGTCACAAGGTAGCAGCAGCAGTAACAACTTCATATTCTCCATGCTGAAGCCTTCTAAGGTTGTGTAACAAATGTGGTGGTTGTAATTTGCATATAACAGTAACATACAATAAAGTATTTATGGATTATGTAAACATGGCCGAAACCTTCATTAAACATAGGGTTAGTCTTTGAGTGTACTGCGCTCCTCATGGGAATGAGCTGCAGGAGCCTTCATACTGACACTTTGCTGCAAGAAGGAATCGTTGCTGAAGGGCTCCAGACTGTATCCATACTGAGAAGTCATCCAAATGCTTTACATCTCCTTCTGTACACACAGTAACCAGAGTACCAACAACAACAAAAGATGTATACTGTATTCTTGGCTTTTTCTTAGAGCAACCAACTAAAGTTCTCCTATCCAAGCAGCATACGGTGCATCAAAAAAATTGGACAGATGTGAATAATTAATGTGAGTAAAAATAAAGGTTTGTGCAATTTTTTGGGGCACTCAAGTGCAGCCCTGTGCACGGTGAGAAAGAGCAGCAGTGATGCAGGATCTGTTCTAAAGACATCCATGCACACAGTGCGGCACAAAATCTGCACAATTCGATGTATATTTGAAGAATGTAAAGCTACATCTGCCAGTATGTATCTGTGAAAATATGAAATGTGGTTTTGTCTCATAAAATCTGTTCATCCCTTCATTTTGCTATTGTCTTTTTTCCCCCTCTGTAGGTGTGAACACATTTTTTATAGATCTTCACGGCGCATTAATATGTTCCCGATAATCTTTTCTGGAATTCTGACACAGATTTGATGATTGCTTTCAAAAATAAATCCTGGACCTCTTCTTGTTCTAAGATACTTGATACATATTGACTCTGTTTGATAAATTGCACTAAAACAATGCATCTTTTCTCTTATATATTATTACAATGCAATTGTATTTTAAACCAAAACAAGACTACAGTAACGATTCAGCAGACACTGTTTCAGGTAGTCTAGTTTCACCAGAGAACATGCCCTCTGTGACATTATAGTCTAGGAATGAGGAGTGGTTAAATTAAATGGATCTTGACCTTTGCTCCACTCCTTCCTCTTCGGTCTGTACCTGGGTGATATACAGCCTGTGACAGGCAGCCTTCAGGCCTTGGAATCTCTCTCTCTACACATATATATATATATATATATATATATATATATATATATATATATATATATATATATATATATATATATATATATATATATATATATATATCTGATGTACCAGCAGGGCTTTGGCCAATCATGGGCCAGTATAGAGTTTATATAATCTGAATGTTGGACCTGAGGCCCCAAAAACTGAGACATGTTATATGTTTGATTATTTTTTGTTTACTTTTGAAATAAAAATGCATATTCGGTTATTTTAAAAACTCAATAAAGGCTATTTCGAGATTTTTAAGCTTGTTTATCTGACTTTTTAAAATAATATTAGGCATAAGCTACTTTTTCTATGTGTTGCCACAGCTCTGTAAACAATCCAGATGAAGTGTCTTTTACAATTATATATAATATTTTCTCAAAAGTGTTCTTCTAAAAAGGTGAACTCTACAATCCGGCGCTGACGGCTTCACGTCATCTAGTCCTTACCTATCACGGCTGGAGAGGGGGCGTGGCCTCGCTTTGCTAAGACGAACGCAGTTTAGCCAGCTAGCGAGTTAGCTTCCTGGAAATGGCCAGCTGGGGGAAAGTTACCGCTCTCCTGAGGGGTGTCTTGAGGAGCCCTCGATCTCTGAAAACCTTCGCACAGTACCGTACTGTCGGTCGCGGCATTGTGGCCTCTGTAATTGGCACCGGGGTTGTCTGTTATTACCGGTATCATGTAAACAACAGGACTCTGCCCTTCGCCGTTTATGCTAAGGAAGAAAAAGTAAGTAGACACTTCAGAAAGTTTCTGTCGTCAAAATTCACCGCAAACGAACAGTACCGCTCATATACCTGTCTGTGTTCCTTTAAAGTACGATGTTTCGTAATTACAAGTACAAGCGACACAATAATGTTAGTTGGATATCTACAAAAAGACCGTCCAAATTCATAGTGTCAATTAGTGCCCCCTAGCGGTGCTCACTGAAACTGTTTGTACTTATACACAGTGAATCTGTTCGTCTGACTTATTAGATATAATTTAATAAAATTAATTTTTAACTAACCACTCATTTGTCCATTTAATCATTAAACATATAAAGGGAGGTGCTGTCGAACATGTGTTCTGTAGCTTACATTGGTGTTTGTGCTCCTTGTGCTGTTGCAGGAAGATGCAGCTCCCCAGATGTCTGCAAGGAAAATCCGCTTCATCCAGTTTGCCTCAGTCGTCCATGAAGAGGAGCCCTACATGACCCCCAGAGACTTCCTATTCTCTGTGATGCTGGAGAAAGTTGATCGTAAGCAGCTCATACAGCGTACAACATGTTAAACAGCTCAAAGCCTTCCATAATCTACATCCCTGTTCTTTCTTAACTAAATATATATAGGATGTAATTTGCCAGGTCAAATGGTAGATTTAACTTTGCTAAATACTTTTTCATCCCCACTATGTGTCATGTATGTCAAAGAACAGTGCCCTTATTTTGTGAATCTTTCTAATGCGAATATAGTGAAACTTAAACTGCTCATGTTTACTGTGTTTAACTAATAAAAAAAATGCTGTGTGTGTGGGGATGGGTGAGTGTGGCCTATGGTGTACAGTGCTTTCATGTGTCAGTAAGACTGGACTAGACCATCTGTATGTATCCAAACCCAGACAGACCTCCCAAACATTTCAGATCAGTGGCCGTGCAGCAGTACGAGAAGACTGAGTGCAGTTCTGACTGGGAAGAGGAACCTCCATGTTCCCACAAAGCAAAACAGAGTAGTTTGTTGTGTGCATGGAACAACTTCACGTGCGCGGCTTGCCTCGTGCCTGTTATTGAATAATTTTGTGCTGTTCTGTTATCAACACATCTTCTCTGGTTTTTGCAGGAAAGCTGCAAAAGAAAATTTTAACCAAACAGGTACATTAACTTCCTAGCAGTGTGTAACCTGCACATGCAGACTTTTCTTTAGGCTAATGGTTCGTTTTATCCCGGCAGGATGTGAACGGTATGCTGGTGGCTGCCTCTAAAGCTCGTGCTGGTAATGATCTCTTCAGAAACTTGGGAGACAAAGGTAAGTTCTCAAAGGGGACTGCAATGCCATACCTTTTAATTGTCAGGTGGATCATCTGTTTAAATCCTCCCCCCAATTTCTCTATTCACTATAACACCAGAATGATCACCAGCTCCTTTTATCATTTTTTAAAGGTGTTGTTGAGCAGTAGTTCTCCAGGTTTTTCAGAAGTCTTTCAAAAGGTTTTCTTTGGACATTGGCTGCTTTTGTCAGTCATTTTCAGTCCAGGGCTCGTAGCTGATAATTTTTAGAGAAACGTTTTTACCCTCAGCTGTAAAAGAGTGATGGGGCATTGTCATGAGTGTGTGAATGCAATAACTCAAGAACAAGGCGTAGGATTTCAAAATTGATGCATCTATTAAAAACCTCAGGCGTTTTGGAGGATTTGTCACGTTTTGGGGCTGCATGTCAGCCGTGGTGTTCATTTCACTGACTGTTTTTCCTGATGACAACAGGACGATAACTAGATAAAAATGAATGCACAGTGATAAAATGTGTTGTCTATGATTAAAAACGAGATGTAAATGTTCTGGAGAGACGAGATCCAATCAGAAGTAATCCCGGGCATTAAGGTTACAATGTCTACAAACTCTGGTTTCATCTTATGTTCTGCATTTGCTTGCATGTTTGCACGTTTCAGTAAATGGCCTATTTCCCATTTTCCTTGCAAAATATAAAGAAAATGAGAGGTCCGCTTTAACCTGTCAGCAGACCATCAACAATCCACCTTTTCATGTTTAATGATAATCCTCTTTGTCAGTGTGTCCCCCTGTTTGTTCTCTGAAATGCAGCACAGTGTATTTTATCTCTCACAGGTTTGATATCCTACACAGAGTATCTGTTCCTGCTGTCCATCCTGACCAGTAAGTCTCTCCAATAGTCCAAGCTCCTGCAGGAGATATTGTGCTGACTGGTTCACTCCATTCTGGACTGTTTATTTCTGATACTCTTTGTCTACATGACATAACTACATAACTGCCCTACATTGTTATTGCAGAGCCGCGCACTGGATTTGATATAGCCTTCAAAATGCTCGACATTGATGGCAACGAGCATGTGGACAAAAAGGAGTTTTTGAAAGTAAGAGCTGTGATGTGTTAGGATGTGTTGACAATAAAAGCAGAAGTAGATTATAACAGATCATAATGAAGCAGTAAATTCATGGGCGGACTTATTATACAGGAATATTTGTTCTAAATATCTGTGTGCACTTAATTTCAAACTGTCGCCACTTTTAACGCTTCCTCATGTGCTACAACTCCTGCAGTTGTAAGTATGAACCAAGGCACCACGTGAAGGTGAGGGAGAGCTGTAGCTGCTCGAGTCTTGTATTTTATCTGTCGCTGCTTGAGTTTAGTGGATTTATTTAAAGTCATCTGACTTTTTTTTTTTTTTTCTTTGACTTTTCAACCAGACAGAGAAGATTTGTGTAGCGCTCAGGCTTAGAACGATGGGCTTTTGTTTTAGACTGCATGTTGGCACGTCCTTCACCTTGTTATAGTTTCATGTTATGACTTGGTGAACAAGCCAAAGGCATTTAGTGAAAAGTAGAAGTGCATGGATTCTCATCTGCTCTGGTTTCTATCATGTGATTACATGAAAGCCACATCTCTAACTTGATAAGTGAACTGTACCACAGCTTTATATTTGTTTGGACTTGTCTTGTGACTGTTGTAAAGAGAAACCCCTTTTCAAACATGCTGTTTTTTATTTGTTTGTTTTTTGTATTGTCTGTTTGATAATGTAGGATGTTGCTCACACTTGGACAGCCAAACATTTTCAGTACAACTAGTTATTTTGATTAACTGGTTAACTTAAATTTAATTTATTTCTTCTTTTTGTTGCTGAAGCTCAAGAAAATCATGGGAAAAACTAAACTGCGAGCCCCGATAGATACTACAGAGGTGAGTGTTCATTGGTTGATGGGCTAGTTGAAAACATACAGGCTGATAACACTGGCCGAGGACCAGAAAGAATAATCTGTTTTCAAAAGTTTGCAGAAAATTTTAAAATACATGGTTGATTTTACACTTTTACATGCAAAACTTATAATTTTCACAAGTGCTCAATGTGTTTCCCTCTGGATGCACGGCATATGTCCATTCAATATTCAAACACGTCAAATGTGTACAGCTATGTGATACTCACAAATCCTGTCTTTCCAACAGTATGTGCTTCCATTCTCACCAAAACACTATGAAATCAGATGACTCTTCTTGACACACTTTGTATATTACTCTAGTTCTACCTCAAACATTAGCATGTTTTGTTTTGGGGGTTTTCATCAGTATTATGGTGTCATTTCTGCCACTTCACTTTGAATGTTAACACACATGATGTTGTTGAACACTGTCTGCATGTTACCCAGAAAACCACAGAAGAAGGAGAAGGTGTGAACACAACACTACAGGCCTACTTCTTTGGAAGGAAAGGGGACAACAAGTTGCAGTATAAGGACTTCTGCCGGTAGGGATACCCCCTAATAATCACAGTCATGTACTACAGAGCACATGACATTTTCTTTTTCATAAGTAGCAGCTCTGTATACAAATTTTACAATGTAACATTTCTGTCTTTTTGAAATCTCAGACATTGTCAATATTTGAATCTCACCTGTAAGGGATGTAGACGCTCCCTAAATCCTTTGCATGTAGAAATACTGTTTGAACATGTCGTTAGGCAAAGGCAAGGAAAAGAACAGTAAAGCTCATATTAGGCTTGAACTGCTTTCTTAAAAAAAAAGGAGAGAGAAAGAAACTTAAGTTCTCCACGTGTTTCAGGAGCACACATTCTTTCTGCCCAATTTAACTCATCCAGCCAAAGGAGTGTTGAGCTCATACCATAGCGAGATAGTCGTCATCTTTCCATCTATTCGCAGTTCATAAGAATTTTTGCTTCTCCGATAGCTTTTGATCAGATTTTAGTGACACGTGCTAACAGTGATTACCTCATGGGTCTTCATTCAAACTGGGGTCAAGATCATATTTGTCATTTTCATAGTACAACTCTAATGCATACTACATAATGCTCGGGTCTTATTTTCTACAGTTGACAGGCTAACAAACCCTCCTGTGTCAGTGGCAGCTGAACTTCATTCGACCATGGCCTGCAATGACTTTGCCAAATTCTTCACTGAAAAAATCCAAAAAATTAGACAAGCAATTGGTACATCAACAGCAGATCCAGGATATGTACTGTGTCCACCAAAAAACTGTTTAAACACCATGAAACAGTTTCAACCTATTAACAGCAAAGACCTGGAGGACATCTTAGGTCAACTGAACTCCTCCTCCTGCTGTTTAGATGTCCTGCCAACAAGTTTTTTCAAAAAGGTCTCAAAGACTTTAGAGTCAGACCTGTTACAGATCGTCAACTTTTCTTTATTATCAGGTGTGTTTCCAGAATCACTAAAAACTGCTGTAATCAAACCTATACTGAAAAAGGACAATCTTGACAAGACACAAATGAACAACTACAGGCCGATCTCAAATCTCCCGTTTTTAAGTAAGATCATTGAAAAAGCAGTTTCTCAACAGCTCAGTTACTTCTTAAAACAGAATAATTGCTACGATGCCTTCCAGTCAGGTTTTAGACAGAACCACAGCACTGAAACCGCTCTGACCAAAGTGTTTAATGACATATGTCTGAACACAGACAGTGGAAAAATGTCAGTCCTAGTTTTACTGGATCTCAGTGCAGCATTTGATACAGTTGACCACAACATATTACTCAAACGACTGGAGAACTGGGCAGGTCTTTCAGGAACTGTACTAAACTGGTTCAAAACATACGTAGAAAACAGGAAATACTTTGTATCAATAGGTAACTTCACATCTGAGCAGACAAGTATCACATGTGGAGTTCCCCAAGGTTCCATCTTGGGACCCCTTCTGTTTAACATCTACATGCTCCCACTGGCACAGATTATAAACAACAACAAAATAAACTATCACAGCTATGCAGATGACACACAAATATATATCACAATGTCACCAGGAGACCGAGGCCCTGTACAGGCTCTTGGTAAATGCATTGAGGAAATCAATGACTGGTTGTGCCACAATTTTCTCCAGCTAAACAAAAACAAAACTGAGGTAATAGTCTTTGGCGCCAAAGAAAAACGATTACAGGTCACCAGAGAACTTCAATCTATACATCTAAAAACCACAAACCAGGCGAGAAATGTGGGTGTAGTGATGGATGCAGACCTAAACTTAGAAAAACACATTAAGACAATAACAAAGTCAGCTTACTATCACCTCAAGAATATATCAAGGATAAAAGATCTGATGTCTCAACAGGACCTGGAAAAACTAGTCCATGCATTCATCTTTAGTAGGCTTGATTACTGTAACAGCATCTTTACAGGTCTACCTAAAAAATCAGTCAGACAACTACAGCTCATTCAGAACTCTGCTGCTCGAGTCCTCACTAAGTCCAAAAAAGTGGACCACATCAGTCCAGCTCTGAGGTCCTTACACTGGCTGCCTGTCCGTCAGAGGATAGACTTTAAAGTTCTGATGCTGGCCTATAAAGCTCTGAATGGTTTAGGACCAAAATACATCAATGACCTCCTGACCCAGTATGAACCATCCAGATCCCTCAGGTCATCTGGATCCGGTCTTTTATCAGTTCCCAGAGTCAGAACCAGACACGGAGAAGCTGCATTCAGCTTTTATGCTCCTTATATCTGGAACAAACTCCCAGAAAGCCTCAGATCAGCTGAAACACTCAGTTTATTTAAATCCAGGTTGAAGACTCACCTGTTCTCAGCTGCATTTGAATAAAGCACCAAATCCACACTTTAAGCTTAAATTTCAAAACTTACATTTAACTACTGATTTTATCTACTGTTCTGATTTTATCTGTTTTGATTTTATATACTGTTGTTTGTTTGTTTGTTTGTTTGTTTGTTTGTTAATTAGTTAGTTAGTTTATTTGCTTGTTTTATTCAATTTTAAATCATGCTTTTTATTTGTTCTTGTTTCTAATGTCTCTGTAAAGCACTTTGAATCACCTTGTTGTTGAATTGTGCTATACAAATAAACTTGCCTTGCCTTGCCTTACTTAAACTGACCAAATTCTAACTTCTGAACAATATTCAATGGTTAACAGAAGATTCCTTATCCAGCTACCCATCTTCTTCCACTTATTAAGATTCTTCATGGTGATAAATCTTATGTGTTAACCTCCTAGGACCTGGTGTCCACATATGTGGACATCACATTTTGAGTTGTCTAAACCAGCGGTCCCCAACCTTTTTTGCACCACAAACCGGTTTAATGTCAGACAATATTTTCACGGACCGGCCTTTAAGGTGTCACGGATAAATACAACAAAATAAAATAATATGACTGAGACAAAAACAGTGGTATTTTGTAAATATAATAATAAACGTGAATTCACTGTGTAATTGTGTAACTTCATGAGCAGCGTCCTCCTGAAATGTGCCAATAACATCGAGAGTAACATCCTCATCTCTGCCCCTTAATGCTCTCTGGTCGCTATGGTGACGCGTAAATATTTCTTTCAAAATAAGACACACAGCTCCAACACGGGAAAAGACCCAGGGAAACAGAGTTAACGATAAAAAACACTGAAAACCATAAATTTCACGCCCGAGCCTCAAGTCTCACAGCCCGGTACCAAGTCTGTCTGGACCTTTCTGGCATGTTGTCATGTTACTTCTGACTAACTCAGATACTTTTATATGGTTGTGAAATACAGCCAACCAAATGACCAAAAGAATCTATACTTCACACATTACAATCACCTGTGAATTTTGATTAATTATGAGCCAGATGTGCTACTAAGCCACTGATGTTCTGATATAAATCTGTGTATTTTGTGGGGTTTTCCCTGTTGACCTTTTCAGTTTCTCTTTACTTGACCGGTCCACTGTGACTCCACTGTAGTCTGTGCTTTGAGTGGTCCATAACTAGAAAGGTGCTGTGACAGGCCAGCCAATCCCTAATGGAATAAGGATGTAGCAATTATGATTACCTAACTTTATGTAGCTGTACTTGAGGCTGAGGATACCAGAAGACCTCACTGTGCTGAATTTGTCTTTACTTTATCACTCCACTGTTACTTTTTGTGGAATTTCACCTTTTTATATAGTTGTTTTCTTTTTCTTTTCTTTTTTCCTTTCATTTGAATATAAAAATGTTGGACTTCACTGTGTGGTCTTCACCTGTGTCGCTGGCAAACCTCAGCAGGAGAACACTGGTGGGTCAGCCTTCTTTGTAATTAGTCTTTGTTGTTCAGGTTCATGGAGGACCTACAGGCTGAAGTCCAGGAGATGGAGTTTCTGCAGTTTTCCAAAGGTATGGACACCATGCGGAGGGAAGACTTTGCAGAATGGCTGCTACACTACACCAACGAAGAAGACAATGAAGTCTACTGGGAAAACATGAGGAAGAAGATACCTGCGGGTCAGGTACAAGCACGCTTCCTCCACTCGGTGCCGTCAGAATAGGATTTGTTGTGGCCTGAAAGTCAGCTGTCATGTTTTCTTTTGTAGAGTATCGCATTCGATGAGTTCAAAGCCTTCTGCCTGTTCACCAACAACCTGGAAGATTTTGCCTTCTCAATGAAAATGGTCACAGAAGCCAACCGTCCTGTGGGCATGGGTACGGTTTCTCTGTCGGTTAGATCAGTCTGTAGTTTTCTTCCAATCTTCCAGACATAGATTTTTTTTTTTTTTTTTCTTCTCCCTACAGCCCAGTTCAAGCGAGCTGTGACGATTGCCACAGGCCACGAACTCTCCGAGAACGTGCTGGACACAGTGTTTAAGCTTTTCGACGTAGATGGAGACAACTGCCTGAGCCACAAGGAGTTCATTGGTGTGATGAATGACCGAGTACTGCGGGGTCTAAAGGTACTCTCCCCATCTTCTTAGACTGTTTTGTGTCCATAAAACACTGACTTTTCTACTTTGTCACCATGTTTAAGTGAAGTGAATGCCTCTCTCACCTCCATGTGTTAAATATAAAACTGTAAAAGCCTGATGTGTGGGTACAGATATAAGACACTTATCAAAGATCGTCAGTGCTCCTCTAACTGTAGTGTAGATCACACTGAAGTACACAAACACTAAGGCACATTGTTAACTCATGTCATCCATGTGCAACATTGTCTATCACTAAGAACTACTTACTTACACAAGTTTATTTAAAAAGGGCACATGAACATATTAGACTGGACTGTTAGCTTTTGGTTGCCAAGGTCCATCCATCTCAGGGTCTGTTCCAGTTGTTCATTTTGTTTAAGGAGTGAAGTGACGCTGACGTATCTGTGCAGCCATAAGAAGAAGTGTTTGAATTCTCTGAATACTAACCAAGGCGCTTCAGTGCTTACTTGCCGTCCCAGAATTTATAGCGACAAATCATCCGACCATTCCTGGAAACGATCAACTAAAACAATAGTGGCATACATCTGCAAATGTTCATTAGAAGCATAACCTGCTAAAATGTTTTGAATTTTCAGCAGCAGTCTGTTAACTCCACTGTCGAACTCTGAACGTCGCGCTGCTGTAAGAAAATCTGATTCTCGTCCAGTTGCTGCCTCGCATGAAAAACGTAGATTTACAAGCTTTCTGAATCCAGATGATGAGCTATGTTACTGATCTAATTCCGTTCAGGCTTCTGTAAAATTCAGTTAGTAAGCTTCATTTTCTATTGCTGTTTTAAGGATCATCATTAATCATTTTTTTTACTTTTATTGAGCCGGCCATAAATCTACTGAATAAAGCATCGTGTGAAATGGTGCTTAAGTCGATTAACTGCAGGATCTGCTTTCAAAATATTCTGGCTTCACTGTTGTACAGACAGCCGAGGAGACGGTGGAGCATTCCAGCTCTTCTGGCCAGCCTAGGTCAACTTTTATTTTTAGCAGACATGAGTGTGTCTCATTTAACTAAGAGTTGTATTTATTTTCCTTACATAAACTGATTCTTATTGCACTCTATACAACATGTCACATTTACACAAGCACTGTCTTCTATGCTTTTAAGTGCTTACTAACTATCATTCACACACCGATGGATGCCCAAGGATATTCGGCACACAGACTGGGGGAGCCAGGGATCGAACCTCCAACCTCCCGATCAGTAGAGGACCTGCTCTATCTCCTGAGCTACATCCACCCCTTAATTAGCTAACCAAAGCGAGTTAAAGTAGTGGGCACACTGCTCAACATGTCATATATTTACATCCTAATTGGTGTCCCTGGGATTACATGTACTGTAGAAACAACTGCCATCATTTGACTTTAATCATGGCAAAAATACAAATTGTTTATTAGCAATAGATATTTTACATATCACTCCTAGGCTGCATGCTAATGCTCGTCTCCCAGAACCGTTGGTGTGATGCACAGTGTCTTGCCCTCAGGTGCAGCCTCAAAATGGCATCTCTGGCTACTGGAAGTGTGTGAAGCGGGAGACCCTGAAGGCAGCCCAGGAGGCCCTGGTAGACGGCGGGTGTCCCATCTGAAGCACTGATATGCACCGTGATCATGCTCACCACTTCTGTCTTTTCTTCAGTTGTATGAATGAAATGAATAACTGCATGTAAATGAATATAGGTTTATACCACTGTCTTTGTAAAAGTATGTTTACAGCTAAACACATTTTGGTTTGATATTAGTTAAAGCTCTTTGGGTTTGCTTGTGGTGTTTACAATATTACATATAATTGTTTGGTCAAGCATTTTATCCTGTATGGCTGATCACTATTAAACATTCACATGCACTTAAGGAGCAGGACTGCAGTCAACATTTCCTGTAAAAGTGACTTATTCATGAAAGTGAGAATCCTGGTTGCACTGAACAGTGTAACAGATTAGAGGATCCTGCCATGAATACACACATTTCTCATTTTCTGTGCACACTAGTCAGAGTGATTTATTCTCATGGACACAAATGCAAATTTTTACCAGTGCCAAGAAGCTGGCTTGGTTTTTACATGTACTTCTTTTTTTACTCCTGAGCATTAATGTGGTTACCAGAGATCAGTCATGTGAGTCAATAGTGGGTAAACAGCAGTCTGGCATAAATCACTTCCAAGATGACAGACATGTGTAATCTGTCTAATGTCACATTCTCAACATGCTAAATAGCAGCAACTATTTGTTGTGACTGCTCATGCTGTTGTTTACCGGTGACTCACCAAAGCATTTTACAGCTGAGTGCGCACATCTCGAAATGAATGTCGGGCCTCCCACTTTCAACAGTAACAGAGCAGCTGCTATTTACTTAAATTCTGGAGTAACCAGCGGGGTGTACTGTGAAGTTAATGGTTTAGCTATGTTGAAACTCCGTTTTGTGTCACATAAATGGCTTTTTTACCTGGCTAAATCAGCAAGGTGTTATGTTTGGAGTTTCCATATGAAATGGGTTGGAAGCCAATATTACAGTATGTATTATTAAGCACAATATAGAACGTCTGCTGGAAAATGTTTTATATACGCAAATTGTATTTTGCTCGTTTGTGTTGTTGTGTTTGCACATCTCTGTTGCTTGTGGGGCTCGCACACAAGAATTTCACTCGCATGTGCTGTGCCAGTGTGCCTGCACATGTGATGTGACAATAAAAGACATCTACAGGAAGCGGTGTCTGAAAAGGGCTGGGAAAATCATCAAAGACCCCAGTCACCCATCACATGGACTCTTCACCCTCCTGCCCTCTGGGAGGCGCTACAGGAGCCTCTGGACTAAGACCACCAGGTACCGGAACAGCTTCTTCCCCACAGCTGTCAGACTCCTGAACTCTGCCTCCTGACATCTGACCCACGTTAAACTCATGGACTGAACATACACACACCCACAATGGACAACTGTACCCTCAAACACAATAATAACATGGACTGAACCACCACTCACAACCACTAGCACTTTATATAGCCTCTGTAGAAACTATCTACACCCTCACTTATCTTAACTGCACTACTGTATAGCTCTGTAATAATCTTTCTGTACATTCGATAATCTTTAATCCTACAACTGTTTACAACTTGCATAGTTCCCATTTCTGTATAGCTGTATATCCCAGATTCTGTAAAGTTATTTATTTCATATTCTGTATAGTTTTTCATATTTATATCCTGTTCATATCCTGTACATAGCTTGTACTCACTACAGCCTGTACATACTTATAGTTATAGAATATTCACAACATACTTCATACCGTGTACATTATAACATACCATAATAGACCCATTTCTGTAATATACTCACATATCTATATTATTGCTAATATATATTGTAATATATCTATATCACTAAAGCACTTCTGGATGGATGCAAACTGCATTTCGTTGCCCTGTACCTGTGCATGTGCAATGACAATAAAGTTGAATTCTATTCTATTCTATTCTAAAAGTGATTCGATTTGATTTGTTGTACCTAACTAAAACCACTCAATGAAGCATAAACTATGCATTCCATTGTCATGGGAATGCGCATGTATTAATTTGGAGATTCAGAAAACATGTTTTATGGTATATATATATATATATATATATACATACAATTCACTACTTTGATATTAAAATGTATACACTTTAAAGCTCCAGAACTCCAGCTGTCACCTTAGAAACGAACAGCACCAAAGAGCACACTTGGCAATTATAATTATTAGCTTAAATGGAAATTTTTTACCGCATCTATGCACTGAATTACCAGCAGTGTTTTAGTTTTTATATTCTTTATAGATTTTAAACAACCACTGTATTATTGGCTGATAATGTCTCTGTCACTCAGCGATCATTTTGTGGGGAAGAACAATCACATGGTACATAAAACACCCCCTTTTCTATGTGTGTGCCCACAGACCCTGAAGCAGAAAGCACAGCCCAACAGATAATACCACCATTGTGGTACCCAAAAGCCTGGACGTGTTGAATTTCATTCGTAGTACACCCCTCAGGCTGTTCATACTACTGCAGCCAGGTCACCTAAGTGCATGTAAATACACATTGTTCAGTTTGTTTACAACCCTGCTAATAGTGGTTTGTGGAAAAGATTCTAATCATGCCAGTGAGCTGGTGTGGGATTTCCCTATTTTTCCTGTCAAAAATATTTATCTAATAAAGTTTTATATAAATGCACAACTGAGGCTTCCAACGGTCATTAGTAGAAAAGCGGCAAAGTGACTAAGTTTTAACTACATTGTCATTTATTGTAGAATTGACCTGTTAAGATCACATGAGTATGTGGGTTAACCATTGAAGATTGTGATGCTAATAATTTTACCATACATAGAATTTAAAAAGTAAATAGACAAAACAAGCTTACTTGCATGATAGAAGAACTAATTAGTGACTGATGCCAGGGTTATCAGTGAATACAGCATACACAGCTACAATACAATAAAATTACATTGAGCATGAAGCCATCTTTGGTCTTCTCATCACTATAAACAAATACATAGAAATTTGTATTGTATCAAAAATAGAAATTACATAGCCATATTGAAAGAAAATTCACATTTTTGACACACAATATAAAGAGAATAACAAGTGACGTATTGTAAGGTTTACATTTTTCTCCCCTTGGCTTTAAGGACCCAATGGTTTTAACATTTTTTGAACATTCGTTTTTAAAGAATTGCATCATTCTGTCAAACCATGTAAAAAGTATCCTGCATCTGTGTCAGACAGGATGCAAAAACCAACAACAAAAAAAAGATCAGATTGTCATTGTTGGGGGGGGGGGGAAGTGTGTGCTTTTAATCCTGGGCTTTTTGAAATGAGGCCTCTACCACACTAGGAAAAAAAAATAAATAGATTTTTTTGGGGGTTTTTTTTGTTTTTTTAAAAGGATGGAGAGAGATTGGGTCGAGACTTGATTCGATCACGATGCAGCCCCGATGCTCAGACGTTTCCCTCCTCTCGTGAGTGAGTCTTGTCTCGAGTTACCGGTCTTTGTGTAGTGGTCCTCCTGGGCTTCAGAGTTATTTGGCTCTTGGAGGCACACATGATGAACTACAGCCAAAGTGGACCTCTGCTTGAGATTATAGGTAAGTGCTTTCACTGTGTTTTAATCCACTGTGGAAAAAGAAGAAAGCCATGTAAGAATATCAAACAGTAGAGTGACACAGGGATTCTTTGTCCCACAGCTCAGACCTGATATTGAGATGCATCTAATACATACAGGTAACTCCACATTCAAAAATATTCTCACACAGTAACATCAAGAAGATATCTGATATCATTCTAAAAGAGAACAAAGAGGCTAAAAACATTACAAGGCTCATGTAGATGAATTTTTAAGAAACAAAGTTGTGCCACAGATGGTGTGCCCCCACAGAGCCCTGCTCACAGCATCATGAGATTACATGAAATCTCCAATGAGACATCAGGTTGTCTAATGCCTAACATACACTAACACTGAAATCTGGTGCCTTCTAACATCTAAAGACAACTTATCAGAAGTCAAAAGTTTTAGTCATGTATTATTCCATCACTTTTGATTCTGTCTGAGCTCTGGCCAAGTCATATGAGCACCTCAGACCTGATGATGGGAGTGTGCCACAACTTCAGCAAAACTATCAAGTCGTCATAAGGAGATTTCATCCATTTCTAACACTGAAATCACTAGTGTAGCAGTTTACACATTTGCTTAGTTCAATTCCAGCCAGAGACTAATACATTTTCGGGTTGCATGTGGCGTAGTGACCCCTCGTGACAAGGAAGAGTTGAAAGTAACTCAACAGTGTCACTGAAATCATCAGAGAAATTGGCTGGGCAAAGCTAGCACCTACAAATTATTTTTTTTCCCAAATTGGTCAAAAAAACAAAACAAAAACCTTGTCTGACATCTACCACCAAAGATATTCTAATTTCTAGAATAGTGTTGAAGAAATATTAACACACAAGTTGTTTAACAAATGTTTATATATAACATTTGTTAAACAATTTGGGCTGCAGTTACCCTATTTAATAAAAGCACATGTGAAACCATATGCCTGCACTTGTCTGCCATTTTTATTTATTTTTAACTGCTTTTGATAGTTGCTTTAACACTCGCTGATAAAGTTCTGCTATAAAACAAAGAGGCCTGCTCCTCTCAGGTTTTTCTCACCATTCACTGCCAAAAGGATGGAGGGTCAAGGGTCGTTCTCCTTCTTTACTGTCACATCTCCTTCTCCAGCTAGGATGGTTGAGATCTCACCCTGCATGAAGGCCCAAGGCACAGTGGATCCGGCCAGGGGGCAGCGTTCTCCGCTGGGGCAGTAAACCTCTCCTCCTTGACCTTGGCTGCGGATGAACCCTCGGGTGCAGGGGAAGCAGAACTTGTGGTGCGGGACTGAGGGACACTGGACAAAGTGAGTGTCCTCCAGGCGCTCTCTGCAGAGGGTGCAGCAAAGCAGGGTGCCTGGGGTGCTACTTGTAGACTCCCCAGTGTTTGTGTTGTTACTTTGTCCTCCAGTGCTCAGACCCTGCCCTACAGCTGCCTGAGAGACTGAGGTGGAGGGAGTCGAGGGGCTGCTGCTGCTGGGGCGCCCAGCTGAGGAGGAGTGGGCTGTGGACATACTGGGGCTCTCTCTGGCCATGTGACTGGAACTCAGGCCATCTGCCACTCCCATAAGTGCTGAGATGGGTGAAGGCTGGTTGTGTAGACGAGGTGGGCCCTCTTGAGGTACAGCCATGCCAGGAAGAGGTTCCATGCCTGAGTACGTGCCCCGGGGCCAGGGCTCCCTCACAGGGTGTTCGGCCCTTCCCTCACTCTCTCCGTTCTCAGAGCCTGGAGAAGCCTTTCGGCGCCTGGTGGTGCCCTTGGCTGGTCCGGGGCGTCCAGGAGCTGCCAAAGACAGCACTGGGTCTGGCTGTGGCAGAACCTCTGGGATTGGAGGCTCTTTAAACATACGCACACCATCATTCAACAGCTCAGACAGCCCACGCCAGTCTCCGGTGCCTTGCCGTTTCTCATATTCCACGTAGCGCAGCCCAGAGTTTACTGCCTTACCAGCATCTTTGGCGGAGTCACGGAACATCTGCCTGACCAGATCTGGAACTCCTGAGTAGATCATTCCAGAGCCAGAGGGATACTCCGCGAACACCCTCAGCTCAAACTCTGGAGTAGCGCTAGCATCAAAGGCCAGAACACGCCCCATCAGATTATGGTCTTTCCTGAAGCGCACATTGAAGGGGACACAGCTGCTGAGAGCTACCAGCACATCCCGAACTGCTTTGGGACGGTTAGGCCAGCCTTCCACTCTACTACGAGCCACCTCATTCAGTTCAGCCATTACTTCACTGTTCCTCCACACTGCCGGATCTATGCCCACTAGAGTAGAAGTGCTAGGTCCCATACCCAGGGACACAGCCTGTCTTCTGCCACTGTCGCTTATTATGGGGCCAGCTGAGACGGCAATAGGAGCGGCCCCAGCTCTCGTGCTTGTTAATGGGGTTAAAATCCCATGAGAAGCTGTTGCTACTAGCCCCTGAGCTATCAAGGCATGGGGTATGGTGTTATGAAGACTAGAAACTACCCCAGGCATAGCCCGACGAGTGTTCGGGCTCTGTCGGCTGCCCTCTGACAAAGCTACATCTTCAGCTCTATGCAGACCATTGGGGAGGCGAGAAGAAGCCCCATACTCACCCCTCCCCCGGTCTACACGCTCTCCGTGATGCCGCCCCGCTTCAAGGGGCCCAGCAGAGCTGGGTTTGCCCTGCTGTGGACCAGGGGACCTGCCGTCTAAAACTCCGTGAGTGCTCTTCAGCTGCCTGGCAGTTTCAATGAGGAGTTCTATCCGGTCTGCGCCGTCGTAGTTGACACAACCCCGGCATACAGCTTCGCTGAACTCCCACAGCATAGCCCAAGGCATCTTGGGCAGGTCGCAGAGGTAGCACCATTGCCGTCTCGAGGAAGACTGCGAGGCGGAGGACATGTTGTTTACAGGCCCTCGACCAAACTTTCTTCGGAGGCCTACACGTTACGGACTACGTTTTGCAGCGATTCTTCAGTCCTCCGACACCATTCGCCACATACTGCGGATTTTACAACAGAAAATAACAAAAAACTAAGTTCAAAATCCGACTACTGGCGGTAACATTCAAAACTTAACGACGTCTTCTTTCTCGTTTGTTCGTGTCAGCCTGTGTGGAAGGAAGTAAAATGTTATAAGACACCGGAAACACCTACGCGGCCAGGGCTCAGAGCACTATGGGAGACGTAGTTTCTCTTTAAAGCCATTGTTTCTTATTTTCTAGATTTTTAATATTAAATTTCTTTTGAGCAACAAAGTAATCAGACCACATAGAAACGGAACAGTTGTAAACAATTAGTAAAGGGAAAAATTCAGAGGGACTACTTTACTGGCGACAAGATACATAAGTAGCGGAGATACTGACGCTAGTCGGACGCGTTTTTCTGTGAAACCTGTTTAACTGGAGCTGGTTTGTTTTGGGATGGGAGACAGAAAACACGGCTTGTGTTGCGGTTACTTTGATTAACAGAGGACAGGCAGTCTTGGTGCTGTAATGCTGGAGACATATGAGAAATATTATATATATATACTCCACTTCCTGCACAGACGTGACAGTTTCAAACTCAGCTTCACTGGGATGATGAGAAGTCACATAGTGAAAATCTCCAGTGGGAACGATGTACTTTGCATTAAGATTCGTCTCTCTCACAGTGGTAACAGGGAAACTGATTCTTCTACAACATATATATATATATTTTTTTAATAGAAGAATAACTCTGGAGAATAATCTTATAAGGACAATAGAAATAGGTTTGCATTGAACAAATCGCAGGGTATATTTTTCTATACCTATTTCTTGAGATGTATAAAAAGTTACAATAATTAATGTTCATATTATCTATGCTCAAAGTTCAAAAATTATGTCAGTAAATAATCCTTGTGAGCTGAAAGCTGATTGTTTTTTCTGTTGTCAGTGAGAGTGGATATTCATATGGTCTCAGGTACACAGCTCTGAGTAGCAACTTTGCCCACCTGCAGGGCAGTTAGGACAGGCAGTAAGAAAGATGCACTAGGTTCCTTCAACCTAGCTGTCTGAGGGAACATTACAGGAAGTCATTCCTTCCCACCGCTATCAGACTCTTTAATCATCCACTTGGGTCAGGTCCACACACACAGAACAGGATTAATCCAATTTATACCCATATCTCTTCATTTTATACAAGTGCTTGTATATTTGATGTTATGACAACTATCCCCTCCCTACAATCCCCAGCCAGCTGAAGCAGATCTCTTCCTGCCAGGTGTTTCTTCCTGTTAAAAGGGATTTCTTCCTTCCCAATATCATCAAGTGCTTTGCTACAAGAAATAGTCTGATTGTTGTAGTTTTCTCTATAATATTGTAGGGTATTTGACTTAGAGTCATCTCAAGGTGCTTTACACTGTAAGTTTGAACTGGAGCAATATGAATAAAACTGATTTGAGAGAATGCATTTTATTTTCAAGAATGGATTTGAAGAAATAATACAACACAATCTCTGATTATGTGACACTGGTTAAATTATTAGCAACATTATGGTTACTGTTGGCTTTATTTAATAACCAAAAGACAGAAGGTGGCGGGCGATCAAACGTAGTGTTGTGAACATACAAAATAAACAACAAGTTGAAGAACATGGTAAAAGTAAAATAAATTATTTTAAAAAATTATAATTTAAGTAACATTTTCTAAAGCACGTTAATCCTAATTATTGTCAACACAGCTTTAATGGTACGTGAAACAGAGCTGCAGTATACTCTATCCAAAGACAGAAAACATTACAAATGGTTTCAAGGAAGATTTAGTTGGCATGGTGTGTAGTCGAGAAACACAGCTTCAGTGTATAAGGGTAAGGCCCACCTAGAATATAGAAGCCAGAAGAAAACTTTCATCATAAAATGTAGAAAATGTCATTAAGGGTTCAAATGTACAACATACCAAGAACCACGTTGGCTTGTTGATCTACATGTTAAATACTTACTAGGGTTTTTCATCTGATAATGGTTCATCATAGCTAGTGCTTCCATGGCATCATTGATGGATTCCCACTCAAGCAGGCCAGATGAACTGCGCTCACCTGTCAAATCACATGACATTACCATGCTGAATAACACTTCTGTATTAAAAAGCCGTTAGTACACAACAGCACAACCAAATAATGAGATAATAACTTTAGTGACAACAAGTGTGGGGCGATCGTGGCTCAAGAGTTGGGAGTTCGTCTTGTAATCGGAAGGTTGCTGGTTCGAGCCCCGGTTCCGACAGTCTCGGTCGTTGTGTCCTTGGGCAAGACACTTCACCTACTGGTGGTGGTCAGAGGGCCCGGTGGCGCCAGTGTCGCCTTAGTCAGTGCGCCCCAGGGCGGCTGTGGCTACACTGTAGCTTGCTATCACCAGTGTGTGAATGTGTGTGTGAATGGGTGGATGATTGTGTATAGTGTAAAGCGCTTTGGGGTACTTAGGACCAAGTAAAGCGCTATACAAATACAGACCATTTACAACATATTACTCACTCTTTCCAGTGAAAAGTTTCACACTTGTGGGCCTCTTGATTCCAAGTTCATCACAGACCTGAGCACAGAAACACGTTTCAGTGAAAATGTGAGATGGATGCAGTGTTGCCAACTCCTCAGCAAGGAAAATCGCTATTGGCTGTCCTATAAGTCGCTAAATGACATCTTTGCATAATTGGTCCTACCGATGTAATTATAACAGACGCTGTAGGAGAGAGAAATAACATTGTGGAAGAGACAGAGTGAGTTAAAAAAAAAAACCCTAAAAAAATAATTCCAACCCTCCTCCTTTATCCGGATTTTGGACCTGCAAAAGTGACCCGAAATAGGCACTCTGGTGGAGTTACTGTTTTGGTGTGTGTGTCTTTTTAACTAGTTTTAAACCTTTTGATCCACAAAAAGTAACAGTAAAAGAACATTTTTATAGGGGAATATCTCCTGCTCTGACATCAGCTCGGGGCGACTGCTGCGTGAGGACTACCTGCCTGCCGCTTGTGAGCATTTTCACATGGGCGAGTTGCCCACGGCAGCACCCGCTGCTTGTTGAGAGTAAGAGTGATACGTGCTTTCATGTGAAAAAGTCGTCATAAGTCTCCAATAACACCAGAAAAAGTCACTAGATTTGTCGCTAGTCGCTTTTTAGAAAAAAGTCGCTAAGGGGTCTGAAAACTCGCTAAGTTGGCAACACTGGATGGATGCTTTTGGCCATCACAGATAGCAACCTTTGTTGCTTTTTTTTTTTTTTACCTGATTAAAGATCTCAGCAGAGATGTCGGGTTGTGCATTAAAGAAGTGTAAGACGTTGCTCGGATGCTGGATTCGGTTTTTAGCCGCCTGCTCTGGTGAGGTGAAGCGGTTGTTGCGTGATCCATGGAAATCTTTAAAGCTGCTTGTGTTGTCCTCTAACTGGTAGCACTGTCCCGGCACTATAGCCTGTTGCTTGGACACACTGAAAGAAATAAGGCCAGAGGTCTTGCATCTGTTGTTTATTTTTAAGGGAGAAATTTATCTCTAAAAGTCTGTGCTGATGTTTCTAAATTGTTTCTGTTCTTACCAAACATTGAGTTTCTGTCCAAAAAGGAAGTTATTGTTCAGATGAGTAATGGCCCTGTCCACAGAGTAACAGTCTCCCATCTCCACCATTGCTGCTCCAGGTTTACTCTTCATGAACTTGACCTGAAAGAAAAATAGACTAAAACAATATTACCCAGCAGTACACACAGTATTTAAACATGAACTTTTTATGATGACTTTTGTGCCGACACCTCCTTGCAATGGGACAAACAAAAAAGACCTTCAGATTGTCTGAAGGATGGACTTGTCTTTCTCCCACTTCCAGCATCAACAGTAAGCTACACCATCACATAGTAGCTCAGAAATGGAGCCCACTAACATCAACAACCAACAGGCTTTTTTTTTTTTGTTATTGTTAGCAATGTTAGCAATCAAGCACAAAAAGACTAGCCAGCTGGCTGGCTTTGGATAACAAGCGATCTGTCCCTCTTAGCAGGTAAGGTGTTACCTACCATCAGAGAAATGAAAGCTTTATCCAAAAAAGATCATCTGAGGAAACTGGAATTTGGCCCTCAGTGGAAAAAACAAAACAAAACACTGGCGGCATTCAGTGCTACCCCTCGGCCTCCTAGCAGATACAGCTAGAAGGATATATCAGTTTATATATCAGTTTCAAAATTCTGCATCGCCTTGTTCTCAAGTGATCATATTCAAAAAATGTTTCAACATTAGTACACGACCAAAATGGCTGACAAGTTAGTATCGCGTGCTAAGCTTTCACGTGTCTGCAAATCTTCTTTGCGCCCCTTTCAGTTGTTGGAAAGATGGCAAAATATTATAAATGTCCTTCACTTATGGGGTCTAACAGCAAAACAATGACTTGATGCTTCAGTCAGCTTTCACTTACCCTCTCTACATTGCCATACAGGCAAAAGATGTTGAAGACCTTGTCAGCATTGATCTTAGAGGGCTCCAGGCCATATACCATAAGAACTGGAGAGTCAGCGTGAGGACCGTACTCGGGCGGTGGCGGTCCATATCCAGGACCGTAGCGCTGGTTACCCCGACCACGCCCACCCATGCCTGGCCCCATGCGATGGGGAGGAGGGGGGCCATAGCTGTCATCGTTGTAGCCATGATAACCTCCCTGTGGTCCACCTTAAGATGGGGAAAAAACCCCAAAACAAACAAGCAAAACAAAAAAAACAAACATAATTGTAACAGATTTTGAGCAGTGTCCGTTTTTCTACATGTCACACTAATTTGATTATGCGATGTTTACCATAATCAGGTGGGTGATCGCCCAGAAGAGCAGGCTGCCTCTGCCGTTTGTTAGGATTGGCATTGGGATCTATAATAGATTAAAAAAAAAAAAAAGTTGCCCATCAAACAGCTTCTTTACCACGTGTCTCAAAGGTACCTTGCATGGGCTACAACATGCTAAGGGACATGTTTGTGAATGGCATGCAACTGAAGGGCCTGAAATCTTTAAAAAGTGTTCAAACAGTCAGCAGGTTTTACAGGTGACATAATGGAGATTTTCTTTTTCCACAGTGACTTTGAAAGATAGCGTTCAAATTTTAAAGTCTTACATCTGCCATTCTACTACAAGCGCACACACCTTGTGAATTGTTCCAATTGCCTTCACCATCAGCATCTGTGCAGGTACACATGACACACGTCAAATCCAATAAAACATCATGAAAAAAAGTAGCAATCTGGCAACACTGTATAAACACATTTCATCACATGCTCAGTTGTTTCGAATAGAGACATTAAAACAGAAAATCAAAGAGTAAAATACGCAATGTGCTAAGAGCAGCACCTGCTGTTTTATTGAAAACTATTTGAATATCAGTATACATTTATTACAAGCCAGGACACAGATATAACATGAGTGAAAAAACATCAAGCACTGAAACTAATAACATGGTGAAAAATTAAACCAGCGACGTCGGCTGATTTAACTTCAACAAAAAGTACGAACAGATTTATTTTTGTTCAAAGAAGGCTTTCCTTCAGCTCAGTTCACCAAAACTCAGTAAATTAAACTCTTAAACCAGTATCTGTTTAGCAGGCACCTTCTCTGTAAGGTTAGGGTAGAACTTCTTTACTCCCTATGCAATCACTTATCTAAACCATCAAGTTCTCAGTAATAATTTTGTCACTATGTGCACATCATCCGTGGTAAACAATCATTTCCGCCACCTGTTTGTTTATTTACAGGCTGCAAATGAAGGTCTTCATGTGGAACCTCTATGTAAAATGCTTTCAATGGTGCATTTAAACCTAAACATCAGAACATCTGGCACGGCACTCAAGCACACCCATAATCCTAGTGTCATGGACAGTTTCACAATCACAGTGTTGGCCATGTTGGACAGCTACATTGGCCTGACAGAAATATTAAAACTAGCAATGCGAGTTGAGAAATCTGGAAGGAGTCACCAGATGTCAAGTCTTATTTTCCAAAAATATAAGCATCAATATCTCTCTCTCTCTATTTGATTTAAAAAAAGAAAGAAAAGAAAAACTTGGTTCCATTACATCCTTACAAACCATCTCCCATGTTGTTGTGTCATTATGCATGATAACCAAATTTCACATATATAAAAAAAAGAAGTTAAAGATCTGCCTTGTGACTCACATTTGAAATTTTTATCTCATACTACAGTCTAAAATGCTTTGAAATTGACTGGACTTTGTGAAGTTTTGTGAAAACTTTTAATCTCTCATCCAAAAAACAACTCTACACACACAGGTCAAGATCAAATATTCTTTACAACTGCTCGGTTCATGTGTTGTACTGCAGCAACCTATAATTGTACTCTTTAAAATGAATTACGTGACTATTACATAAAAGACATCTCCATCTCCCAATTTAAATCAACAGTACGCGATTTCTCCCCACAATACTTTTGAACTGTTAACCATGAAGTTAGATTATTCATTTATTTCAGTACTTACAGCACCATACATGGAGCATGGGACACAGTGAGAAGAAAGGGGGCAGTCTTCAGCAAGGATGCTACTCGCCAATCTCTGACTCCAGCCTCAACTCATTCTCCCTCTTCTTGTCTTTTCTTTCTTCTTTCCTTCCTTCCTTCCTTGCATCTCCACCACCAGAGAGAAAAGTACTTCCATGCGTCCATGTTGGGTTTTGACTTGCTGCCGCTCTGTTTTTGGAAATTGTGCTATTAGAGGCTCATTTCCAGCTTACCGTGCTCTGACCATAAAGCAGGACATATGCACCGATTGAGTGGGCTGTCAGTCCACAGACACACTGAGCCAAACCTGCATCACACGGGAGGCGTTAAAGGCATCACTATGGTCCAGTGCAAAAAAAAAAAAAAAAAAAAAAAAAGGAAAAATGAAAACAATGCAGAAACAACACAAGAATAGCACAAAGAGGAGAAGGGAAATGGGAAGGAAGGTACAGGGGGAAAAAAACAAACAAAAAAAACAAAAAAAAAACAGAACACCAGAGTCCATAAATGCAGAAAGCTTTGGGAAAGATCTGTAATCTGTTTGCCTCTGTGCTTGTATGCTTGATAGGTGTCTGATGCTTGTGTCTTCATGGACCCCCCATGGATATTTCTTCTTGTGTAAAAATGGCACTCACTTGATGTCGTTTATTTGGTTTAATAGCTGTCAGCCACTTGCAAAGCTTGACAATAAGTCACTAGAAATATGATGTGCTGTCATAGCAGTTCAGCTGTATGTTGCCTTGGATATTCGGATCGCTGTGTTGTCATGTGGTGTTCGGCACAGGAAGGTAGAGATGAGGAGTATTAGCATGGCCTCTTTTTTGTATACCGCCCCCATATGTGGTGTCATCTGTTCCCTGGTCAGGCTGAGTGTGTCTGAAAACTCCTTTGTTGCTTCCTGTGGTTGTGTTAGGGTAAGCACATCCCAACAGTTGGGAGGTGTGGTCGCTATGGCCACACAGCTGACCCCCACCCTCATCATCAATGTGTTGTGTCAAAGTGGGGACTCCTCGGAGCTCTGCAGATGGCATGTACTGTAGTGGTAAAGTGATGGTAGTAGATGCTTATCAATCTACAACATCAGTCTGTAGTGGATATGCGGGGTGTCTGTTCGCATGGCCTTCGAGTATTTCTGTCCCTCAATCTGAAAATGGTGGCTACTGCCCACCATCAAAAATGAAATGGATTCCCATGTCAGGTGGTGGTGATGAGCTTGGAATAAGGAAGTACCGAGTTGAGGTTGTGTTCCGGTATTTGATGCCCCACTGTGTCCGACGTACAGTATGCCATAAAGCAGATTTACATTAGTTGTGGTTGCTGTTATGCTGTAGAAGCCGTTGTGTCTGCTTAGAGGTTGAGGTAAGCCTGTATGATTCTGCACCGTGAGGACACAAGGAGTACCTCTAGGTCGTAAGGCAGTGCAAGCTATGCAATATCAAAAACTTTCTTATGAGGACATGATGTCAAAAACCTGTATGAAACTTGCAATGTACATGTTGTGGTTCCGGCTGTGTGTCAGACAAGTAACTACACCTTTTACAGTGTCTAGTGAAAAATATAAATTCTCCATCAGACAACTGCACCAAAGTAAAGCATGTGCCTGTGATCAGGTTTTAAAAAAACAAACAAAAAACAACAACAAATGAACAAACAGCAGCAGTAGGGTCTTTGTGATCAAGGTGAATTGTCTTTTTCCAGCTACCGTGACATCTGAACAGCCAAGAGTATTAAACTGGTCACAGACTTGGCAGTGCAGCAACACTCATGTTTAAGCATAAAAATCTTATATAATTACCCAAAAAGGTAGCCATTTTCATTCTACACCAATTTTGCTAGAGCTGGTCCTAACATATCGTCAATACTCAAGGTACGCAAAACACATTAGGAACACTGAACTTTGGAGCTTTACTATTTAATTTATTTCATGAAATGCTAATTACTTGGGTTCCACCAAGATTATAACACATGAAATCTGCATTTAACCCATCTTTAAGCTCACATCACTTTCCATATTGTTAACTTTCACTTTGTTTTTTTTGTTAAAAGTGATCATATACTTGACACGTGTGAAAACCATTCATCGAAAATTAATTAAAAAATTAAGTCTCACACTATGACACTAGGACTGTTCGATATCACGATATGAAAACGTCTATCGTTTCATTTTACGCTATCGTTTGTTTCGTGGTGTCACAAAATAAACTGTTTATGGCAATATCTTTTCATCGTTTTGATGGTCACAGTAGAACTTCTTAAAGTTCTCTCTTTCTCTACACTACGGACGGACATGCGACTGTTTTTATGCGTTGTCGTTAGCAACAACAACGGTAAAACCATCGCATGGCTCTGCCGTCTGCTTGCTTATTTTCTACATAAACCTTTCACAATAAAGCTCAAGATCCTGTTGAGATTTTTCAAAATACAGTGAATCACGTGAAAGATGCAGAGTGTTTACGGATGAGAAGCTAAAAAGAGCCGTCAGGTGCTAAAAAAACAAACCTTAGAACAGGCTTTTCCCTGCAGCACGCCGTGTAATAAATACTCAAAGAAAAATTGCGTCTGTTTCAACTTATGTAACACTCGACTCCAGGTACACGACGCCGAGCTGAAAACACTTCACGCAAGTCGAGTTGAGCGAGATTCACAGAATTGACAGAAAATGTAATATTTTTGTGATAAATACTGTTGTCGCCACGATAAATGTTTTATATCAGGATATGAGATTTTGGTCATATCGCACAGCCCTATATGACACATACTGTCTCTGCTGTCAATGCTAACACCCAACAACCTTCCAGCCTGCAAAGTCTGGCCAACATTTGAAACCCATCATCACATGCCTTCTACAGGTCCAACAAGGACACTCAGTTGGAAAGCAGGAAGCCTGATTTAATTCTGACAAAATCTCCACTATGTTTTTAAGGTTAACTGGTGTAACAGCCTCTGCTGTGTTCACTGGATTACAGTTGGCAGAGATGTGAGATTGTGCAGCTGTGACATGCTCTACAGGGAATGTGAACCTATGTGAAGAATGGTGTGCCTGCTTATGCTGCTGTGATTAGTGCGATGGGCTTTTCACATGCACGAACCTATAATTTATGTCAGCTGCCCTGGAGGTTGCTCCTCATGCCCTTACATTGTGCCTGCTGTGTGGCGAGAAAATGCACGAAGACTGTGAAGGCATCGCAGGAATACTGCCTCTGACAGGGCTGAGCTGCATGGTCAAAGAAACCATTCGTCTGTGATCAAAGGCAATACCCCTGGAGGCAGAGAACCCTAACCATCCCATACAATGCCATGAGAGGAAAAGAGAAAGAAAAAAAAAAGAGGGAGGGACAGGCAGGGGCTACACGTTACCTTGGCCACTCAGGTTGGGATTTGTGTAGTCCCATGTGTCCTGGTCATTCTTGAAGACATTGAGTCGCGCTGGCTATAGAAAGGATGGCAAGATGAAAATGATTTTCTTCTCACAAGCACCTGATATTAATAGTCGAGCTACAAAGGGTGGTTAGACACTTACCTTGGCATATTCAATCTTTAGGGTGCAACAGCCAGAGTAGATGTCTGCCCCGTTAAGAGAGGCTTTAGCCCTCTGGGCACTTTGGACCGAATCAAATGTGGAAGCAGTGAGTTAAGGGGAGGTCTGACTGCATAAAGGTTTAAATGCTCATGTAGAAACATACTGATGTTTCTGAGTGGGAGTAGTAAAAAAAAACATGATCTAAAAGGATATTCGACCATGGCCTGAACACCGTTTTTTCTGAAGATGACAATCCTCTGTACAGGGCCACAGTTGTTACAAATAGTGTAGAGTACATCCTGTAGGGTTACACACACAGATTGATACATCACTATCGTGAGAATACTTTATGTGACAACATACATTTCACCTTTAAAACACAAACACACAGTGCTTTGAAAGCTCTTACCCAAAGTCAAAAACTAGATTTTTTAAACGACATCAAAGGGGAAAAGATACTGATGATAGTAGTGACGAGTATTGTAGAGACCAGCAAAGATAAACAGTGAAGCAGGACCAGATGTATGAGACAAAACTCATACAGGTATTTTTAGGGTGGATAAGAACATACGACATATATCTCAGTATTTAATGAGGAATAGGAATAGATCACAGCACAACAAGTACTTTCATTAGAGCAGCTGGAATCATATAAAATAATAGAATTGGAAATACATTTCAGGAACGTTAATATAACTATTTCACATATCTCTTTCTGATGTTTGTTTTCACTAAGCTGGGGATAGTTAACATTCTTTAAGATGGAATCATGTGAAGTTCTGATTGGGTCTGTAGGATACAGGCAAGGAAACTAACCAGCACAGCTACCATATACAGCTGTAGACTGGTCAGCAGCGACTATGAGGCAACATCTAGAGCAGAAACATTACATTAATGCAAGGTTAACTGCATTTACTCTAGGTGCCACTGATTACAGACTCGGAAGTTAATAAATAAAGAAATATTTTTATAATTTTACAGCCCTGATTTCCATTACTTCAGGTCATGAATTTGGACTTTTCCACTGTGTGCTTCTTGTAACATTTTCAATGATTTCGGCTCCAGCTGATCCAGGAGAGAAGGACAACAGTTACCTAAGCAAAAACCTGTAGTGATCCCATATGTGTCAGGAGTATCAGAACAGCTGAAATGCATTTTTTCTAAACACCGCATCTCCATGGCTTTCAAACCCCAAAACACGCTGCGCCAAAAAAATTAGTCCACCCCAAGGATCAGGTCCCCGAACACAAATATAGTAACATAGTGTACGCTGTTAAATACCAAGACGATTGCCATGATTTATACATCAGGGAAACCAAACAATCTCCTTTGAAGCGGATGGCACAACACAGAAGAGCCACCTCGTCAGGCCAGGACTCTGCAGTCTACTTACACCTACAGGCCAGTGGACACTCTTTCAATGATGAGGATGTAACATCCTGGACAGGGAGGAACGCTGGTTTGAGTCAAAGAGGCCATTTACATGAAATGGGAAAGACGATCTCTGAATCGAGGAGGGGGCCTAACGGTACATCTTTCGCCATCTTACAAAGCTGTGATTGCAGCGATTCCCCAACTCTCTGTGAATGGGACTCATGGCCATTGATCAGTGGTTGTTATTCAATGAGCTTGATCAGTGGTTGCTGATCAATGGTCATGAGAATTTGTATATTAATAATCAAGGAACTGACCTCCCAGCCCATTGTTTCTTCATTGGTGATAGTTTCAGTCATTATGCAAATGTAGTGTTTATAAGATTGGGGAAACCTGCAGTCAGCTGAGACTGAAGAAGTCACTTGGATGAGTGACCAAACGTTTCTCCCACTGAAAACGCTGCGTCCAGATGAACAGAATCAACTTTTGGGGATTTTCAATGGATTATCTGACTAGCATTATCAGATACCTGATATCTAACAATGAATTCACTGAATGATCTGTGGGAATATACAATAATAAATTATAAGAAGATGTTTTTACATTACCGTGGTAATGGGATAGATGGGGTTTATAATTGTGAGCAGCAGAACATTGTTGACGCTCCGAGTGTCATCCGAGTCTCCTGGTCTGGAAATCTTCTGACTAGTTGAGTAGTTGATGAAGGCAGGGTGACCTGCAATGTAAACCTGGTTCTCTGCTGCATAAGTAACAGCATTGCAGGAGCCGTTCATGTCCTCATACTCCACCAGGGCCTGCCGCTTCTTGGGCATCATAACCACAAAACTAGACATTAAGCAAGAGAAAGATTTATAGTTCCCACACTGAACCATGTTTAATGAATAAAGGCACAATCAGCCTATTAATTTTAAAACTACACAACTTGAATTTAGTTACAAGCAAACTTACTTTGCCTATAACTTATCAAACCTAAACTAGTGTTATAAATTGAGTTAGGGAATATGAAATTAACAAGAACCAACATTTAAATCAGCTCAATACCTTTTTTTTGTTAGTTGTTAATATTCTGTGGAACATACGGGAGTGTATGGTTGACATCAGACATGTGCACCAATCTCAGTCCACTGAATGCGACAAACACGATAGAGAAGCTTCATTTTAAGTGTGTTCAGCTTTTACCTGATGGTGCCAAACTCTTGCAGGGCTTCCACCAGGTCAGCCTCCATGACACCGTCCACCAAACCCCTGATATGCACCACCGGGGAGGGGAGCGGTTTGTGAGGGTCATCGTAGCTCTCCTATTTTTTTTCATTTAAAAAAAAGAAAGAAAAAGGAAACGCAAGATAATGTTTGCTGAGACATAAACAACACAAAAACAGCCAATCTGTGTCAATCAGCCCTTTAACAATAACTGCACTGGGGATTTGTGTTAGAAACTGACATTAAACTGCAACAGAGTTTTTTTGCAACACTGAAACTAAAACGTGTCTTCTATCTGTACACACAGTGAAATTGCGTGTCATTAAACAGCTATTTCATATTACACAATAAACATGCAATTACTGTTGCTTAAACGAAATCTGACCATACCATTGGCTTGTTTGGTTTGGCTCGCTAGTTAGCTACTTAATTTTAGCTAGCGGTGAGACAAGCACTACTTTTGCTATAAAGTATATTTGTTTCTTAGATAAACAAAACTGGCCCATTTAAGCATACTAAAACACCAACTACCGGAGTCAGAAGGAAACACTTACCGTTGTCATTCCTCCGTCTTCAGTTTTCTGTCTTTTCGTTGCTCTGCCACCTTCTCCGTAGTATCGGCCCGCAGAAGCAGCCATGTTGTCCTGTCCCCTGTGCCGGCCTATTGCTGCATTCCAGATACGTGGGAAAAAACGGGATGGTATTTCCATAACCATCAGCAACGGCTCTATTTTCAATAAACCACTCTAGACTTCCACGGTGTAAGACCGGAGACTTCCTTTTCCCATAAAAAAAAGTCATATTTTATTCTGCATGTGAGACGATGATTCGAATGACTAAACATTTTTCTCTCTGTGAATGTCCGTTCGACATTAAAAAAAAATGTCGTTTCGACTAATGTGCTATGAAGCTTCTTTTTCCCATGATGACCTTTGAATGCAACAAGAAAGTGGCTCGCGCTTAGCATGTTCCTATTGGTCACTTTTGCCTGTCAATTATTAATGTCATGACAGGAGGTGGAGTTGATCCCTTTGTTCATGTTTTAGAACCAATGATTGTATGAAAAACGCTTTAATTTAGTTTTAATCTACAATCAAAAAACAGTGAAAAACAGAACATTTAGAAACTTGAGCCTAAAAAGTTGTAATTTCACATCACTTCTTGCTTCCAGCACATATTTAATATGATGAAATAATGGTGATTGAACAAGAGCAAGACCAGAAAGAGAAGAAGAATTTTATCTGTCTGATTGTCTCCATCAAATAGATATTCTATTATACAAGGGGGCACTGGTCAACCCCCCAAATTTGCTGCCTACCCACCAGTGGCCCCTCCTGGCAAATCAAATCACTTTTATTGTCACGTCACATTAATGGTACACTGGTACAGCACATGAGAGTGAGATTCTTGTGTACAAGCTTCAAGCGAATATAAGGGCAGGAATGTGAGAATTATAAGAATAAATACATGTACAACTTTAAGGATGTATGCACATTACTAATATATATGACAAATATTTATATGTGTGTGTGTGTGTGTGTGTGTGTGTGTGTGTGTGTGTGTGTGTGTGTGTGTGTGTGTGTGTGTGTGTGTGTGTGTATCTGCACCAATTACTGTAGAAAACAGTCATTGGTCTGCGCATATATACATATATGTAAAATAGGCATAGTGTTGAAGTTCCGGTAAGTGAGAGTGAGGTGCCTATGAAGTGTCACTGTTCAGCAGTCTGGTGGCCTGATGGAAGAAGCTGTCCCTCAGTCTCCTAGTTTGGGCCCAGATATTGCAGTACCTCCATCAGGCAGATGGAGGTAGTTTGAACAGTTTATGACTGGGGTGGGTGGAGTCTTTGATCATCCTTGCACAGCTTCCTGAAGATGTCCTGGAGGGAGGACAGCTCACCTCCAATTATCCTTTCAGCACACCGCAGCACTTGCTGGAGAGCTTTGCGGTTGTAAGCGGTGCTGTTGCCACACCACGCGGTGATGCATCCAGTGAGGATCCTGTCAATGGCACCGCGGTAGAAGGTCCTGAGGATGCGGGGGCTCATGGCGAATCTCTTCAGTCTCCTGAGAAAGAGTCACTTCACTGTTTTGATGTTTGAACTGACCATGTGAGATCCTCCACCAGATGTACATACACCTAGGAAACGGAAGCTGCTCACTCTCTCCACAGCAGCACCGTTGATGGTGATGGAGGTACGTGCTTCTCTACACCTCCGGAAGTCCACTATCAACTCCTTTGTCTTTATGACGTTGAGAGTGAGATGGTTCTCTTGGCACCAGTGCGTCAGGGTGCTGACCTCCTCTCTGTGAGCCGTCTCATCACCTTTGGTGATAAGACCCACCACTGTAGTGTCGTCTGCAAACTTCACAATGATGTTGGAGTTGCTAGTTGCCGTGCAGTCATAGGTGTAGAGTGAGTACAGGAGAGGGCTCAGTGCACACCACTGTGGAGCACCAGTGTTCATTATGAAGGGGGATGAGGTGATGCTGCCCAGTCTGACCACTTGGTGTCTGTCAGACAGGAAGTTGAGGATCCAGCTGCAGAGAGAGCTGCTCAGTCCTAGATCCTGCAGTTTCCTTCAAGGGAACGATGGTATTGAATGCTGAGCTCTAATCTACAAACAGCCTTCTCACATATGTGTCTCTCTTCTCCAGGTGCGAGAGGGCAGTATGTAGTGTCGGGGCTATGGCATCATCAGATTTGGTCTATTTGGGATGTTTCTTGGGCCAATATTAGTGTAAGTATCTATCTAAATAATCGATCAAAATAATTCACATGTTCAGTACTAGAAGTTCCAGATGTGTGAATGTTGTTGCCACTGTTGAAAGTTCAGCAACAGTAAACTGTGTTGTGAAATGGAGACATTTATCTGAGCTACAGGACTCACATTCTCTGCTTTTACATACAAAGATGCCCTAAGGGAAAAAAGACAATACTCTAAGTCCAGCAGCAACATTTAAATTCAGCACATTAATGAAAAAAATGAATAGAAATAATCAAGCAATTATAAAATATATTAGTGGAAGGGTTAAATTTGCCCTTTTCACCAGTTAAGGTCTTGGATTTGGAATGAAAAGATGTGTGAATTGAAAAGAGCGTTTCCTTCATTAATATCTCTGGATGTTAGGTTGCAAAGTAACGTCCCCATCAGAAAAACAGAGACAGCAAAATAAAGTGAATGAAGGAGGATAACAAAATAAAAACAAATTAGGTGTGGGTTACAACAAAAATGCAATTAGAATTAGAATTGTACTGCAGCAAGCCACACCACGTTAATGTTATGGGAGAAAACCGAACTATATCATTCATGGAAATATGCATCCATGGAGCATATTCAGCCAATCACTGTGAAAACATCAGATTCAGCTGTAATATTACTGTTATGTATTATACATAACGTGCGTCCTCTAAGACCATGAAAATGGTTCTTTGCTAATCGCATGTATCATACTTATGGCACGTATTTGTAATTATAAAACACTTGTGTGGATACAGTGTTATGCAGCCTAATTGTCTTAATATTCATTTATTCTGACTCAAAATGGTCAGCAATGAAGGAGCTGTGAGTATTGGAAGCTGGGGAGGCTAATCCATGACTGATAATATTCCACTGTGCATTTTGTTCTCTCTAAGTATTGAGAGTGAGTATTAAAGTACTTACTGTTTTCCTTTCAGATTTAAAGTATGTGAGATTTGCATAGGTTGGCTCAGGGTGATGCTTTCTTTTTACAACCAGGACAGGAGAGAGAACAGGAGGAGAGTGCAGCTCTGATTAAGAGTGCAGCAGACTGATGAGACACCAGGAGAGCAGGAAAGGGGAAGAAGAGGAGAACAGATAAGACAGAGATGACAAAGTTTAATTATAACACAGTAAAAGCAGGAGCTGTGAGACAGTTTGACCTGATTTTACTATCAAATATACTAAACATCTTTAAAAAGGTATTTTTATCAAGTGAAAATCCAAACAATTACAGGGCTGGGCTAAGCTGCCAGTGTTTCAAGAGCAACGCCCCCTGATGACATCATTCCAAACATTACTGTAAATGATGGTGCCTGTAACTGTCCTCTGCCTACAAAACCGTGGGTTTAATTAGAAACATTAGAAAATAAAACAACAGGGTTTTTTTCTATTTCCAAAATGATAGAATCTGTGTTTCACCATTTCACAGGGCAGTGTCTCCGGCACTCCTGGAACAGCTGCGAGTGGACATCAGACAAATCTGTTCAGACAACCCAACTGCTCTCAGCGCGTCACACCCAGAGAACACAGTTATAACTGCCCTCCAACATACTCTTCAGCCACCAGGAGGAGCCTCCTGACCTTCACTGCACATACAAAGTTGTCACCATATGCTCCTTCTGTGCAGGTTGGTTTAGGGAGATGCTCTCACACACACACACACACACACACACACACACACACACACACACACACACACACACACACACACAGATGTGGATTTTGCCTCTAAGCTCTGAAATAATTCCAGGCAAGACAGACAGGTTTTAAGCTAACATATAAGAATGCTAACTGGGGGGTTATTATAGTAACTGAGGACTCCATGGGACGACCCTGCGGTGAATTTGATGAGACGTCCAGTCCTGGGAAGATTGGCAACTCTCTTAAATAATTTTCACTTGTGAATAATCTTAATAATAATGATGGACTTCGAATTGTCCATGTAACCCTTGCCAAACTGATGGGCAGCAACTAAGATTATTGATGAAGATTAATCAAGTGTATCTGATTAACAGCACTTAGGTGTTATTTACTCTCTTCTTCTTATAAAAGTAGCAAGGATGCACTTCCAAATGCTTCTTTGTTCTGCTTTAGTTCTTGACAAATGAATAATGAGTGATATATATTATGTCTTGTTATGTCTGAGGTTTTATTAGAATTTTAGGGCCTGCTGAATACCACATGATTTTAGTAGAATTCAAACAGGGTGTGAAACACCAAGTACAGTTTCCACTGGGGAATTTTGAGGATTAAACACTTATTTGCTCATTTCTGGCAATTTTCTATGTACCAATACCTACCAGCTTATGGTAGATTTGTCCTTATTACTGACCTGGAAAATAATTCTATGAAAATCTCAGGCATTCTGTATTTGCTTTGAAAATATTATTTCCACTTTTGTCATTTCATAATATCACTCACATAGACACACAAGAAGATATGATTTATTCTTCTGTCTTTTTTATGTTTATCTGGTTACAGATGTGAGAAACAAATCAGCTTAAATGTGCACGTTTCACCTATTAATTAAAACTTCTCACATCAAATGGATGTGCATTAAATATTTGAGGCTGTTGTTGAGCTATGGATAAAATGTACAATTTTGCACACTGTTCTCGTGGCACTCACAGACTGCACGAAACATTACTGTGGTTCCTTGCCTGCAGGCTACACAATGAGAACCCTTGCCTTGGATCATCGCAAGTAAGATTTTGTTGCAGCAATAATGTAACTCTCAACAGGAGTCCAGTGTTTAGGACAGTTACAAGTCAGAAAAATAAAGATATACAGTAACAAGATAAACACATTTCCTTTAGTGTAAAATATTCAAATAAATAAAGTAAACAATCCACTATCAAATCCCAACAACAGTATTTAAGTATTGCTAATAGCAGCTTGGAAGTCATCTCAAAACAGCCTCATGCATGTATACGGTCAGTTCAGCAGGTTGTCTACTAATTGGAAGGTCGGTGCATCAATCTTTGGGTATTCCAGTTTGCATTTTGAAGTATCCTTGGGCAGTTTTCCTTGAGTGCATGCGTGTTATAGCGGATCTGAACAATTCAAGAGCTTGACAATACAAGACACCAACCAGACTGAATGTTGCGCTGCACAAGGTTGCTGTGCATACAATGTGGAGTTGCATGTGCTGTCCAACTTAGTAGATGGTGCCGTTCAGTCATGGCTATATGTTTCGAAACATTTTCATATAGACATATGTTCATTCATTATAAATACATAGGAGCAGGTGCTGATTTGTGGCCATGTTGCTCTCCCATTTTGAATACTTTGATCATATTTTTTGTATGTGGCTAAATACTGAACATATGGCCAGTAAGAAATTGCACACGTTTGCATGCTGTGGAAGCAAATTTTAACATTTAAGATATGACGAACCATACCTTTATTATCTGAAAAAAAGAGTCCCTTCACCAAAGAAGTGAAAACGTGAAGGAAAGACAGAGCGTGATCTGGATAAAACATCATCCTCTTCCTGGAGTCAGGGCTCTAAGACATGAAAACGTCAATAAATATGGCTATGGTTTTATTCTCGACATCACAATTATCACTTATTATCAGCAGTTGAAGACAGCTGACAACAAGTCAGCTAAACAACAACAGCTGGTTATAAGCTAACATTAAGCCAGTGGGCTAATGTTGTACTCAAGTGTCCTAAAAATCAAACTTTCCCTCTGAACAGCTTGATCATTTTTACGTGTTTATCTCTCCTGTCTTTTCTCGCCCCAAACCCCTCGCTGCAGATGGAGTCCCCTCCCTGAGCCTAGTCCTGCCAGATGCTTCTTCCTGGGGAGTTATTCTTTCCCACGTTTGATCCACTTCAAAGGAAGTTTCACCGTTGCTGGCTAACAGCAGCAAAAAAAGCAGAACTTACCAACAGGAAAGTTCAGGATATCCTTAACAACTCATGCCAGTATCGCAGTCATCAGTCAGAAGTGACTCGCATTGACTCACGTGTTCTGCACCGTCTTGAATCGCAGGTTGTAACTTGTGAATGATGCAGTGAGGAAAATGAGTCAGATAAAGGTTGGCCTTTTTACACCTTTTTCTGCACCATCACTTGCAAAGCCAATGAAGCGTGCACCTAGTTTCATCTGATACACCTGCCATAACTGCAGGATACAGCAAGCAGCAGCCCCTGTGCATAAGTGCAGTTAACAAGTTGTAAACAATCAGGAAAACATCTGATGCACAGAATGAATACTTCTATGATTTTTTTGTGAGTCTCCTGATGCTGTGAAGTTTAGATGCGATTTTTACTGTTGTTTGTGGTGTGGACTGCTTGAGAAAAAAAATCTTCATGTTTGGCTAAAGTTAATCGCAGCACATCACGAACATCTGCTCATTTGGGTTTGTTTTACAGTCCCAGGACCTGGGTACCTTGGGTAACAGTCAGTAATGATGAACTCTGCAGTCTAATGTGAGGCTCTCTGTAATACAGCTGAAGCTTGGCCCAAATTGGATCATGCAACAGCACAATGATCCCAAACACAGCAGCAAGGAAAAGAACCAAAGCTCAGTCAAAGTCTAGACCTCAACCCTGTTGAAATACTGCGGCACAAATGCCTGCAAGCATCAGTGAACTTAGGCAACACTTTAAAGAAGAGTGGGCTAAAACCACAACCACAACAAAGACTGATAAAGTCAGCTGCTTCAGGCTGCTATATATGGTTCTACAAGCTACTGAATCCTGGGTTGTAGAAAGTCTTTTATAAAGTGTTTTTATTTAAACATTTTCGTCTTCAAAGTCAACACCATCTTTAACTGACCCATGCCAAGGTAATATGTATTACTTGACGATTATTTGTCAACTCTTTGTCTTGTATAAGACGTGGTTTACACTGGATATTAGTGTCACTGGTCTTGGTCATGTGACCTATCGCAGGTGATTTAACCCCCCCCATGTTTCACAGGTTCAATAAATAAGGACATTGTCGTTCTTCAGTGAGTGGATCATCCATTCTTTTCTATGTTTAATAAAAAAAGAACAATAGCGTAAAACAAACCTTCCCTCTAATCAATCAACAAAGAAAAAAGGAAACAAAATACGCTGACATTCCTCTTCACATACCATTTAATGCTATCAGTGACTTTTCTCTACAATAAGAGGTGTTATCAGTTGCTCCCCAGCAACAGCAACTCATCTTGCTCTGCTTAAAATCTCAGATAGTGAATTTTTTAGGCTTTAATTGAGGTCCGACCTGCATGACATGTTATTATATTATATTAAATTATATATTATGTACTGATTTTTCTTTCTTTTAAGAGAAAAATATTTTTTAACCTCACTTTCCATGTTTTTTGGGTGCACAAACTTAAAATGCATCTGTTAAACACAGAACAGGTAAGTGTATAACCCCAATAAGTCATACCATCATGCTTACTTACGTGGACTTGAAGACAAACCTCATCGAGACACATGCAGTTAAAATTTAAATGTAATTATGACAACTTACAATAAATTACAACGTGCTTTTGTCAATAACAGTCAAATTCATAAAATTAGAAATACAATAACATTACACCATTGATAAATAAACAGATAAGACTTCAGGGGTGAATGAATCGTTGTTTTCAAGGAGTCAAACTAAATGGCAGACACAAGGTGCTTATGAGAAATTCATCGTGTAACTTTTTATCAGTTTCACATTTCAATACTGGCTCCATGTAGTGTTGCTATTATCAATGCCTACAATGGGATCAAACTAAGCAGGTGCAGAGCGCTAAACATCAAACAGTGCCTCATGTCACCTAACGCAACACAGACACACAACTGAGCAGTGGGAGATATTTCATAACAGCAGCTTATTGCTTCTCCTGTGGACTGTCAAAAAAGCTCACTTGCTACTGAGTGGCCTGCAGTCTTCCTTCAAATCACCTGGATTCATGAATACTGACAACAATGAACTAACAAACAAAGTTTCTCTTTTTGCGAGAGAAACATATGAAGCAAAGTAGTGTTCTTCCAACTGTTATGTATCTGAGCAGCTTACTGTATATAAACGCCTGAAATAGTCATCTTGTAAAATAAGCTCTGACCCAGACTCTACAGGTGTGGGGAGACATACGACCAAATCCTGGGCATCCAGGATGCGAGTCTCCAGGTATCAAGCAAAATCCAGCGACTTCACATCTATTCTGCTTTCTTAAAAAGCAGTCGCTGCACTTCATGAGGTGAAAATGAAGGAGTGCTGTCACAATAATTTCACAGTCCGGCAGCGGATGTTCCGTGGTTGAATCTGTGGTGTGTATACGTATGTTTCTAAACCGTAGCAGCAGATGTCAAATGATGACGGCAACTGTTTATCAGTGGGAGTTTTGTGTGTGTGTGTTATTGTGCAGGCATGACTCTCCACAGCTGTGCTCATTTAGAAGCCTTGTATATGGCAATAGGCCTCCAGGCTAGAGAAGAGGACGTAGAGGAACCAGAGTCCAAAGAACAGCAGTGAGGTAAGGACTTTGGGGACGCGTGGGCCTCCTAGTTCACCACCTATGGACGGCCTTCGGCGAAGCATTAACACTCCCATACACAAGAAGGCAAAAATGGTGAAAAGCGTGACAGAGAAGGCCAGTGATCCTGGGTCCACACGGAAAACCTTCCCTTTGACTTCCCAGTATATGGCAGACACAGACCAGGCCACACCTATGCCCAGAAACACATTAACTGCGTTACTTCCTGTCACGTTTCCCACAGACGCATCTGCGTACTGATCCTGCGTAGCAGCAACTTTACTAGCAAAGGTGTCTGGAAAAAGAAAACAGTCAAGTTAGAGAATGAGGCTAATCAGCTGTACATTCTTACATTCACTTTCCTAATTCAAACTTCTGCAATACAAGAGTGTTTACAACAACAACTATGACAACAAGAACACCTCACTAACCAGGAAGAGAAGTCCCCAGTGCTACAAAGACCACTGCAGTGACAGTGTCTCTCAGGCCGACGGTGCACCCGAAATGGGAGGCTAGGTCTCCGATAATGGCTGTTAAAATACCAATGACAGTGATTGACACTATGAAGCACGCCCAGCCATTCCAGTACCCTGTGGGTGGGACGCAAGCAAACAGGATCTTCCAGAAGATACAAAATATGTGCATGAAATAGTCGAAGCAGTTGGGCACTCGCTGCTCCTCTCCCTCATCCTCATCACCTGTTTACCAAGACACAGAGAAAGTAAATCAAACACGGCAAAAAAAAGAGAAGACGTCAATACCTACAAATGGTGCAATCACACTTTGGGCCAATCACAGACCGCTTCATAGTATCAGATGAAGCTTTAACCCTGTAAGACCCAACGCATCAAAAAATATTATCAGTATTTAAAGCATCTTAAATCTTTCACATCCATGAGCCAAGGCGACGTTTACTGTACACTAGTCAGTTTTAACCACCAAAAGTTTATTGTTGAAGTTAGAGTTCTGTTTGGGGGCGATCGTGGCTCAAGAGTTGGGAGTTCGTCTTGTAATCGGAAGGTTGCCGGTTCGAGCCCCGGCTTGGACAGTCTCGGTCGTTGTGTCCTTGGGCAAGACACTTCACCTGTTGCCTACTGGTGGTGGTCAGAGGGCCCGGTGGCGCCAGTGTCCGGCAGCCTCGCCTCTGTCAGTGCGCCCCAGGATGGCTGTGGCTACAATGTAGCTCCCATCACCAGTGGGTGACTGGGTGGGTGACTGGTTGTGTAAAGTGCTTTGGGGTCCTTAGGGACCAGTAAAGCGCTATACAAATACAGGCCATTTACCATTTACAACACAGAGACATTACCACACTTCCCAGTCCACATTGTGTCCATACCTGGTTTCAAAAGTACAAGTCTTAATTATAACGTTCACAAAGTCTTGTAATAAAATTACATGCAGTGCAATAAATTTCATGCATAAAGATTCACAGGCAAACCTGAATTTCAGAAATTTACAAGTGAAGCTCCAAAAAAATGACAAAAACACAAAACAATAAATAAATACAAAGATGCCACTGACCTGCACTGACTGTGACCGCCCCGATGAACTGCTCTTTCCATGAGCGCGTACCAATCACCACGGCCAGATTTGTATCCTTGAGCAGTTTGTCCACAGTGTTCTGTTGCAACAAATTAAATATGTTGGTAATCAAGCAGAAACAATCATTGCTTACATGGATGCATACACAACAGATGGGTTCACATTACACAGTTTCAAGACTTTTTTCAAACCACGTCTCAAATGTCTTTTCATTTTAACTTGTTTTGTTATTTAACACACACCCCGACACCAAAAAGAATAAATACTATTTAAATGATCATTCATCTATCTAATTGAGAATAAGAACACATATTGGCCACTTAATTAGGTATACCTGTTCAACTGCTCTTTAACATAAATATCTAATCAGCCAATCACACAGCAGCTTAAAGCGTTTAGGCATGTACGCAGGGTCAACACAACCTGCTCAAGTTCAAACAGAGCATCAGAATGTGGAAGAAAAGTGATTTAAGTGACTCTGAATGTGGTGTGGTTGTTTGAGAAACTGCTGATCCACTGGGATTTTCCTTCACACTAGAATTTAAGGAGAACGGTCAGAGAAAGACTGGTCAATGAGTGCCAGTTCTCTGGGTGAAACTGCCCTGGTGAAGTCAGAGCAGAAAAGCTAGACTGTTTCAAGCGGATAGGAAAGCAGCAGCAACTCACATTGTTGCCCGGTCTAATCAGTCTAATTAGTTCTGTTGCCACATTTGGATGGTCAGAATCTGGCAGGGTGGATCCATCCTACCCTGTATTAACAGTTTAGTTCTGCAGTAATGATATAATATTATGAGGCATTTTTTCTTGGCACACTTTCATCCCTTTATAATCCCAAGTGTTAGGATAGTGTGCCTTGTCACACAGCTCTAATCATCTCAAACTTGATTGTTAAACATAACGATGAGTTCAATGTACTCAAACGGTCTCCACAGTCAGCAGAGTACCTTTCAAGAGATTTGAAACTGAGAAATCTGCAGCAACTGAGTCATGCTGTCATGTTAACATGGACCAAACTGAGTAATGCGTCCAGCATCGTGCTAAATCTCTGCCATGAAGAATAAATGTATTTTTGAAGGCAAAAGGGGTTTGAACCTGGTATTATACAGGTATACCTAATATAGTGGCTGATGGGTATAAACACAGTACCAAATGAGATGGACTTAGTCAAGCAGTGCTTACACAATACACAATGTACACATACATTCCTTCTATGTATGGGAAATAAAGGTACATGGAATGAAATAAAATAGATAGATTGGAAGCAGATGAGTATCAAACAGCGCGTGAGTAGAAACTGTACCTGGTCTAGTACTCCATTGGGACTCTGACGCACAACAAGGCAGCAGGAGGTTAGTGAAGAAAACCACATACTTGTACAATCTTACACATTTATTTTTCAAAGTTTTTAAAGGAATTTGTCCAAATTTGCAAGTAAAGTTCTGGTTTAATTTGTCAATCTTCAGGCTGCATGTGTTTAACATAACTTCATGTCAGTAACTGCCACTTTACTTGCAGTGTAACACTTGTATGAGCATCATAATATAAGAAACAAACACCCCCCACTCACTCCACACACACCTTAAACTCACAGGACTCCTCTATGATGACCTCTAGCCTGCTGTGCTCTCCAAGAATGGGTTTTCCCATCTCAGAGATCCTCCTGGCCTGTTCCTCCTCAGGGGTGGGATTCACTGTGAGAGAGAGCAGACAGGAGATCACTATTCAAGCCTTAATGATATCTTACACACGTGCTCTTAACCTCAGTTGAAGCTAAGGTGAAGAAAAATAGCACACTAGCACAATGTAACATGTTATATAGTAGCTTCTGCATTTTTAACCATTTACAACTGGTTGTAAATTTTGCCATCAGAGTGGGAAGACAAGTGCACAGTACAGTGCATCAATTACATTATATTGCCAAAGGTATTCACTCACCCATCCAAATTATTATATTGAGGTGTTTCAATCGCCTCGGCAGGCAGACTGCTTCCACAAACACACTCAGGAGCTCAGTGTATTCTACTGTGGTATTGCAATGAGATGTCACCTGTCTAACAAGTTATGACATGTCCTCACTGATAAATATATCCACAGGCAACTGTTAGTGGTATTATAACAAAGTGAAAGCAATTGGGAACAACAGAAACTTGGACACTTAGATCGCTGAGGTGCATAGTGCACAGAGGTCATCAACTCTCTGCAGATTCAATCGCTACAGACCTCCAAACTTCATGTGGCCTTCAGATTAGCTCAACAACAGTGTGTAGAGAGCTTCATGGAATGGGTTTCCATGACCGAGCAGCCGCATTAGAGCCGTACATCACCCAGAGCAATGCAAAGCGTCAGACGCAGTGGTGTAAAGCACACCGCCACTGGACTCTGGAGCAGTGGAGACATGTTCTCTGGAGAGACAAATCATGCTTCTCTATCTAGCAAGTCTGGGTTTGGTGGTTGCCAGGAGAACGTTACTTGTCTGATGCTTTGTGCTAACTGTAAAGTTTGGTGGAGGGGTGATTATGGTGTGGGGTTGTTTTTCAGGAAATAGGCTTGGCCCCCATAGTTCCAATGAAAGGAGCTCTTAATGCTTGTGGTGGCAGATTTCTTTTGTATTAATCATATGTTTTAATCATATCACATTAGTAATAGTAATATCGCTTTCTCACTTTAGTATAGCAAGATCAGTCCTGTCACCAGTTGTATGCATGCATGTAGAATGTTATCACAAGTGGACCCCAAGTTTTATTACGCCTTCACAGTGGATCCATTGTAGACGGACATCCTGCTCAAGGGAGGTTTTAAGGATGGGGCTGAAGGTAAAGCCCCCCCCCCCACCCGTGAGATGGGCCAACATGTAAGAGTTGTGGAAGCTGACATATCCATATTGCAATATGTTATTAAACCACTTCAAAATGCTCCCTGGGGGTGTTTGCAGGTTATTTAAAATTTCCACAACATGCTTCGGCATGTCCTGACCTCTACCTGAGGTCAACTGCCTACTTGTCTAATATCAGTGTCTGACCTCACAAATATGCTTCTGGAAGAATCGTCAAAAATTCCCATAAACCCATCAACACACTCCTAAACCTTGTGGAAAGCATTCCCAACAGAGTTGAAGCTTTTCCTGGCCCAAAGATGGTTTCTGCTTGCTTGAGTGAAATGTGCTCACCTGGGTTGCACATAAGCTAGCCAGGTTTTCCAGTCTTTCTACTTGTACTTCCCGAGTGTTTGGCCCTCTTCACAAGCACATTTAGTGTTTCATCCTCTGGCCCTGCCACTATTTTTTTAATAAAAACACAAACCCGTGGAATAAATATTAATGTATTCATAAACGTTTTACAGACGTCTTCATGCCCATTGAGACAAACTCACAAATTGACAGTAAGGTATTAAAGTGAGTGTAAAAAGAAGCAAGAGCTTGGGCGTTCACTGAGCTCAAAACAAGAAATGCAAATTTCTGCTGATAGTGCAAAACGACCACTTCACACTGTCACATTTAGGGCCAAGGATTTGGAATTTCAAAATAATAGCCAGCTATTTTAAAATGCTGCACAGATCACATGCAAAACCACACCCAAACAATCTTACCCTGGTTTAGCAGCAGTGCTGTGAACAAAGACAGATAATGACTGAGTACAAGCAATATTTTCATGCTGTGATAAAACAGCCTTACACTCATTTCCCTTCTGAACTTCCACAAAAATTATTTTATACACGACTACTTCTTTCCCCTCCACTGGCATGCAAATATCCAATTTCTGCATCTTTTTGACACAATGAGGTTACACGAACAAATAATTACACCAGTAACTCATAATTAGCTGTAGCGTCTGTGCTGCAGTGAAACAGAGACAGTAGTGAACGCCTGCGTGTGAGGTTACTTGCAGCATTCAGCTGCGTGTGTTGTTGTTACTGTTTTGATACTTGATCTTGCACATTGATGCGATCTAATGCTTTCTATTAGTGTAGATGAGAAAGGAAAAACAGACTACAACTGTTATCTTATACTAATTTTTTAAGTGACAGAGTCATGAGAAGTCACTTTAACATTAAAAATGAAATCTGAAATAATTACACACTCACAAGAGAGTCCTCGCTTTAGCCATTTGGGGTCGTCAAGCACAATGAAGAAGTTTTCCTGCTTTTCATACTCCTCCACGTTTATAATGCACACTCGCAATGTCTGACTGAAGACACAAGCACACACACAGACAAACACACACGCACTTATTTCTATACAGAACAGTTCTGTGATTTTACACAGGAAGAAAAACTCAGAAATACAACATAGTCTCTGCTTCTTAAGCATCTGCACCTATATATATGTAACATGCATAGGTAATGTCCAATGAACTGAATTTACCAGTTGACACACCTGAGCTCAATAGTGAATGAATAGGCTCATAGCAAAGACTGTGAATACTTTCATAAAATTGCAAAAATTTCAAGCAGACCTTTTTTTATTCGTCACTTTGTGTGACTTAAAGTGAAAAATAAATATAGGCTTAAGTTTTAGCACCGAAGCCAAAGTAGAGATGTCAGGAATGACAGCTTATAGCTAGATTAACAGTGTGCCCCTATCTCCCAGTCATTGCCTCTATGTTACTATACCTTACCTGGTCTGCTCATTGGTGAATTCCAGCTCCCCTCTGGTCTCCTCGTAGTCCACTCCTGCCTTGGCGCTGCCATCTTCCGTATGGTACGGCATAGCAACTGTGCCCCTGGACCCCGAGTTCCTCAACACAGTCACCGTCAGGATGCCTGTGCTCTCACTCACCCGCAGCACATGCTGCTCAAAGGTGAAGATGCCAGCATGATCGTCGTCCAAGATGGTGACCGTAGCAACCAGCGGCTCCACTAGTCTCCCTTTGGGTGGAGTCCCCATCCCTTCATTTCCACCCTCCTCTAACCTCAGGTTCTGAAGGCGCACAAAGAAATGCTCATCCTCTTCAAAGATGTCATCATCCAGGATCCTCACCTGGAGAGAGCAAAGTATTTTAAAGTTACATTCCTTCCCAGATGCACGTGGTTGTTAACCATTTTATTGAACATTCACTACAATTAAATTCTCAGAATGACAGATTCTTTGATCCCACTGATGACAGACACCACAACTATAGGGGAGAAATCTAGATTCCTGGTCACCTCTCCAGGACAATTTTTGTGTTTGACACTTGACAGAGACGATAAACGTTAAACACTGACACTAACATTACCTTTTTTCCCTTTCTTACCTTGATTTCTTTGTGGGTCTCCCCTGGTTTGAACACCAGGGTTCCCTCAGTAAATTCATAGTCTGCTCCAGCATTGGCAGAACCATTTTCTGTACAGTAGTCCACATAGAATGTATTCTGACCAGTTCCCCCATCGAGGATCACCCCCAGGGTCAGAGAGCCACAGTTCTCCGTGCACTGATACTGGGAGCTTTCAAAACAAATGTGCGAGCACGTGGCCTTATCAGTCTCGTGGCCTGAACGTCGCGCGTGCTCAACAGCATGTTTCTTTAATATGTTACCAGCACCGATCATCATGCGAGTCGCCTGGACACGGTAGAAGGCACGGCTCTTCTTCTGGTGAACCAGGGCAGAGTAGTTGGCCATCTCGATCAGCTGGTCCAAATCTTTGTCTGGGTGTTTCTCCTTAAGATCTTTCAAGATGCGGACAACCTATCAGAGCAGGAGAACTAGTAGTCAGACTAGGTCTTGTGTTTACACAGATATGTGTGTTGCTTAATGTTATGTAAAAACGCCCTTTAAAAACGATTTGCTCAACAGTGTCTTACAAGAAGAGATTTTATTGTAACTATCCAGACAGGGTTTGCAGTGGGGATGTGAAGAGGGATGCTCACACCAGAACGAAAATAAATATCTTAGTTTGCGATGACACAACATGTCGTTGTTTCTTTGACGACCTGTCTGCTCTTCTGCAATTCCCTTATTGAGACTCCAACTGAGATAAAATCTTATTTGCTTCAGGAAACGTGATAATGAACTGCCACTATTTAATATTACATGTACTTTGTATTTATTTTATTTGCTATGGACCCATGCGTATCTTTAATAAAGTGAAACTAAACTAAAAACTAATGTCTAGTGTGACCATTAAATATGACTGTTTATAAACTCACTGAGCTCTAAACAAAAATGAACTGATTGGAAATGTGTGCAGTAGCAGTAAGAACTTTACATGCATTCATCATGAGCATGAACATGAAAATACATACATACACCCCCACTAATATTTGGCTACATTTTAGTGGGTTTGCCATCAACGAGCTGTTAGCATAGTTTTGGCCACACTTCTTGGAAGAATTTGTAGTGTTCACTTAAATTAGTTGGTTTCTCGGCACAGATCTGGCTTTGGAGCAATTTTCAACATGGTTAAGGGGAGGAGCTTTGGTACTCAAAGATAACCAGTTTAAACAATGTACATAACTGCAGATTATTTAGATGTGGGACCACTTTGCCACGATTTAGAAGAAGACATCGTGACATCACCACAGACTGAGAGGCTGCAGACCAAGAAAGAAGTCCATGCTCCTTCTCTAAAATGTGCAGCTGCCCACATGGACAAGCCAAATGCTTTCTGGGCAAAAATTTATGGTCAGATGAAACAAAGATTGAGATATTTGGTCACAATGACAAGACATATATTGGGAAGAGTAAAGGTAAGGCTTTCTGAAGATCGTATTAGCGGTCAAGAATTGTTGTGGCAGCATCACATTCAGTTCATGCAGCAAAGCATGAAGTGGATGGAATAATGAAGACTGAGGACTGCCTCCAAATTCTTCAGCTTCACCTTAATTCAACAGCTACACAGTTGAAACCTGGTCTCAGTTGGGTGTTTGAATAGAATAATGATTCCAAGCACACATCAAAACTGGTTTTGTAATGGGTAAAGTAAGCAAAGGTAACATCAGGTTACTGGAACGGCCTCCCCAAAATTCCGGCCTCAATCCTAATCAAAATTTGTTGACTTTGCTTGAAACTGGTCAAATATCCAGTCAGAATTACAGCAGTTGCTTGCTGATGGCTACCAAAAGTACCTGGTTGAGGTGGAACTTGTTGAGGAACATTTAACCATTAGTGTGGATACAAGCAAAGTTTTGACCCTGAGTGGATTAAAGTAAAACAAAATCAAACTTGTGCAACCCAATGCTTGTTTTTCAGTCATTCAAGATATATGCTGTATAATTATTCCAGTCTGGATAAAGAACCGATCAAAGAAATCACTAGAAAATAAACTTATCATGACATTCATGTCATTGACGAGATATTTGGCCATAACTAAATGTATATCAGAGGGGCAGATCAGGCTAAGCGGTTAGCAGACAAAGTTAGAGGCAAGGTCGAGATGGTTCGGACAGGTGCCAAAGAGGCAAAGAAGGATATATTGGACAAAGGATTTTGAAGATGTAGCTGCCAGGCAGGAGGAAAAAAAGAAGACCACAGAGGAGATTCATGGATGTAGTGAAGGGGGGCATGCTGAGGGTTGGTGCTAGAAACAGGGTGAGATAGAGGACGATGATCAGCTGCGCTGACCCCTACAGGGAGCAGAGTTCTAATTAGCTAAAACAAAACAGATGTTAAACCTGAAATTAATGGAGAAAAAAAACGCTCTTTTAAAGCCTTCAGGCTGAGTGGCTCAATAAGACGTTTGCCTGAGTCTTACCTCATCTTTGTTCGGGTCTAGTTCATTGCCTGTCTGCACAGAGACCGTAACAGTGGAGGAGTTTCCAGGGCATGCACTGCTGTCTGACAGCTTTCCGTCCACGATCATGTCAATGCCTTTGGGAGCAAGGTCCCCTTCCATTTCCACCACGATGCCGTGCCTCTTGTCAGCACGGTAACGCTTGTGCATGTATTTGTAGAAGAGTAGGCGGCGGTCAGCGATCCAAGCCAAGATCACACACACCGGAAAATACAGCAGCGTCACTATGGCCTCCCACACCTGATTATGCAGGCAACATGAAAAATAATCAGTTACTCATTTGATATATTAAAAATAGAATAAAAGGTATGTGTATACCTTTTAGCTAATTAGATGTTTGGGTGAGTTTTAGAAACACAACATCTAAAAATACAGACTGTGGGTGTGCAAAGGGTTACCAAGTGAGGATTTACCAAACCTTGTAATACAGCTCGTAATATTTTGAATGTCATGTAAGATTCAGTATTTAAGATCCCCGCATCTGTTTGAAGATTCTTGCCACTTACATTTTCCACCGTTTCCTTTTGTTCTTTACAGCAGAATTCAGGTGTTGATTTAAATATTTGTTTTCTTGCTAATCTGTCGTCCGTACATGAACACTGCAAAGTGCAACAGTGAGCCACCACTTCTGTGTCTGCAGCTCAGTCATGTGATGCTTTGCTTTGCCCTTCTGCCATGCAGAGATGTAGTTTTTATGAGTATTATTGATCTTTCAGGTCTTCCACAGTTTCCTCTTACTGACATTTCAGGTTCTTTCAAACTAATTGATGCCAACGAAGCACATGGGCATAGGGAAGCTATAAAAAGATATTTTCAGATCTGCTGCTTAGGCATAAGATTGTTAGGATTGCCACATTTGGTAGAATTGGTATGATTATTACTTTCTGATGAAAGAAAGTAAATTTAGCAGAGAGTAAATTTGAACAAACATTTGAAATGAACTGAATCATTTCTTCAACAGATTTGACTCAGCCATGAGGCAGTCTGCAACATCGGCTGCAGACTCACCCACCCCCACTGCTGCTGTTCCACCTCAGACACTTCACACCTCCTCTATTCACCCTGCTCACTCCCCCCCACCCCCAACAACAGCATCCAATACACACTCAACACAAGGCTCCAGCCTGTCTCTCTCAACCACCCAGGTTAGGAGGGAACTGAGGAGGATTAATGGCAAGAAGGCAGCGGGTCCAGATGGCATCAGCTCGAGGGTCGTCAGGTCCTGCGCGGACCAACTGTGTGGGGTGATGGAGCACCTCTTCAACCTGAGCCTGAGGTTGGGAAGAGTCCCACAGCTCTGGAAAACCTCCTGTGTTGTACCAGTGCCAAAGACTTCAAGCCCCAAGGACCTCAACAGCTACAGGCCGGTGGCTCTGACATCCCACCTGATGAAGACCCTGGAGCGGTTGGTCCTGGCTCAGCTTCGGCGCCTAATAAGCTCATCACTGGACCCACTTCAGTTTGCCTACCAGCCTGGCATTGGAGCGGATGATGCCGTCATTCACCTCCTACATCGTTCCCTCGCTCACCTGGAGACCGCTGGAAGCACTGTGAGAATCATGTTCTTTGATTTCTCCAGTGCCTTCAACACCATTCTTCCCTCGGTTCTAAAGGACAAGCTGGTGAACTCTGGAGTGGACCATCACCTCACTACCTGGATCCTGGACTACCTCACCGACCGACCACAGTATGTGAGGACTCAGGGCTGTGTCGGACAGGGTCGTCTGCAGTACGGGGGCCCCACAGGGAACGGTTCTGGCTCCGTTCCTCTTCACCATCTACACTGCAGACTTCTCCCACAATTCCACCCAGTGCTTCCTGCAGAAGTTCTCTGATGACTCTGCAATAGTCGGCCTCATCACTGATGGGGACGACAAGGAGTACAGAGGTCTGACCCAAGACTTTGTGGACTGGTGCCAGCTGAACTACCTCCAGATCAACGCCAGTAAAACCAAGGAACTGGTGGTAGACTTCCGCAGGCACAAGCATTCTCCACTGCAACCACTGAACATCCAAGGTATGGACATTGAGGCTGTGGACAGCTACAGGTACCTTGGTGTTCATCTGAACAATAGACTGGACTGGACTCATAACTCAGACGCCCTCTACAGGAAAGGGCAGAGCAGGCTGTACCTGCTGCGGAGACTCAGGTCGTTTGGAGTGGAGGGCCCACTCCTGAAGAAATTCTATGACTCTGTTGTGGCTTCTGCTATCTTTTATGGCGTGGTCTGCTGGGGCGGCAGCATCTCTGCTGGGGACAGGAAGAGACTGAACAGGGTGATCCGAAGGGCCAGCTCTGTTCTAGGATGCCCTCTGGACCCAGTGGAGGTGGTGAGTGACAGGAGAACGGCGGCTAAGCTGTCATCCCTGATGGACAACATCTCCCACCCCATGCAGCAGACTGTGACAGCACTGAGCAGCTCCTTCAGTGGGAGACTGCGGCACCCACGGTGTGGGACGGAGAGATTTCGCAGGTCTTTCCTCCCCACTGCTGTCAGACTCCATAATAAAGACTTTAACTGATCAAGCACACACATCCATACATATGCAATAATACTAAGTGCAATAATCCTTTCTGTCATCGTTGTATTTTTACTCAGTTGTATATAGTATTTGTATTCTATTTTTATCTTATTGTATATTTATTTTATTTTATTCTACTGTATATAGTATTTTATTTTATTCTATTCTGTACAGTTGTGTACTGTATTTATTCTTATTGTATTCTAATTTTTGCCTCAACTTTTGCACTGTCCACTTCCTGCTGTGACAAAACAAATTTCCCACGTGTGGGACTAATAAAGGTTATCTTATCTTATCTTATCTTAAAACAAATGGCACTAATGTCATACAAATAAAAGTAACAATGCATTAATATTTAAAGCTGCGGGGTGTGAATTCTCACCACTAGATCTCAGCAGACTGCAGATTGAAGTCAACTGAATCCTGTTTTCTTACCTCTCCTTACCTTGCCTCTGGAGGAGGCTGTAAAACTGTGTAAAAAGAGTCCAGTGTGAGCGTATGAGTCAATGACACTTACTTCTGACTGACGACAGGGATACTGCAGTGAGTTGTTGAAGATATCCTCAACTCTTCCGTCCATAAGTACTGCTGTTTTTGCCACTGCTAGCTGCTTTTAGCCAGTGTTAGTGGAAGTTTCTTTGAAGTGGATCTACCGTTGCTGACTTGGACATTTAGGGAATTCTCTTGTATTATATGAGAATGTAACCAACCCGTGTGCTTTTTGTAATAATCTAGTCTATCATTAGCTGGGGTAATACTGGCTTATAACCAGCTGTTATTGTTGTTTAGCTGGACCGTTGTCAGCTGTACGGAGTCAGAAGCGTCGCACGTCTAATCTGCTGACAAAAGGTAACTGTGATAATATCCGGAATAAATGTGTTGGAGACTTGAATTCATTTCAGGAGATTCCACTCGCATTTATGTTTTTTCATAAAGGGGACCCCTTCTTAGATGAAAAAATATGGGTATGATCCTGTCCGCAAGTGCCGGCACAAACTACAAGTTTGCCTCCACAGAATGCAAACCCCTACGAGTCCTCTTCTCCTCCGCCTATGGCAGTGGTGTCCAAACCCAGGCCTCGAAGGCCGGTGTTCTGCAGGTTTTAGATGTGTCCTTGATCCAACACAGCTGATTTAAATGGCTGAATTACCTCCTCAACATGTTTTGAAGTTCTCCAGAGGCCTGGTAATGAACTAATCATTTGATTCAGGTGTGTTGACCCAGGGAAGGCTCTATAACCTGCAGTACACCGGCCCTCGAGGCCTGGAGTTGGCCAAGCCTGGCCTATGGTGTACGGGCAGTCTCTAGCCATATTCATCCGGTCCTGTGTATTCCACGTGAAGGGCCAACATGGCATTTTCAATGAGTTTTCAATTTGTTGAAAGAAATAATAATACACTAGTCACTGTATATTTATGAGTACAACACATTTTTTCAAGAAAATAATCTCATAAAACCACAAACTTTAAAGAAATACTCATTTTTAAAGTGTGTTTAGTGCAGAGGCTGCATTTCCAAAAATCAACAATAGCACTGTGGCCAGAAGTACATATGTTTTTCAGTTAAAATGTATGCAACCATCAGAACATACCTCTACAATCCCAGGTGAGATGACAGCCAGTATGAGGTAGAGCCAAATGTAGGCATAGATACTCCAGAAAGCCGTTATGAAAAACACCCGGAGGTGTTTGATCTTACGAGACTCTCCGTCAGGGACCACCCACACACACAGACCAATTATCACAAACATATTGAAGGCAGCGCTGCCCACTATGGTGCCCGGGCCGATCTCCCCAGCATGGAAGTTGTGCCCACACACCTGTTAAAGTGAGAAAAAAAGAGTCAATCAAAGCTCATTTGTTAAGCTAACTAGAACCGAATAAGAGCCACGTAACAACTAGAATTCAAAACAGACTCCGAGTGCACATACAGCTCCAGCATTTGTTGTATATGTTACGCATATGTTGCTGCAAATGTAATGAGTTGTGCACCTCAATAACAGAAAGCAGGATCTCAGGTGCAGAGGAGCCCAGTGCCATGAGCGTGAGGTTGGATACAGTCTCATTCCAGATCCGTACCGTTGCGACTGTGGTTTCACCGTTGGGTTTGGTGACGGTCACCACTTTCTCCTGCAGTCACAGAAGTTTGGGAAAATGCCCAAAATGCTTAATTTCAGTTAAGACATATTTGAAATGCCCAAATACATCAGGTTGGAAATCTTGTTTACGGTCTGGTACAAAAAACAGCTCATTTGACTGTTGACAGTTTTACTCTTCATAATAACTGCACTGAGGACTGCTTCTCTAATTTCAAAATGCTGTTACATTGTGTAAAATGTAAACTCTAATCACAGTTTTTGAGTCTACTACGGTCCATTTTAAACAAGCTTTGCCACAGACAAGAATCCAGTACTGATTTTTGGCCCCATCCCTTGTGTACATGTATCAATCTTTTTATGATATTAGGTACTAAAGATGATGGATATTCAAAGCCTTCACAATTTTATGTTGAACAATATTCTATTTTTTAACAGATTGGCAAACCTTTATTTAAACTCTACTTCTCTAAAATAGTTTTTCTACACCCAGTCATGTTACTGACCTGTTGCTAGGTCATCTAATAAGTTTAAAACGTTTCTACTGGTTTTGCATGAAACTGTATTCTGCTGTGAACAAAATATGAATTTATAGGATTTGCAAAATCAGGCATTCTGCTTTTACATTTACATGGTGATCCAACATTTTTGGAAGAGGGTGGTAATTTAATTTGTGTAAGGCATAAATTTAGGGGTCTGGCTGCTTTGATTGACAGGTATGCCACCACTTATTTAATAGAATTATCTGTAAAATAATTATCTAGTTGTAGAACAGCCAAGAGATTTGTGCTTTGGTTTTGGTACTGAAATTTAAACTAGCCTGTTATTTAGCACTGATGAGCATGTCTACAGCTTGCTAACCAGGATTACTACCTTTAGCGTCCATTTTTAGCTCCCAGAAAAACAAACAAACTAAGACTGTGATTCAAAAGTGGAATCCAGCAGCAATGGGTGAGGTGACAATGGCTTTGTCCATCTTATACAGTCGATGCTTCAAACACAGTGGGCCTGATACTAGAACTACTTTTGTTTTGGCAACGAGTTAATGTGATAAAATTATTTTTTTAAATTGAAGATTGAAAATTTAAAAATTTATAGTAAATATTTTAAAACTGTTTCTCTTTATTACCTAATTCTCATATCTGTTAATTCATCTAAGGCAACATATACTGGCACTTTACTTTGATATTTAAAAAAATGCAAGCTCAAAGTGCAAACAAAATTTGCCTTTTCCTGATAAAAAGGAGCCAAAACACTCTTCAACTATGAGCAAACACAAAACCCTGATAGTAAAAAATTTAATGGTTGCATTTTTTAATTCCCAATTTTAAGTTCAATAATACCTGCGAGGTAATGACTTCTATAGATGCCATGAAGCGGTCTGCAATGATGGACACACCCAGGAACATGTACATGAGACAGAGGAAATAGATGATTGCCCTCCCTGCCTGCTCCCCCAGTGGAGGGTTGAGTGGTAGCCACACCGGCAGCAGGATGCCGGGTTTACAAACCACAGTGTCAGAACACGTCCGTTTTCCAGAGCCTGAGGTGTTACCAGAGGATTGCGGCAGCTCAGGGTCAGATGCTCGCTCCACAACCTGGGGCTTGAAGGAGGTCCCGGCGTGGCACAGGAGGAGGAACGAGAGGAAGAGGAGGCTGGAAAGGTAAACCGGAGGGGGTCCCATGGTATCCCTGAGTCAGGAAGGGCCTGGGGGTGGGGTTCACTGGGGGAACCGCTGGGTCAAAAGAAACTCCTAGTGAAGCAGAGGAGCACACATTTTTTTGAGAAAGAGAAAATCTTTATCGTATACGATAGTTTACATATCTCACCATGTCTTAGATGGTACATGATAGGCTGGTTCTTATGCCCTGCTTTTCTATTCTGCTCGAGCACTCGAAGCGCTTTATATGACAACAAGCTTCGTACACCCACTAATACACCTTCATACAGACATGCCTAAGTGCTTTCTAGCCAACATTCACACACACACACACACACACACACACACACACACACACACACACACACTACATTCATCAGGAGCAAGTAGTTTGTCTTTTCGTCCTCGAGTGTCGTGGTCTGGATGCACTATCCAAGAATGTGAACATCAGCATTTAAAGCAATTCTAATGTAAACTATAACAGCAATGGCATGCAAATAAGTACATTTTAAATATGCTCTACATCAGATTACCATAAAAACAACATAAAAACATGGATGCGGCTGTAAGAACAGTTCTGCAGTCTTCACACAAAATTCTAGACACGCTGCTTCATTTCTGGTATTATTATGATCTTTGTGAGCATTTTAAATATTAGACGTGTTTTAGTATCAACTGTCAAAGCTCCTCCCCTTCCCGCATGTTTACTACATGGATAAAAATTGAAGATATGTGCGTGTATCCAACTCTGGACTTTTTCTAAGATTATCCATCTGAATCCAGCACTTTATAGCAGGTCATATGGTCGATGTTGACCTACTAGCAACAGTTTCCTTGCTATCCTCTAAATAATTTGTAATTGATCAGTAATGAAACTGGCTAGTTTTCAGCACTGATGTTTTGTCCAACATTGCGATTGAGAATTGGACTTTCATAACATTAGTTTAAAGCATATCCATATTTTAGTTAACATTTAGTTAGAATTAGGGACGTGTAATGTGGTTCAGAAACCAAAAGTGGGGAGGATTTGTATTCAGGTAACCCTGGTCATGAGATTAAGGAGCCACCAGTTGTCTGGGTTCACAGCAATGATCCATTCATTTATTAGTAGAAATGACAGAACAGCATATTGTGAAACATAAAACCAACAGAACAGCAGTCACAAGAGATGTTAGTCTTCACCATCAGACTAGATAAGGACATTTTAATTGAACACATCCAGACTCCTGATGATTCCTGACATCCTGAAACAGCACTTCAGTGAATTCACCAACTCCCCCATGCTGACTTCCAAAACATCAAACCACAACAATACTAAGCACTGATGGAATATTGGATTTGGCTAAACAATGCTATTGACATTGCTGATAAGCGCTTAAGGAGGGAGTGCTGTTAACCCTTCCTGAGTTGCCTCATTGCCGTAATCATGTTCACTTAAAGTCTTGATCCACAACCTCACCAAATTCCTCTCAGACTTGAGTTTTTACTTCAGCCACTGCCTGAGCCACACTCCACTTGGCCTAATGGTTCCCATCAGCTGCTTCGGGAGTTCCACAAACTCAATAAGACTACAGTCCTCTCTTCACCTTAGTGCCCGAGAGATACTACCACAGTTCTAATGACTCAAAAGACTTGCTTTTAACAGGAAGAAAATCTCTGGCAAGAATCCACCAAAGAAAGGAGTCCCGTAAAGCTGTGTCCTCTGCAGCGTCATGCAAAGAAGAGTTAACATGTCATCCCCAAGCTGAAAGTGAAGGAAAGAAACCCTTTACTCCACCAAGGAAAACCCCAACATACAACTTCAGAGTGGACCAGAGTCCAGCTCCTTTTCAGGAAACAATGTCAAGAACCTGAGTTCTGTGTTGAGGTCAAGTCCAACTATTTCTAGCTCTCCACTTAATCAACTAGGTAATGCTTAAACTGCATTCACATTAACGATAAGCAGAATTTTTGACAACAACATATACCGGGCTTGTTTGTTTCCCAATAACCCCACCAATTACTATTGTGCTCTTCACTTACCCTCCATGTATTTCTATGCAGCCAGTAATGTCAGACTGCTGGTTTTCAGTAACTTCACTGATTTAAACCAGAAATAGGAACACAGGCAAAAATGTCACTAACTGTAAAGATGTGCTACCTTCACTTATTGATTGATCACTGAGTCATGATGTTGCAGTCAAGTATTCTAGAGCAGCGGTCCCCAACCTTTTTTGCACCACGGACCAGTTTAATGTCAGACAATATTTTCACGGACCGGCCATTAAGGTGTTGTGGATAAATACAACAAAACAAAATGATACAACTGAGACAAAAACTGTGGTATTTTGTAAGTATAATAATAAACACAAATTCACTGTGTAATTGTGTAACTTTATTAGCAGCGTCCTCCTGAAATGTGCCAACAACATTGAGAGTAACATCCTCCTCTCTGCTCCTTAATGCTCTCTGGTCGCTATGGTAACGCGTAAATATTTATTTCAAAATAAGACACACAACTACAACACGGGAAAAGACCCAGGGAAACAGAGTTAACGATAAAACCCCTGAAAACCATGAATTTCACATCCGAGCCTCAACTCTCGCGGCCCGGTACCAGTCCATGGCACAGGGATTGGAGACCGCTGTTCTAGAATTCTCAAGTTGAAAACAAGTATTTTGGCCATTTCCAACACGTGTTTTTGATTGAAAGGAAGATTAACAATATCAAGCACCACACAGACAAAGTGTAACAGGGAGATTTAGTGTAAGCAGTGAGTCTGAGGGTGTCATAGCAGGGTGGGAGAAAGATTTCAGCCTTTTTTCAGTGCTCCTCTTGATCCCAACGCCTCCACTGCTCTTGCACAGGTGACACTGCACTATTGTGCACTGTGACTTGAAACAGATACTAGGGTGCTGCATCTTTGATGCAGCCGGAGCTCTGCCAGCTCATTATGCAGTTGTGATTCAAAAACACAGCCCTGAGGGCCTGCAGCATCGCATTTCACTTTCCAAGGCCTGCTACGGTTACCTCGACCTCAGACAGAGGGCTACCTTACGCCAGTGGTTGTTGTGGGGGAAACAGGCTCACCAAAAATAACCTCCCCAATAATCATATTTGGACAATAGAACAAAGAACAAAACTGTTTGGCGCAAGTTTGAGCATGACGACAATAACACTACAAACACTCTTTATCTATTTGTTTTACTGTCACATAAAAATTATTTAAAAAAATAATAATCTGAATGCCAGCCCCTTTAAGAAGTCCACTAAATGTAAAAGTGAGAACCAAAGACTTCAATATTTTATATGACCTTTTTAACATTGTGACGAGACATGCTTAAAACATAAACTCAGATTTGTTCAGAATAGTACATGGTGAATTTTGATGATTGGTAGCATGCAACAAAGCCTCAGTGGATAATGAGTGCTAGCTAATCAAGAAGCTGGTACAGGATAAGCTGGATGCATTATTGATTAATGCATTCACCTAAATATAGAAGGATATCTCTTCCTTTCAATCACCTACTCTTTAAGGATCATTCATATGAAGAGCCAAGTGGATTTATGAGTCAGACATTAAGTGCGTGCTTCATAGTCTTTCCACTTCAGGGACTGGGTAAATAGGCAGATAAATTGGCAGACTACTGCTCCTCCCTTCGAGCTGTGCAGCTCTGCAGTGGCACTGATTCAGGTCAACTCTCTGATTTTTCTGGAGGACTGATGTTCACTGGGAACTTTATTGTCTTTTAAGGATTATAAAAAAAACAAGGATAGTGAACAACATAAAGTGCAAAAAAAATGTGGCACTCTCTTCTTACAAGCCTCTCTAATGCCTGGAGTACAGGGGTCCCAGGGTGTTGACAACTCTGTGGTCTCTCTGTCCTCTTCACGCACAGGAACAGTGAGCTGGATGACAGCTCCTCTCCCCTTACGGCCTCCGACACGGCCACTATCTGTCAGCACCACCGATAAGTGATTGCCTGGGGTTATCTTACACTGATAGGAGAGCCAGCAGAAAAAAGAGTTAGCACCTTTAACAGTTTAATATTTCCCGCCTGTATCCTGGCCGTGGGGTATTGTCAGATAAAGGGATGCTCTTTCTGACATGTGGAGCAGTCGGGCATACAGGTGAGTTAAAGATGAATAATTAAAGCATCAATAATACGAAGAAAATGCAATCGGACTTACAGGAGTAATTTCACAGGTGTCCAAAGTCTTCCTGACCACTGGCTATTCTGTGTTAGCGCCAACAACCAAGTGGATGACATGGCTTTCTGCTGTGACTCTAAACCAGTCAGACTCAGAGACAGTGAGGCAGATGGGCGTGTTACTTATTCACCAATGGATTATCTATTACAGTCAAGTTAAGTACTTTGATTACAGTGATCACAGAATTAACACATATATATATCAAATACTAAGCACTCTTGTCTAAACTAAAAAGAAAACCAAAGACACTTCCTGTCTTGGTCCCGTTTGACATATTCTCCAAAACAGAGACCTGAAACGCACACACAGACCTTCTAATCAGCGATCCATCACTGCAGGAAGAAACTGTGTTGCCCCAACAGCTCAAACATTAACCTATATGCAGATTGACACAGATCAATTTTCCAGGATGTAAGCTCTATGCACAGGTAAACCAATAACACACCGTGTATCAGTTTCACAGCCAGCCAATCATGGCCTGCGATTGCACACAGAGCACAAGCTTACACTCGTCTGTAAAGCGTTTCCTCTGCATTCTAACAACATCTACAGTGAATCACAGACGCACTCACCTGCCGTTCAAGAAAATATCATAATAACTCTCAATGTTAATAGGCAAAATTTACCACTAACAAATAACCAGTTAATACCACAAACATACATCAAAATATACTTTATCTGTAAAATGGTAAATGGCCTGTATTTGTATAGTTCTTTACTAGTCCCTAAGGACCCCAAAGCGCTTTACCTCTGCCCTCTGACCACCACCAGTAGTAGGCAATGGGTGAAGTGTCTTGCCCAAGGACACAACGACCGAGACAGTCCAAACCGGGGCTCAGACCAGCAACCTTCAGATTACAGATGTTAAAGAATCATCTACTTGTTTCCACTGCATCAGATTTTCCAAAGCGCCCTCAGCAAATGTTTAAGCCAGTTTAAAACATGTCACAAACACATTTAGTTATTATAGTCACTAAGTAAAGGACTGAAGAAAATAAGTTTAACACATCAAGTTTAACAGACTGAGCAAGCAGAATGTAGCAGAAAGGTGAGCATATCAGAATAAACTAGACAAAAAGTTCTACTTACTGTTATTAAAAAATGTATTCGCCTTTTTGACAGCCACCTATTAACTGAGAACATTTCTAAACTTAAGATGAGATGTATTCTTGTGTCTCATGCCTTTCAAATATTAATCACCTGCTGCAGATGTTTTTAAGGCAGTTTCTTCTTTTATTGTCCACTTGGAACGTTGCACGAAAGGACTGAAAATGAGTGAGAACACAACCAAATAAAAACTTTCAGAAAGCCTACGAGAGTAATGTAGACAAACTTATACCATCAGGTGTGTCTTACAAAAATCTGCCACGTTTGCTCTAATTATGCATGTATAAATTAAGTACACCAGCTCAATCAGTACCGCTGAGGAATTAAATGTTTTCTGAGAAGTCCATGTGCACGCAGCAGGAGAAAGATAACCCAACTGCTTTACTGTCTTTGTTCCCCAGAAGTCCACCAGGTCAAAATGATCATCAATCTGGACGGCAGCAGTGCAAGCTCGGCTGAGCACAAGGTTTAGTTTACAACACGGCGGGCACACTGCCATGCTGTTCAGTTCCTCAAGTGTGGGGATCTACTTTCAACCACGACTCAACTGCATGTCTAACCCATAATGTACAGTCCCATACTGTATTACAACTGACTGCATAACGTCCAAATAATTTCTCATTCAATATCATTTTGGAACTGATTCTATTTCATCCCATTCACTAAATCCTGTAAATTTAGTCACTGAAATTTCACCATGGGGTGGGGTAGGGTGAGGTGGAGGCAGATGATCCGCTGTGCCGACACCTAACGAGAGCAGCCCGAAGAAGACGGCCACATAGCATTCCAGACTGACATCAGGTAACTTTTTATTGTACTTCAGAACGAGATCGCTGACTGATTTAAGAAATTAGCTCTACAGTTTTACAGGGTCTCTGTGCTTGATTGGGCAAACATATTTTTAACATCTTTTTAAAAATGTCTACATACTTAAACATAAAAAACCCTAATACTTCAGTTCAGTTATATAATGGACATTTGACACTCTGGAGCAGGTAACACTCTGCCATCATTACTACATGGTTGTTATTCAGTTATATACGTGGCTTCACTAACTGTCAGCCAGACTCAGATATTTTGTAGGGTAAAGTTTCTTGTAGACACAAGAAACTTACAACTGGTAACTTGATGAGCTAATGATCTTTTTGTATATATCAGTGCCTGTGACACGGTTTGCATTCATTCACAGAAATTTTATGGAACCACTAGAGTATTTGGGGCTGTGGGCATTTTCTGAAAGATAAGTCAGTAAAGATGTACTTCTACTGGCGGCTTTAACACAAATTAAAATGTACTCAACTCTGTAACTCTAATTTATTATTAGTCAAATAATTTAGCTTCTTCTAACACAGACTTGAAGTTGCCATGGTGTGTGTGTGTGTGTGTGTGTGTGTGTGTGTGTGTGTGTGTGTGTGTGTGTTTATGATAGAAAGAAAGCAGTGAAAGCCAGATACACAGACTGGGTTAAAACTGTGTTTTGTGAATTTTTGAGACAACTTTCAAGCACAACATGAACCGATATCAAAACCAGCTCTGCCTTTGATGATGCACAAGTTTAGTTTTGAGTTGTCTGAAATCAAGATCATGAAAATTATACATGTAGCATATCTTGTAAACTGCCTATTTGGGACAAGGTGCATTCTGAACAAGTGCTTTAACTATATCTGATATCTGACTTAGAAATAGCAGAGATCAATTAAATCTGTTAATGGATAATTTTATATGAAGTTGTGTTGCTTCCCCTGCACAATCTCCAACTTTAGTTAAGCTTGAACGTGTTAGCTTTGGAGTTGGAGCTTGGTTCTTACACAACACAGTGACACTGACTCGGGCTTTGGTGGTTCCTCGCAGTTTGGGCCAATTTAATCTCTGCTGAGGACGACAGTTTGGATCTTTTTCAGACCGTGGCAATGTGGCTACACTTTCTAATAACTTGTACTGTTTGTGTCAATCTGTCATCTTCTCAGATCTGCACTGAGCTCTTTGGGATGCCCACTTTTACTGTGTGTTGCTCGGTCCAACAAATGCTGTCACAAAAGCCTTGCGTCGGCAAGAAGAAGCAATCTTCTGCAGTCAGACGAAATTAAGTGGTCTTGACAAACTGAAAGACATTTCGAGCTTTAATCCTGCAGCTGAATGAATAACTTAAATGAGAATATGTGTATTTTAAATCAGTGTGTATAAATTTCATCCTTCATTTAAAAAAGCACCAAATCCAAGGGTTTTTTTTTTGTTCTTTTACACTTACACATTATATTTATTATTATTCAGCTGCAGAAAAAAACAGTTCACAGACATTACTGAATGTCCTATATTACTTCAACATGATGATTGCAAATAAAGTTTGGAATTTTAGTACCCAGACAGTATTATAACGACAAATTAAAATTAACTGATCTGCTACACTGTCTTTATTAATTCTAATCCCTGTGTAAACACCATGCCACAATTTCAACTGACAAAAAAAACCCAAGAAAAAAAAAAAAAAAAATTATATATATATATATGTGTGTGTGTGTGTGTGTGTGTGTGTGTGTGTGTGTGTGTGTGTGTATATATATATATATATATATATATATATATATATATATATATATTTATATTAGGGGTGCAACGACACAACCGTTCGATACAGTGCTTTCGGTTCGGTACGCATATGTATCGAACAATACAAAATGTTTTATTTATTTTATCAACTTTTCTTCTGCCGATGCTGTCTGTGTTGAGCGCTCAGTGGATCTGCACTGTCGAGCACAGATCCACTGAGCACAGCACAAGCTAGTAACACAGAAGTTAAGCTTGTTGCAACATGGCAACTGCCTCAACGCTAACCAAAATTGAACCTCCCCCACCCTCATTCAGATCTGGCGTTTGGAACTATCTTGGTTTTCATGTGAAGCATGACCCTGATGGTAAGCGCGTCATGGACAAAAGTAAAACAGTATGTCAGATGTGCCACGTAATGCTCAATTGGTGGGAACTAGTGCGTTAGCTCAGTTAGCTTGTTAACGTGTTGACGGCATCCAGCCCCACGTACGGGGCGATCCGCGGTAACTCGTTAACGGAGATTTGCTGTGTTGTGGCGTTAACGTCATTTCAGATTAATGCTGACAGCACTAGTGGGAACACAACGAATATGACTGCACATTTACATCCTAGAGCAAAGACAAGTGGAAGCAGACAAAAACAACAAGCACGCATGCTACAAACTTTACCCGAGTCATTTAGATAGCCGTTAGCACAGGATTCTCCTCATGGGGACCTGATATGTTTAATATGCTGCTGAGAGTATAGCCCAGAAGAAGCGTGTAGTATAGCTTTTATTTTGGAAAGAGACATTTCTCTGTAATAAACTCTCTTTTCCAAAGATGAGGGATTCCTCGATCAGATAGATTAATTTTTTACTATTATTTTGTTGTTTCAGCAACATTAAATTTAAAAACTGTTCTTTTGAGTTAAAATATATATTTATAATTTTAATAAATGACAAATTAAAAAGGGATGAACATTTTTTTGCATCGAAAAAATATCAAACCGTGACACCAAAGTATCGAACCGAACCGTGAATTTTGTGTATCGTTGTACCCCTAATATATATATATATATATATATACACAGACACATACACACACACATATATGTATGTATATACATATATACATACATATATGTGTGTGTACACATGCAGAGCAGCTTTAGTTGCATACTGTCAGACTAAAGAAGGGTTACAGATAGAGCTGGGCGATAGAACGATAACGATATGTATCGCGATATAACTTTTACTCGATAGAGAAATTAAGCTATCGCGATAGACCTCGCCGCTCTTGTCCTCAAAAAAAAAAAAAAAAAAAGGTCAGCCAATCCAAATTAAGTAGCGCAGAGCTGAACCAATCACAGCCGCAGCGTCACGTCGCGTGACTTGTTACGTACAGCACAAGTGCCAAGCCGCACGTGTGTTTGTTTGGGAAGCAGCCAGCGGGTAATGGAGCCAGCGCGTAATGGAGGAAATGAGTGTGCCGACTAGAAAAATCAACCGAGCGTGACCGAAGAGAAAACAGATGATGGTTCCAACGCCGGAGAGATTGTCGAACGGAAGAGCCATAGAAGTTCCGTAGTGTGACGGTATTTCGGCTATTTCAAGTCTGACAAAAAACAGAGTAGCGTGCACTGTAAATTGTGCCGAAAGCAAGTCTGGAAATACAATAAACTGGTGCATGCGTCACACTGTGCGCCACGTTATTGTTTCGGTGAAATGAATTTCTACAATACTGTTAATTCTACTCTCTGCAGTGTTTAAATGCTTACATATACACACAGTTACTGTCCCTCCACACATACGACTCGGTTCTGCTTCTATGCCCCAGCTTTGTTTACTTTTTCCCACCGAGGCTTCTAGACTTCTGATTGGCCAACATTTCTGCACGGTTAGGAATCTAGCTCCACCTGCTGCTTTGGCATGTTCATAGCAGCGTTTTCCTTCATTTCTACCTTTATGTGTGGACGGGATTATTTTTTAAAACGAAAACGGAAAATCTCCGTTTTCAAAAATACCCGTGTACGTGTGGACGTAGCCTCAGTCTCTGACTGGAAGCGCTAATTCGTCATTCGGCTTTTGTCAGACTAAAGTAACTGTTACAACTGTTTGAAAAGCTCAGCTATACAACAAGGAGAGATTGAGAATTTCCTTTTAGTTCTCAGTTTATTTGATATTGACAAAAGTTAGTCAGTTTTGTCTGTTCTTCTGTAAAACAAACTAAGATTTATTTTTAGAATTAATATTTTGTTTCTAAGTGGAATTGACAATTTAGTCTGTTTTGTTTGTTCTATTTTGAAACTTAAATGCTTTAGCGGCTGCCTTTTGTATAGTTTGCAATATTTGCCTTTATTTATCTGAAAAAGTCTCATGTTCCTTAAGTACATCTACCCTGTTGAACTTATTATGGGAAATAAATATTTAAATAAAAACAAGCTGCTGATTATTTCACATTTTACTTGTGAGCAACGGCACATTTAAATCTTACAAATATAGTTATTTGGCTTATATCGTGATAGATATCGTTATCGCCTGAAATGAAAAAAACATATCGTGATATGAAAAAATCTCATATCGCCCAGCTCTAGTTACAGAGTTTAACGTCTCTCTTCCTCTCTAATCAGTTTGACTCTGAGATAAACAATTCATTCGACATCTCTAAACCATTTCCGTCTCTTGTTTCTCGCTCTAGACTCATTGTGCCTGTGTTTAAAAAAAAAAAGAAGAAACGTACACAGCTGCTTTTCCTGGGACTTCCACGTGTACCTCACTGTAAAAAGATAAGGCAGGTGGACAGAGAAAGTCAGCATGGGGCCGGAGGTGAGGGCGGACAGAAAGGAGGTCGGGAGACAAGCGGCTGACAGCCAGCAGACAGCGGCTCCTGAGGTTTCCATTACCTGAGACAGCCTGCTCAGCCACTGGCTCTGTCACCTTAGAAGGAACAGCACTCTCAGCTTCAGTATGAACCCAGACAGGGACACCTGTTATGCAATATTCAGGAAACTGTCATAAACATAAACAGTGGACTGAATATACAAATACATACTGATGGCTGTGCAAAATAATAGCTCAGATACATACGATCAGCACCTTACCCCTGTAAGCCATCTCTACTCCTTTCCCCCCCTTTGCTGTAACTCATTCAAGAGAGAATCTCTACTTATTACCCAGTATAAGTGAATACGTTACTTGTACTGTTCATTAACTGGGTGACATCACACAGTCGCCTGAAGTCTAACATAGATTATGAGAATGGAAACACAGCAAGCTACAAACTTATTTTTTTTGTTTGAAAGGTGACTTTTATCCTTCACTGTGTGAAGGATAAAAGTCACAACATGTTAATTCAGGAAAACAACCTAGTTCAGATCAACAAAATGTGCAGAGGCAGCCAGCAGGCTGGCAAACACAATAGACCAGCGAGTCAATGAAAACAAAACAGACCCTGATACGCACCGACTCTCCTTTTCCCATTAATCACACGAACTCACAGAGAAACTGATAAATACTATACATCACAGCAAGCTTAACAAGTTCAAAATAAACAGAAATTGTTCACTTGTGATTTATGTCACAGAGGTTTTCTGGGCTCATTAATACTGTTGCACTATTCAACAACTGATATCCAAACAAGGTAAGCCAATCTAATTCAAAAAGAAGTATCATCCATAAGACCCTGACCCTGGTTTTCCTTAATCCTGGAGATTAACATGCAGGGGAATCGCATGTGAAATATGAGAGAAATGTAAGGTGTAGTATAGCCCATTGTCCCTTGGCACTCACGAATGGTGCACATATGGGTGACTGCACCTAATGCTGCCGCATTGGTTTACTTGAGCGCTCACATACGTGTGAGTCTGTGGGAAGGAGCTTGCATTTCAGGATAAGTGTCAGTGAGCTTTAGTGGTAGACTACTTAGATTTACCTCCTGAACCCCCAACACATATTGTCTTCCCTGTGCTTAGATATCACACATAAGCAAGACAGCAACGGTCTGTCTGCAAACAACATGAAAACTGGGCTTTAACTAAAACAATTGTTTAAAAAATATAGAACTGACAAAGAATGAAAAAGCATGAGACCATACCACTTTTAATCCAGGTGTTTCTCATCGCACATGTGTATGGACTCAAGCACCTAATTGTGCAATCTGCTTGAATAAACACTTGTGAATGAACAGGTCTATAGAGTTCACTGAATTTGAACATGGCACTGTAACAGGGTGCCACAGTTGCAACAGGTCTGTTAAATAAATGTCTTACTTCATATGCATTCATAATCAACTCTTACCATAGCAACAAGTTACAGAGCAGGGACCCCGAGTGCTGAGGTGGGTAGTCGTCAACGCTCTAACTGTGAGGCTAATATAAAATAAAAATTTCGACAATAGTTGATGCTGATGAGGATATTTTTGGTTGTCTGTTCTCATAACAGGGTCATTCGGCTCATCGTCACACTATTTTTGAATGTTCAGACAGAAAGACAAAGCAACAACAGATAGACATTAGCCACTAGCACTGATATATGTCGTGGTACTGATATTCAATATCTATATGTCATCATGCCTCAAATAAATAATCATCCCTAATATTGAATTCCTCATTACAAAGACTCTTTAAATGTGACATTGCATCATAATATTTAATTGTTTCAAATACACCCAAAGTGTAACATCAACCTTTTTTGCATTCCTAGTTGATTGGAGTGGATTTAAGCTCTATAGATATTACAACAGAAGAGATAAGTGTATGCCAAAAAACTACAAAGAGAAAATGAATAATCATAGTGCTTTTTTGGATCCTCGTCTGAAAAGTGATATAACTGATATAATCTCTCTAAGCAAATATAATGAACCAGCACTGGGGATGTATCTGCAGTCAGCGCCTCCTGTCTCACACATCAGCAACTCTTAACACACCGATGGCCAGCCAGGGCTGTGGCGGACACAAGAGATGAGTGAGTGGGGATACTGTGTGAAGCCAATCTGCTAAATGAACAGTGTTTATCTGTCAGTTAAATGTCAGCTCTGAAGTCCAGCCCTTATCAGAATTAAATGTCAGGGACGAAGCTGGGCGATCTTTCTGAATAAAACATATAAAACCTCTGAATGTCCAGCGGGAACACACAAACACACATTCTCTGAGCATCCTGGACTCATGGGACAGTAAAGGAGAGTAAGTAGGTTCTGGTATGAATTATAATGCACACATGTGGTGGAGCTGTAGCAGATTAGATTTCGTTTTCAAGCACTCATCAAACATTTACTTGCAGCTACCAGTGATGATCCATCTAGATGTTTTTCCAGTTGTACTATATAACGCAAATATACGGTAAAGATTATGGGCTTAAAAATACGGACTAGAGGTACTTGTTTAGAGGTATAATGTTTATATTCCTGTTTTTACCGGCCACACACCGCTTACTATTTCCTTCCCGAACCCATTCCTTTTTGACGCAAGATTGCTTTTAAATTTTAAAAATCCCGGTCAACTTTTAACCTCACTTTTTTTCTATAATAGAAAATAATTACATAGATAAATAATTCACTGGTGTGACTGACAGCTTAACCACTAAAGTCATTAGGTTTGTAACAGCGTAGTGACCCCGGCCCTATTTAATGTTAGCTATCAAAACTGTACATGGATCGCGAGGGCGTAGCCTCTAGCAGCCCGCCACAACCGCGGTTTGTCCGCCGCACCTGTTCGCTGGCCATTCCTTCCCTTCGTGTCTTACCTTATGCTTTATGGGACTTCTCCACCACAGGCTGCCATTGCTTCAGAAAGTCTAGAAACGCGTCCTGGTTAAACTTTCCCGGCGTCGACAGCAGGCTGAACTCTCAAAGTGAACTTTGTCGTTAACTCACATTGTGGCTAACAGAGGTGGTGATGCTGCGAGCCCACGCGGCTCGTGACGTGCTGCCTTCAGGGTCTCCTCCCGAGATCGTGTTTTGGACTGTACGCTTTTAAAGTGGATCAAGAGCAAAGGTTTCTGAGACTGGAAATAATATATATTAATCACGACCTCAAACGTCAAAGAGACTTTGTTCCCGCCACATAAATCTGGTTAACGTCGTTGTTTATGTAATAATTTTTGAGAGCGCCTGAACGCATCTTAAGCAGATTAAAATGCACAAATGAGACGTTGATGTTACCGTGCTCTCCTGAAGGCTTGCTTCCTCCCCAGAATTTTTTAAAACCCCACTTTTTGTCCTTCTAATATTTATATTTGTGGGTAGAATCTGCTCATGTGCTGAAATACAGTTTATTAGAATTGTGTGGCAAGAACTAATGACATTGTAAGCTCTTGTTAGGAGTTTCAGGCAGAATAAAGTCTTACTCTGGTCTGAAAAGCGTTCTAGTTAATTGCTATTAATGTATATTTGTTTGTTCTAAAAAGGCCACTGTTAATATTTTTCATATTATGACATGCACAGAGCTCTTCGTAGTAAAAATCCAAGTATATCCGTCATCACTTCTAATCAGAAAGCACCACTGGAAAGAAAACAAAAGGCTACTAAGAGTACAGTATGGTCACCATTCTGGATGCTTTGTTGTTATGTAACCATTAAACAAAGCAAATGTAAACATTTAAATATAAATTAGTTTATTTGTACTTAACCTTTGCATTACTTCTAATATGACAGTCTGATCACAAAGGTAATGTTATATCTTCAGTGATAGGTGTTATGTGGAACAGATATTTATGATGTGGCATAAAAATAACTAATGAATCTTAAATATACTGCCTTTATCATGAATGAATGAATGAATAACAGATTTTTAGAAAATGTTGGACTATGTTTGTCCTTATCCTTGAAGACCTGCCCCGAGCTGTAAGGAGATAAGTGGTTAAAAAAAACCTGATGGATGACATTATTAAAACATTGTAATTTCAAGAAACATTTGGGAAAAATAATTCTTACCAGAACCTGCAATGAACACATTTTACATTCAAATATGATCATAAATCATATTTATAAATCATACATATAAGCTCTTCATCAAGAAGAATTTCATAAAACCTCCTGACATAGTAAAAATAGTGAGTGCATGGTTAGTGTTTTACACACACAGCACAAACATATCTAATATTTTAAATACCCAAATATGTAAATACTTAAAAGAAACGATCAACTCTCAAACCAGAAAACTGTATGTTTTATTATTGCATCATATCAGAATCTTCAGAAAAAACTGTGAATTACACCTCCTGGCCCACCTCCATGCCTCCCATAAAACCAGTAATCAAATATTGATGATTGTGTCCATCATTATATTATTGTCATGACAACCTTTGTAAATGCAGTTACATATTGCTGAAACTGATTACACTGAGTGCATTATCAGATATGGCTGCACTGTAAGATTTAGCCTACGGGCTGCTTTTGCTTGGTCGTACAATCACTGCACTGCCAGTGAACTGTGTATTGTGGAAACCATTTAGGAAGCTGTTCTTCAGTCGGTGCAAGAAGTGGACATATCTCACGCCGGGTCCATAACCGGAGAACACATGTGACACCTGCAGGCCAAGACAGATGTGTACATTGAAATGCAGGAATACAGCACTGTGCACTGTAGTGGCAAAGAAATGAGAGTCTCACCTCTTTCCATTCGTGAGAGTAAACCAGTCGCTGCTCGGTGGGGTTGACTGTGTGCTCTGAGATCACTGTGTTTTTATCCGCACCCAGTAACTTCACATGCAGCTGGTAGATTGAGTCATGCAGCTGACTCTCCTCATACCTGATAACATGACACACTTAGATTTTCCTAAAAACTTCAAAGACATTTTCTGTATGTGATGTGATTAAATTGTTCAGAGCAGATTACTATACACTCATATACACTCCAGGCTTGTGGAATGTCTTTATATTCACAAATAGTATAAATATCTGGGACCTTTGGGGGAATGAGTGCTATTATGCTGGCACCAGGATGTCTGTAGTGTAAGGGGACAAAGGGGGCCTTAATCTAGCTCAGTCACTTAAGTGGAAACACATCTATATATGTGAAGTTAGGAGAGTCTGTTTGTTCTTCCTTTTTGGCATGCAAACAGAAGCCACGCATGTGTCAATTCAAGCATTTTAAACTTGGAGTTCATCTCTTTATTGTCTCAACTTGTACAACAATCACTGCATACACATTGCTAGTACTGCATAAGAACCCCTTTTGCTTCCAGAACCAACTTAAGTCTGTGTGGTAATTCAACAAGATTCTGGGAAAACATTCCTAGAGGTTTTAGTCCACACTGACATGACAGCATTACGCAGTGGCTGCAGATTTGTTGGCTCTACATATACGATGCAAAACATCTGTTTTACAACATTACTTAACTGGATTTGAACTCTGGTAACTGTGGAGGCCATTTGATTACAGATAACTCATTGTCATGTTCAAGAAACCAGATTGAGGGATGAAAGCAGCTGTCAGAAGATGGGTACAACACACATAAAAATGTTAGACATGGTCAGTGACAATACTTGGGTAGGTTGTAGAATTTTAATTATGTTTAGTGTGGGGGGAAAAGGGCTCCAAAGTGTGGCAAGAAAATATTCCCTACACCATTACACCACTGTCCATCTCGACTGTTGATATAAGACAGGATGAATCAATGCTTTTATTTTGTTAATGCCAAATTCTGATCCTAAAGACTATGACCCTGAAGAGTCTTAAGAGAACTGTAGCACATTGTACATTCAGAGATGCTCTTCTGCATACCTTGGTTTTAAAAACTGGTTAATCGACTTACTGTAGTTCCTAACAGCTCGAAGCATTATGTCCATCTCCTCACCCCAGAGACTTGCTGCTTGCTGGATATTTCGTTATTCTCTGTAAAACCTACCGCTGGTTGTGTGGGAAACCCAGGGGATCAGCGGTTTGTGAAATTCTTAAAACAGCATGCCGAGGACCATAAACCATTCCATGCTCAAAATTACTTGAATCCCCCCCTCCCCCTGCACTGATTTACTGCCGTGTGACTGGCTTGATTACGTATTTGCGTTAATATGAAGTTTGGCCAGTGCACTTAAAGTGGCTGGTGAGGGTAGGTTGATCTGAAAGGTGCACAATGACCATGTTGATGGTTTTAGCTAGGACTAGCACTTGGTATTGTCCAATAACCTTTGTGACTGAGACTTCCAGTTTAATAGGGGGTGTTCAAGAGAGACCAAAATATACATGTCATGGGATGAGCTTTTCTTCCTGTCAGTTTTTAATCACATTGCTAACAGAAGGGGTCGTAAGAATGCATATAGTTCAGTTTCGTTTAGCTTTTTTACTTTTATGGGTTTTGACTGTAGTAAAAAAGCATCTACAGTGTTGACTTCATGCATGAAACAAGCAGCAGTAGGGAATTTCTAGCAGCAGATTGTTGAAACACACACACAAACACACAGGTCTCTGTTGACCAATAACCATTTGGAAATGAATGCTATTAATTGAGGAGATCAGATCAATAAGTAGCCAGTGTGTGTACATTAAGTGTCCTTTTATTACAGTTTTTGCTAAAAGTAACATAATGTGTGATCTTTTTGTCTAGAAGCAGTTGTGCATCCTTAGTTTAGCTGTTCAGTTTCATTCATTTTTATTCACTGAGGACTAGCCTGCAAGCGCCCTCTGCTGTGTTCCTGAAGGAACTGCTGACATTTTTTGTAGAAGAGGTAAAGGCTCATATGGATTGGCTCTGGTATTGGTACACTGCTCCTGTTTAACTTGTTTGACAATGTAAACTCTGTTAGCATTATTAGGCCCTTTTACACTTTACTCACTCGGTGCAAAGGTTCTATCGTTTCACTTTGAACTAAACCAAAATGATGCAGTCACAACTATAACTAATTTATTTACATTTTTTGTTTGTATTTATGTTTATTTACCCACCAGTCTTGGATGGCAATTTCAGGCTGAAACTCATCCAGCAGCTCGTCCCACAGTCCTTCTGCTTTCAGGTCCACAACCTGCTCCATGGTGAACCAGCTGGGAACACCACCACAAACAAGAGTTATACTTACTACCACTGTAATTATACAACTAGAGGTTATATAGCAACCCACTCTTTAAATGTCATTTCTACAAGTATGTTTGCAGATAATCCCGGTTATACCCAGCATCGTGGTAATGTCTGACCCAAGTAACACCTACCTGTAACGAGGCAATGCACACACCACAACACCTTCAGGTATGCCGCTTGTATCATAGGGCAGGACCTCCGAATTCGTGGTCCAACCAGTGAAGTTGCCTGGGGATTCAGAGATTAGTCATGAAACCACATTGATTTGATTCATTTTTTGGCTAACGTCACTCCTGTCCCTCACCATCAGGCTGAAATCGTGGAGGTCCGCGGTCAGGCACGGCAGGCAGTTCGGGTTCAGGTGGTGGGATGTCTTTACTCAACCCTGTGTAGGGAATAAGAGACAATGTTGGCCACTGTAATCCCAGTATACACAGCTCACAGACAAAGAGTTATCTTTCTGACAAGCACTGGGCGTGCCTCTTTGTAAAAACACACTAAGTCAGCATTCTGAGTCACACCTCAGTTTCCAGTTGTCTTAGGGTCATAAAAGCTTTTTCACATCTAATCTTTATGGTAAATGGACAGATTCTTATATAGCGCTTTTCTACGCTCCCGGAGTACTCAAAGCGCTCTATACAACAAGACAAAAAAACAAAAACAGCAGCCGTTTTAGTTGATCTGTTTTCTTTCTTTCTTAAAAACAGCATACTGCACGGTTTAAATGACGAGGAGGTTTAACTCAATGCTTAATGTTTTCAGCAAAGTTATGTCTCACATAACTATCAAAAGTACAGCTGCTGAAGCGTCAGGCACTTTTGTTCCGTCTGTATATGAAGCTGAATGTGGCCGCAGTTTCGAGGAGATAACACAAGATTCCATTTCTGACCGTTGGATTTGTGTCTATTGGCATCGTTTCATAAACTTTGTATGCTTTGATGGGTTTGTGTTTTCATTTACTTGTTAGCAATGCATTTCACAAACTAGTTTAGTTGTTGTGTGCAGCAGAATACTGGCTTAGCGGGCTTAAAGTCACAGTGTCTCCGATGTCTATACCCAAAGCATCTATTTGTTTGTAAACATATCGCTACATAACCAACAGTATATATGCTGAATGCTAAACACCCAAACAGCACCAGTTAAAGTATGAAGACATCAACTTCCTGAAGATCAGGGTTTTTTTTCCCTTCTCCACTTCTGCATTAGTCAGATTGCACACAGGTACTCAAAAACAAGTTAGGGGAGGGGTCTGTGCATTCAGGATCCATTTTTCCGTAAATGACCAAAGACAATGAATTAATTATTAACTTAATCCCGCTAATACTGGAGGGATGAATTCACACCAGCATAAATGTGTGCAACACATGCCATCTGTCTGTAATCCAAACTTTCTGTGGATAAGGGAGAGACAGCAAAACAACAAGCGTAGCGTGTGTAACAGTGATATGGTACCGTATGGCGCAGGGTTCATCAGTAAATTTCTTCCGAAGGGCTTGGCTTCATACACGGACTTCCAGTCCAGGCCATCGGGCATCGGTGCACTCTGCAGGCTCCACTCTTCCTCGCACTTCTTCTTCCACTCGGCAGCAGACATGGTGCAAATAGCGTGACAGGGCACTACAGCTGTTTCCGAGTTCCCAGTCGGTAGTTTTATCTGGAACGCCCCCTCCTCCCACTCGAGCACAAACCACCAATAGAGGCAGTGTACGTAAACAGTAGCAAATTTTCTGTGACTAACTAAAGGAGGTCTGCCTGTGACACACCCCGGTGTTGCAAGCCAACATGCTGCTCCTCCCTGGCCTCTTAAAGTCACAGCAGTTTAAAAGAATTTCCATCATCACATGATTTATTGATGACATATGTCTGAATACAGATAGTGGAAAAATGTCAGTTTTAGTTTTGCTGGATCTCAGTGCAGCATTTGATACAGTTGACCACAACATATTACTCAAACGACTGGAGAATTGGGCAGGTCTTTCAGGAACTCTACTAAACTGGTTCAAAACATACTTAGAAAACAGGAAATACTTTGTATCAATAGATAACTTCACATCTGAGCAGACAAGTATCACATGTGGAGTTCCCCAAGGTTCCATCTTGGGGCCCCTTCTGTTTAACATTTACATGCTCCCACTGGCACAGATTATAAAGAACAACAAAATAAACTATCATAGCTATGCAGATGACACACAAATATATATCACAATGTCACCAGGAGACCAAGGCCCTGTACAGGCTCTTGGTAAATGCATTGAGGAAATTAATGACTGGTTGTGCCCAATTTTCTCCAGCTAAACAAAAACAAAACTGAAGTAATAGTCTTTGGTGCCAAAGAAAAACGATTACAGGTCACCAGAGAACTTCAATCTATACATCTAAAAACCACAAACCAGGCGAGAAATTTGGGTGTAGTGATGGATGCAGACCTAAACTTAGAAAAACACATTAAGACAATAACAAAATCAGCTTACTATCACCTCATTTATATTAAATATACATTAATATATAATATAAGCCCTCATATTATATATTATTTATTCATATGAAGTTTTGATGAATCTCGTTTAACGTATAATCCTTTATCTAAACAAGCTACAGAAACCTCACTACTGAAAGTGTGTTTAAAATGAACTATAAGGTGAATATAATAATATCATTTCGCTGTATCCTCCAGTAGCCTCTAGTTTTTTCTGTGTGCATAATTCTTTGATAAATATATTAAATCTTTTGTTAGGTTCAGTAGCTTGTACTTATTTATTCATGTATTTAAATCTCAGGGAAATATAAAAATGCTTAATCTTAACAGCAGTCTGCCAGTCTTGTATTAATCTTCTAATATTATTCTAATATTATTACTTATTCGAATGTATTTTTTTCAAAAATGTATTTTAAGTCAAAGTAAGCACTTTGAAAATACCACAAAATAAATCACTTATTAATTAAAAAACATTCTATTTGTAAAGTTGTCTATTTAGCTCATTTGAAAAAATATGGAATTGTTTTATTTGCAGTACGGTTTAAACATTTCTGCAATAAAAAAAACACCTTTCCCAGAAGGTTTCGTCAGTAAGCAGTGTCTGATGATTCTGATGCAAGGAGCACTTTGCACTTTTAGGATATTGCATGATAACTGCACTCTTGCACATTGATTTTTGCAATGCTTAGAAGTCTGTATCTTGGCCAAGTTAAAGTTAAGCTTGTTTAGTTACAGAAATCAAAAGGCTCAGTCTGCATCTTAAGCGCTAAATGCATTTTGCATCATTTTTCTATTGGAGGTGTTAAATGCAGTTAAGTGCAGTAAGAGTTTAATGTTGACTGCAGTGTTAAACATCCACAAGGTGGAGACATTTGTATGTATTTAGTGAGGACACCTAATTTCATCCACAACTGTGCTGCACTAAAGCTTTTTCAAAGCATGCGCAACTCACTGAAAGTAAAGTCAGCAACCAGAAACACTCCTCAGGGAATTATCAAACAACAGGGCCTCGCACATTTTTAGATCATGCCTAAAATTAAATAAGAAAGTCTGACATTTATCATTAATGTGTGAGAGTCTAAAGGGATTTATATTCCATGTTTTTTATCCTTCTACCTCAGTTTTGCATGTCTTTATGTAAATAAAGACATTTCCACCTTAAATTCATGTAGAAATTGCAAATATGTGCCTAAAAAATTACCCAGCCTGATCATTGTTTGTTCATTTATAGTATTCTCTAAGTGCTTCATAGTATAACACAAATAGATGTTGGGAACCAGTTGAAATCAGTATATTTATAGCCTAAAACTTATAAAATGTAATGTCATTTAGGTTAATTTACAGGCTACATGCTAATGACATAAGGAAGACCCTGAGTCGACAGGGTGTGTGTGGCTGGCGGAAAGCCACAGACACACAGGTTGCAGCAGATGCTGGGTTGGCAGCTTGAGCTGCAGGGCAACATGCTGTGCTGTAATATGGCTCTGACACACATAGTTACTCATAGCATACAGAACTGTGAGGAGAAGCAGTGTGCACAGATCAGCCGCAACAGCACTGTGGCTTGCTTTGTATTGTAGGGATGCCTTGTGTTGTTAAAACAGCTTAGATGTGGCAGAGGCCTGCGTCTTGTACTATTAGGCAGTTTCACCATATCCAGGGTATCTTTTCATTATCTGGATTCACTTACGTTCTAATGTTCAGGACAGTTTTGTTGTTTCTATGGCTGCACATTAAGCATTTAAGATATGTCAAGTGATAAAAACCCAAACACCAGTTACAGAATGAAGACATCAACTTCCTGAAGATTAGTTTTTTCCACTTGTCCATCAGTCAGATTGCACAAATTTCCAAATTTCACAAGACAGTGTTTGTTTGTTTTTTCTTTCAGCTGCCACCCTGATGGTTTTTAATTATGTAAGAGCAAATAAAGAATTAATTCAACCTTCAGTATATGAGCAGAGCCCTCAGATAGCCATATGAAAAAGGTTTTTCATAGTTTTCCTCTTAATAAGAAGTGTGTGGTGGTCTCCTAATTCGTCCTGGAGATGTGTTAATACTGCAGTAATTGTGTTTCTACTTCCCTGTGCCATTCTAGAAATCCAACAAAGCATCGACACAGCCTCCAACTGTGACTGGCCAATTGTTACCCATTTCAAGCTACTTCTTCATCTGCCACCATTTCTCAAATCATAAGTAACAGCTAATCAAATGCACACGATTATTTGATTGTCAGCAAATGTGTGAGACCTCTATAAAGATAGACATTTTGGCAGTTTGTTGGTCTGAACCATTCAGGTGTGTGTTAACATAATGGCATTATAACCCAACATGCTAGAGTTAACTGATAAATGAGAATCTGGGGTGCAAGGTTAAGTATATTCACTGCAAACCAATGGATGACATCGTGGCGGGGATGTCCATCTTTTCTATGCCATCTATAAGTAATTCTTGCTGTTGATTTAGTGAGAGCTCCAGGCCAAGAAACCATATTCCTCTGTAAAGCTACAATCACTTGTTCTACACTTTGATCGAGCATTTCCTGTAAATGTAAGTTTGGTGATTCGTTTTATGTTTTCCTCTTTCTAACAGGTGTAAAATTTGTCAGAAGCTCTTGTGTCTTAAGTTTTCATTTCCTGTTTGGACATCCCAGATCTACATAAATGATATATGTTTCTTCCTGCAGCAAACAGTCCTAGTTGTCCCTCTTGCTGTTTATGAAATCACAATCAAATGCAATTTAAAAGAAATGAGAAAATGCAATTATCACACACTGTAACACACCTCAAATTGAATTCACGATCTGATATCACATGGATTCGCAAGCGTAATCTGCTTTGATTTGGCAAGTTATTCCATTAAGCTGTGGCTACATGGGCTGAAATAATTGCATTCTGCCTCTCTCTCTCTCTCTCTCTCTCTCTCTCTCACACACACACACACACACACACACACACACACACACACACACACACACACACACACACACACAGAAAGCGTGGAAAGAATAACCTGTCTCATTTGAGGCTCATTCATCCATAAGAAGCAGCAGATTGAGCCAGACTGAGAGTGAATAACACCAGTGTTAATTCTCCGAATAATAATTTCAGGAGGAAATGTGGACAGGAAAGAATTTTTGAATCAGCACAAAGGTGTTTTTAAAGTAGTAACTGAGTAAGTATGAAAGTAATCAGGGCTGGTAATCCAGCTTGTCAGAAGACGGAGGAATGACTCAGAGGTTTTTTTGGTCAGGTGATGAGAATAGCAACCTCTCAAAGGGAGAAGAGGGTAGTATGAGCTGTAATTATGCACAAATCTACACATTAATAGGATATAAAAGAATGATGAACTCCAAAGTTGCCCTTACTTTGGAATACTATTCTTGATTACTTTTAATGCCATAATTGTTGATACAAGACCCAACCCACACTTCCAGTTTGTTTTCTTTGTAGTCTTTGTTCTCACTTGTTGTGACCATACTAACAAACTGTAGGTATGGTGTAGGTTAGTGATGGGTCGGTCGCGAACGAAATGGCTCTTAGAGCCGGCTCTTTGACGTGAACGACGCGAGCCGGCTCCTTATCGCCAGCCGTGGGTTTTTCTTTGGCTGTATCCCAATTCAGGATCTGCAGCCTTAAAGGCCGCATTTTAAGGCCGATTACATCACAGCGACACGACGAAGGCTGTCCCAATTCGAAGGCTGCTCGAAATGCGGCCCTCAAATGCGTCCTTCATTTCCCTGAATTTTAAGGATGTGGTGGTGTAGACTTCGTGGCCCAACATATCCCAGGATGCATAGCGCAGCGGTGGGTGTGGATAAATTTGCAGAAAAAAACGGCAGATGAGGGGCGCCCGAAGAGTAAACTTTAAGTAAGTGCTGAATATTATGTCACTTATTTATGTGCAAATGTTTAATAATGAAGAACATTAAAACATTACTGTTGGCCACATGCCGGCAAAGTTATGTGACATTAGTGACGTTTGTACTAACTTGGTTTAAAAGCCTTTACTTTAAAATATACGGCGTTCAATAGCTGAGCTTAATCTTGCAGAGAATGATCAAAGCTCATGTAGAAACAAACAAACAAATGAACAAAAGAGTTTCTCCTTCATTTCTGTCAAACAATGCTGAAAAGTTTCCAGCTGTTACTATCATGGTTGCTAGGCAACCTGGGCAGAGGATAGACGTCCCATTTCACAAGCCTCGCACTTCCGGCCTTAGCTGTCTTTGATTACACGGCCCTTGTGGATCGTTAAGGCTGCGTACTTTAAGGCTGCAGACCCTGAATTGGGATACAGCCTTTTTCTTTCTCTCACCCTCTCTCTCGCACTTTTCTTCCGCTTCACTCTGCACGTGAGCCTTGTGCTTTACGCTGGGCAGAGGGGGGAGGGGCGGTAGTTACACTCAGTATCACAGGAACAGAGCGGGAGGGAGAGAAAGAGAGCCAGGGACAACAACGTATGGTAATCATCCACAACTATCTTCAGTTGCGGATGATAAAGGATTCAGAAAGTTAATTCATGCAGGTCCATATGACAGAGAATGTGCATGTTCTTTTTGTTTTCATATTATAATTTATATTTAATTGTGTTGTGGTTTGCAGTGTTTTGTGTTGTTTCAGTTTAAATTTGTAAAAGGAAAAAGCTGAAAATTTAAATAGTTAAAAGTTGAAATGTGACTAGTTGGTTTTTGTATTATATGATTTATTTATTACATTTTATGTGGAGTGAATAAATAAAAGTATATTTACGGTGGCCCCTACAGACAAAGCACGTACAAACTTCAAATCACATACGAACTCTGAAGCACGTACAAACTCCGAAACATGTAAAAACTCCAAAACACGTAAAAACACGTACAAACTCCGAAGCACGTACAAACTCCAAAACACGTAAAAACTCCAAAACACGTAAAAACACGTACAAACTGCGAAGCACGTACAAACTCCAAAACATGTAAAAATTCCAAAACACGTAAAAACACGTACAAACTCCGAAGCACGTACAAACTCCAAAACACGTAAAAACTCAGAAGCACATAAAAACTCAAAACACGTACAAAAGACAACAGAAGTGCTCCAGGATGCTAGGCGCAGTGTTGAACTTTTGTTACCTAGTGGCTACACAAGCCACCAAGTACCAACGACCGGATTTGGTGTGTGGTAGTAACAGGTAAATGAACATTTTTTATTGTTATTTTTACATTTTTATTATTTGACTATATATGAATGCTTGTGTATAAATACACAAACAATACACATATGCTTTCATGCTTTCAATTGTGTAATTTAAGTGATCTAGGTAGCTCTGTTTTGGAAGTTCAGTTCATGCTAGAAAAGTGTTTTGGAGTTTGTACGTGCTTTGTCTCTAGGTGCCACCACATATATTTATATATAAACATATATAAATAAAACCAGGCAGCACGGTGGCACGGTGGTTAGCACTGTTGCCACACAGCAAGAAGGTCCTGAGTTCAATTCCACCATCAGGCCGGGGTCTTTCTGTGTGGAGTTTGCATGTTCTCCCCGTGTTTGCGTGGGTTCTCTCCGGGTACTCCGGCTTCCTCCCACCGTCCAAAGACTTGCAGCTTGTGGGGATAGGTTAATTGTGGTTAATGTGAGTGCGAATGGTTGTCTGTCCCTATGTGTTAGCCCTGCGACAGACTGGCGACCTGTCCAGGTTGTACCCCACCTTTCGCCCTATGACAGCTGGGATAGGCTCCAGCGCCCCTCGCGACCCTGAAAAGGATAAGCGGATGGATGGATAAATAAAACCACTTTTTTTTTTTACATTAGTAATTCCTTTAGTGCATAATTTTATATTATTGTTAATAATTAATTAATTAATTAAAGCAACAAAACAACCTGAAGAGCCGGTTCAGAGCCGAAAGAGCCGGCTCTTTTTAGTGAGCCGAACCGAAAGAGCCAGTTCTCTAAAAAGAGCCGGAAATCCCATCACTAGTGTAGGTGAATGGTAATCGGTAACTGGCCTGTATTTGTATAGCGCTTTACTAGTCCCTAAGGACCCCAAAGCGCTTTACACATCCAGTCATCCACCCATTCACACACACATTCACACACTGGTGATGGCAAGCAGGTGAAAGTCACAGTGACTTAATAGATTCACCTCACAGGTACAAAAAAGGCCTCGTGGGAGATTTAACTGTCATATACACTAGACCTGGGCAGAGCAGCAGACCTGTAAAGCACATTCAGCCCAGCCAGTGGGCTAGTTAGTGTTTACCCTTTTCAGCTTGACTGTGAAAGCACTTAAACAAGTGTTGTAAGATTTCAATACAGCGTAGTGTGTTACCAGTGGTGTTTCTGGTGACTGTGGTCTCAGGTGCCTTCAGATCATTAACAAGCTCCTCCTGTGTAATTTTGTAAAATTCCTCCACCTTTCTCATGATCATTTTAACTATGGGCTCAAAATGTGGTCATAAATATTTTGTACTTGTAAATCGGTTTTGTACTTGTAATAAAGATTTGTATGTGTAAAAAAGATTTGTGCGTGCGTAAAAAAGATTTGTATGTGTAAAAAAGATTTGTATAGAGATGGCCCAGATATTTATATAGAGATTACCCTTCAAGGACCTGCAGTTCAAAAAAGTGCCCCTCCGACAGCCAAACCCATCTGTTCTCTGATTGGATTGGGGCACTTTTTATCCGATAGCAGTTAGGTCCCCTTATTTTCAGCAGCTGTTGAAAGGATAAAGTTGTGGTATATCAGTGGTTAGAAATACCATTATTACTTTAGGATTAGTTTAACACAATGGTCAGGGCTGACCCGGGACCATTGCTGTGAGTCACAGTGCGCAGCATAAAAGTCCTTTCACATCGGACGCAGGATGTGCTGCTAATGCTAATTGCTAACTAAAAGCAAAGGATCCAGAATTTGTTGCTGGCTGCTGAGCTCCGTGGGTTTTTGCAGCAGCTCTACCAGCAGCTCTTTGGTCTTGCCCATGATGGTGGAAAGGTTAGAATGGAAGAAACTGATTCTGTGGATAAAATCAGTGCTTCATGATTGATCGATTGCAGTCTATGTGCCACATGGGCACAAAACACATCTGTGGCAGCCAGTATTCTTGTTGGGTTGTAGGGGATCAAACCCTTATTTCACTCAGTGACATGGGGATCAGTTTATAACTTTTATGTTTGGACCCTGTCTCAATGCTATGAGCTCAGTTGTTATGTTCCAGCATTTTAACATTGTATTTGAACAAGTTTATCAATTTTAGAAATGTCACCCGTCCATGGTGTCATTGTTATTGGGTGACTGGTGTAAGTGCCTTGAGGAAAACATCTTACTTCAACAGTTCAACAGCACTGCAAACTTAAGCCTTTCCAATTACTGTGGAGTTAAATCAGTGTCTTCCTAACAACATTTTCTGCCACGTACAACAATAACATACAGCCTAACGATCTGGCCCAACCCTGACTTACTTGTGTTCCACTCTAAAATGTCTGTGCAGCAACACAATCCATTGTGGAACAAATCATCTTGCAAATAATAATTCACTTTATTACAGGAGGGACTAATAAAGTTGTGGCACATGGCACATTGCACACAGGCACACTGACTGGGTTCAGTGTGTTTGGCATTTGCACCAGTACTGTGTCCTGAATGGTTAGGGTGTTAACACGTGTCTGTGGCTGGCACACCCAGACTCTATCCAGCTGATGTGGTTCCTTTATAGCTGAAGAAGACGGCTCTGCTTGACCTGGCCTCACACAACGTGTTTTGGCCTGCTGAGCGTCCTCTTCAGGTTCAGAAGACACAAACAAAAACACAACGGGTTTTTTTTCTAATAGATTTTTGACTTTTTTCATCACATTTGACATGAAAACGATTCCCCGGAATATTCTCTCACCTTTGGTGCAGTTACGATCTCTGACCCTCTTCCTCTTTTTGCCCTAAAAACAAACACATCAGAATTTTCCTGAGCTGATACAAACTCTCTGCAGTGACTGTTTCATCATTCAGTGCAGTGAAAGGCACATGGATGAACTGTATGTTGGCACTTTGGACATACATAGTTCTCTTTGGTTGACCAATTCGGATGTTCTGTGGCGTGATGACATCTTTGTGTTTCCGCCTCGTCAAAATATTTTTTCTGCTCCTTCTTTGAGAGCGACCTCCACTGTGGATAGAAGATCACAAGAACACACTGTCAGCTCGTATAAATACACAGCCACACTGCGACTACACATAACTACAGGACAGCTGGTGCACATGCACAAACAAGATGATAGAGCATTAACAGATGCATAAATATATTCAGAGTTACACTTACTCTCTCTCCCACAGCTGCACTGTCACTAATACTTAGTTCTGCTTTCACCTTTGGCCTCTGCTCTTTAAGGTACAGCATGAAGGCATTTGGGGGCTTCTTAATGTACAGGGAGTGCAGAATTATTAGGCAAATGAGTATTTTGTCCACATCATCTTCTTCATGCATGTTGTCTTACTCCAAGCTGTATAGGCTCGAAAGCCTACTACCAATTAAGCATATTAGGTGATGTGTAATGAGAAGGGGTGTGGTCTAATGACATCAACACCCTATATCAGGTGTGCATAATTATTAGGCAACGTCCTTTCCTTTGGCAAAATGGGTCAAAAGAAGGACTTGACAGGCTCAGAAAAGTCAAAAATAGTGAGATATCTTGCAGAGGGATGCAGCAGTCTCAAAATTGCAAAGCTTCTGAAGCGTGATCATCGAACAATCAAGCATTTCATTCAAAATAGTCAACAGGGTCGCAAGAAGCGTGTGGAAAAACCAAGGCGCAAAATAACTGCCCATGAACTGAGAAAAGTCAAGCGTGCAGCTGCCAAGATGCCACTTGCCACCAGTTTGGCCATATTTCAGAGCTGCAACATCACTGGAGTGCCCAAAAGCACAAGGTGTGCAATACTCAGAGACATGGCCAAGGTAAGAAAGGCTGAAAGACGACCACCACTGAACAAGACACACAAGCTGAAACGTCAAGACTGGGCCAAGAAATATCTCAAGACTGGTTTTTCTAAGGTTTTATGGACTGATGAAATGAGAGTGAGTCTTGATGGGCCAGATGGATGGGCCCGTGGCTGGATTGGTAAAGGGCAGAGAGCTCCAGTCCGACTCAGACGCCAGCAAGGTGGAGGTGGAGTACTGGTTTGGGTTGGTATCATCAAAGATGAGCTTGTGGGGCCTTTTCGGGTTGAGGATGGAGTCAAGCTCAACTCCCAGTCCTACTGCCAGTTTCTGGAAGACACCTTCTTCAAGCAGTGGTACAGGAAGAAGTCTGCATCCTTCAAGAAAAACATGATTTTCATGCAGGACAATGCTCCATCACACGCGTCCAAGTACTCCACAGCGTGGCTGGCAAGAAAGGGTATAAAAGAAGAAAAACTAATGACATGGCCTCCTTGTTCACCTGATCTGAACCCCATTGAGAACCTGTGGTCCATCATCAAATGTGAGATTTACAAGGAGGGAAAACAGTACACCTCTCTGAACAGTGTCTGGGAGGCTGTGGTTGCTGCTGCACGCAATGTTGATGGTGAACAGATCAAAACACTGACAGAATCCATGGATGGCAGGCTTTTCATAACCAAACCATGTCCATGCTACAGAGGTAGTAGCCCCTCGTTTAGCAATAACTCGACTTGTTTTGACTGGTTCTTCTGTTTGGAGCTACCTGGTTCTGCCTCATCCTCGCTGGCCATGCTGGTATTCTCTGTGCCTTCATGCGCATGGTGACTATAAGCGCCAATTTATAGTTACTTCATGTTTTAATTTGAGGTCATTTGTTTGATGCATATTCTGAAATTTGAAGTTTGAGAATAATGTATATCATTTCAGTTTACTTTGAAAAGTCTCAGCAGGATCTTGAGCTTTCTTGTGAAAGGTTTATGTGAAAAATGAACAAGCGGACGGCGGAGCCACACGATGGTTTTACCGTCATTGTTGGTAACAAAAGTATGAAACAGTCGCTTGTTCATCCATAGCGTGGTTATTTTAAGTATAAGAGATAGATAGAAGTTTAAGAAATTAATATAGCCACTACAGTGACCATCAAAACCATGAAAAAATATTGCCGTAAACAGTTTATTTTGCAACATCACGAAACAAACGATAGTGTATAATATGAAACAATACACATTTTTATATCGTCATTCGATATATATCGTCATATCGCACAGCCATAATCCTTTGTTTTTTGTTGCTGTTGTTTATGTTCAAGGTAAAAAAAAGAATAAAAATATAAACTTTTTAAAATATCTTTTTGTGTCTCTTGTTTTCCTCAGAATAAATTGCGACTAGTCTCAATGGCTGAGATGGAGGAGCAACACAGCGACACATTAACCCCGACTGCTGCAGTTCCTGTATGAACTGAGCAACTCTGAAAATCCAAGGAAAAGCTGAGTGTATTTTATTTAAAGCTCAGATGGAACTTGATGGACTAGCATGCAGGCTGCATTCAGGACTTTGACACACTGGTATGTGAAGAGTGGTACCAAGAGAAAGTGTGTGCACACAACCTGTCACTTTATGCTTGCTCCTCTCCAGCCTCTGGTGTCACTTTGTAGTCATTTGTCTTATTATTGTCTTATTTGATGCAATTTAGGTTATGTGCGCACAAGCAGAGGTTTTTGCTCCAGAAGTAACCATGACCTCGTTTTGAGAGCCATGTTTAACGTTTAATGGCCGTGAAATATGTCTGAAATATGACTTTTTCCTCTACTTAAACAGTTAAGAGCATTTGAACACAGTGGAGAAAAAGGTGTGCATTAAGGATTTTGAAACTATGATGTTTAAGTGTTGTCACTGTTGAGCAGTGTTGGTTAAGTTACTTGAAAAAAGTAATCAGTAACTAATTACCGATTACTCCCCCAAAAAAGTAATCCCGTTACTTTACTGATTACTTATTTTCAAAAGTAATTAATTACTTAGTTACTTTTTAAAAACACGATTTACAACCTGAAGAGGTGATAAAGCGATAGATCTTTCAGCCCAATTCTACTTTTTCTGCATAATCCATCATACAAAATATAATCAGATGGAAAATTATCTTTTTAAAACTTGTTTTATTAGTTTTAATCTTTTAACTTTATGCATCAAGCAAAAATTTTATTATATGCAACATTCTCTGACTGGAAGAAATTTGTTTAACATTTAAACTTATTTTCTGCACATTTCAGCACATAAAATAATTTTTTTTTTTGTGTGTTTACACTCAGTCTTTCAAATAGATGCAAGTAAAACACAGCAGAAAATAAATAACATCAAAGACTCAGCGGTCCTGTTGCTCTATTTTCACCTGTAAAGCAGGAGTGGGGTAGGCGGAGGTTTACCCTGGTGCAGGTGTGCCGCAGCGGTCAGTGGAAGAATCCGCGAGTTTCTCTGTGAGTTTCCCATTACGTCGTAGCTACTCGGTGCTTGCTCGGAAGTTTAGGGTTTTTTTTCGCTGTAAAAAGAAGTTTTCTTCCCACGCACAGCGGACACTAATGTTTTTGTCACTTTTTATGGAATCAAACTCAAAGTAATGTCAGTACTTCCACGCTTTAAACGCTGCACGCTCGTACTCTCTCCCACAATCGATATATGATCCATTGTTGATCTGCACACAGCTGTTGTCACGAACGTCGCACTCGCTTACGTCACTGTCGTGAGACATTCTTGCAAAAAAATCACGGTTTTAGTAACGCAGTAACGCAGCGTTACTACGGGAAAGTAACGGTAATCTAATTACCGTTTTCACAATAGTAATCCCTTACTTTAATCGCTACCTGAAAAAGTAATTAGATTACGTGTTACTGCCCATCTCTGCTGTTGAGGATTCGTGGACACAGATCCTTATTCACCACGCTGCTGTTTACAGTTTAACTCTTCATCAGAAAAAGCACTTCTATTGTACTTTGCTCCTCACTGTCTTTGAAAAGCAAGAGCTGACAAAACAAGTCCGGTAAATGCACTTTTATCTTTAAGTTTGGAACAGTAATCTGTCTAATCTATTTTGTGTTTTAGTTATTATATGGGGAAAAGTCCTGTGGTCATCCATCCGTCCTGTTCTAATAAACCCAAATTTCAGGAACACCTTCTTTAGATCTGTTCAGTTTTAGCACCACTTAAACAGTCAAACTTTTTTGACTCAAAGTATGTTATATTGCAAGGTAAAGACCCCAAAGAGTTCAGACAAACGTTCAAAAAAATGTGAATTACATTCACTTCATTAATGAGGTGAATGTATTCAGTCATCAAAGGTGAGTGGCTATAACTGACTACATGTGTATACTGTATCATAAGTGGACAGACATGGATGTAAACCAAACTCTGGATATTATTAAATGTGAACATATCGTTAAATATTACATTTTTTGTTTGTCAGGTGTCCTGCTTGAAGAAAACACTTGGAATGTAAACACATTTACATGAGGGCAAACAGATTTCAAGGAAAATAAAAATGCTCAAATTTGAAAGCTTGTGAGTTACTTTGTTCATGTATCAGCTGTTTAGTTGTTTATGACGAGATGGATGCTGTCGTTATATTTTAGAATAGTTTTTGAGTTGAGGAGAATAAAAGAATATTTAACATTAATTGTATGTTGTTGTGTACTAAGCACAGATTAATTTAAAAAGTTTTAATTTATGAATTTTTTGAGCACAGGGTGTACTACGTTGTAGTTGCATAGAAATGTACGTTTAAGGATATAAAGAACTTTATTTAATGAGTTACAGTGAAAAGAAGTGCTTGGAAATAGTAATATAAACAGAAATTTACATTTTTCTATTAATGGAAAATATCAGTTCATGATACAGAAAATATACTGTAAATCTACAGAATTTTATGTTTTATCATTATCATTTACAGAAAAGTCCGTCAAACTTCCGTAGAAAAAACAGAAAGTGGAATGACAGAAAATTACCTCATTTGCACCAAGTGCAAATAAGTATCCTAATTTATATATTATTGCTCATATAACAACAACATTATTGTCAATTTCACTAACTTCACACTGTCATGGGCTGGTGTTATGATGTTCTTGTTTGTATAGTTTAGACTTCAGTTCTGTTGATAGTGAGTTCTGCTTCCCTATTTAGTTCTCGTCTGTCTAGGTTCGTCCCGCGTCTGTGTCTTCCCCACTATGTTGGTTATGGTGTGTCTTCAGTGTGTGAGTCTGTCAAGTCCCCTGTGTATCAGTCTCCCTCGCGCTTTGTATGTTTCTGTCATGATCCTGGGTCCTTTTGACCCAGCGTTTTGTGTTTTCTCTTCGCGATTTTGGTTCTGTTCTCTAATTGGTGTTTACCCTGTTCCCCCCCGTGTGTTCCTGTTTTATTGTGAAGGTCTGCGTCTTATGTGAGTGTTTTCAGTTTGCCTCCCTGGTCTCGTCATGTTAATCACTCCCAGCTGTGTCTCCCACCTGTGTGTAATCTCCCTATGTTCTCTGAGTGTATTTAAGTTGTATTTTCTGTCTTGGTAATCGCTGGTTCGTCTGTGTTGTTTCCCCTCGGTCTCCCTGCGTCTCCCCGTATGTATTTCTCCGGACCTCCCTGCATCCTCATTCTGGTTTGTCTTATTAGTTTACCCAGTTTAGGTTTCCGGTTTCATGTTTTGTCGCCACCACTGTTTGTACTCACACCCCTGTAAATAAACACTCATCTGCACCAGAGCTGCCGCATTTTGGGTCCTATTTCATATTCCACACGGCTTGCCGCGGCAAACCGTGACAGTACGAACCAGCCACCATGGACCCAGCGGCAGTGAATTCGTCCGAGGAGCTCCAGGACGACATTGCGTACAATGTGGAGATTCTCCTCGGGCTATGGCTGGAGAACCCTCCAGAGGAGCTTCGTCGTGCCGTGGAAGGTCGGCTACAACGGCTCTTTTCTGGCCTGCCATGGCTTCTGCAGTCGCTTCCTCCGACCATGCAGGCTTTTCTCCGGCTCACACCGCACCTTCTCTCAGCCACTCCTGCCTCGCTGCCCGACTTGCCGGATGTGATCTTGCCCGGCCCGTCGGAGCCGTCTGCGGGGAGGAAACGCCGATCGCGCCGCAAGCGCGCCACCCCACAGCCGGACGTTCGGGCTTCTAAATCGCCGGCTGTGGTGAGTGAGGACTCTTTTTCATTTTCGGACTGCATGACTGTTCATTCAGGGGCTGCGTTTTGTGTGGCGGATGTCAACGCGAGCTGCTTATCGCCTGTGCAGCTACCGGCAGCTCGGTTAGCTCCCCCGCAGCCACTCTCAGCTCGGTTAGCTCCCCCGCAGCCAGTCTCAGCTCGGTTAGCTCCCCCGCAGCCAGTCTCAGCTCGGTTAGCTCCCCCGCAGCCAGTCTCCAGTGTCCCCCTCAGTCCAGTCTCCAGTGTCCCCCTCAGTCCAGTCTCCAGTGTCCCCCTCAGTCCAGTCTCCAGTGTCCCCCGTAGCGCAGGCCCCAGTAGCTCCAGTGCCGCCTGTAGCGCAGGCCCCAGTAGCTCCAGTGCCGCCTGTAGCGCAGGCCCCAGTAGCTCCAGTGCCGCCTGTAGCGCAGGCCCCAGTAGCTCCAGTGCCGCCTGTAGCGCAGGCCCCAGTAGCTCCAGTGCCGCCTGTAGCGCAGGCCCCAGTAGCTCCAGTGCCGCCTGTAGCGCAGGCCCCAGTAGCTCCAGTGCCCCCGCTACCCGTAGCTCTGGCTCCAGTATCACCGGTTTCACTCATTCACTCCATGCAGGGAGAAAGTCTAATTTCACCTCAAGGTGCTTTTCATGGTTCAGCCGCCATTGGCACAGTTTGCCGCTCCAGGGCTTCCCCAGAGGCTAGGTCTCAGTCCCCGGCTGATTCTGGACCCCTGAAGTTTATGCAGCCACCTGAGAACTGCACCATGTCAGCGTTGCCTGGGCAGAGCCAGTGCTCAGTGCATCGCCAGTTGCCTTCGTGTTTGCCAGAGGACTCCATGACTGCTGGCTTAGTGGTGACTTCTGCTGGAGGGTCCGTAGGACCGCTCCGGCCTTCGTCTCTAGTCTCCGCTGGGGGGTCCGAGAGACCGCTCCGGCCTTCGTCTCTAGTCTCCGCTGGAGGGTCCGAGGGACCGCTCCGGCCTTCGTCTCCTGCCTCCGCTGGGGGGTCCGAGGGGCCCGTTCAGCCTCCGCTGGAGGGTCCGAGGGGCCCGTTCAGCCCGTCCAGCCGCCTGCTGTAGCTCCATCATCATCCTCGCCTGCTGCAGCTCCAGGGCCTTCAGCCTCGCCTGGCCCAGCCTCCGTGTCTTCAGCCTCGCCTGGCCCAGCCTCCGTGTCTTCAGCCTCGCCTGGCCCAGCCTCCGTGTCTTCAGCCTCGCCTGGCCCAGCCTCTGCCTGTGCTTCGCCTGGCCCGGCCTCTGCCTGTGCTTCGCCTGGCCCGGCCTCTGCCTGTGCTTCGCCTGGCCCGGCCTCTGCCTGTGCTTCGCCTGGCCCGGCCTCTGCCTGTGCTTCGCCTGGCCCGGCCTCAGCCTGTGCTTCGCCTAGTCCAGCCTCTGCAGCCTCGCCTGAGTGGCCGCCGTTGCCTTCCACACGGCCGGCCCCCGGACCGCCATCGCCTGAGTGGCCGCCGTTGCCTTCCGCACGGCCGGCCCCCGAACCGCCATCGCCTGAGTGGCCGCCGTTGCCGTCCGCACGGTTGGCCCCCCGAACTGTGTCCACGTGGCCGCCGTTGCCGTCCGCACGGTTGGCCCCCCGAACTGTGTCCACGTCGCCGCCGTTGCCGTCCGCATGGTCGGCCCCCTGAACTGTTTGGACTCCTGTGCTGTCTGCCCCCTGGCCGGCCCCCTGAACTGTTTTGGACTCCTGTGCTGTCGGCCCCCTGGCCGGCCCCCTGAACTGTTTTGGACTCCTGTGCTGTCGGCCCCCTGAACTCTTCTGTTTTGGACTCTGTTTTTTCCTGTGTTCTGGTGTGCTTTGTTTCTTTTGGTTTTGGACTCGTTTTTTGTTTTTGTCTTTTGGCCTTCCGGTGCTCCGGTTTTGTTTTGCTTCGAGCCCTCCTTCCTGGGCCCCCGCCGCCCGCCCTGGTCGGGTTGTTTTCTGTTTTTTCTGGCTGTTTTGTTTCTTGTTGGGCTGTCTGGGGCCAGCCTTTGAGGGGGGGTACTGTCATGATCCTGGGTCCTTTTGACCCAGCGTTTTGTGTTTTCTCTTCGCGATTTTGGTTCTGTTCTCTAATTGGTGTTTACCCTGTTCCCCCCCGTGTGTTCCTGTTTTATTGTGAAGGTCTGCGTCTTATGTGAGTGTTTTCAGTTTGCCTCCCTGGTCTCGTCATGTTAATCACTCCCAGCTGTGTCTCCCACCTGTGTGTAATCTCCTTGTGTTCTCTGAGTGTATTTAAGTTGTATTTTCTGTCTTGGTAATCGCTGGTTCGTCTGTGTTGTTTCCCCTCGGTCTCCCTGTATGTATTTCTCCGGACCTCCCTGCATCCTCATTCTGGTTTGTCTTATTAGTTTACCCAGTTTAGGTTTCCGGTTTCATGTTTTGTCGCCACCGCTGTTTGTACTCACACCCCTGTAAATAAACACTCATCTGCACCAGAGCTGCCGCATTTTGGGTCCTATTTCATATTCCACACGGCTTGCCCCGGCAAACCGTGACAGTTTCAGTGTCTTTGTATCCTGTCGTCTCCCCTGTTTGTCATGTGTAATCTCGTCCATTTAAGTTCCCTTTGTGTCTCTGTCCTCTGTGTCGTGTGATGTGTGGGAAAGAGGACTCGAATGCAGCACTTACTGAGATGCGATGGTGGTTTATTATAAATGACAAAGAGGGGATGGCAAAACAGAAACTAAACTGGGAGAAACTAAACTATAAAATGGCAAACCTGAACACGAAAGGAGGACAGCAGGGAGAGCATACAGTGGATTCACGGAGAGGTTCACAGACAGTTTCTAGGAGACGAACACAGAGTAATGCAGAGTACACGGAGTAACACAGACGACGCAACGAGGAACACAGGCAGACACACACTATAAATACACAGAGGGACACTGGGAAATCACACACAGGTGGGAGACACAACTGGGCCTGATTAACCTTGCTCTTTGTTAAATTATAGTTTTGTTCCAAGTGTCTGCATTTGGGTCCTCCTCCTCTCTCCACATGGTCTGCTAGCATAGACCCTGACACAGACACTATTAAAAAAACAACAACTTTAGACCCACCTATCTGCCCAGGTCTCAGATCTTCCAGGAATGGTGACACTGTTTTCCAGGGACTTGGCTGGTCAGTAGAAGTGATTTCACCTTTTCACCTCTAATCTGGTTTGCAGCATAAGTTACCATGGCAATAGGATCTCTGGCTGTGCACCGTGGCATCTGTTACTAGCATTGTAAGGGAAAAGGGCCTTTGGTGGGGCTCCCAAAGGAAAAACAAACAGAAAATAAAAATTCCAACAAAAATAAAAGCCAAATCTCTCTCTAAGGCTCGACGCACACAGGGAGATCAGACAGGCAAGGAACACACACACAGTGACAAAGGTCAAAGAGAAATTTGAAGTTTTATATATCACACCCAGAAACAAGAGGGGCAATCAGAGGGAGTGGAAACACCTGGCAAACAAAAGATAGGCGACGACATTCCATACAATGAGACGCGAGGAAGATGCATAAGGATGGATGCCACTTTGCCACATTTGGAAGGTATCATTTGTGAAACCTGGAGCTCAGCATTTGCCAGCTTAGCATTTTAATACCAGACAACAGGGCCCTATACTACAAAGTTAATCATACCCAAGTAATCTGCTACTGACCAAGTTATGTGTTCAGCATAGGTGTTAGGAGACCTTGGTCGTTGACCCAGAGTTTTGAGTTTTCTTTACTATTGTACTTTAATTTTGCCTTTATTTATCATTTATAGTCTTTTCGTTTGTTTGTGAGAGTTCTGCCTTCTGGTTTCTGTTCTGTGTTCCTTAGTTGCTCTTTCTCCCCTGTCTGCTGTATCCCCTTGGCATGTCCGCATCTGTGTTATTTTTTTCTGTTTTACTTTGAAAGTCCGCGTCTCATGTCAATGTATCTGGTTTTGCTTCCCTTGTCTCGTTAGGTCTGATTTGTCCCAGTCGTGTTTCCCTCCTCTTTCCCATTCCCTGATTGCTCCCTTTGTGTATTTAAGCCCTGTGTTTTCCTTTGTCGGTGTTGTGATCTCCCTCATCCCACGCTGTGGGTTCTGTCCATCTGCCTGCCAGTTTAAGTTTCTGTATTCCCAGTTCAGCCAGTTTTCTGTTTTTTCTTTGCCATCCACCATTAAAGTTGCATTTGAGTTCACCTTTTTGCTCTGTGTGTCTGCACTTTGGGTCCTCCACGCCTGCCTGCACGCAGCCACACATGACAATAGGAGACATTAAGCTGGACATTCAATTCAATTTTATTTATATAGCGCCAAATCACAACAAAAGTCACCTCAAGGCGCTTCATAGATACAGAGAAAAACCCAACAATCATATGACCCCCTATGAGCAAGCACTTTAGTGACAGTGGGAAGGAAAAACTCCCTTTTAACAGGAAGAAACCTCCGGCAGAACCAGGCTCAGGGAGGGGCGGGGCCATCTGCTGCGACTGGTTGGGCTGAGAGAAGGAAGACAGGATAAAGACATGCTGTGGAAGAGAGACAGAGGTTAATAACAGATATGATTCAATGCAGAGAGGTCTATTAACACATAGTGAGTGAGAAAGTTGACTGGAAAGGAAAAACTCAATGCATCATGGGAATCCCCGGCAGCCTACGTCTATTGCAGCATAACTAAGGGAGGATTCAGGGTCACCTGGTCCAGCCCTAACTATATGCTTTAGCAAAAAGGAAAGTTTGAAGCCTAATCTTAAAAGTAGAGATAGTGTCTGTCTCCTGAATCCAAACTGGAAGCTGGTTCCACAGAAGAGGGGCCTGAAAACTGAAGGCTCTGCCTCCCATTCTACTTTTAAATACTCTAGGAACAACAAGTAGGCCTGCAGTGCGAGAGCGAAGTGCTCTAATAGGGTGATATGGTACTACAAGGTCATCAAGATAAGATGCCATACATATGACATACATCACGTCATGAGTGTATACCCTGGTAGGAAGTGAACCACCTTTGTGCCACTGTATTTAGTAAGGCTTGAAACTAATGACTGCATTTAAGAATTTTAGTACAGGTGGACTTCTTTTGGCACGAGTACCTTGGTGGTCAGTAGAGCAAATGCAGATTTAAGGTTTTATTCTCTAGACCCAACCTATGACCCATCTTTGAAATAAAGCACATGGCTTCCCTACTTACCTCTCTTTTGTGAAAACAAAAGGTAGAAAGGACATACCTCCTCCACGATGGTCCTGGACTAGGTGTGGATTCATGTTGGACAGCACACTCTTTCATTTGGGATCATTAAACATGCAAAGGTCCATGGTCACGAATTGTACTGGAAGGTTCTGGGATCCTACTGACAGGCTCATTTGTTTAGAACAGAACCTGGAAGACTCAGTTGTAAATGCTTTGGTGAGCAAATGGAATAACTCTCTCGCTTCGCCCACTTCCATGGACGTTTGGTACACTTATTCATACTGCTTATTGCAGTCAGTGTTTGGGGTGTTTAGCCAAAGCAAAGGGACCTCGAGTCCTGTCTGTGATGGACAGACAACTGACTCAATGAAATTGAATCAGGGTTCTGGGTGTACACATGCTGCTCTACCAGGATGGACCCAGCAAACCTGGTATAATTATAGCCTCACCCATGCACGTGACGCAAGTGGTTAGAATTTAAATGAAGAAAGGCCAACCAGAAACCAAGCGCTGCAACAACTGCGATACCTCAAACCTGGCTTCCATAAAATCTAATTTTTCCAGTTGATAATTTGCATAATCGTCAATCAAAATAATTATTTTTTAAAAATGGTGCAATTTGGGTTTTCTTTTGTGAAGTCAGGAAAGTATAGTATAAAACACATTCGTAACAATGTAGATATCTGGAAATTAAGTAATTAAGAACAAACACATTACATATTACATGCAGCTCATACTGTGGGCATGAGCCTGCTGGTTCTGTCCAGACAGGTGCTGAGGTTAATGTGTGAAAGAAGCTTTATATATAGCCTACCATAAAGGTGCTATTTTTAGCTGCTTGCTCCATCATTGTATTTGGTTGCAAAGCATCAGAAGTTACTTTTCCAATCATGATTTCTTGAAACTGTTTTATTATGAATGAACTGCAGATAAGCGTCGACACTGGAATTAAAATGACCCATTTCCCATTCCTAGACCAAGTGACACAATTTGCCTCACCAATACTGAGAGTGTAGCATTACACGCAGCTGCAGCTTGACACTGTGCTGTTCTGACATGGGTCAGTGCAGCCAGCACAGATTCCTTTCAAAGGCTCACGCTGTTTCAAAAGTGTGTGCGAGCCTGCAGATTAATGCTCACTTGTTTGGACGTATTGAAAGAACAAAACACCAAAATTCCAGAGAAATGTAAGCAGCCATAACCGGTGAGCCCAAATCATAAAACATCTTGAAATTCTCATAACTATAATTTTGGACTAGAAACATACTTCCCTTCGGTTAGCATGTGCCCAAACACAATAGGTGACTATTTCTGTAATATGATGGTGATTCCAACTTGTTGTGACGCTGGAGGAACTCCATGAGCACCGTTTGTAGAAGGCAGCTTATGTGATGTAACCGCCCTGTTGCATAACTGCTGTAGACCAGTATTATCCAGTAGCTGTGTGTAGAAGCAGCTAGGGTCTGCTCATACTGCTTCCTCCTGAAAATTAAATGCTAAAACCTGTTCTAAGTTTTACTAACACACCCCCACACACATATATATATATTATATATGCCAAAAATATATTTTTTTTACCTGAGGGAAAAAACAAACAACAAAACAACCCCAGCCACTTACAAAGTACCTAAATATTCTGCACAGACAAAAGTAGCTGCTCTAGTTAACAGGGACAGATTGGTATGTGGAGAGATAGAAGAAACCTGCACTAATTTGGTAACATCTGACTTGTTGAAGGACAGGCAGGGGACAGCTGAGAAACATGAGAAGTGGTTTCAATTCAGGGCAAGGGCACGGTGACCCTCCTCTACAATACAACAGCAGGCGAATTAGAGTGCAAAAATGAGAGGGGACCTAGGAAAGCACGCATGCAAGCCTAAGGAGTCTGGGATGGTTGAATTGGATAGCTGGATATGTCCTTTCTGTGCTGTGGTTCACAGACATGGTGACATTGAAAGAGCAGCTGTGAACTGTCAGTTGCCAGTCAAAGATGGGTGGGCCATCCCACAGAAAGAGCTGCATTCTGGGATGCTCCTCTCTCTTGGAAAGATGCCGGTGTTATAGCTATGATGGATTCTCTAAGTCACAGGTGGCATCGATTTTCTTCCTCAACATTCCATCGCTCAGTATTCCCATCAAAGATTCAGCATCTGATAATTATCATATCAGTTTTGAGTCAAGGGTTTCAGATGTCTGTGGTGTGGGGCAGCACTGGTACCAACAACATCTCAAAACATACGTGAGAATCTTTCTCCCTTCGGTCTTCAGAGAAATCATGAAGATTGGGCTGTCACAGAAAATATTAACACACTCCCTTAAATACATGCACAGCATATTTGAACTACCCTCATTTTTTGGACTCTTGGGTCTTTAAGTTTCTAGACAGTGACACAGTTGTTGTAGGTTTTCCTCTGTACACCATTTTACCTGAAATATGACTGAAGTGCAAATTTTCATCATCATTTCATGGCCAGGTGAGACCTGTACCCTTGTTATTTCATGAAATAATAAGCCGATAAAGAATATAGAGTTAATTCCAAGTGTTAAGTTTGCATTTGCATTGTTTTGCTGAAGAGCAAAACAAAAACAAGATCATAAAGATAGCAAAAAAGTTTAGAAGTGACCAAATCAACAATCTGATGACTTAAGAAAATAGTCATTAGGAAGAGATAGGCGCATCACTGTCAGACTCTGCAAACCACTGGCTCCAAGACAAGAAGAGAAAATTAGACTTGTGGAAAACATCTATAATAGGATACAAAGACCTGGAAAATGTATTGACATGAATATTTGAAATTATTTGTCTACCGAAATATCTGTACATAAGGGTAAAAGCTGGAAATCAATATTAGATGGTTGTGATCTTTGCAGCCCAACACGACACTGCAATAAAAGCAGGTGTTACTCTGTCATGGACATCAATGCATGGGCTCAGGAACAGTTCCATACATTGGAACACAGTTCATCATGCCATCCACAAATCAGGGAAAAGTTTTGTATTTTTTTTCTACATGATGAAGAAATACTGTGTTGCACATAAACTGCACGAAATAAAAGTGTAGAATTACAGAAAATGTTCTGTTGGCTCATTGTGCACACAGTCCTATACTGCGAACCCACCGTAGAAATCATACATTTCTACAGTAGTTATTGAAAAGGGAAAAAATGGGAACATTCTGTAATTTAATTTTTTAAAATCTATTACTTAATTACTTTGGTTAGTATGAATGGCCATGGAGGAGGATCTTCATCGGCAGGAAAAGATACAGGAGTTGTTAAAATACAGTGAAAAGTTTATCAATTGTCTTCTCCTTCACATTTTCCAAAGCCACACTGCGGGCCAGTTACAGTCTTTGGGGGGCCTGTTCTGGCCCCCAGGCATTATGTTTGACACCCCTGGTGTAGATCAAAGAAATGGTAAATGGCCTGCATTTGTATAGCGCTTTTCTAGTCCCTAAGGACCCCAAAGCGCTTTACACTACATTCAGTCATTCACCCATTCACACACACATTCACACACTGGTGATGGCAAGCTACATTGTAGCCACAGCCACCCTGGGGCGCACTGACAGAGGCGAGGCTGCCGGACACTGGCGCCACCGGGCCCTCTGACCACCACCAGTAGGCAAACATGGGGTTAGTATCTTGCCCAAGGATATTTGGCATGCAGCCAGGAGGCAGCCTGGGATCAAACCACCTACCTTCTGATTAGTAGCTGTCCTGCTCTGCCACCTGAGCTACAGCCACCCCAGAAGAAGTGCAATGATCGAAACCTGACCAATCACTCTGTTTGATTCAGTGTGTTTATGCCTTCCATAGCATAAACCAGCTTCGGTGGGTGGTGGGACATTGCTCACCATTAAGATGCGAGGAGCATTTCTAGATAACAGCCATTTGATAAGTGAAGAAAATACCAACTCTTTCTAACCTTCACACCTACAGTAAGGAACCCTGACCTCCAAAGTGTGTTTGACAAAAGTGAAACTCAGCTTATTTCAGTGGCCTTTCCCCATTACCACCCCAGCCTCACTCATGTGACCTCCTCCTCCCCTTTCACATGCTCCCACACTCCAACTACAGCTATGTATGGGCCAAGGGTTGGTGGGGGGGTGTGCGGAGGCTGACGGGGGTGAGGTTACAGCTGCAGCACCCGTCTTGAATGACTGAGCTGTAAATGTGTCTCTTTCATAAACTGTACAGTATCAGTGCAGAGGCTCTGGCCAATGAGGCTGCAGTAGGCACTAAAATGGCCAAGCCAATGGCTAGTGTCTGTGTGGTATATAAAGAGGGGCCAGAGACCTCCAGAGTTGGGTGACCCCTATTTTGGCTGTGGTGAACAGGATCTGATCCCAAGGACTGTTACCTCTGTACTTGTCTGGTGTGCAGGTAAAGAAATGATTAGTTTTGTGGGGTTAAAGAAGAGCAGACGTGGAGATATGGATTGGGAGAACAAGCAAAGCATTTAAAATAGCACAAACAATTAGTTCTGGCTACTTTTTCTTTTAATGAAAAGCTGTGGACATGAAGTCCATGATGAAATCAAAGGATAATTGTGCAACAAATCTGGTACATTTGCATCCATATGATGCATTAAACAAAGAGCTAATTTCATTGAATTGTTCTCCGTTAAGATTAAGCTTAAAGATCATGCTTTAACAGACAGGCTGTGGTTCCAGTGATAACTTGTGTCACTCCACTCTTTATTCTCGCTCTCTGCATATGATTTTCTTTTGGACAGTGATTTATGTGGACAGGTGCTTCGCAGTTTGATACATGTAGGAGAGACAGACTGAAGTCCCCCATGTGTCATCTGCGACTTTTGCTGTTTCAAAGTTACACTTTTGGAGCTTTTTGGCTGTAAACTAATCAGAAAATTGTCACATTGAAAGGGATTACTGATTTAAAGAACGGCTAATTTTGTAAATCAGTTTGGGACTGAGGTGCAGATCATATTTCATGTGATGTAACGAGTGCGTCATTGCATGCATCATGTACGTACTCATGTTGAACAGCTTATCAGGTAATGAGAGTAAGAAGAGTATATATTGTTGGATCGCAGTAGCTGGACAAGTGTGCTGCTAATCAGGCTTCTTTCAGCATTGTGACAATTATACTGTTGCAGTAATCCTGTACAGTGACACAAAGACCTTGTAGTGCTTTCAGTGAAAACACGCCTGTGCTGGAACTGACCAGTCAAGTTTTCATTTATGTGCATTTATGTGTCAATGTGCAATCAGGACAGTTGTGATTGTACGTATAAAGCTTTGCTTGTAGATACTGAGGACATAAAGGGTACACATTCAGATGTACTTGTGCTAAAAATACCCAGCCAACAGGCACTCCTCCCTGTACTCTGTTTCAAAGTGACATCTGAGCTGCTGGAAATTGAGTGACACTTGTTACCAAGATTCCTCTGCCGACACCGCTTAAAACTTGCAGCTGTCACACAGAATATCCCGTATCTCCAAATGCTGCAGAAATTTTGTGACTATTTCGATCACCTCCACAATCTCCAGATGAAACAGTTTATTATCGTTCCAAGATTTAGTCAAAGGCTTTTCCCTCATTTTGCAGTGTTAGAAAGCAATCATGCCTTTCGGAAACACCCACAACAACTTCAAGCTCAACTACAAAGTTGAGGAGGAGTTCCCAGATCTGTCCAAGCACAACAACCATATGGCCAAGGTTCTGACCAAGGAGATATATGGCAAGCTGAGGGACAAACAGACACCCAGTGGCTACACTCTGGATGATGTCATCCAGACTGGTGTAGACAACCCTGGTGAGATATGTTTCATATCAGATAAAGAAATCTGTTTAATTCCTGATTAACATTAGCCATAAAAACTAATTCTTTCATTTCTGTTCCCCCTCCGAACACACACTTCTTACTTACATTCTTCAGGTCACCCCTTCATCATGACTGTTGGCTGTGTTGCTGGTGATGAGGAGTCCTATGAGGTCTTCAAGGATCTGCTTGACCCTGTCATCTCTGACCGTCATGGTGGATACAAGCCCACTGACAAGCACAAGACTGACCTCAACCATGAGAACCTGAAGGTACCGCAGATTTCATGGAGAAGTACCTTAACAAAAGACTTACTGCACAAGTCTTCAGATGTTGAACTGATTTAATGGTTTAGCACATCTGTGCATTGCTCCAGGAACTCTGTTATTTATTTATCTTTTTTCACCTGGGACTCAAAGTTTATTTGTCTTTAGGGTGGTGACGACTTGGACCCCAACTACGTTCTGTCTAGCCGTGTTCGTACTGGTCGCAGCATCAAGGGATTCACCCTGCCCCCCCACAACAGCCGTGGAGAGCGCAGAATTATTGAGAGGCTGTCCATTGAGGGTAAGTATTCAAAGGAAAAGGACTGCGTCTTTGAATTTAAGCATCCAGTGTCAGTATGGACAATATTATCCCTGCTTTGCTCCTAACTGCAGCTCTGAACAGCCTGGCTGGTGAGTTCAAGGGAAAGTACTACCCCCTGAACACCATGACTGATGCTGAGCAGGAGCAGCTGATCGCTGATCACTTCCTGTTTGACAAGCCCGTGTCTCCCCTGCTGACCTGCGCTGGTATGGCCCGTGACTGGCCTGATGGCAGAGGCATCTGGTGAGCACTGTCATTAAGTGTTAACAGGCTGAATGTGAAACATTTTCCTTAGAAATCTTTTGTCTGCATTATCTGTGTGTTCCCCTAAATGTGAAACTATATCTGCTCAGGCACAACGAAAACAAGACCTTCTTGGTCTGGGTGAATGAGGAGGATCACCTTCGTGTCATCTCCATGCAGAAGGGTGGCAACATGAGGGAGGTGTTCAGGCGTTTCTGCGTTGGCCTGCAGAAGGTATGCAGATATAACAGGCCTCGGAAAGCCGGGATGAAATGAAAACAATTGTTCAGGATGTTTCCACGACTCTTCTTCTTTCAAACCTGCCAGATTGAGGAGATCTTCAAGAAGCACAACCGTGGCTTCATGTGGAATGAGCATCTCGGGTACATCCTGACCTGCCCCTCCAACCTGGGCACTGGCCTGCGTGGTGGCGTCCATGTCAAACTGTCCAAGCTGAGCACACATCCCAAGTTTGAGGAGATCCTCACCAGGCTGCGTCTGCAGAAGCGTGGCACAGGTAAACACTCATATGCTTGTGGACCAGCTTGAACAGCCCAGTGAAATCTCCACTGCGACTCTGACTTTTGCCCTTTCTCTTTAGGTGGTGTGGACACTGCCTCTGTGGGTGGTGTGTTTGACATCTCCAACGCCGACCGTCTGGGCTCCTCTGAAGTGGAGCAGGTCCAACTGGTGGTTGACGGTGTCAAGCTGATGGTTGAGATGGAGAAGAAGCTGGAGAAGGGAGAGAGCATTGACAGCATGATCCCAGCCCAGAAGTAGAGAGGGACAATCTTCCGTTTTTCTCGTGACCGTTCATGTGTAATCGAGCCAACTGATGGACACGCAGAGGAAACAGCCGCTCAACTAGAGACTCTTGACTCTGAAAACTTCTTTCTCTTCTTTCCTGCTTTTTCTTTTCTCTGTCCTCTTTTTTTTTTTTTAAGTTCTCCCGTGTTGGTTGGTAACATCCTGGGATCAGCCTCCACTGAGCTGGGCTTGCCTGGCGAATGTGGCATCACCTACTTTTTGTTATAAAAAGTAAAGATTATTGAAGCTGCTCATACTGCTCAATAATAAAGTGCCCTGTAAAACAACTAAACGAGTCGTTTTTGTCTTGTTGCAGTATAATCGACAGATAGAGGTTTTGGAAAGTAGTAGCTTTGAAAACAAGATGGCAAAATGACGGAAAAAATTGCCAACATCAGTGAATTTTATTCATCTTCAGCTCCATGTTCTCCTTACGCATCACACCCACTCATTTCAGGTTACAGTTTTCTTCTGATGGGAGGAATTAAACAGTAGAAGAGAGTAAAATTACTCATACAGGTCAAACTGTGTGTGTTCTTAAGTCTCTTTTGCATGTAACATTAACTGTATCCAAAATCAGTTTTGAAATGACAGTGAATGTTAAATACTGAGCCCCTCGGGTTTCTAATACTGTCATCATCCACCATTTAAACCATTTAGACCAGTGATACACCTTTTCCGAGCAGGTATACAAGCATTTACCCAAACGCTCACGTCACCAAAACCTCTTTTTGAGAATTCTTCACAGTAGAATCCCCCTGATTCATCCATCTTATACTATGAGTGAGTTGTTTAACCATAAGTTATTTGCTTTTCTCTTTTTTTCAACCCATTTAGTTCAAAAGTTCCAGCTGAAATGCTCAGCAAACAACCTGAAACGTTTCTATGGCTTGAATGCAGACAGGGACTTGGAAATTCAAGTTAAAACTGCACAATTTATTCCAACTGCAGCTGTCCTCGTGCAGGATCTAAATCATTTTTCTTATGTACGAGGTGCACTCAAAGAGTTCACAGACTCCTGTTGTGCAGCATGGTACGGTCATGTGTACGTAAAAGATGTCAAGTAGGACTTTAAGAGACGTGATTCCACATTTTGTCACTCTATCAACATGAAAACCTGTGATAGACAAAGTTCTGTAGATAGGATTTTGCACTTTGTACCATGGAGCTGAGGCAGCATGTGGGCATCTTTGACCCAACATTCAGACCCAGGATCTGGCATGAATTTGTCCCTCGGTGTCATATTATTGTTGGGTTTTTACCTCACAACATAAAGAGGCGAATTTGTTGTGATCTGGTGCTATATAAATAAAATCAAACTGAACTGAGTATTTCCAATGTAGAGTTCTATAGTAGCAGCCTACTACAGAACAATCAGCTCAAATGCACGTGCAAGTGTTTGGACCATACCAGCTCACCGCCTGCTCTGCTACACAGAGCCTCGTCTCTGCGACCTTGTCTTCTTCGCCGCAACAAGTCTTGTAATTCTTTGACTGCACCTCATACTCTACGCTGTGGTATGTTTTACGGCATATCCAAAGGCTTCTATAAACTCAAGATGCCCTCTTGAATGAGTGCTGAAGCTATCCTGTTGCAACAAGGTGGAGTGAAGTTACTGTGTCTCACATGAGCCCTTCTGTTACTTTTTGTGAAGGGGGGTGGGGGATATTCTGGCATTTCATTTAGCAACTCATATCTGAAAAGTGACTGTGTGTGTCTGCATTTCACAAAGCTTCCAGTCCAAGGTGTGCATCACATTTCATTTTTTCCAGTATAACCCAAACTCTGAACTCATGCAAGATTGCAGCTTGGTTTTGTTCCCCATTATCACTGACAGAAACTGCTTTAATCTAGAATTACTTCCCTTGCTCTAGCTATAAATAAACCTTGAGCTCTAAGATATATACTATATTCATATATTTTATATACAGCCATCAACTGACTGATATAAATCCTGTTTTTTTTTAATGATATTATTCTAAAAAATAAATAAAGTACCTGTGCAAATATCCACAAATCGAAGTGTTTCACATTTAAGACATTGGCGCCTTCCAGTGGCTAGTTCTGGGTATTACCTATACAGGTACACTGGAAGGAGCTGATTCAAGTCAAAGCAAAGTGCATTGAGGTCTATATTACCTAATGCTAATATACACCACAATGAAAAACGTCCAGGGAGAGGACAAGGACAGACTCCTGATGTCCACTCTGGTGTCTGCTTCTCACCCTGAGGGGGAGGGCAGGTCAACATCGACTTCCCCTGCTGGGCTACGTGAAACAGCAAACACCATACTGGACTGAAAATGTAGAACAATGTGAGAGAGTGGATGATGGCTGACCATTTCCCTGCAATAAAGAAAGACGAATGCTCGACCGGATAAAGTTGGCGGTACGTATGGAGGCGGCGAACAGAAGGTCAGCGATCCCTGTAAAATGTAGGGGTGGGAATGGAATGGGGTGGGGCTGGGTGGTGGGGGTAGGTCACCATGAGCAAAGCCACAACTGAGAGACAGTATTAACAGTAAATCAGCAGCCAAACAATATGATCTCTGTAGCCTACGCAAATATCACAGTACATTATTCACTAAAAACAGGGAGGGAGAATAGAAAGCTCTCGCACTTTTCTCTCTCTCTTTTTTTTGTTTTTTACTTTTTTACATTAAATGTGTATTTTATGAAGGCGCTGGGAGTAGTTCACTTTAAAGGCAACTGGACTAACAAGAAGAAAACACTGTCCACACTGCCTTCGTCGTGCCTTTCCGAATACAGAGCGCTCCCCCCTCCCCTGATCCCCACGGTCATCAGTAATGGACAGAGCAGTTAATACACGTACCACAAGAAAAAGAAAAGAAGAAAGAAAAAGGGCGGGCGTTAGAGGAGTGCACGCCGCCTCTGTGTGTGTGACGGCGAGTGTGTAATCCAAGCGCTTGCGCTGCTGCTTGGCCGATCCACTTTTTGGCGTTTCCCACCGACAGAACTGAGGCGACGACTAAAGTGAGATCACGACTGAGGTGAGATCGCACGGCACAGAATAGAAGCGGCAGAAGAGCTGCCCTGCACTGAAAATACACCAGAAATACTGAATCTCTCGAAGTCTGTGGTGGGGTGAGTGACGGCCCACCTCTGCTAATGACAACTGACTTATTACAAGGCTGCTAAAGAAAAGTGAAGGTTGGTGAAATCTAAATGACTCGGTTGGGGGTCGGTCACAAATACTGAAGGACGTTGATTTTAGCCAATTTTAGCTCCTGTATTTATTATAGAGGGTCATTAAGGACAACTTACTGCACCGAATTATCATATGTAATAATTTAAGAGCGTTATCCCAGCAAACATAGTGAAATATAAATGATGGACATAGCCAGAGTGAAATCAGCAAATGGTTTTTAGCTTTGCATTCTGAAGCCTCAATGGTAGCTTTGTGGCAGCTGCCTTAATAGAATCTTTTTGCCCACACATTATTGCAGTGGACTGCATACAGGTCATACAGACTAACACATGGATACAGCCTCTGTGGCTGACCTATTGGTTTTTGGATTATTCGGGCAATTCTATATTATTTGCCAGATTATTTCTTTATAAATTATCCAAAAGGTACCAATACCACAAACATAGTTCAAAGATCCAGTTCAGTAGCTCATATTAACAAAGATTGGCAGACACCAATGAGCTACAGTTGCACATCTGTTAACACATCTGTAAAGGGACTGTAAAGGCCAACACTGTTTCTGTACCACAGTGCAAGCATGCTATTAAGTGCTGTGAAGAAGATGAGAGTCTATGGAGATTGATTCACATTTGGAGCCTGCCTCAAGTGGCCACTAGAAGAACTGCAGTGTTTGGCACTTGAACTTTTTTTCATTACTGGAGGTTATAACTCGGTTACTACCGGTAATGGGAAAAGAGCACCATCTGTCTTCCCTTTTTTCAACCCACGTGATTGACAGCTTAATTTTGACAGTAACTGTTGGCCTTTTGACTTAAGCATAACGTAGTTTGAGTCATAATTTAGGTGTCATAAATTGGTTTAGATTTAGTTTTGACTGGTAACAGTTGCTCCACACCATTTCCAAAGGATTTTTTTCTTTGACATCAAATGCAAAATGTGTCCACATGTCTGATCTTCTCTTCCTCCCAAGTGCTGGATATTTTGATTCTCACATAAGAAACAGGGAGCATGACAGCTAGCTGTGACGTAGTTGTACCATTTCACAGTGGCAGATCATATATGCGCATCTAACCTTTCTACACTTCTACACAACTTCATTAGTTCTGATTGGATCTCATCTCTCCAGGATGTTTTCATATCAGTTTTATCTGTGGATGAAAGTGCATTTCATCACACTTTTTGTCCTCCTGCATTAGCTTTTATTTAGTTATCGCCTTGTTTATGTCTGAAAAAGCATTTTGTTGATGACTCTCTGTGATAAATGATCAGCTGATCAGGATAAGAAATGTTTCCCTCGTGGTGAGAATGTTTTGTCCGCTCTTTGTAATCAGCACATTTTTCCCTTTGGAACTATTTTTCAACCCATGTTGGATGTTTAGAATGAGCACTGATCTAACTCACCACTGAAATGTTTGCTGGGATAATAAAAGGAGGAAATCAGCTGGACTGATTTAGCGTTAAAGAAGGCTGAAAAATGGAGCTTGACCTTACAGTTACTACTGACCGACATTAGCTAAATTTGAAGCGTCTGCTCTCGTCACTCAGAGAAACTAATGTGACTGAGAGGCCATAACTCCGTGCTGCACTCAAGCTTCTGACTGGCTGTTTCAACGGCCCGTCAACCCCATCCCCTGACCTTAATCCGGCGTGTTTGTCACTGCTGTATTTACCCGACTCAAAGCAACGTAACACTGCGGCTGCTCGTCTGATTGCTGAGTTGGACCATTTCCTTGTTTGTGCATGTTACTATTTCAGCAGGATAACTATCGGTGAGGGGGGAATATTAAAAATTTTAAAAACAAAACAGTAACACAATGTAAAGGTGACATATAAAAAAAAAGTGTTAAAAAAAGGATGGATGAGGATGTCAGACAGACAGGAGGTGATTTTCTGCAGTGGTGAAAGTGACAGTGAGTAAAAACAATGACCAGAACAATAAATAACAAAATAAAGAGTCATTATGGCTAGGAGTAGCAATAAAAAATATTCAACTTATTCCATCTGATCCAGGTCCAGTGGGAGCAGTAGCTCAGGGAAGGGAAAGCTGAGCTGTGTTGGGTAGGGTGGAGAGAGAAGGGGGCAGGGGGTAGGAGGGTGGATGTTTTAGTCTGTATGACTTTACGGATCAGGTGTGTGTCTATCAGTGTGTGTGTGTGTGTGTGTGCGTGTGTGCGTGCAGGGGGGAGGTTAGTCTTGAAAGAGACAGAAGGAGACATCTTTTCTTTCGGGTCCAGCCCCTCACCTCTTCTCTGTTTTTTTGTTTTCCTTTTTTGATTTCCTTTGCGCACATACATCAACAACACTCACACGGAACCACGCACTCGTATGCAAACGCACCCTCTCGATCAAAGTTCAAGGTCCTTAGAGATTTGGGTGGCAATGTCCCGAAAAGCTAGCGGCGCCCCCCAGAGTCGCGTGTAGCGCACCCCGTTAGAAGTCTCAGAGGTGCCTGTGGAAAGATGGCACACCTCGGCCTCGAAAGCCACGCGGCCCCCTGCCACGCCGTGGGTGCAGGAGAGCAGAAAGGGGCCGGCGTGGTGGACCTGGCAGCCACATCCGAGAGCTGCCTCCCGCAGAGCCAATACCACCTCCGCAGGGTCCCGCCGCCCGCCGCCTCTCAGATCCCAGCCACGTCCGACGGCCCGGGGCTCGGACGCTTTTTGATACCCAGGTAGATGGCAACTGAGGAGAGGGAGGGAAGAACAGGAAGAAAAAGGTCAGACATCTGACATCCTCTCTGTTTCTAAACGCTATCGACACAGGCAGAACTTATGTACTTACCTTGTGACCGCAAATCTCCTGATTCCCTCAGATTCATTTGTGACCCTGTTGGACAAACAGGCATCGTAAGAGGTAATCCACCAGAGCACAACGAGCCTCATGATGAGACGGCATTAACAAGTGGATATTAAATGTGGAACTGAGCAAGCATCAGCAACAACAAGCATGTGATGTTGCAAAACAACTTGTCCTGACAAAGGCACTCCTCACTCACTCACGACTTCTAAAGCATGCAGATATAAACAGTTTCCTTCAGCTTCTGTGTTACGACGTTTTCATTTTACTTACTTTCATTTACTCAACTTCACATGGAGAAAACATTAAATGATTTTTACCCCACCAACCACAAACTGGAAACACTATTCCTACAGGTATACACGGGATGCTAGTGGATAGTCTTTATAGACGATGACACTGATTCTTCCTTGATTGCAACCATGCTTGAAAACAAGTGTGTGGGACCTGGACAGAATGAAGACCATTCACGAGGCATGCAGACAAGCAGTATGAAAAAACATCAGGCATTTCTGAACTTGAGCAAATTCCAGTGTGAGCAGGCAGACAGGAAATGGGCGGCACAGGCAGACAAGAAAGAAGAGCGAGACATGGAAACTTACTAACTGTTTTTGATCCTTGTGGAAGAGTACAACCCGAGACTGATTTGTTTGAGCCCTGGCGCTTGGACGGGTCAAGATTGACCCTGATGCCATGACACGGAGAAAAGAGAACGAGATAAAGATGGAGAAAAAAGAGGGAGTAAAGGGTAAGAGCAGGGGATTTGGGGGAGGAGTAAGAGAGAGTATAAGTGAATCACAGGAAAGCAAGTGGTGGAAAAAGAGTGCAGCGCTGCAGCTGATTGGCAAGGATGAAGCTGAGGTTTGATAAGATTAGACGTGTGATTATGATGACTGGGAGGGAGAGGGGATAATCCGGGGCCGCAGCAGGGCTTGCTGAAAGGCCTGGGTGGATAAAATGTTTTGATAAGCATGGATCCATCCCAGGCTGTGCTCAAGATGAAACACAGAACTTTACATCAACTCTACATGACTTTGTTTCATGCATTTGACGTCCTTGGTTTGAGTTCATAAGAATCTTACACCAACTGGAACAGCAAAGAAAGCCATAAACAAAAATCAAAAAACAAAAACATGTGAGAGACACTTGTGTCCTTTTTTCAATAACCATATAAGAATATGGAAATTGAATAAAAGCTATGTACATGTAGCAAGGGCTACACTATGAGGTAGTGTAACAGATTCATTATTAAGACTGTTTCCTACTGTGCTCAAAATTAATAAGATCAAGTAAAATGGATGTCTCATGTCAAGCTCTGTAGTGAGCCAGCACAGAGGTTTTATCCTTTTTTGTTCTTCTGCATGTTTATGGATTAACACAACTTCAGTCACGAGTGAGAAGCAGCAGTCCAAGACAAACGGCAGCAGCTGTCTTGAGAAGTGAAATTTCCCAAGAAGTACTCTCACCCAACGTCACATTAACACAACATAATACCAACATAGCGTTAGCTTAGCATACAAACACGTGTATATTGGGGGTGTCCAAATTCATAGGCTGCATCCTCCCGAGGGCCCGGCCTTCACAGTCTAAGTGGGCCGGGTCCTCCGAAGGCCAGGTAGGCGGAAGTGAGCAGCTGTGAAACTGGACGGTCTAGCCTTCAGTTTTGCGTCATCGCTGCCTCGGTGGAGTTTAATAAACTTGGCCGTCTGCTCCTTGCTATCTAAAATATAACAGGACCCTGGTGTAAATTCTCGATCATCTCACACTTCTGTTTAATCAGTTTTCCCTTTGACATTTATTCAGCTGTAATCTCAGCCAAACCGATTTACTCATGAACAAATAAAACACTGAAAGCCAAACAATAACATCCTTCAACTCTGGGGAAAAGGAGCACGCATTTGGAGGAGTCTATGAATTTGGACAGCCTTCGTCGCGTTGCTGTGACGTAATCGGCCTACAAATGTGGCCTCAGGAGGATGCAGCCTATGAATATGGACACCCCTATTATCTTCTTAATAAGTAGTAACTGCTAATGTTATAGCAAGTGGTTTCCACAAATGTATGATGCAGGGAGAAGCTGTGAGTCTGCTTCTGTTAAAAGTAAAAAAAACAAAAACAAAACAGCTCCAGCTTTCTTAAAAAGACTACAGCTTTTGTAGAGTATAGCTTATGTCAGTGCTTAAGGATACAGGTAACAGAACTACACTCACATACTACAAGCTACTGTGTTCAAAGCCTAACCAATGAAAATTTCAAGTCATTCAGGAAACGACCAGCTGGTTGATTTTACTTGAATTTGTAATATTTAAAAAACTTGAAGGCGTTTGGAGGTGAACTGGAGCACAGCTTTTATAACGTGCTTCTAGTCTTTATGCTAAGGTAAGCTAATGTCTCATAGCTCATTTATATTGAAGGAATACATAAGCCATACTATTAAATGTTCTCATCTCGAGCCATTACTTTAAACAATATCATTCTATTGATTATTTATTATCCTATCACTTGCAGAAGAGGCGGCTTGTACAAAGAGCAGTTTTCCCAGGCTGTAAATACTTTCCTGGTTAAATCAAAGAAGTTTTGATTTCATCGCCTAATGAAGACCTACAAAGCTACAGAAACTGTCATGTTTCTTGTATTCAGCAGTACTACTATACAGATCACACGTAGTGCAAGTCTACCTGCGAGTGAGTTTCGAGGTCAGCTTGGTGAAGAGGTTGGAGGTGGCCCTGGTGCGGGCATGGGTCAATGGGCTGGTGTCGTGGTGCGACAGAGTGGGTGAAGTGGGCGGGGCCGAGTAGACCGGGGGACCACGATCCCTCAGCTGTCCCCCGTGAAAGGTGCTGCGGATTGTGGAGCCTCGAGTCAGGCGGCATCGGTCTGAGGAGGAAGATGAGCCTGTAGCTCCAGCTGCAGAAATGCTGAGTGTGGAGGGAGACGCTGCCGGCATGCGGTGGCCCAGGGAACTGGAGCGAGGAAGAAAAATAAACAGGATTTAGTCTTTAGTCTTATTGACTTATAATTTTTGATAATCTGGCCTTTGAGTCTGACGTCATTAGCCGTTTCCGGGTCCAAACTCCGCCTCTAGTCCCAAAATCAAACAAACACTGACAAACTGTCTAAATTCATCTTTAATAAAATGATCAGTGTAGCTTCTTCACAAGGTGTAACAATTAAGTTTAACATCCAGGCATCCATGAAAGCAGGATTTATGGAGTTTAACGGCGTTGGGAGTTAGCTCGCTAGTTTCCATCTAAAGACGACATAACATGTTCTGACTCAGGGATTTCTGAAAAAATTACACAATTAGAAAGTACAGCAGTGATGTTTGTAGGGTTACTGAGGGGGGACTAGCTGGTATATAATGATGTGCTACGTAGTGGCTAGCTACACGGCTATGGTTAGCATAACATAAACACATTAGCACAGTGAAGCTGGAGGATGAATGCTAACTTTTTTCCACTTGATAAAAGTTAACGTGAGGGTTCCTGATGGTTAAGGACAAACGCAATCGCATTTCAGGATGCTGTAAACGGACCAAACTCCAGTCAGGAGAACAACTGAGATAATCCATCCACAACACAAGGTTAGTCATTAATACAGTGGTTTGCAAAAGTATTCGGCCCCCTTGAACTTTTCCACATTTTGTCAAATTACAGTCACAAACATGAATCAATTTTATTGCAATTCCATGTGAAAGACCAACACAAAGGGGTGTACACCTGAGAAGTGAAACGAAAATCATACATGATTCCAAACATTTTTTTTACAAATAAATAACTGCAAAGTGGGGTGTGCGTAATTATTCAGCCCCCTTTGGTCTGAGTGCAGTCAGTTGCCCATAGACATTGCCTGATGAGTGCTAATGACTAAATAGAGTGCACCTATCGCTTACGGATATTTGCCATGTTAATGCAGTTATGGCGTTAAGGTCATTTTAAAGAGATTAACGCTGACAGCACTAATTGTAAGGTTTTAAAAACTGAGCTTTAAAACATGCTGTTGATGAATAGTGGTAAAAAAAAAATCACAGTTAATTTTGCAAATTGGCCACATTATCAACAAGACAACCACGTCATGGTTAAAAGGATGTCGTATTCTTTTCAGAACGTACCAATATGTTGGCATCTTCAACTCCGTCTCCACCATCTCCAAACCATACATCACAGCAGGTCATTACCATCTTCTAAACCTTTTTACTCTTGCTGCTGTCCCACCACACACCTCACTGTCCTCATACATGTCCTGCACCACCCACATACTTTTCTGCCACTCCTGAGTTCCTCATGCTGTACCACAGTTCCTCTCTTGGCACCCTATCACATGCTTTCTCTAGATCCACAAAGAGACAGTGAAGCTCATTCTGACCTTCTCTATACTATATCCCAAACCAAACATCCCATCTGTAGTGCTCACTGTTCGTCACCTGTCTTCTTAACCTAGCTTCAACAACCATAGTTTCATGGTCGACCTTTTCCCTCTACAGTTATTACAGCTCTGTACATGACCCTTGTTCTAAAAAAAGCATACCAGCACACACTTCATTCCTCGAGGATCCTTTCACTCAGACTGTGTTAAACAATCTGGTCTCTGCTAGACGTTTTCATATCTCCGCAGGTATGTTGCTTAGACTGATCCCCTTTTCATTTTTCATCCCCTTCAAGCTGCCCTCCTTGCTAACCCCCTTCATTTCTTATTTCACTAATTTTCCTCCATCCTCTCTCTCCCATTTTCTACATACATCAGCTCCTCAATATACTCTTTCCATCTTCTCAACACACTCTTGTCACTTGTTAGCCCATTTCCATCTCTATCCTTAATTCCAGCTCTGTCTCACTGCATAGCCGATTGATACAAGTCTTTTTCTCCGTCCTTAGTGTCCAGCCTCGCATGCAGCTAACTATAAGCCTCATCCTTTGCCACCTCTCTCTTTGCCTCTCAGTGCACCTGTCTACTTTCTTCTTCTTCTTCCTGACTACCTACTTTTTCTTTGCTAACCTCTTCTTTTAAATATTGTCCTGTACTTCATCCTGAACCATCTCAATCCTTCTTGAACTCTGCGAAACGCTCTTCCTTCATCAACTTCCACCACTTAATCCTTGCCTCTGCCTTTACGCACTTCCTCTTCTTGGCCAAAGCGATCCTATAGACCTCCATCCTGACACAGATACAGTATCAGCCAGCTCTCTCCCTTTACATTTACAGCCCTCTCACCTCCACATTCCTGCCTTCTTTTTTCCTATTGCTGCCTACCAACATGCCTTCCACCTCTCCTCTTCCTTTGTCTTTGGTCAACAGCACCACATTGACTGATAGCCTACTGATTTGGTATGGTAATCTCTTGCTTTAGGATCTGCATATTTGATTCAGCCGAGATTTTATGCTGGATGCCCTCCCTGGCATAACCCTCACCCTCACCAGGACACTGACTTGTGGTGCCCTGTGACTCAGTTCGTAAATATTATCAGAACAAAGGACTAAAAACCCCAATCCAATCCACCTTCCTTTGAAGGTTAATGATACCAAATATCTGCTACCCGCTTAAAGTCTCTGTGAATCTGTACGACTACTGACGACACAAAGTGGTACCTGTTGTCTTTGCCGTTCTGCAGAAGAGAGTGTCTATCAGTTCCTGAACGGTCGGTGCACACATATGTATTCCGGCGTGTCATGGCGCTTCCGGGGATGTTATTCTATCCGAGGAGAAGAGTAATTTCAGAACACATATTAGCTTAGAGAGTTGTTGAGGAAATTAAACTGTGATTCATACAGTGAAGCTGTACTGTAATGCAAATCCATGACCTGTACTGAACTTTGACATTTTACAAAGATATCTGTTGGAGCTACATTGGAAGCAGACAGGACCACGGCTGAGTGAATATAAAACACCTAGAATGCATTTTTTAAATGTTACAATATTTATTACAATGTTACAATATTTATTACAATTTACAGACCTCCAACAAACCATTTTAACCTTTTAACAACATGAAAACAAGATTTGTATCTAAAAATCTACCTTAAAAAAAGGTAGACAAAAAATATATATATAGTTTTAAGGATAAAAAAGCCATAGCTTCGCGATTATGTAAATAATTATTTTAGGCCTTTCCTTATTTTCCATTATATATACACATCTATACATATATATACATATAGACATATATATGTCCTTCTGACTATACACAGCACAAGGTTTGTGTTTTTTTAACTTGTCTAAGAAGCTATACAACCTTAATGACTACTTATGTGAGTGCTAACAGTAGTAAAACTATACTTGCTGAGGAGTAGTGAAGACCAACTTTCCGATTCTTGCAGTAAAACCTATGCTCTTGGTTCGATGCCCAGCTTTCTGCTTCTTGAAGAGTAAATGTGTCACTTACCGTGGTGGCAGTCATGTCTTTGCGACGGTCTGGGATTTCAGACTTGTTGGGGTTGTTGGCACTGCTAACCATTGGACTAGAGGGAGGCAGGCTGCGGCTCCCCATCACACTGCAGCTAGCCTTGCGCGGAGGCATCCTTCCCTCCCGCAGTTCTCGGTCGCCCGTGCTGGTTGGGCTCCGCTTGGGGTGCATGACGGGCATGGAGGGCCCGCCTTTGTTGTGGAGGACAGCAGAGCACAGACACATAGGAATTCATATAAGGAATATTCTGTGGATGACTGGGTGAAAGCAGAGCTGTCACAACAGTGCTCACAGACCTAAATAAGACCCTCATTTGAATAACTGCCAATTAGAAAACCTTCCTTGTCATATCAGCCGAGACCCAATGACAGTTTGTGGTCACTGGACAAGGAGGAAGTTCGTGGTTCCAGATTTCATCACAGCTCAGAAAGAGTTTAGAAAAGAGACTCACAGAAGTCACTGTGTCGTCGCTGCCTGTGGTAGGTGGAGGCACTACGCTGAGTCTTGCTATGTGACGAAGAGGTGGAGGAGGAGGAGGAGCCAGTGGCTGAGGAGTGCTTGTTGGTCCCGTTGGTGATAGGGCTGGGTCGTACCCTCGCCAGGGACAGGCTACTAGCAGTGCGGGCGTCACTGCCGTCCTATAATGTCCCAGTGATATTGGACAGAATGATATTAGAAAGTGTGACAGTGCAGAGGGTTTGAAGAGATAAGGAGATGGTATGTAGTGATTTCAGACACAAAGATTGGAGTCAGAATTTGGAATAAGGGCTCTGAGAAGAGATATGAAAAAAGAGATTTTTGAAAACACACAACAAACAATTAAATAATATTAATTTTGTCCCATTGGACCCATTGATCCTTGCCAGATACGGTCTGCATCGATATGCACTGCAACATTGACTGAGCTAAGGAGAATGTGTGGCTATCTGGCTTTATGTTGTTTATCTACAAGCCTGGTAAAGGCATCATACTATTCTAAACTAGGCAAACTTAAACACTGATGCAAACGATTCCAATTTCTGGTGATCCAGCACTAACATCTGCACCACCGTACTGGCTGGAAAGGCGGTGCAGTGGTTAGCACTGTTTCCTCACAGTCCAAAGGTTCTTGGTCCAGTGTCTTGCATCCAGTGTGCATGTTCTCTGTGTGCGTTTAAACCAGAAACTTCATCCTCAAGTTCAAAGGTAAACTGTTGATTCTAAACTGGTTATGTGTGAAGATGGAAGGTAGATAAAGCACTGAAGCACTGTGTGGAAAAGGTTAATGTACCTTATAGTCAAATATGCATAAATAAATAATACAGGTAAGATACATCTACAGAACTCACATCGCCTTTGCGGCCAAGCAGTAGGTAGGTAGCGGTGACCTCGTTATATTTTTGATTAAGCAGAGAGTCCTTGATTTCCTCTGGAGTGAAGCCCATCCCGACCATAACCTCTGAACCAAAAAAATAAACAAAGATGAAGGTAAGAAAACACAGATGACCTTGTATCCTAATTACATAGAGCTCAGTGGACAGGCTGACAGCCCACTGACTCACCGATGCGAGCTGGATCACTGTAGTCCTCAACAGGTTCTATATGAGGCTTCAGTTCATCCCCCTCGTATCCTGCATTTATCCACTTGTCCTTCATGACTTGCTGTAGAAGCGGAAAGACAGAAGAGCTTCACATTAGCGGGAATTTCACAACACGTCTGCTCTGTTAATTGTGCGACGCTCACCTCAAGTGTGCAGCGTTTGGCGGGATTGAGCACCAGGAATCGGCGAAGGATGCCTTCACAGTCTGTGGACATATAGAAGGGCACGCGGTACTTTCCCCTCAGCACGCGCTCCCTCAGTTCCTGTTGGCCACATCAAATACATGTTTTTCCATATTTCCTTCAGCATAATACGAGAAGAACAAGACCAGGTCATTCATGTTCATTACCAATAGTGACATATGTGACAAATGAAATATACATCGGTCTCTACCATTCCTTTAGTGGAGCTCTGGGAGGAGGGAGGCATTCATTGCCAACTATTAAATTTGAGATAAAAGTTCTATTCTTCATTTTTTATTCAGCATGGCCGACTGCACGGAGTAATGATATTACAAACAGAAGACTGATGATGATGCCTTAGTGTACAAACCATCTGAATGGAGTCCTTCCATGCTGCCGAAAGTCTAGCTACATTTGCCACATCCTTTCCTCTGACAGCTGTTTACTTTGATTCTCCAGGCATTATGGTATGTCAAAAAAGATGTTGCTGAAACGGTAATGGCTGTGAATGGCTAAAATCTGCAAACATACACTAAATGAAACAGTAGATAAAATCACATAAATGAGAAGAATTTTGAACAGCAGTCTTGAACTCAGCAACTTTGTACTATTGTTCAAACTCTTTTTAATTTTAGCAGTATGTACATATTTTTGGACATATTAAATAACTAGCCTGCTTCCTGAGAAATGCATCACCAACAAGAAGCACTCTGAGAGCCCAAACCTCCGCCAAGGCAGCTCTCTGTCTGGGCAGTATTTTAATGAAATGGAAATAGAAATGGAATTGGTGAGGTCAGAGGTCAAATGTGACATCATATTTGGATGCAAACTACAAGGTGAAGGCCTGTTGAAATCATGTGTGACATCTCCAGAACATAATGTCAGCATAAGCAAATATGCACATTTGTTTTAACATTTATGATTCTTTTATTTTTATCACTTAGAGAAATTAGAAAACGTCTGAAATGCAAAACGCAAGAAAGATAATCGTGTGCTTGTTGTTGCTGCAATGTGGAAACTGCACAGAGAGTACAGCGCTCCACTTGCTGCATGATGGACAGACCAGATATCTACAACAGTTGTCAGCATTTTACAGCATGCAACAGTTTTTAGAGGCCTCAGTAGCTGAATGGCAACATTTATATTTGTCTATTAGCTGATTAAATATGGCCTGAATACACCACCATTTTAAATCCTATCAGTTCAGTAGTGTGATGGCTTCCTAATCAATCCTAACTCTTGTAATTAAATGCATTTTGACTGTTTTGGCATTTATGTCTGATATGTATGTGCCACCCACACTGTCTACATTTTAATAAACATGCACCAATCAGCCACAACACGGCTGACTGGTGTGCCTTGTGCTGCCAAAACCTCTGACATGTCAGGGGATGGATACAGGACCTCTGCGGGAGTCCTTTGGTTTCTGGCACTGGAATGCTACTTGGGCATCCTTTGTGGATCCTCCAAACAAGCATCTGTGGTTCAGGATTATTTGGTGCATTCAGAGGATGCTTGGCCAAATTTGAATCAGAGGATATTGCATGTTCAGTCAGCAGCTAATTGTCCTGTTTTTGAGTTATGTTTGAGGTATGGGAGGTGGTGTGGGATTTGGAAGTGCCAGGAGGGCTGTTTGGTCTGCAAATAACCCACTTCCTACCCATTTAGGTGGGTGGTACTAGTCAAAGTTACTTTCACATAAATGCTGTGATGCAAGGTTTCCCAGCCCAACATTGCATTGTAACTAGCAGTGTTGGGTAAGTTACTTTAAATTAGTAACTTAGTTACATTACTAGTTACTTCTATCAAAAGTAACTCAGTTACTTCAAGTTACTTGTTACTTTCAAAGTAACTAGTTACTAGGGAAAGTAACTTTGTTTTTACTCAGAATTCTCTTGTTAATGTTGCTTCCATAACTGGATACCCAGCAAGATTGCCAGTCTTCTAGCTTGTTTACTTGCCACAGTGCACTGTGCCACCTACCAACAGAAAGGAAAAGATAATGTGCATATTTCCACGAGAGAAATCCCACGCCTGGACCGTCGTTGACCGCCGCCATGACTCTAGCCTACATCACAGCGTCACGTGCGCTTTTTACATCCAACACGAAAACTGCAGTCGTGGTGCTTTCGATTGTACTCAGAACTCGGAAATTCTGCCTTCTGAATAGGAAGATGTAGGTAACACCAGACTGCAGATGAGCTGCATACACCATTATAGGAAAATCATAAAGCCTTTGAATGAAAACAAACGCTATTGTGACAGTGATGTTCACTGTGTTGATGGTATACAGTGGGGCAAAAAAGTATTTAGTCAGCCACTGATTGTGCAAGTTCCCCCACCTAAAATGATGACAGAGGTCAGTAATTTGCACCAGAGGTACACTTCAACTGTGAGAGACAGAATGTGAAAAAAAAATCCATGAATCCACATGGTAGGATTTGTAAAGAATTTATTGGTAAATCAGGGTGGAAAATAAGTATTTGGTCAATAACAAAAATACAACTCAATACTTTGTAACATAACCTTTGTTGGCAATAACAGAGGTCAAACGTTTACTATAGGTCTTTACCAGGTTTGCACACACAGTAGCTGGTATTTTGGCCCATTCCTCCATGCAGATCTTCTCGAGAGCAGTGATGTTTTGGGGCTGTCGCCGAGCAACACGGACTTTCAACTCCCGCCACAGATTTTCTATGGGGTTGAGGTCTGGAGACTGGCTAGGCCACTCCAGGACTTTCAAATGCTTCTTACGGAGCCACTCCTTTGTTGCCCGGGCGGTGTGTTTTGAATCATTGTCATGTTGGAAGACCCAGCCTCGTTTCATCTTCAAAGTTCTCACTGATGGAAGGAGGTTTTGGCTCAAAATCTCACGATACATGGCCCCATTCATTCTGTCCTTAACACGGATCAGTCGTCCTGTCCCCTTGGCAGAAAAACAGCCCCATAGCATGATGTTTCCACCCCCATGCTTCACAGTAGGTATGGTGTTCTTGGGATGCAACTCAGTATTCTTCTTCCTCCAAACACGACGAGTTGAGTTTATACCAAAAAGTTCTACTTTGGTTTCATCTGACCACATGACATTCTCCCAATCCTCTGCTGTATCATCCATGTGCTCTCTGGCAAACTTCAGACGGGCCTGGACATGCACTGGCTTCAGCAGCGGAACACGTCTGGCACTGCGGGATTTGATTCCCTGCCGTTGTAGTGTGTTACTGATGGTGACCTTTGTTACTTTGGTCCCAGCTCTCTGCAGGTCATTCACCAGGTCCCCCCGTGTGGTTCTGGGATCTTTGCTCACCGTTCTCATGATCATTTTGACCCCACGGGATGAGATCTTGCGTGGAGCCCCAGATCAAGGGAGATTATCAGTGGTCTTGTATGTCTTCCATTTTCTGATGATTGCTCCCACAGTTGATTTTTTCACACCAAGCTGCTTGCCTATTGTAGATTCACTCTTCCCAGTCTGGTGCAGGTCTACAATACTTTTCCTGGTGTCCTTCGAAAGCTCCTTGGTCTTGGCCATGGCGGAGTTTGGAGTCTGACTGTTTGAGGCTGTGGACAGGTGTCTTTTATACAGATGATGAGCTCAAACAGGTGCCATTCATACAGGTAACGAGTGGGGGACAGAAAAGCTTCTTACAGAAGACGTTACAGGTCTGTGAGAGCCAGAGATTTTCCTTGTTTGAGGTGACCAAATACTTATTTTCCACCCTGATTTACGAATAAATTCTTTACAAATCCTACCATGTGAATTCATGGATTTTTTTTTCACATTCTGTCTCTCACAGTTGAAGTGTACCTCTGGTCCAAATTACTGACCTCTGTCATTATTTTAAGTGGGGGAACTTGCACAATCGGTGGCTGACTAAATACTTTTTTGCCCCACTGTATATGCATCAATCTATCAATCGTTTGTAGGAAGATTCAGATAATTATTTTTTTAAAAGCTAGATATTTTAAATGAGAATAGGAAAGAAAAGTATATCTTTGTGCCCTACTTTCCCTGTTAATGCCCTACCGGCCCCCCTGGCAACACTTTGCTAGACCCGCCCCTGCACAGTTACCAGCTGTCAGCTGCTTAGAAAAGGATCCTGGTGTTATTTGTCTCTCAGAAACAGTTCATAACTTCCCTTCAACTCATTCATGTCACCTAAAAGGTAAACCTGTTTCTCCATCACCTGTTCAGCTCTGATGATTCAGTAAGGACATCTCCTGGTTTTATCTTCATGTTTCCCTCTCACCAGATAACCAAACCGACATCATGACCAGCAGCTTTACAGCTGTGGCTCCAGCAAACATCAGCTGATACTAGAAATTAATATTAAATAAATTCTAACAACAGCTGATCAAGCTTAAACATGCTGCTGTTGTTTAACGCGACCTCCGCTGGTTTCCTCTTTCTGGCGCAAAGTGAGCGATAAACAAACAAGAGAGCCGATCAGCTGATCATTGATCAGTTTCATGACTGAAGTAGAAACAGGAGAGGGAGGGGGGAGAATGAGAGAAGAAGAGGCAGCTGTGCAGCACAGACACAGAATAACTCCAGCTTTGTGTCTTTTTCCATTCTAGCTGAAGTCTGGGACAAACTGTTCCTTTTCACCTCAATACGAAACGCATGATATTTTCCCTGGATACGAGACGATTCTGTTTTTTTACGGGATGGTTGGCAACTCTACTAACTAACCTTATGAATAAAATAAAGTTCAACATCAGTAACATCATAGCACGCACCCAGCTGTATATAAACTCTGTCAAGCTAGCTAGTACGCAGTACGAGTTATTGTAACTGACTGTAAAAAGTCAGCACAACGAAAATAAACTCCACCTAAACTTGGTTTATATCTGACCCAGATAGACTGCAGGTCATAACTTCTTACCTGAAGTTCAGTTCACCTGACACTCGGACCGGCGGCCGCCTCGGGTCTCTCCTCCTCCTGCGTCCCCTTTCCCTCATCCACCTGCTGGCCTCCACCACTTGCTAATGTTACTGAATCTGTGGAAGCTCCGCGATAGCCACCACACGAAGTAACGAATAACGAGCCTATCTAAATCCCAGTAACGATTAACGCGTTCCTGATTTTGGCATAATAACTAGTTACCGTGCGCGTTACCACAATAATAACGTAGTTACTGTAACGCGTTACTTAATAACGCGTTAGTCCCAACACTGGTAACTAGAAGATCAAAGCTATTGAATAAATCAGTGATTTTAATGTTGTTGCGTACTAATGCATGAAAACCTATTGCTGCTACAATAAACCACCAAGGAAAACTCAAGTATCCCCAGACAGACAAACAGACGGATAGTTTCCTCCAGCCTTCCACTTGCCTTCAGATTCTGCCCATCAAAGGGCAGCGAGCCGCTGACCAGCGTGTAGAGGATGACTCCCAGACTCCAGACGTCTACCTCAGGCCCGTCATACTTCTTTCCTTGGAAAAGCTCAGGCGCAGCATAGGGCGGTGAGCCACAGAACGTGTCCAGCTTGTTGCCCAGGGTGAACTCATTGCTGAAGCCGAAGTCGGCAATCTTGATGTTGGCATCGGCATCCAGCAGGAGGTTCTCTGCCTGACTCACACATCCATTCACGCAGAGGAGGAAGCAGAGACGGACAGCAGGATGGAAAGGACAAGGAAGAACAGGAAAGATGGATGGGAGAGAAAAGAGAGTACAATGAGAATAAAGTTGTACTGAATACAAAGAGTGCAAACAAGGAGAGGGAAGTTGCACTTGTGTGTTATCCACTAATGCACAAGTTCAACTGGGCATGACTTATAGTGTATATATGTCACTGTGCCCACTGTGCATTTGCACATTCTACCCTCCCATACACTCATCAGTGGGATTAAAAACCCTTTACAGAGACATAGATTAAGACTTGTCAGAGATTACAACTTTGAGTTCAGGGTAATCTGTCAGTGAAATAAATTTTCTAGTCCTAGACTAGCCTTAATCCCCCTCTGAAAGTTGCCCCAGACATTCCTCTGAGGTTCCTCACCTTCAAATCTCTATGGACAATGTTCTTCGTGTGGCAGTAGTGGACAGCAGAAACAATCTGTGGACATAGAAAGACAGACACCCTTAAAGTACCGACAAGAAAATGCAACAACTGGTGTAACGTTGACACCGAGAGGTAACGTATTCATACTTGTCGAAATTTGGCTCTTGCTTCAACTTCCTTCATTCTCCCATGAGACACGAGGTAGTCAAAAACTTCACCTGTGAGGAGCATATCAGCACATCAGTCAGGTAACAAAGCCAGAAGCTTTATGCTGTTAGCTAAGTAAACACTGCTGACGTACACAGTCAATTTTAATCACATCAGCAGCTTTTAATATTTAATAAGATGCAAGCACTGTAAGTTAATTTTAATATCCACAAATCATGTAATTGCATGAAAACATATAATAAACAAATAATACATGCAGACCAAAGGAACAGTTTGATATTTTAGGAAATGAACGACTGAGGCATAACAGAAGAGGGTAGCAGCGACCTTGGCTCCATCCGAAGGTGATGAAAATCCATGTGAGAATAGTTTTAAGGTTTATCTTGTTTGATAAGACCAGACTACAACTTTGGAAAGACTAAATAATACTTCCTTCTGTATGCTGAGGCGTTGCGATGCTACAGTACTAATAGGCCTGGTATGCACATTAGCTTAAAGTGGCTAAAATTAGCACATCCTCCTAAAAAGATGGCTGTCTGTAACAATGACTGGATATTTCTCAAAGATATTTTAAAATATAAAATGCATATACGTGTCTTGTTTCATGGTCAAACTGACACAAATTCACTGAAATGTATTTAATATTTCTGTTAGGCGTTCCCATTTGCTTGTGTGACCTGTATTCACATGGCTGCCATCTATGGCAGCCTCCAACTACTAACAACACGAAGGAACATCCATAACTACTGAAGCCATACAGGTCTGGTTATGTGGGCCATAAAAACTTGATAAAAGTCTTTTCTGCACCCTACTTCAATATCACAATTATCTCACTTCCCTTTTTTAGAGACAGAATACCTCCTGACGCCTTCTAACATATAATGAAATAACATAACAAACTGCTTAATCCTCAAAACAATCAAAACATTCAGTTTTAATACTTTCTAAGCTCTTTTGTGTGTGACCACATCTATGAAAGCAGAAGGTTTGGCCACTTTTTACGTGATATAAAAATGCCACATCGTGATATCATTGCTATAGTTAACACCATGTGTATATCTTCAGTAGTGTGCATGGTAACAAGGTAAATCTGGGAATATCTTTTTAATACCTAAAAAAAGGAGCTACTTCAACAAATCTGAAAGAAAGCACAGTACTTGGCAAAATATCCAAGAAAACTGTCCCTGCAGTGGAAAAAAACAAACATATTTTACCACTTGAGGCAAAAACACACCATAAAGTACAACCAGGCTATGAAGGAGGAAATACTAGCAGCTGGTGATGTGTCACCCAAAGTAAACATATGACTCCACTGAGCGTCCCTGGAGCACTCTCTAGGTGCGCCCCATACGACAGGAAGAGCAAACAGTGGATGGAAATTACTGATGCGGTGAGATGGAGGAAAAACAGGGCTTTATGCAAATTGTTAAAAAGCTTGACCGAGGATACAACATCAGCTGGCAGACAATACTTGTCAGTTCTATTAGGTGACAAAATTAAGCAACTCCTGAGGAGTTACAGGGTTTACTTGTTAAGTGTTAAGCAGTTATTTTATCATTTTTTACACATTTTACTAAGGAAAAATCATTTGACGGAACTGAACGTGCTTTATTGATGCACAGAATTCAATGAAGCTATTTGCCGATTAGACTGATGAAATCCCAGCGGTGACAGGGATTAGGGCCCCGTTCCCTGGAGTCTACACGCTGGTGGTGGAAATGAAGATGGATGCTTTGATAGAGTCTGAGTAACATGGGAGATGCAGAGATGGCAAGAAAGGTGAATTGCATGAAGGCCTCTGCGAGGGAGAACGATCGGTGAGATTTAAAGTAAGCAGAGCGGAGGCTGATTCGGCTGAAGAAGGCAGGCAGAAAGATGATTGGACTGGACCACAGCTGCTGCAATGAGCTTGAAAGCGTGGGAAAGTGGAAGTGATGCAATGCTTAGATTAGCCACCAAACACCTGGGAAGCAGACAGATGTGTGACTACAGAGCTTCCTTACTGAACGCATAAGCTTCATTTCTATTGGAAACACCACTTTTACACTTCCATTTGACTTATGCTGTGTCACAGGCAATAATACTATGTTACTACTATTACATTGCTCCTGCTGCAGTATTTCAGTAGATTTACACTTAAAATGAGTAATTATGTAATAAATGTCAGCAGGGAAAGGATGGAAAATGGATTGCTAGATGCAAGCAACAAAAATGTTCACCGTTTTCTTTCAATATTGTAAAAAAAAAAAAAAAAATCTGATCATATATTTTATTGACATACTGTGATATCATTTTGAATTTATATCATCTACCCCTTTTCCCAGGAGTGCATGCCCCAGCAAATTCCCCACCAGTGTTAGACAGTACAAGGCTGAGAGAAATGTGAAAAACAAGACCAACAGATTCTACAGGACTCAGTTAGCATTTTAAATGTTAAAGTTCAGTCCCAAAAAGAATGAACGCATGGCTTGTTTGGAAGGGTTGGCAAGAGAAAGCCTCTTTATTATAAAAAGACCATAGGACTTCTGGAACAATGTCCTTTGTACAGATGAGACCAAAGTGAAGATGTTTGGCCTGTCGCTACATTTGGAGAAAACCAAACAGCATATCAGCAAAAACACACTGCATCAGCTGTTAAGCCTGATGGTGGAGGGTTGATGATCTGTGCTTGTTCTGCAGCCACAGGACCTGAACAACTTGCAGTCACCAAGTCAACCACGAAATCCTCTGAATGCCAGAATTTTAGAGTCAAAGGTCAGTTTGTCTGACAGTTAACGTTAAAAGTGAGTCATGCAACAGAATAATGATCTCAAGCAGAAAATCTACAAAAGATTCAAAATGTTGCAATGGCTCAAAGTTCAGATCACAACCTGACTGAAATGCCCGAAAAAATCCAAACATTTTTAAGAAGCGTGCACCAAAAATCCTCCACAAACATGTAAGAGATTTATAAAAAAGTCCTGCAGACAATGATTCATGAGAATTATTGCAGCAAAAATTGATTCTACAAGCTACTGAATCATGGGGTTTATCATGGGTTTTTCACAGGACTCCACATCTGCTTTCCTATATCTGCTCGAAAAACTAGCTGTAAATCTGTAAATATGCATCATAAAAATACTGAAAAACATAACCCAAGTCTGACCACTAATATTTCTCTACAGTAGCTTAGCTGTTGTTTTAATACTATCGTGTTTGTGCACTATTATGTACTCTTAAACATGCTGCAGGAAAAAGCATATTATGGCCTTCACAGGCATTTTACACCACTACGACTCCGTAATACTTGTTTTTTACCCCCTGACTTAAAGGCTTGTAAAAAAAAAAAAAAAAACCCCACAATGCCTCTGACATTCGCCAAGGTCACAGTAAAAAAATGATATGGTCTCAGACACAACACAGAAAAATGGGATTGGTGACGAGAAATTGACACAAATAGAAACCAGAACGGGAAACAAAATAAACAACAGAAAACACGGGAGCACATGACCATAGTCAAAATAAAGTTCAGGGGGCCGACCCAGAGCCCACAGGCACCAGAGTTCACGGGTCACACGGTCGGGGGGCCGACCAGGCGGGTGGCACAGGTGGCAGAGCTGGTCCGGAGGCCGGCCGCGCGGAAGGCAGCGGCGGCGGCGAAGGAGACGACGGAGCAGTTCAGGAGGCCGGCCGCGCGGAAGGCAGCGGCGGCGGCGAAGGAGACGACGGAGCAGTCCAGGAGGCCGGCTGCGCGGAAGGCAGCGGCGGCGGCGAAGGAGACGACGGAGCAGTCCAGGGGGCCGGCCGCGCGGAAGGCAGCGGCGGCGGCGAAGGAGACGACGGAGCAGTTCAGGGGGCCGGCCGCGCGGAAGGCAGCGGCGGCGGCTTTCCAGTGTCAGGCGTACTGGCCGAGGCCCGGTGGGCACAGGACCAGTCGAGGCGGGACCAGGCGAAGCACAGGCTGAGGCTGCAGCGAACGAAGGCTCTGAGGCTGCAGCGGACGAAGGCTCTGAGGCTGCAGCGGACGAAGGCTCTGAGGCTGCAGCGGACGAAGGCTCTGAGGCTGCAGCGGACGAAGGCTCTGAGGCTGCAGCGGACGAAGACTCTGAGGCTGGGCCAGACGAGGACGAAGACTCTGAGGCTGGGCCAGACGAGGACGAAGACTCTGAGGCTGGGCCAGACGAGGACGAAGACTCTGAGGCTGGGCCAGACGAGGACGAAGACTCTGAGGCTGGGCCAGACGAGGACGAAGACTCTGAGGCTGGGCCAGGCGTAGCAGAAGCACAGGCAGAGGCTGGCCCAGGCGTAGCAGAGGCACAGGCAGATGCAGCCGGACCAGGCGACGACGAGGCGGTCGCAGGTGGCGGCTGGACAGGCTCCTCGGGCCCTCCAGCTGATGCGGCGTGAGGCTGAACGGGCCCCTCGGACCCTCCAGCGGAGACAGGAGGCTGAACGGGCCCCTCGGACCCTCCAGCGGAGACAGGAGGCTGAACGGGCCCCTCGGACCCTCCAGCGGAGA